>NC_141879.1:375873375-376498375 GCF_056163025.1 Triticum urartu
TTTAAAACTAAGTTTGGATTATATGAGTGGTTAGTCATGCCTTTTGGGTTAACTAATGCACCTAGTACTTTCATGAGGTTAATGAACGAAGTTTTACGTGCTTTCATTGGACGATTTGTGGTAGTTTACTTTGATGACATATTGATTTATAGCAAATCTTTGGAGGAACATTTGGAACATTTACGTGCTGTTTTTATTGCTCTACGTGATGCACGTTTGTTTGGTAACCTTGGAAAGTGCACCTTTTGCACCGACCGAGTATCTTTTCTTGGCTATGTTGTTACTCCACAGGGAATTGAAGTTGATAAAGCCAAGATTGAAGCTATTGAGAGTTGGCCGCAGCCCAAAACGGTCACACAAGTGAGGAGTTTCCTTGGCCTCGCTGGTTTCTATAGGCGTTTTGTGAGAGATTTCAGCACCATTGCTGCACCTCTCAACGAGCTTACAAAGAAGGATGTACCTTTTGTTTGGGGTACCGCACAGGAAGAAGCCTTCACGGTATTGAAAGATAAGTTGACACATGCTCCTTTACTCCAACTTCCTAATTTCAATAAGACTTTTGAGCTTGAATGTGATGCTAGTGGAATTGGATTAGGAGGTGTGTTATTACAAGATGGAAAACCTGTTGCATACTTTTCTGAAAAATTGAGTGGGCCTAGTCTGAACTATTCTACTTATGATAAAGAATTATATGCTCTTGTTCGGACCTTAGAAACATGGCAACATTATTTATGGCCCAAGGAATTTGTTATACATTCTGATCATGAATCTTTGAAACACATTAAAAGTCAAGCAAAACTGAACCGTCGACATGCTAAATGGGTTGAATTCATTGAGACTTTCCCTTATGTGATTAAACACAAGAAGGGTAAAGAAAATGTTATTGCTGATGCCTTGTCTCGTCGTTATACTATGCTTTCACAACTTGACTTTAAAATATTTGGTTTGGAGACCATCAAGGATCAATATGTTAATGATGCTGAATTTAAAGATGTATTGCAGAATTGTAAGGAAGGGAGAACTTGGAACAAGTTCGTTCTTAACGATGGATTTGTGTTTCGTGCTAACAAGCTATGCATTCCAGCTAGCTCCGTTCGTCTTTTGTTGTTGCAGGAGGCGCATGGAGGAGGATTAATGGGACACTTTGGCGTCAAGAAGACGAAGGATATACTTGCTACACATTTCTTTTGGCCAAAGATGAGACGGGATGTTGAGCGTTTTGTTGCTCGCTGCACTACATGTCAAAGAGCTAAGTCACGACTCAATCCTCATGGTTTATATATGCCTTTGCCTGTACCTAGTGTTCCTTGGGAGGATATATCTATGGACTTTGTTTTAGGTTTACCTAGAACAAAGAAGGGGAGGGATAGCATATTTGTTGTCGTGGATAGGTTCTCGAAAATGGCACACTTTATACCATGTCATAAAAGCGATGATGCTGTTAATGTTGCTGATTTGTTCTTTCGTGAAATTATTCGCTTACATGGTGTGCCAAATACTATTGTTTCAGATCATGATACTAAATTTCTTAGCCACTTTTGGAGATGTTTATGGGCTAAGTTGGGGACTAAGCTGCTTTTTAGTACTACTTGTCACCCCCAAACTGATGGACAAACTGAAGTAGTCAATAGAACATTGTCTACTATGCTTAGGGCTGTTTTGAAGAATAACAAGAAAATGTGGGAAGAATGCTTGCCTCATATTGAATTTGCTTATAATCGTTCATTGCATTCTACTACTAAGATGTGCCCTTTTGAAATTGTGTATGGTTTCCTACCTCGTGCACCTATTGATTTGTTGCCTCTTTCATCTTCGGAGAAGGTTAATTTTGATGCTAAAGAACGTTCTGAATTGATTTTAAAAATGCATGAGTTAACTAAGGAAAACATTGAGCGTATGAATGCTAAATATAAACTTGCTGGAGATAAGGGTAGAAAACATGTTGTGTTTGCACCTGGAGATCTTGTTTGGTTACATTTGCGTAAAGATAGATTTCCTAATCTGCGCAAATCAAAGCTAATGCCACGTGCTGATGGTCCTTTTAAGGTTTTAGAGAAAATAAATGATAATGCATATAAACTTGAGCTACCTGCAGATTTTGGGGTTAGTCCCACTTTTAATATTGCAGATTTGAAGCCTTATTTGGGTGAGGAAGATGAGCTTCCGTCGAGGACGACTTCATTTCAAGAAGGGGAGGATGATGAGGACATCAATACCATTGTTACACCCACAGCCCCTACTGTTACATATACTGGACCAATTAGTAGAGCTCGCGCACGCCAATTAAATTACCAGGTACTTTCGTTTCTTGGTAATGATTCTAATGTTCATGAGATTATGATGCTGCCTAAATTGGATACATTTGTTTTGCTTTCAAATGAAGGGCCTAGCTTGGAGAAGGATGAACATTGGAGCAAGAACACGCATGAAGTTGATGGCATGCGCAAGGGGATCAAGAACGGAGTTACAAGTGATGATTTCAGGACTTTGAAGCCGCCATAAGGAGTGCATGAAGCCATGGACGAAATATACAAGATGCCACTTCATAATATTCGTCCATAGGCTATTCTAGGTGCTGCGTCACCTTATTAATGGGCCAGGCCCATGTAATTTCGAAATACTTAAGTATAGGCTATTTTTAGAGTCCGTATGTGTGGGGAAACAAGAGTTAGGGTTGGTTTCGGACCCCACCCTCAAGGGCCACGAATTTCCCCTCTCTTCCTCCATATATACAGCCCTTAGGGCGTCGTTTAGACTTTGGGTTTTGTTTAGATTAAAAGTTCGCCATAGCTGCAACTTCGCGTACTTCGTTTGTGTCCAACGACCAGACCAAGACGTCACCGAACCCCACCTTGATCAATAAAGCTTTCATCTTATATTCGCAATATCCAGATTGCAATCTCAGTTTCTTGCTTGTTCTTCGTTTGCTCGCAGGAAACAGGCCCTCGTGGTCAGGTTGATCGTGCTCCGGCGTGGTCAATAACCCCTCGGAAGTTGGTTTAGCGATTGCTAAGGCGCGACGTCTCGCACGTTCGTAGTCGGATCGTCAAGGTCGACTCCCACAGAAAACGATAGCCACCATCTCATCGAAACATCGGGACATCTTTGCCTCTATCAACTCCCACAGAAAACGATAGCCACCATCTCATCGAAACATCGGGACACCTTTTACTCTATCAAGTGGTATCAGATTTCCAGGTTGCTCGGTGAGATTTTTACAGTTTTTCGTAGATTAGATCGAGTCTGTTCTTCATACCTACAGTCCACGAAAAAGCCACAAAAAAAATTAGGGTTAGTTCATCATATCCGAACCAATCTGAGCCTTTGCATAATCTTTTTAGGGTTTTTGCTTTGTTGAATTTGCGGTTGCATCGTCATGTCAAGTTGCTGGTCTTAGAGTCTAGTCTTTTAGAGTTTCGAGTTCTGGTCATAAGTTGTCATGCCGCCGCCGCACCATCATCATCGCCCATCTACCACCATTGCTTATCCGCCACCGTTCTGAATCCGTATCCATATACCACCACCAATCCGTATCCATATACCACCACCAATCTGTATCCATATACCACCACCAATCTGTAACCATATATCCACCACCAATCCGAGTTCTTCTCATATTAGGTTTGTTCTTGAGATCAATCTCAATTCCGATTCGTGTTTCCTTGCCTGCGTAGGTCTCGGAAAAAAAAAAGAGTCCGGAGACCCCCGTGCAGTTTTTAGGCCAAAATTTTCACGGGCAAAAATATTTTTTCCCTATCCTATTTTTAGGTTTTTCTGAGTCTTTTGAGCCACGTGCCATCATAGTGATTTTTTGTCGCACTTTTTCGTCGTCGCTGCCCTGATTTCGAAAAAAAGTGAAAAAAAAATTTCGTGCCCATCCTGTCAGTTTGACGAGGGAAGAGTTTTGAGACACTCGCCATTATAGTAATTTTTCGCAATAAAAAAGAGCGCAAAAAAAAAGAGGAGCGCAAAAAAAAAAGCGAAAAAAAAAGTTCCAGAGTGTGATTTTCCCTTATTTACGTGCAGCGCCGTGATTTTGTTAGTGTTCTAGGCTCGCGTCTCTAGCACGGTCTAGCCTAGGACCAGCACAGTACCGTCGTTGAGCGTTTATTCAACTTTGCATCTCTGAATTGATTATTGCTGACCCTTTTTGCTACCATACTATAAGCCTTCCCAGCTCCACATACCTCTACGTCGTGCGTTTGACTCTCCCTGGCAATCGCTCTATCCAAGCCTTTGAGAGTTTTGACTACAACGGTTGCCGATCACCGCCTGCTGCTGGGTAAGAACTGGTAAGAATTTGAGATTTGCTTGACGGATTTGTGACACCCGCCACCACCACCTCTTGTTAGTATTCTGTAGGATCATATTCTTGTGTGTTTTCTATTGTTGCTAACCATGGCAGGATCACAAGCCGACGAGACTGACTGGGAGAACATGACGAATCAGGAGTTGCATGATAAATTTCAGCAAATGATGAATGGACAGGTGCAGGATGTGCTAAACAGATTTGAAGAGGCCATGGAGAAGATAGATGACATGGAGAAGACGTTCGAAACAAAGCTCGATAATAGGTTTAATGAATTGCTCGCGCGTCTTCCACCACCACCACCGGCTGCACATAACGCACCTCTACAACAACAACAACGACGACTACCTACACATCGTGAAACAGCCCTCCGCCGAGCGAGCCGTCTCCCTCTTGCACCTAGCCAAACTGTTGGTGCTGCTGTTGCTAATTCTGTGGCTCCTGCTGCTGATGCGGAGGAGGATGATTTTGCTGGCGATTACGAGGATGAGGTTGATCAAAATCAGAACTACGTGCCACCACCAGCACAGCAACCATCAGGTCGTCCACATGCAAATAATGGCAATGGTAGGGCTCACCCTCAGGTACGAGATCATGACCATCTCCCTAATATTCCACCATTTGAGGGTAGATATGTTCCTGATATATATCTTACTTGGGAGTTAGAAACTGAACAACGATTTACATGTTTACAATATCCCGAGGAGAGACGTGTTCCTGCTGCTGTTTGTGCATTCACTAGTTTTGCATGTGTTTGGTGGTCTGAGCATTGTAGATTATATCCCATTCCTGCTACTTGGGCTGCTTTGAAAACTGCTATGCGTACTCGTTGGGTTCCACCATATTATCAACGTGAATTACTTCAAAAATTGCAGCGCTTAAGATAGGGAAAAAATTCTGTAGAAGAATATTATCAGGAATTACAAACTGGCATGATTAGATGTGGTATTGTTGAGGAGAATGAAGTTATGCTTGCACGTTTTATGGGTGGATTAAATAGAGAGATTCAGACGATTCTAGAGTATAAGGAGTATACTAATATCACTCGTTTATTCCATCTTGCTTGTAAAGCTGAACGTGAAGTGCAGGATCGACAGGCATTGGCGCGGACTAACTTTTCTGCAGGTCGACCTTCTTCATGGACACCACGTGCATCATCTACTTCCACATGTTCTGCTACACCGGCGCCTCCGTCGGCTGCCACCTCCAACCGTGATACAATAAAGCAGGCACAATCACCACTATCTGCCAAGAGCACACCTTCTGGGCCTACAAAGAGCTCTTCTTCATCCATGGCATCAACAGGGCAAACACATGATATTATTTGTCGACGTTGCAAGGGTGGAGGTTATTATGCGAGAGAATGCCCATCTAAGCGTGTGATGATTGTTACTGAGGATGGTGGGTATGAGTCCGCTAGTGACTATGATGAGGAGACTTTGGCTCTTATTACACGTGACGAACACGGTGGAGACGATTCTGATCATGAGACGCAATACATGGCTCCTGAAGATGCTGACAGGTATGAATGTTTAGTTGCTCAACGTGTTTTGAGTGTGCAGGTTACACAAGCTGAGCAAAATCAGAGGCATAATTTGTTCCATACAAAGGGAGTTGTGAAGGAACGTTCTGTTCGCGTGATCATAGATGGAGGGAGTTGCAACAACTTGGCTAGCATCGAGATGGTGGAGAAGCTATCTCTCACCACAAGACCACATCCACATCCTTACTACATCCAATGGTTCAACAACAGCGGCAAGGTTAAGGTAACACGTACTGTTCGTGTGCATTTTAGTATCTCTACATATGCTGATTATGTTGATTGTGATGGCGTACCTATGCAAGCATGTTCCTTATTACTTGGTAGACCATGGCAATTTGATAAAAATTCTATTCACCATGGTAGAAACAATCAGTATACTCTTGTTCATAAGGATAAAAATATTACTTTGCTTCCTATGACTCCTGATTCCATTTTGAAAGATGATATTAATAGAGCTAATAAAGCAAAACAGGAGAAAACTAAGAGTGGAAATCAGATTGTGGCAAAAGAATTTGAGCAACAAATGCAGCCTAATAATAATAAACAATCTAGTGTTGCTTCTGAAATTAAATTGAAAAGTGCATGTTTACTTGCCACCAAATCTGATATTGATGATCTAGATTTTAGCAAATCTGTTTGCTATGCTTTTGTGTGCAAAGAGGCATTATTTTCATTCGAGGACGTGCCTTCCTCTTTGCCTCCTGCTGTCACTAACATTTTGCAGAAGTTCGCCGACGTCTTTCCACAAGACGTGCCACCGGGATTACCACCTATTCGCGGGATTGAGCATCAAATTGACTTAATTCCCGGTGCATCATTACCCAACCGTGCACCATACCGTACCAATCCAGAGGAGACGAAGGAGATTATGCATCAAGTACAAGAACTGCTCGACAAAGGTTATATACGCGAATCCCTTAGTCCTTGTGCTGTTCCTATCATTTTAGTGCCGAAAAAGGATGGTACGTCGCGTATGTGCGTTGATTGTAGAGGCATTAATAATATTACTATTCGTTATCGTCATCCTATTCCTAGGCTAGATGATATGCTTGATGAATTGAGTGGCTCTACAATATTCTCCAAAGTTGATTTGCGTAGTGGTTACCATCAAATTCGTATGAAATTGGGAGATGAATGGAAAACAGCATTTAAAACTAAGTTTGGATTATATGAGTGGTTAGTCATGCCTTTTGGGTTAACTAATGCACCTAGTACTTTCATGAGGTTAATGAACGAAGTTTTACGTGCTTTCATTGGACGATTTGTGGTAGTTTACTTTGATGACATATTGATTTATAGCAAATCTTTGGAGGAACATTTGGAACATTTACGTGCTGTTTTTATTGCTCTACGTGATGCACGTTTGTTTGGTAACCTTGGAAAGTGCACCTTTTGCACCGACCGAGTATCTTTTCTTGGCTATGTTGTTACTCCACAGGGAATTGAAGTTGATAAAGCCAAGATTGAAGCTATTGAGAGTTGGCCGCAGCCCAAAACGGTCACACAAGTGAGGAGTTTCCTTGGCCTCGCTGGTTTCTATAGGCGTTTTGTGAGAGATTTCAGCACCATTGCTGCACCTCTCAACGAGCTTACAAAGAAGGATGTACCTTTTGTTTGGGGTACCGCACAGGAAGAAGCCTTCACGGTATTGAAAGATAAGTTGACACATGCTCCTTTACTCCAACTTCCTAATTTCAATAAGACTTTTGAGCTTGAATGTGATGCTAGTGGAATTGGATTAGGAGGTGTGTTATTACAAGATGGAAAACCTGTTGCATACTTTTCTGAAAAATTGAGTGGGCCTAGTCTGAACTATTCTACTTATGATAAAGAATTATATGCTCTTGTTCGGACCTTAGAAACATGGCAACATTATTTATGGCCCAAGGAATTTGTTATACATTCTGATCATGAATCTTTGAAACACATTAAAAGTCAAGCAAAACTGAACCGTCGACATGCTAAATGGGTTGAATTCATTGAGACTTTCCCTTATGTGATTAAACACAAGAAGGGTAAAGAAAATGTTATTGCTGATGCCTTGTCTCGTCGTTATACTATGCTTTCACAACTTGACTTTAAAATATTTGGTTTGGAGACCATCAAGGATCAATATGTTAATGATGCTGAATTTAAAGATGTATTGCAGAATTGTAAGGAAGGGAGAACTTGGAACAAGTTCGTTCTTAACGATGGATGGTGTGCCAAATACTATTGTTTCAGATCATGATACTAAATTTCTTAGCCACTTTTGGAGATGTTTATGGGCTAAGTTGGGGACTAAGCTGCTTTTTAGTACTACTTGTCACCCCCAAACTGATGGACAAACTGAAGTAGTCAATAGAACATTGTCTACTATGCTTAGGGCTGTTTTGAAGAATAACAAGAAAATGTGGGAAGAATGCTTGCCTCATATTGAATTTGCTTATAATCGTTCATTGCATTCTACTACTAAGATGTGCCCTTTTGAAATTGTGTATGGTTTCCTACCTCGTGCACCTATTGATTTGTTGCCTCTTCCATCTTCGGAGAAGGTTAATTTTGATGCTAAAGAACGTTCTGAATTGATTTTAAAAATGCATGAGTTAACTAAGGAAAACATTGAGCGTATGAATGCTAAATATAAACTTGCTGGAGATAAGGGTAGAAAACATGTTGTGTTTGCACCTGGAGATCTTGTTTGGTTACATTTGCGTAAAGATAGATTTCCTAATCTGCGCAAATCAAAGCTAATGCCACGTGCTGATGGTCCTTTTAAGGTTTTAGAGAAAATAAATGATAATGCATATAAACTTGAGCTACCTGCAGATTTTGGGGTTAGTCCCACTTTTAACATTGCAGATTTGAAGCCTTATTTGGGTGAGGAAGATGAGCTTCCGTCGAGGACGACCTCATTTCAAGATGGGGAGGATGATGAGGACATCAATACCATTGTTACACCCACAGCCCCTACTGTTACATATACTGGACCAATTACTAGAGCTCGCGCACGCCAATTAAATTACCAGGTACTTTCGTTTCTTGGTAATGATTCTAATGTTCATGAGATTATGATGCTGCCTAAATTGGATACATTTGTTTTGCTTTCAAATGAAGGGCCTAGCTTGGAGAAGGATGAACATTGGAGCAAGAACACGCATGGAGTTGATGGCATGCGCAAGGGGATCAAGAACGGAGTTACAAGTGATGATTTCAGGACTTTGAAGCCGCCATAAGGAGTGCATGAAGCCATGGACGAAATATACAAGATGCCACTTCATAATATTCGTCCATAGGCTATTCTAGGTGCTGCGTCACCTTATTAATGGGCCAGGCCCATGTAATTTCGAAATACTTAAGTATAGGCTTTTTTAGAGTCCGTATGTGTGGGGAAACAAGAGTTAGGGTTGGTTTTGGACCCCACCCTCAAGGGCCACGAAATTCCCCTCTCTTCCTCCATATATACAGCCCTTAGGGCGTCGTTTAGACTTTGGGTTTTGTTTAGATTAAAAGTTCGCCATAGCTGCAACTTCTCGTACTTCGTTTATGTCCAACGACCAGACCAAGACGTCACAGAACCCCACCTTGATCAATAAAGCTTTCATCTTATATTCGCAATATCCAGATTGCAATCTTAGTTTCTTGCTTGTTCTTCGTTTGCTCGCAGGAAACAGGCCCTCGTGGTCAGGTTGATCGTGCTCCGGCGTGGTCAATAACCCCTCGGAAGTTGGTTTAGCGATTGCTAAGGCGCGACGTCTCGCACGTTCGTAGTCGGATCGTCAAGGTCGACTCCCACAGAAAACGATAGCCACCATCTCATCGAAACATCGGGACACCTTTGCCTCTATCAGGGGTCGACTTTCTCTGTAAATATCAAACTACTCATAGACTTATAGACCTATGTACACTCAAAAACACATTAGTCTCTTAACCTATAAGTCTTCAATACACCAAAATCACTAAGGGGCACTAGATGCACTTACAATCTCCCCCTTTTTGGTGATTGATGACAATATAGGTTAAGTTTTCAATGGGGATGAACATACGAAGTGTAAATACTAATATTGAGGAATTTGATTGCAAGATATAGAAGAACTCGCCCTGAAGATGTGCATGATGAGGAATTTTCTTTTGAAGCATTGCACACTTGAAGAGTAGAATCATGGAGATCTCCCCCTATATCTTGTAATACATACTTGCATTTTGTTGGAAATATGCCCTAGAGACAATAATAAATTAGTTATTATTATTATATTTCATTGTTCATGATAATCGTTTATTATCCATGCTAGAATTGTATTGATAGGAAACTCAGATACATGTGTGGATACATAGACAACACCATGTCCCTAGTAAGCCTCTAGTTGACTAGCTCATTGATCAATAGATGGTTACAGTTTCCTGACCATGGACATTGGATGTCGTTGATAACGGGATCACATCATTAGGAGAATGATGTGATGGACAAGACCCAATCCTAAGCCTAGCACAAGATTGTGTAGTTCGTATGCTAAAGCTTTTCTAATGTCAAGTATCATTTCCTTAGACCATGAGATTGTGCAACTCCCGGATACCGTAGGAGTGTTTTGGGTGTGCCAAATGTCACAACATAACTGGGTGGCTATAAAGGTACACTACAGGTATCTCCGAAAGTGTTTGTTGGGTTGGCACGAATCGAGATTGGGATTTGTCACTCCGTGTAAATGGAGAGGTATCTCTGGGCCCACTCGATAGGACATCATCATAATGTGCACAATGTGACCAAGGAGTTGATCATGGGATGATGTGTTACGGAACGAGTAAAGAGACTTGCCGGTAACGAGATTGAACAAGGTATCGGGATACCGACGATCGAATCTCGTGCAAGTACAATACCGCTGGACAAAGGGAATTGAATACGGGATTGATTGAATCCTCGACATCGTGGTTCATCCGATGAGATCATCATGGAACATGTGGGAGCCAATATGGGTATCCAGATCCCGCTGTTGGTTATTGGCCGGAGAGTTGTCTCGGTCATGTCTGCATGGTTCCCGAACCCGTAGGGTCTACACACTTAAGGTTCGATGATGCTAGGGTTATTAGGAAGACTTGTATGTGATTACCGAATGTTGTTCGGAGTCCCAGATGAGATCCCGGACGTCACGAGGAGTTCTGGAATGGTCCGGAGGTAAAGATTTATATATGGAAAGTTGTTGTTCGGGTTCCGGGAAAAGTTCGATTTTTTCCGGTATTGTACCGGGAAGCTTCCGGAAGGTTCCGGAGGATTCCGGAGGGGTCCGGAGGTCCAGAAAATGTTCCACCATGTCCAATACAGCAGCGTGGGCTGTAAGGGGGCGCCCTAACCATAATGGGCCAAGGGCACCAGCCCCCCCAAGGCCCATGCGCATGGGAGAGGGGAAACCCTAAGGGGGAGGGCCTCCACTTGACTTGGGAGGCACTCCTCCCCCCCTTGGCCACCGCCCCCAACCCTAGATGGGATCTAGGGGGGGCCGGCCCCCTCTCTCCCCACCTATAAATAGTGGAGGGGTGGGAGGGCGGCCACACCCTTGAACCTGGCGCAGCCCCTCCCCTCCAATACCTCTCCTCCTCCGCGTGAGCTTGGCGAAGCCCTGCCGGAGAACTGCCACTCCATCACCACCATGGCGTCGTGCTGCTGTTGGACTCTCTTCCTCAACCTCTCCCTCCTCCTTGCTGGATCAAGGCGTGGGAGACGTCACCGTTCCGTACGTGTGTTGAACGCGGAGGTGCCGTTCGTTCGGCGCTAGGATCATCGGTGATTTGGATCACGACGAGTACGACTCCATCAACCCCGTTCACTTGAACGCTTCTGCTTAGCGATCTACAAGGGTATGTAGATGCACTATCCTTCCCCTCGTTGCTAGATTACTCCATAGATTGATCTTGGTGATGCGTAGAAAATTTTAAATTTCTGCTACGATCCCCAACAGTGGCATCATGAGCTAGGTCTATGCGTAGTTTCTATGCACGAGTAGAACACAAAGCTGTTGTGGGCGTCGATATTGTCAATTTACTTGCCGTTACTAGTCTTATCTTGATTCGGCGGCATCGTGGGATGAAGCGGCCCGGACCGACCTTACACGTACGCTTACGTGAGACTGGTTCCACCGACTGACATGCACTAGTTGCATAAGGTGGCTAGCGGGTGTCTGTCTCTCCCACTTTAGTCGGATCGGATTCGATGAAAAGGGTCCTTATGAAGGGTAAATAGAAATTGGCATATCACGTTCTGGTTTTCGCGTAGGTAAGAAACGTTCTTGGTAGAAACCTATAGCAGCCACGTAAAAACTTGCAACAATAATTAGAGGACGTCTAACTTGTTTTTGCAGCATATGCCTTGTGATGTGATATGGCCAAAAGGATGTGATTAATGATATATGTGATGTATGAGATTGATCATGTTCTTGTAATAGGAATCACGACTTGCATGTCGATGAGTATGAAAACCGGCAGGAGCCATAGGAGTTGTCTTAATTTATTTATGACCTGTGTGTCAACATAAATGTCATGTAATTACTTCACTTCATTGCTAAAGCATTAGCCATAGTAGTAGAAGTAATAGATGACGAGACAACTTCAAGAAGACACGATGATGGAGATCATGGTGTCATGCCGGTGACAACGATGATCATGGAGCCCCGAAGATGGAGATCAAAAGGAGCAAAATGATATTGGCCATATCATGTCACTATTTGATTGCATGTGATGTTTATCATGTTTTACATCTTATTTGCTTAGAACGATGGTAGCCTAAATAAGATGATCCCTCACTAAAATTTCAAGAAAAGTGTCCCTCTAATTGTGCACCATTGCGAAGGTTCGTTGTTTCGAAGCACCACGTGATGATCGGGTGTGATAGATTCTAACGTTTGAATACAACGGGTGTTGATGAGCCTAGCATGTATAGACATGGCCTCGGGACACATGCGAAAAACTTAGGTTGACTTGACAAGCCTAGCATGTACAGACATGGCCTCGGAACACGAAGACCGAAAGGTCGAACATGAGTCGTATAGAAGATACGATCAACATGAGATGTTCACCGTTGATGACTAGTCCGTCTCACGTGATG
Source organism: Triticum urartu (assembly GCF_056163025.1). Classification (NCBI taxonomy): domain Eukaryota; kingdom Viridiplantae; phylum Streptophyta; class Magnoliopsida; order Poales; family Poaceae; genus Triticum; species Triticum urartu. The sequence continues at coordinate 375,886,300 of NC_141879.1, forward strand.
ATCGGACACGGCCTAGTCGATTCGGATCATGTTTCACTTAGATGACTAGAGGGATGTCTATCTGAGTGGGAGTTCATTAAATAATTTGATTAGACGAACTCAATTATCATGAACATAGTCTAAATTGTCTTTGCAAATATGTTGTAGATAAATAGCTCACGTTGTAGCTCCCTGTTTCAATACGTTCCTAGAGCAAGATTAAGTTGAAAGATATTGTAAGCAATGATGCGGACTAGGTTCGTAGTCCGAGGAGTGTCCTCACTGCTACACAGAAGGCTTACGTCTTTGATGCACCGCTCGTTGTGCAAACCCCTACAACGTCGTCTGTGGATGTTGTGAACACCTGACAGACACATCCTGATGACTACTTGATAGTTTAGTGCACCATACTTTATGGCTTAGAATCAGGATTCCAATGACGTTTTGAATGCCATAGAACATATGAGATGTTCCAAGAGCTGAAATTGGGATTTCAGGCTCATGCCCATGTTGAGAGGTGTGAGACCTCTGACAAGTTCTTTTGCCAACAAGATGGAGGAGAATAGCTCAGCTAGTGAGCATGTGCTCAGAATGTCTGGGTGCTACAATCACTTAAAGCAGTGGGAGTTAAACTTCCAGATAAGATAGTGATTGATAGAGTTCTCTAGCCACTATCACTAAGCTGCTAGATCTTCGTGATGAACTATGACATGCAAGGGATGGAGTTGATCCCGGAGCTGTTCGCGGTGCTTAAGACCGCCAAAGGTAGAAATCAAGAAGGAGCATCAAGTGTTGATGGTTTAACAAGACCACTAGTTTCAAGAAGGGCAAGGGCTAGAAGGGAAACTTCATGGATGGCAAACCAGTTGCCGCTCCAGTGAAGGAACCCAAGGTTGAACCCAAACCCGAGACTAAGTGCTTCTATTGTAAGGGGAACGGTCACTGGTAGCAGAATTACCCCAAATGCATGGTAGATAAGAAGGCTGGCAACTTCAACAAAGTATATACGTGTTATTAATGTGTACCTCACTAGTACTCCTGGTAGCACCTGGGTATTGGATACCGGTTCAGTTGCTATTATTGGTGACTTGAAGCAAAAGCTACGGACCAAACGGAGACTGGCTAAGGGCGAGGTGACGATGTGTGTTGGAAGTGTTTCCAAAGTTGATGAGATCACCATCGCACGCTCCATCTGCCTTCGGGATTAGTATTGAACCTAGATAAATGTTATCAGGTGTCTACGTTGAGCATGAATATGATTAGATCATGTTCATTGCAATACGGTTATTCATTTAAGTTAGAGAATAATGGTTATTCTGTTTACATGAATAATACCTTCCATGGTCATGCACCCTATGTGAATGGTTCAGTGAATCTCGGTCGTAGTAATACACATGTTCACACCAAAAGATGTAGATAGTACCCCTTTCTTGTGGCACTGCCGCTTAGGTCATATTGGCGTAAGATGCATGAAGAAACTCCATATCGATGGATGTTTGGAGTCAATTGATTTTGAATCGCTTGACACATGCGAGCCATGCCTCATGGGCAGGATGACTAAGACCCCATTTTCAGGTACAACGAAACAGGCAAGTGACTTGTTGGAAATCATACATGCTGATGCGTGTGATCCAATGAGAATTGAAGCGTGCGGTGGATATCGCTATTTTCTCATCTTCACTGACGATTTGAGTAGATATAGGTATATTTACTAAATGAAGCACAAGTCTGAAACGTTTGAAAAGTTCAAGCGATTTTAGAGTGAAGTTAAGAATCATCATAACAAGAAGATAAAATTCCTACGATCTGATCAATGAGAATTTCTGAGTTATGAGTTTGGCAAACACTTTAGACATTGTGGAATTGTTTCACAGTTGAAGCCACCTGGAACACCACAGGGTAATGGTGTGTCCGGACGTTGTAATCGAACCTTATGAAATATGGTGCGATCTATGATGTCTCTTACCGATCTACCGCTATTATTTTGAGGTTATGCATTAGAGACAGCTGCATTCACTTTAGATAGGACACCATATAAGTCTGTTGAGACGACGCCGTATGAACATTGGTTTGGCAAGAAACCAAAGTTGTTGTTTCTTAATGTTTGAGGCTGCGATGCTTAAGGCTTCAGCCGAAGAAGCTCGAACCCAAAGCGGACAAACACATCTTCATAGGATACCCAAAGGTGACAGGTGGGTATACCTTCTATCTCAGATCCGAGGGCAAATTGTTTGTCGCTAAGAACGGGTCCTTTCTCGAGAAGGAGTTTCTCTCGAAAGAATTGAGTGGGAGGAAGATAGAACTTGATGAGGTTGTCGAACCTTTACTTCAACCAGAGAGTGATGTGACACAGAAAGATGTTTTCTATGGCGCCTACGTCTGTTGAAGAGGAAGTTGATGATAGTGATCATGAAGCTTCAGATCAAGTTGCTATCGAACCTCATAGGTCGACAAGGATATGTACTACTCCTGAGTGGTACGGTAATCCTGTCTTAAATATCATGTTGTTAGACAACAATGAACCTACGAGCTATGGAGAAGCGATGGTGGGCCCGTATTCTGACAAATGGTTAGAAGCCATGAAATCCGAGATAGGATCCATGTATCAGAACAAAGTATGGACTTTGGTGGACTTGCCCGATGATCGACAAGCCATTGAGATAAATGGATCTTTAAGAAGAAGATGGACGTGGGCGGTAATGTTACCATCTATGAAGCTCGACTTATGGGAAAGAGTCTTTTCACAAGTTCAAGGAGTTGACTATGATGAGAATTTCTCACCCGTAGCGATGCTTAAGTCCGTCGGAATCATGTTAGCATTAGCTGTTTTTTCGATTATGAAATCTAACAGATGGATGTCAAAACAAGTTTTCTTACCAGTTTTTGTAAGAAAAAGTTGTATGTGATGCAATAAAAGGTTTTGTCCATCCTAAGGAGCTAAAAGGTATGCTGGCTCCAGCGATCCTTCTATGGACTAGAGCAAGCATCTCGGAGTCGGAATATATGCTTTGATGGAGTGATCAAAGCTTTTAGGTTTATACAATGTTTGCTAGAAACTTGTATTTACAAGAAAGTGAGTGGGAGCACTACAAAATTTCTGATAAGTATATGTGGATGACATATTGTTGATCCGAAATAATGTAGAATTTCTGGAAAGCATAAACGGTTGTTTTAGGAGTGTTTTTCAATGGAAGACCTGGATAAAGCTGCTTACATATTGGGCATCAAGATCTATAGAGATAGATCAAGACGCCTGATGACACTTTCAAAGAACGCACACCTTGACATGTTTTTTGAAGGATTTAAAAATAGATCAGTCAAAGAAGGGGTTCTTACCTGAGTTGTAAGGTGTGAAGTTGAGTAAGACTCGAAGATTGACCATGGCAGAAGAAAGAGGAAGGACAAAGATCGTCCCCTATGCTTTTGTCATAGGCTCTATACGGTATGCCATGCTGAGTACCGCACCAGATGTGTGCCTTGCCACATGTCTGGCAAGAGGGTACAAAGGTGATCTAGGATTGGATCACCAGATAGCGGTCAAAATTATCCTTAGAGGAATAAGGAAATGTTTCTCGGTTATGGAGGTGATAAAGAGTTCGACGTAAAGAGTTACGTCGATGCAAGCTTAACACCTATCTGGATAGCTCTGAGTAGAGATACCAGATACGTATAATGGAGCAACAATTTGGAATAGCTCCAAGTGGAATGTGGTAGCAGCATCTACGATATGACATAAAGTTTTGCGAAATACATAGGGATCTGAATATGGCAAGACCCGTTGACTACAACCTCTCTTGATGAGGACATGACTACCTTGGATACGACCAAAAATATTGCATACATGCATATTTGTCAGGTGATTTCTAATGCAAACTATTCAATAATCTATTTATGTTATCCGGAACAAAAATACTTCACACATTTTGTGTTTTGTCTAATTGCAGGTGTATGGGACATTTGTATAATCCACATATGAAGATAAAGGAAAAGGAGAAGTTTATGTTGTGTTCAAAAAGTCCTCTCACGTCACTTTTGGGCCAAGAGAAGATAGAGTCCAAGTCTTTCACGTTCTGGATTCAGATTCGGACTGCACAGACATACCTGACTCAAAACGCCAACAACTTTTTCATACGGACTCCGAATTGGGTGATTCTTTTTTTGTTGGAAACTAGATTTCGTGATCTTTCCAACCCAATTGGATTCACCTTCAAATTCGTCCGGAGCGTTGATTTACGGACGAAACAATCTGACGTTGCAGCAGAATCCAAGTCAAACTACAAGCCCAAAGGTGTTGCATCACCTCCACTTGGGCCCATGAGCCTTGTACGACCTAGGGTTAGTTTTAGGCTGCCTTGGGACGTCCTCCCACCTCCTTGGCCGCCACCCCTTGCTCCTATATAAGTAGATCCATCTAGTAGCTTTTTCCTTGGGATTTGTTTAGTTAAAAGTTAGCCATTGCAACTTCGTGTACTTCGTTTGTGTCCAACGACCAGACCAAGACCGCTTACGGATCCCCACCATTACCAATACCTCATATATATTTGCAATATTCAGATTGCTTTATCATATTCTTGCTCGTTCTTCGATTGCTTGCAGGAATAGACCTTCGTGGTCAGGCTGACCGTGCTTCCGGCATCGTCAGTAACCTCAGGAGATTGGTTTAGCGATTGCTAAGGCGCAACGTCGTGCACGTTTGTAGTCGGATCGTCAAAGTCGTCTCCACCAAATCGATAGTTATCATCTCATCGAAAGATCGGGACCCTCGCCTCTATCAAGTGGTATCAGTTTTCAGGTTGCTCGGTGAGAATTTCCAGTTTTCCTAGATTAGATTTATTTTCTTACCTATTGTCCAAGAAAAAGCCACAAAAAAGAGTTAGATCAATTCATCCTTGGTCCAAGCCAGTCTGAGCCTTTGCAATTTTCTTTTCATTGCTTGCATAGTTGAATTATCGGTTGCATCATCGTGTCGAGTTGCTGGTCTTAGTGTTTAGTTCGTTTAGAGTTTCGAGTTCTGTTCACATTAGTCACGCCACCGCTGCATCATTATCTCTTCCGCTGTCCACCACCCATCCATCAATTTCCACCACGTGCTACCCACCATTCATTGTCATAATAATAGTTGAGATCGTTCACATCTTCACTTGATCCAATCTGCATCTTATCTAGTTTGTTTTGGAAAGAGGGAGAAAAAAAGAGAGAGAAAAAAACGAGAGAAAAAAAAGAGAAAAAAAAGTCAGAGAAAAAAAGGAGAGAAAGAAAAAAAAAGTGTGAGGAAAAAAAACAGAAAAAAAACAAAATTCGGATCTTTTTAGACTCAATCTCGTAGTTGAATTCGGATTGGAATCTGTTTTGTGCACTGTTCAGTAAAACAGCTTGGCTGTTGTTTCACATCATTATCTTTACTGCCGTTGTGATCTTCACTTATATCTTGCTGTCCAGAGCTACTTAGTATCCTTCATTGATGCTGGTTGTGCTACGACGTGACCTCATTAGTGTTCTAGGCTCGCGTCTCTAGTTCGATCTAGCCTAGGACCAGCACAGTATCGTCGTTGAGCGTTTATTCAACATTGCATCTCTGAATTGATTATTGCTAATCTTTTGCTACCATATATAGCCAACCCAGCTCCACATATTTCTACACCGTGTATACGCACGTTCCCCTGGCAATCGCTTTACACAATCTTCGGAGTTATTTGACACCGCTGGTTGCCTGTCACCACCTGCTGCATGGTAAGAACTTGTAAGATATTGATATTTGCTTTACTGTGAGCACTTTACAACCACATCCTAGTAGTTCATAGGAACATTATTCTCGAATTTTGGTTCTTGTTTCTACTAATCATGACAGGTTCCAGAGATAGAAGTTCTTGGACGACGGACACATCTTCACCATCACGAGAGTTGGGACAACACACACAAGCATATGGTCAGGTTATCTCTTTACCATCATTTGAGGGTAGATTTAATCCTGCTATTTATCTAGCTTGGGAGCTTGAAGTAGAACGAGTTTTTAGTCACCATGATTTTTCTGAACTTGAGAGAGTACGAGCTACCATTAGAGCATTTACTGGTTTTGCTTCTGTTTGGTGGAGTGTACATTGTAAGAAAAACATTGATAACCAACCCACAACTTGGAAAGTTTTGAAAGCTGTAATGAGACAACAATTTTTCCCTCCTTATTATCGTCGTGAATTGCTTCGCAAATTTGAACAATTTAAACAAGGCAACAACACTGTTCATGCTTACTACCAAGAGTTCAAATCTTATATGCATCATTGTGACATAGAAGAATCTGAGAATGATACAATGAATAGATTTTTTGGTGGTTTGAACCATAATATTCAGGCAAGATTTCAGTATATTCCTCGTTGCATTACTGGTATGTATGTCCGTGCCTGTACCTTTGAGAGACAGATACAGGAGGATGCATTAGGTGACTATGACAACTACTATTCCAGTACATGCTCACCACCGCCGGTGGGTTCCTCCAGCATTGCACCTCGGATTATGAGCATGGCATCATCTCAAGGGTATGGTACATTGTCAACGTCCATACCTACATCAGCTACATCTTTGCCACAAGGTAACAGTAAAGGTATTGATGATATAACTTCACATGAGAATGATGCATGTCTAGTTAACTTGAATGCGTCATGTATTGAGTTACCTGTTGATTTGAGCACACCACCTATTTTAGAGAATCTTGTTACTGTCATGAATGCGTCATGTGATCAAACAACTGAAATATCAATAATTTTGAGTGCACCCATTGAATTAACTGTTGATGCAAAAGAACTAATGTTTAATCATTTTGATATGGCCTCCAATCTTGGTGATGATTCTGTGTCCAATGACTTATTGCATGTTTGCTTATTTAAGCATGTCGTAGCATGTAAATTTGATGCAAGTAAGGTTTATTCACCAAAGTTGGGATGGTTTAATGATGAACATTGCGAATCTTTTGAAATGAATAAGAGCTTCACTTATATGTGCAAACCGAGTTCTAATATTTTCATGCCTTCTACTTCTTGTGATAATGTTTTGGCTTTAGTTTTTATGAACTGTGAAAGTTACTCATGTATACATGTGTCATACGTGCAAAAATCAAAGGAAGTTAAACTGGATGACATATACATATACAACATGTACACCTTGTCTCTTTTGTTAGCCACATTTCCGATTAAGCAACGCCGAGGACGGCTTTGTTTTCAAAAAGGGGAGGATGATGAGGACATGACTACCTTGGATACGACCAAAAATATTGCATACATGCATATTTGTCAGGTGATTTCTAATGCAAACTATTCAATAATCTATTTATGTTATCCGGAACAAAAATACTTCACACACTTTTGTGTTTTGTCTAATTGCAGGTGTATGGGACATTTGTATAATCCACATATGAAGATAAGGGAAAAGGAGAAGTTTATGTTGTGTTCAAAAAGTCCTCTCACGTCACTTTTGGGCCAAGAGAAGATAGAGTCCAAGTCTTTCACGTTCTGGATTCAGATTCGGACTGCACAGACATACCTGACTCAAAACGCCAACAACTTTTTCATACGGACTCCGAATTGGGTGATTCTTTTTTTGTTGGAAACTAGATTTCGTGATCTTTCCAACCCAATTGGATTCACCTTCAAATTCGTCCGGAGCGTTGATTTACGGACGAAACAATCTGACGTTGCAGCAGAATCCAAGTCAAACTACAAGCCCAAAGGTGTTGCATCACCTCCACTTGGGCCCATGAGCCTTGTACAACCTAGGGTTAGTTTTAGGCTGCCTTGGGACGTCCTCCCACCTCCTTGGCCGCCACCCCTTGCTCCTATATAAGTAGATCCATCTAGTAGCTTTTTCCTTGGGATTTGTTTAGTTAAAAGTTAGCCATTGCAACTTCGTGTACTTCGTTTGTGTCCAACGACCAGACCAAGACCGCTTACGGATCCCCACCATTACCAATACCTCATATATATTTGCAATATTCAGATTGCTTTATCATATTCTTGCTCGTTCTTCGATTGCTTGCAGGAATAGACCTTCGTGGTCAGGCTGACCGTGCTTCCGGCATCGTCAGTAACCTCAGGAGATTGGTTTAGCGATTGCTAAGGCGCAACGTCGTGCACGTTTGTAGTCGGATCGTCAAAGTCGTCTCCACCAAATCGATAGTTATCATCTCATCGAAAGATCGGGACCCTCGCCTCTATCATCTCTCACAAGCATAACATGATCAAACCCAGAACTCATTGAGTATTAATCACATAGTGATGTGAACTAGATTAGTGACTCTAGTAAACTCTTTGGATGTTGGTCACCTGGCGATGTGACCTGTGAGTGTTAATCACATGGCGATGTGAACTAGATTATTGACTCTAGTGCAAGTGGGAGACTGTTGGAAATATGCCCTAAAGACAATAATAAATTACTTATTATTATTATATTTCATTGTTTATGATAATCATTTATTATCCATGCTAGAATTGTATTGATAGGAAGCTCAGATACATGTGTGGATACATAGACAACACCATGTCCCTAGTAAGCCTCTAGTTGACTAGCTCGTTGATCAATAGATGGTTACAGTTTCCTGACCATGGACATTGGATGTCGTTGATAACGGGATCACATCATTAGGAGAATGATGTGATGGACAAGAACCAATCCTATGCCTAGCACAAGATCGTGTAGTTCGTATGCTAAAGCTTTTCTAATGTCAAGTATCATTTCCTTAGACCATGAGATTGTGCAACTCCTGAATACCGTAGGAGTGCTTTGGGTGTGCCATACGTCACAACGTATCTGGGTGGCTATAAAGGTACACTACAGGTATCTCCGAAAGTGTCTGTTGGGTTGGCACGAATCGAGACTGGGATTTCTCACTCCGTGTAAACGGAGAGGTATCTCTGGGCCCACTCGGTAGGACATCATCATAATGTGCACAATGTGACCAAGGAGTTGATCACAGGATGATGTGTTATGGAACGAGTAAAGAGACTTGCCGATAACGAGATTGAACAAGGTATCGGGATACCGACGATCGAATCTCGGGCAAGTACAATACCGCTGGACAAAGGGAATTGAATACGGGATTGATTGAATCCTCGACATCGTGGTTCATCCGATGAGATCATCGTGGAACATGTGGGAGCCAACATGGGTATCCAGATTCCACTGTTGGTTATTGGCCGGAGAGTTGTCTTGGTCATGTCTGCATGGTTCCCGAACTCGTAGGGTCTACACACTTCAGGTTCGATGACGCTAGGGTTATTAGTTAGACTTGTATGTGATTACCGAATGTTGTTTGGAGTCCCGGATGAGATCCCGGACGTCACGAGGAGTTCCGGAATGGTCCGGAGGTAAAGATTTATATATGGAAAGTTGTTGTTCGGGTTCCGGGAAAAGTTCGGTTTTTCCGGTATTGTACTGGGAAGCTTCCGGAAGGTTCCGGAGGATTCCGGAGGGGTCCGGAGGTCTGGAAAATGTTCCACCACGTCCAATACAGCAGCGTGGTCTGTAAGGGGGCGCCCTAACCTTAATGGGCCAAGGGCACCAGCCCCCCCCAAGGCCCATGCGCATGGGAGAGGGGAAACCCTAAGGGGGAGGGCCTCCACTTGACTTGGGAGGCACTCCTCCCCCCCTTGGCCGCCGCCCCCAACCCTACATGGGATCTAGGGGGGCCGACCCCGTCTCTCCCCACCTATAAATAGTGGAGGGGTGGGAGGGCGGCCACACCCTTGAACCTGGCGCAACCCCTCCCTCCAATACCTCTCCTCCTCCGCGTGAGCTTGGTGAAGCCCTGCCGGAGAACTGCCGCTCCATCACCACCACGTCGTCGTGCTGCTGTTGGACTCTCTTCCTCAACCTCTCCCTCCTCCTTGCTGGATAAAGGCATGGGAGACGTCTCCATTCCGTACGTGTGTTGAAAGCGGAGGTGCCGTCCATTCGGCGCTAGGATCATCGGTGATTTGGATCACGACGAGTATGACTCCATTAACCCCGTTCACTTGAACGCTTCCGCTTAGCGATCTACGAGGGTATGTAGATGCACTATCCTTCCCCTCATTGCTAGATTACTCCATAGATTGATCTTGGTGATGCGTAGAAAATTTTAAATTTCTGCTACGATCCCCAACACATTTGACATATCATAATGAGGAATTTGAAATGCATGATGAAATATGGTGACTGATGTAATTCAGCATGCGTGCATTAACATATATGAGGAATAAGCATGCAGAAAAACATCAAAAGTATCAGAGCACCATCGGGTTTAAGTTTACCACTCGATCCAATAAAGTTTCAGAAGAACGAGAGTTGTAACTTAGCAAAAAAAAACGCCCATATAGACAGACCCGCTTGAAGACTAACTCAAAATTCTCTCCCCTTGTCATCGAATGACCAAAAGGATCAAAAATGAGGACTAACGCCCGTGAAGAATGTCAAGTTGATGAAGCAGCGCCAGCTTTGTTGGGGTCGTTTGTCGTTGAAGGGCATGCCGCAGTGTCGTCCAAGTCTTCATACTCATCGGTATCGCGTGATGAAGAATATGAGCTGGACACCAACGAAGGAACCTTGACCTTCTTGAATTTCTTCGGTGGAGGTGCAGACCAGTCAAAATATTCCTTGAGACCCATTTTCTTGAGATCTTCTTCACCATACAAATGTGATAGAATGGCCCAGGTACGACCGAAGACTTCATGGAGGTAGTAATGGTTTTTGTTCACTGCATTGTGTGTAGCAGTCATGTTGTGATGAAATGAACCAAACTGACGCTTAACCCATTTATGGTTTCGATCCACCTTCTGGTGAAGACTAAGCAGAAGCTCACGGTCAGTCATCACACGAGGAGCAGTGGCTTGAGGAGTAGACTTGGGTGCATTGGCAGCAGAGTCATGTGTGGCAGAGTCATCATTGGTGGAATAAGATGCAGCTTTGCGAAACTGACCATCGAATGGATGAATGCCTTCATCAATGACTGCACGAGCCTTGCCCTTTTCATCAGTTGAAGTAAAAGCCTGCTTGAGGTCTTCAATCGGGGGCCGATAGCTAAGGTGATTCTGAAAATCAGCCTTGTAGTTGAGTGAAGACCTTGTCCTGAGGAATCTCATAATCCAAGGAGCATAAGGTTTCAGCTCAAACGGAGAAAGTGCAGCATTTGCGAGAGTCCTCATGAAGAAATCGTGATAGTTGATAGGAATGCTATGAATGATGTTGAATAGCAGATAATTCATGATGCCAACTATTTCCTCATCGGATGAGTCGTGGCCTTTGATCGGACTCATTGTCCTCGTCAGAATGCGATAGATGGTTCTGGGCACATAGAGTAAATCCTTCACGAGGAATTTGGTCCTTGGGGCTTGACCGGGCTTCAAAGGCTTCATTAACACTTGCATGTAATGGGCTGTGAGTTCTGGTTCATGATACAGGCAGCGAGCTCCTTCACTAGGTGGACTGATGGCAGGGCGTGAAGCAATTCAGAGGCCGGTGCCTTATAGTGAGTATTTTCGGTCATCCAGTCCAAGACCCAGGTGTTGATATCTTCAAGATCACCTGTGATGTGCAATGTAGCGTAGAACTGAAGAATAAGCTCTTCATTCCAATCAACAATGTCAGAGCAAAGTTGAGGAGGCCTGCATCATGAAGAACACTGAGCACAGGAGAGAAGCAATGTAATGATTCCATGTCCACATGAGGAATATGCTCATGGTAGAAGATTTCTTCTTTGTTGAAAAGCAGTGAAGAATAGAAGTTGGCCTGGCTTGCAGTCCAGAAACGCTTCCACCTTAGACGAGAAAAGTCATAAGGATTGTAGTTAGTGAAGAACAAGTGCTCGCCGAAGAAATCATCAGCCTTGAATTTCTGCTTCTTTGAGAATGGATCCTTTGTCTTGGGGTGAGGAGTGTCAGTCAATTGCATCACAACCTCCGGAATCTCGATCTCAGGTTCCACATGCTAAGGAATTCCAGGTGCTGCTTCAGTGGCAGCGTGGGACTTCAATTCTTCATCTACATGATCTTCAGCACTAGTGGCTAGAATTTCTTCATGGACAGACGGTGTGGCATGTGGTTCATCAGATCCTATTTGTACAGTAGTTACTGGGGACTGAGGAATTTGTTGCAATGGTGTGAAGAGTGGAGAGTTGGGGTGCTGACTTTCCCAAAATTCATCACTTAGCACGGGTGTGGTACAGCCAATGTCCACATCTTCATCTCCCATTTCTTCAACGCCGGCCTCTTCAGCAGTAAACTGAGGCATAGGCGAGGAGACAACTGGTGTTGAAGGGATTGTATCCACTTCAATTTCTTCATCCATCTGCTCTGATGAAGCAGCAGAGGGATTCTATTCATCAGATTCACTTGGAATCACATATTCTTCATCAAAAGGAACAAGGTCCTTTGATGGCATGGTTGAGATAGGAACAACATCAATGGGGTTTGCAAATGAGCTAGTCAATGGCTTTATCTTCTTCTGAGCTGAAGAATCTGATGTAGTTGATGCCTTCCTTTTCTTCACCGCTGCACGCTCTGCAGCCCTAGTCTTCTTCACATCTGATGCAGATGGAAGGATCGGAGTTGGTGAAGGCGCAGGAGCAGAGGAATTCAGTTGAATTTCTTCAGGTACAACTGATGCAGTTGCCCTGACTTCTTCATTTTCTTCAGGCGCACCACTAGTGGATGCCCTGGCAATTTCATCAGCGCTTGGAATGCAGTCATCAGCACTGGAACTCACATTTTCTTCGGCAACCTGATTTTCATCCGCGGGGCTGGCATTTTCTTTAGTCGGCCGAGCAGATGCTTCAGCCTGAGGAATTTCCTGTTGCATTGGGGCTGCAACATTGGAAGTGAACTGTTCAGTTATCTTTACAAATCTGACTTTGGCTCCTAGCCAGTCAGCATAGTAGCGATCAAATTCATCACTCAGTTTCTTGATTTCAGATTGAAGAGCAACAAGTTCTTCAGGTGAAAGCTTCAGAATGTTTTGCTTCAGAAAGCGCTCTTTCTTGTACTGCGCTTTCTTCACCCTCCTTCCTTGTTCAAATTTCCATTTTTCTTCATCAATGAAGTGAGTCAGTACATGACTTTGACCGGGAGTGAGGTTCGGCTCAGGCAGAGGTGTGTTGGGGTCCTTGTGCCACAAGTCAATGAAGTCTAGGATCAACTCCGAATCCAGCATTAATGGCAGATTACTGCCTTTGGCTCTAGCGGCCCTGAGTTGCCTGTCCCTGATGATTTCAGCAAGTTCTTCATCATCAGCTTCATCATCATCAGAGGGCACTTGGAAAGCAACTTGTTTCTTGTGAGGACTTTGATGAGGACATCAATACCATTGTTACACCCACAGCCCCTACTACTACCTATACTGGACCAATTACTAGAACTCGCGCACGCCAATTAAATTATCAGGTACTTTCGTTTCTTGGTAATGATTCTAATGTTCATGAGAATATGATGCTGCCTAAATTGGATACATTTGTTTTGCTTACAAATGAAGGGCTTGGCATGGATAAGAGTGATGAACATTGGAGCAAGAACAAGCATGGAGTTGATGGCATGCGCAAGGGGAACAAGAATGGAGTTACAAGTGATGATTTCAGGACATTGAAGCCACCATAATGAGTGCATGAAGCTTTGGACGAAATATACAAGATGCCACTTCATAAACTTCGTCCAGAGGCTATTCTAGGTGCTGCGTCACCTTATTATTGGGCCAGGCCCATGTAATTTCGAAATACATAAGTATAGGCTGTTTTTAGAGTCCGTATGTGTGGGGAAACAAGAGATAGGGTTAGTTTCGGACCCCTTCCCCAAGGGCCACGAAATTCCCCCCTCTTCCTCCATATATACAGCCCTTAGGGCACCGTTTAGACTTTGGGTTTTGTTTAGACTAAAAGTTCACCATAGCTGCAACTTCGCGTCCTTCGTTTGTCTCCAACGACCAGACCAAGACGTCACAGAACCCCACCTTCATTAATAAAGCTTTCCTCTTTTATTCGCAATATCAGGATTGCAATCTCAGTTTCTTGCTTGTTCTTCGTTTGCTCGCTGGAAATAGACCCTCGTAGTCAGATTGATCGTGCTCCGGCGTGGTCAATAACCCTCGGAAGTTGGTTTAGCGATTGCTAAGGCGCGACGTCTTCGCACGTTCGTAGTCGGATCGTCAAAGTCGACTCCCACAGAAAACGATATCTATCTCATCGAAACATCGGGACACCTTTTGCCTCTATCAAGTGGTATCAGATTTCAAGGTTTCTCGGTGAGATTTTACAGTTTTTCGTAGTTTAGATCGAGTCTGTTCTTCATACCTATAGTCCACGAAAAAGCCAAAAAAAATTAGGGTTACTTCATCCCATCCGAACCAATCTGAGCCGTTGCATAATCTTTTTCTGTATTTGCTTTGTTGAATTTGCGGTTGCATCATCGTGTCAAGTTGCTGGTTTTAGTGTCTAGTCCTTTAGAGTTTCGAGTTCTGTTCACAGGTTGTCACGTCGCCGCTGCCATATATCACCACCGCATCATCATCATCGCTGCTGCCATATACCACATATTCACCGCCAATCCGAGTCCATATACGCCACCACATATCCGCCGCCATCACACCAATCTGAGTCCACCCGCAACATATATCCGCCACCAGTCCGAGTTCCACCAGATTCATCTCCGCCACCAGTCCTATTCCGAGTCCTGTATTTTGTTACTCTATTTTGGATTTCCAGATCACGCCATACTCCCCAACTTCCGAGCCATCTGTAGAAGAAAAATAGTTCCAGTTTCAAAAAAAAACTAAGTCTGGAAAATTTTGGCTAGGCAGTTTTTAGGACATTTGTAGACTTTGAAAAAAAATTGTTGCGGAGCAAAAAAAAGAGGAAAAAAGTAAAAAAAGAGGGAAAAAGTGAAAAAAAATTCAGAGTGTGCTCCTCCCTTGTTTACGTGCAGCGCCATGATTTTGTTAGTGTTCTAGGCTCGCGTCTCTAGTACGGTCTAGCCTAGGACCAGCACAGTACCGTCGTTGAGCGTTTATTCAACTTTGCATCTCTGAATTGATTATTGCTGACCCTTTTTGCTACCATATTATAAGCCTTCCCAGCTCCACATACATCTACATCGTGCGTTTGACTCTCCCTGGTAATCGCTCTATCCAAGCTTTGAGAGTTTTGACTACATCGGTTACCGATCACCGCCTGCTGCTGGGTAAGAACTGGTAAGAATTTGAGATTTGCTTGACGGATTTGTGACACTCGCCACCACCACCACTTGTTAGTAGTCTGTAGGATCATATTCTTGTGTGTTTCTATTGCTGCTAACCATGCCAGGATCACAAGCCCATGAGACTGACTGTGAGAACTTGACGAACAAGGAGCTTCATGATAGGTTTCAGCAAATGATGAGTGGACAGGTGCAAGATGTGCTAAACAAATTTGACGAGGCCATGGAGAAGATAGATGGCATGGAGAAGACGTTTGAAACAAAGCTCGATAACAAGTTTGCTGAATTGCTTTCGCGTTTTCCGCCACCACCACCACCGGCTGCACCTGTCGCACCTCTGCAACAACAACAACAACAACAACAACAATGACTACCTCCACGTCGGGAAACAGCCCTCCGTCGAGCGAGCCGTGTCCCTCTTCAGCCTAGCCAAACTGCTGGCGTTGTTGTTGATACTTCTGTGGCTCCTGCTGCTGATGTGGAGGAGGATGATTATGTGGGAGATTACGAGGATGAGGTTGATCAAAATCAGAACTACGTGCAACCACCAGCACCACAACCACCAGGTCGTCCACATGCAAATAATGGCAATGTTAGGGCTCCCCCTCAGGTACGAGATCATGACCATCTCCCTAAACTGAAATTGAATATTCCACCATTTGAGGGTAGATATGTTCCTGATATATATCTTACTTGGGAGTTAGAAACTGAACAACTATTTACATGTTTACAATATCCTGAGGAGAGAAGTGTTCCTGCTGCTGTTTGTGCTTTCACTAGCTTTGCATGTGTTTGGTGGTCTAAACATTGTCGATTATATCTTGTTCCAGCTACTTGGGCTGCTTTGAAAATTGCTATGCGTACTCGTTGGGTTCCACCATATTATCAACGTGAATTACTTCAAAAATTGCAGCGCTTAAGACAAGGAAAAAATTCGGTAGAAGAATATTACCAGGAATTACAAACTGGCTTGATTAGATGTGGTATTGTTGAGGAGAATGAAGCTATGCTTGCACGTTTTCTGGGTGGATTAAATAGAGAGATTCAGACCATTCTAGGCTATAAGGATTATAATAATATCACTCGTTTATTCCATCTTGCTTGTAAAGTTGAACGTGAAGTGCAGGATCGACAGGCATTGGCACGGACTAACTTTGCTGCAGTCGACCTTCATCATGGACACCACGTGCATCATCTACTTCCACACGTTTTGCTACACCGGCACCTCCGTCGGCTGCCACCTCCAACCTTGATACAATAAAGCAGGCACAATCACCACTATCTGCCAAGAGCACACCATCTGGGCCTGCAAAGAGTTCTTCTTCATCCATGGCATCAACAGGGCAAACACATGATATTATTTGTCAACGTTGCAAGGGTGGAGGTCATTATGCGAGAGAATGCCCATCTAAGCGTGTGATGATTGTTACTGAGGATGGTGGGTATGAGTCCGCTAGTGACTATGATGAGGACATTTTGGCTCTTATTACACATCAAGAACACAGTGGAGATGATTCTGATCATGAGACGACATGGCTGCTGAAGATGCTGACAGGTATGAATGTTTAGTTGCTCAATGTGTTTTGAGTGTGCAGGTTACACAAGCTGACCAAAATCAGAGGCATAATTTGTTCCATACAAGGGAGTTGTGAAGGAACGTTCTATTCGCGTCATCATAGATGGAGGGAGCTGCAACAACTTGGCTAGCATGGAGATGGTGGAGAAGCTATCTCTCACCACAAGACCACATCCACATCCTTACTACATCCAATGGTTCAACAATAGCAGCAAGGTTAAGGTAACACGTACTGTTCGTGTGCATTTTAGTATCTCTACATATGCTGATTATGTTGATTATGATGTGGTACCGATGCGAGCATGTTCCTTATTATTTGGTAGACCATGGCAATTTGATAAAAATTCTGTACACCATGGTAGAAACAATCAGTATACTCTTGTTCATAAGGATAAAAATATTACTTTGCTTCCTATGACTCCTGATTCCATTTTGAAAGATGATATTAATAGAGCTAATAAAGCAAAACAGGAGAAAAATAAGAGTGAAAATCAGATTGTGGCAAAAGAATTTGTGCAAGAAATGAAGCCTAATAATAAACCATCTACTGTTGCTTCAGAAATTAAATTGAAAAGTGCATGTTTACTTGCCACCAAATCTGATATTGATGAGCTAGATTCTAGCAAATCTGTTTGCTATGCTTTTGTGTGCAAAGAGGCATTATTTTCATTCAAGGCCGTGCCTTCCTCTTTGCCTCCTGCTGTCACTAACATTTTGCAGGAGTTCGCCGACGTCTTTCCACAAGACGTGCCACCGGGATTACCACCTATTCGCGGGATTGAGCATCAAATTGACTTAATTCCCGGTGCATCATTACCCAACCGGGCACCATACCGTACCAATCCAGAGGAGACGAAGGAGATTATGCGTCAAGTACAAGAACTGCTCGACAAAGGTTATATACGCGAATCCCTTAGTCCTTGTGCTGTTCCTCTCATTTTAGTGCCGAAAAAGGATGGTACGTCGCGTATGTGTGTTGATTGTAGAGGCATTAATAATATTACTATTCGTTATCGTCATCCTATTCCTAGGCTAGATGATATGCTTGATGAATTGAGTGGCTCTACAATATTCTCCAAAGTTGATTTGCGTAGTGGTTACCATCAAATTCGTATGAAATTGGGAGATGAATGGAAAACAGCATTTAAAACTAAGTTTGGATTATATGAGTGGTTAGTCATGCCTTTTGGGTTAACTAATGCACCTAGTACTTTCATGAGGTTAATGAATGAAGTTTTACGTGCTTTCATTGGACGATTTGTGGTAGTTTACTTTGATGACATATTGATTTATAGCAAATCTTTGGAGGAACATTTGGAACATTTACGTGCTGTTTTTATTGCTCTACGTGATGCACGTTTGTTTGGTAACCTTGGAAAGTGCACCTTTTGCACCAACCGAGTATCTTTTCTTGGCTATGTTGTTACTCCACAGGGAATTGAAGTTGATAAAGCCAAGATTGAAGCTATTGAGAGTTGGCCGCAGCCCAAAACGGTCACACAAGTGAGGAGTTTCCTTGGCCTCGCTGGTTTCTATAGGCGTTTTGTGAGAGATTTCAGCACCATTGCCGCACCTCTCAACGAGCTTACAAAGAAGGATGTACCTTTTGTTTGGGGTACCGCACAGGAAGAAGCCTTCACGGTATTGAAAGATAAGTTGACACATGCTCCTTTACTCCAACTTCCTAATTTCAATAAGACTTTTGAGCTTGAATGTGATGCTAGTGGAATTGGATTAGGAGGTGTGTTATTACAAGATGGAAAACCTGTTGCATACTTTTCTGAAAAATTGAGTGGGCCTAGTCTGAACTATTCTACTTATGATAAAGAATTATATGCTCTTGTTCGGACCTTAGAAACATGGCAACATTATTTATGGCCCAAGGAATTTGTTATACATTCTGATCATGAATCTTTGAAACACATTAAAAGTCAAGCAAAACTGAACCGTCGACATGCTAAATGGGTTGAATTCATTGAGACTTTCCCTTATGTACTAAACACAAGAAGGGTAAAGAAAATGTTATTGCTGATGCCTTGTCTCGTCGTTATACTATGCTTTCACAACTTGACTTTAAAATATTTGGTTTGGAGACCATCAAGGATCAATATGTTAATGATGCTGAATTTACAGATGTATTGCAGAATTGTAAGGAAGGGAGAACTTGGAACAAGTTCGTTCTTAACGATGGATTTGTGTTTCGTGCTAACAAGCTATGCATTCCAGCTAGCTCCGTTCGTCTTTTGTTGTTGCAGGAGGCGCATGGAGGAGGTTTAATGGGACACTTTGGCATCAAGAAGACGGAGGATATACTTGCTACACATTTCTTTTGGCCAAAGATGAGACGGGATGTTGAGCGTTTTGTTGCTCGCTGCACTACATGTCAAAGAGCTAAGTCATGACTCAATCCTCATGGTTTATATATGCCTTTGCCTGTACCTAGTGTTCCTTGGGAGGATATATCTATGGACTTTGTTTTAGGTTTACCTAGAACAAAGAAGGGGAGGGATAGCATATTTGTTGTCGTGGATAGGTTCTCGAAAATGGCACACTTTATACCATGTCATAAAAGCGATGATGCTGTCAATGTTGCTGATTTGTTCTTTCGTGAAATTATTCGCTTACATGGTGTGCCAAATACTATTGTTTCAGATCGTGATACTAAATTTCTTAGCCACTTTTGGAGATGTTTATGGGCTAAGTTGGGGACTAAGCTGCTTTTTAGTACTACTTGTCACCCCCAAACTGATGGACAAACTGAAGTAGTCAATAGAACATTGTCTACTATGCTTAGGGCTGTTTTGAAGAATAACAAGAAAATGTGGGAAGAATGCTTGCCTCATGTTGAATTTGCTTATAATCGTTCATTGCATTCTACTACTAAGATGTCCCCTTTTGAAATTGTGTATGGTTTCCTACCTCGTGCACCTATTGATTTGTTGCCTCTTCCATCTTCGGAGAAGGTTAATTTTGATGCTAAAGAACGTTCTGAATTGATTTTAAAAATGCATGAGTTAACTAAGGAAAACATTGAGCGTATGAATGCTAAATATAAGCTTGCTAGAGATAAGGGTAGAAAACATGTTGTGTTTGCCCCTGGAGATCTTGTTTGGTTACATTTGCGTAAAGATAGATTTCCTAATCTGCGCAAATCAAAGCTAATGCCACGTGCTGATGGTCCTTTTAAGGTTTTAGAGAAAATAAATGATAATGCATATAAACTTGAGCTACCTGCAGATTTTGGGGTTAGTCCCACTTTTAATATTGCAGATTTGAAGCCTTATTTGGGTGAGGTAGATGAGCTTCCGTCGAGGACGACTTCATTTCAAGAAGGGGAGGATGATGAGGACATCAATACCATTGTTACACCCACAGCCCCTACTGTTACATATACTGGACCAATTACTAGAGCTCGCGCACGCCAATTAAATTACCAGGTACTTTCGTTTCTTGGTAATGATTCTAATGTTCATGAGATTATGATGCTGCCTAAATTGGATACATTTGTTTTTCTTTCAAATGAAGGGCCTAGCTTGGAGAAGGATGAACATTGGAGCAAGAACACACATGAAGTTGATGGCATGCGCAAGGGGATCAAGAACGGAGTTACAAGTGATGATTTCAGGACTTTGAAGCCGCCATAAGGAGTGCATGAAGCCATGGACGAAATATACAAGATGCCACTTCATAATATTCGTCCATAGGCTATTCTAGGTGCTGCGTCACCTTATTAATGGGCCAGGCCCATGTAATTTCGAAATACTTAAGTATAGGCTATTTTTAGAGTCCGTATGTGTGGGGAAACAAGAGTTAGGGTTGGTTTCGGACCCCACCCTCAAGGGCCACGAAATTCCCCTCTCTTCCTCCATATATACAGCCCTTAGGGCGTCGTTTAGACTTTGGGTTTTGTTTAGATTAAAAGTTCGCCATAGCTGCAACTTCGCGTACTTCGTTTGTGTCCAACGACCAGACCAAGACGTCACCGAACCCCACCTTGATCAATAAAGCTTTCATCTTATATTCGCAATATCCAGATTGCAATCTCAGTTTCTTGCTTGTTCTTCGTTTGCTCGCAGGAAACAGGCCCTCGTGGTCAGGTTGATCGTGCTCCGGCGTGGTCAATAACCCCTCGGAAGTTGGTTTAGCGATTGCTAAGGCGCGACGTCTCGCACGTTCGTAGTCGGATCGTCAAGGTCGACTCCCACAGAAAACGATAGCCACCATCTCATCGAAACATCGGGACACCTTTGCCTCTATCAGGCAGCATCATAATCTCATGAACATTAGAATCATTACCAAGAAACGAAAGTACCTGGTAATTTAATTGGCGTGCGCGAGCTCTAGTAATTGGTCCAGTATATGTAACAGTAGGGGCTGTGGGTGTAACAATGGTATTGATGTCCTCATCATCCTCCCCTTCTTGAAATGAAGTCGTCCTCGACGGAAGCGCATCTTCCTCACCCAAATAAGGCTTCAAATCTGCAATGTTAAAAGTGGGACTAACCCCAAAATCTGCAGGTAGCTCAAGTTTATATGCATTATCATTTATTTTCTCTAACACCTTAAAAGGACCATCAGCACGTGGCATTAGCTTTGATTTGCGCAGATTAGGAAATCTATCTTTACGCAAATGTAACCAAACAAGATCTCCAGGCGCAAACACAACATGTTTTCTACCCTTATCTCCAGCAAGTTTATATTTAGCATTCATACGCTCAATGTTTTCCTTAGTTAACTCATGCATTTTTAAAATCAATTCAGAACGTTCTTTAGCATCAAAATTAACCTTCTCTGAAGATGGAAGAGGCAACAAATCAATAGGTGCACGAGGTAGGAAACCATACACAATTTCAAAAGGGCACATCTTAGTAGTAGAATGCAATGAGCGATTATAAGCAAATTCAATATGAGGCAAGCATTCTTCCCACATTTTCTTGTTATTCTTCAAAACAGCCCTAAGCATAGTAGACAATGTTCTATTGACTACTTCAGTTTGTCCATCAGTTTGGGGGTGACAAGTAGTACTAAAAAGCAGCTTAGTCCCCAACTTAGCCCATAAACATCTCCAAAAGTGGCTAAGAAATTTAGTATCACGATCTGAAACAATAGTATTTGGCACACCATGTAAGCGAATAATTTCACGAAAGAACAAATCAGCAACATTAACAGCATCATCGCTTTTATGACATGGTATAAAGTGTGCCATTTTCGAGAACCTATCCACGACAACAAATATGCTATCCCTCCCCTTCTTTGTTCGAGGTAAACCTAAAACAAAGTCCATAGATATATCCTCCCAAGGAACACTAGGTACTGGCAAAGGCATATATAAACCATGAGGATTGAGTCGTGACTTAGCTCTTTGACATGTAGTGCAGCGAGCAACAAAACGCTCAACATCCCGTCTCATCTTTGGCCAAAAGAAATGTGTAGCAAGTATATCCTCCGTCTTCTTGACGCCAAAGTGTCCCATTAATCCTCCTCCATGCGCCTCCTGCAACAACAAAAGACGAACGGAGCTAGCTGGAATGCATAGCTTGTTAGCACGAAACACAAATCCATCGTTAAGAACGAACTTGTTCCAAGTTCTCCCTTGATAGAGGCAAAGGTGTCCCGATGTTTCGATGAGATGGTGGCTATCGTTTTCTGTGGGAGTCGACCTTGACGATCCGACTACGAACGTGCGAGACGTCGCGCCTTAGCAATCGCTAAACCAACTTCCGAGGGGTTATTGACCACGCCGGAGCACGATCAACCTGACCACGAGGGCCTGTTTCCTGCGAGCAAACGAAGAACAAGCAAGAAACTGAGATTGCAATCTGGATATTGCTAATATAAGATGAAAGCTTTATTGATCAAGGTGGGGTTCTGTGACGTCTTGGTCTGGTCGTTGGACACAAACGAAGTACGCGAAGTTGCAGCTATGGCGAACTTTTAATCTAAACAAAACCCAAGTCTAAACGACGCCCTAAGGGCTGTATATATGGAGGAAGAGAGGGGAATTTCGTGGCCCTTGAGGGTGGGGTCCAAAACCAACCCTAACTCTTGTTTCCCCACACATACGGACTCTAAAAATAGCCTATACTTAAGTATTTCGAAATTACATGGGCCTGGCCCATTAATAAGGTGACGCAGCACCTAGAATAGCCTATGGACGAATATTATGAAGTGGCATCTTGTATATTTCGTCCAAGGCTTCATGCACTCCTTATGGCGGCTTCAAAGTCCTGAAATCATCACTTGTAACTCCGTTCTTGATCCCCTTGCGCATGCCATCAACTCCATTCGTGTTCTTGCTCCAATGTTCATCCTTCTCCAAGCTAGGACCTTCATTTGTAAGCAAAACAAATGTATCCAATTTAGGCAGCATCATAATCTCATGAACATTAGAATCATTACCAAGAAACGAAAGTACCTGGTAATTTAATTGGCGTGCGTGAGCTCTAGTAATTGGTCCAGTATATGTAACAGTAGGGGCTGTGGGTGTAACAATGGTATTGATGTCCTCATCATCCTCCCCTTCTTGAAATGAAGTCGTCCTCGACGGAAGCTCATCTTCCTCACCCAAATAAGGCTTCAAATCTGCAATGTTAAAAGTGGGACTAACCCCAAAATCTGCAGGTAGCTCAAGTTTATATGCATTATCATTTATTTTCTCTAAAACCTTAAAAGGACCATCAGCACGTGGCATTAGCTTTGATTTGCGCAGATTAGGAAATCTATCTTTATGCAAATGTAACCAAACAAGATCGCCAGGTGCAAACACAACATGTTTTCTACCCTTATCTCCAGCAAGTTTATATTTAGCATTCATACGCTCAATGTTTTCCTTAGTTAACTCATGCATTTTTAAAATCAATTCAGAACGTTCTTTAGCATCAAAATTAACCTTCTCCGAAGATGGAAGAGGCAACAAATCAATAGGTGCACGAGGTAGGAAACCATACACAATTTCAAAAGGGCACATCTTAGTAGTAGAATGCAATGAACGATTATAAGCAAATTCAATATGAGGCAAGCATTCTTCCCACATTTTCTTGTTATTCTTCAAAACAGCCCTAAGCATAGTAGACAATGTTCTATTGACTACTTCAGTTTGTCCATCAGTTTGGGGGTGACAAGTAGTACTAAAAAGCAGCTTAGTCCCCAACTTAGCCCATAAACATCTCCAAAAGTGGCTAAGAAATTTAGTATCACGATCTGAAACAATAGTATTTGGCACACCATGTAAGCGAATAATTTCACGAAAGAACAAATCAGCAACATTAACAGCATCATCGCTTTTATGACATGGTATAAAGTGTGCCATTTTCGAGAACCTATCCACGACAACAAATATGCTATCCCTCCCCTTCTTTGTTCGAGGTAAACCTAAAACAAAGTCCATAGATATATCCTCCCAAGGAACACTAGGTACAGGCAAAGGCATATATAAACCATGAGGATTGAGTCGTGACTTAGCTCTTTGACATGTAGTGCAGCGAGCAACAAAACGCTCAACATCCCGTCTCATCTTTGGCCAAAAGAAATGTGTAGCAAGTATATCCTCCGTCTTCTTGACGCCAAAGTGTCCCATTAATCCTCCTCCATGCGCCTCCTGCAACAACAAAAGACGAACGGAGCTAGCTGGAATGCATAGCTTGTTAGCACGAAACACAAATCCATCGTTAAGAACGAACTTGTTCCAAGTTCTCCCTTCCTTACAATTCTGCAATACATCTTTAAATTCAGCATCATTAACATAGTGATCCTTGATGGTCTCCAAACCAAATATTTTAAAGTCAAGTTGTGAAAGCATAGTATAACGACGAGACAAGGCATCAGCAATAACATTTTCTTTACCCTTCTTGTGTTTAATGACATAAGGGAAAGTCTCAATGAATTCAACCCATTTAGCATGTCTACGGTTCAGTTTTGCTTGACTTTTAATGTGTTTCAAAGATTCATGATCAGAATGTATAACAAATTCCTTGGGCCATAAATAATGTTGCCATGTTTCTAAGGTCCGAACAAGAGCATATAATTCTTTATCATAAGTAGAATAGTTCAGACTAGGCCCACTCAATTTTTCAGAAAAGTATGCAACAGGTTTTCCATCTTGTAATAACACACCTCCTAATCCAATTCCACTAGCATCACATTCAAGCTCAAAAGTCTTATTGAAATTAGGAAGTTGGAGTAAAGGAGCATGTGTTAACTTATCTTTCAATACCGTGAAGGCTTCTTCCTGTGCGGTACCCCAAACAAAAGGTACATCCTTCTTTGTAAGCTCGTTGAGAGGTGCAGCAATGGTGCTGAAATCTCTCACAAAACGCCTATAGAAACCAGCGAGGCCAAGGAAAC
The DNA here is from genome assembly GCF_056163025.1 of Triticum urartu. Classification (NCBI taxonomy): domain Eukaryota; kingdom Viridiplantae; phylum Streptophyta; class Magnoliopsida; order Poales; family Poaceae; genus Triticum; species Triticum urartu. The sequence continues at coordinate 375,911,395 of NC_141879.1, forward strand.
TCCTCACTTGTGTGACCGTTTTGGGCTGCGGCCAACTCTCAATAGCTTCAATCTTGGCTTTATCAACTTCAATTCCCTGTGGAGTAACAACATAGCCAAGAAAAGATACTCGGTCGGTGCAAAAGGTGCACTTTCCAAGGTTACCAAACAAACGTGCATCACGTAGAGCAATAAAAACAGCACGTAAATGTTCCAAATGGTCCTCCAAAGATTTGCTATAAATCAATATGTCATCAAAGTAAACTACCACAAATCGTCCAATGAAGGCACGTAATACTTCGTTCATTAACCTCATGAAAGTACTAGGTGCATTAGTTAACCCAAAAGGCATGACTAACCACTCATATAATCCAAACTTAGTTTTAAATGCTGTTTTCCATTCATCTCCCAATTTCATACGAATTTGATGGTAACCACTACGCAAATCAACTTTGGAGAATATTGTAGAGCCACTCAATTCATCAAGCATATCATCTAGCCTAGGAATAGGATGACGATAACGAATAGTAATATTATTAATGCCTCTACAATCAACGCACATACGCGACGTACCATCCTTTTTCGGCACTAAAATGATAGGAACAGCACAAGGACTAAGGGATTCGCGTATATAACCTTTGTCGAGCAGTTCTTGTACTTGACGCATAATCTCCTTCGTCTCCTCTGGATTGGTACGGTATGGTGCACGGTTGGGTAATGATGCACCGGGAATTAAGTCAATTTGATGCTCAATCCCGCGAATAGGTGGTAATCCCGGTGGCACGTCTTGTGGAAAGACGTCGGCGAACTCCTGCAAAATGTTAGTGACAGCAGGAGGCAAAGAGGAAGGCGCGTCCTCGAATGAAAATAATGCCTCTTTGCACACAAAAGCATAGCAAACAGATTTGCTAAAATCTAGATCATCAATATCAGATTTGGTGGCAAGTAAACATGCACTTTTCAATTTAATTTCAGAAGCAACACTAGATTGTTTATTATTATTAGGCTGCATTTGTTGCTCAAATTCTTTTGCCACAATCTGATTTTCACTCTTAGTTTTCTCCTGTTTTGCTTTATTAGCTCTATTAATATCATCTTTCAAAATGGAATCAGGAGTCATAGGAAGCAAAGTAATATTTTTATCCTTATGAACAAGAGTATACTGATTGTTTCTACCATGGTGAATAGAATTTTTATCAAATTGCCATGGTCTACCAAGTAATAAGGAACATGCTTGCATAGGTACCACATCACAATCAACATAATCAGCATATGTAGAGATACTAAAATGCACACGAACAGTACGTGTTACCTTAACCTTGCCGCTGTTGTTGAACCATTGGATGTAGTAAGGATGTGGATGTGGTCTTGTGGTGAGAGATAGCTTCTCCACCATCTCGATGCTAGCCAAGTTGTTGCAACTCCCTCCATCTATGATCACGCGAACAGAACGTTCCTTCACAACTCCCTTTGTATGGAACAAATTATGCCTCTGATTTTGCTCAGCTTGTGTAACCTGCACACTCAAAACACGTTGAGCAACTAAACATTCATACCTGTCAGCATCTTCAGGAGCCATGTATTGCGTCTCATGATCAGAATCGTCTCCACCGTGTTCGTCACGTGTAATAAGAGCCAAAGTCTCCTCATCATAGTCACTAGCGGACTCATACCCACCATCCTCAGTAACAATCATCACACGCTTAGATGGGCATTCTCTCGCATAATGACCTCCACCCTTGCAACGTCGACAAATAATATCATGTGTCTGCCCTGTTGATGCCATGGATGAAGAAGAGCTCTTTGCAGGCCCAGAAGGTGTACTCTTGGCAGATAGTGGTGATTGTGCCTGCTTTATTGTATCACGGTTGGAGGTGGCAGCCGACGGAGGCGCCGGTGAAGCAGAACGTGTGGAAGTAGATGATGCACGTGGTGTCCATGAAGAAGGTCGACCTGCAGAAAAGTTAGTCCGCGCCAATGCCTGTCGATCCTGCACTTCACGTTCAGCTTTACAAGCAAGATGGAATAAACGAGTGATATTAGTATACTCCTTATACTCTAGAATCGTCTGAATCTCTCTATTTAATCCACCCATAAAACGTGCAAGCATAGCTTCATTCTCCTCAACAATACCACATCTAATCATGCCAGTTTGTAATTCCTGATAATATTCTTCTACAGAATTTTTTCCCTGTCTTAAGCGCTGCAATTTTTGAAGTAATTCACGTTGATAATATGGTGGAACCCAACGAGTACGCATAGCAGTTTTCAAAGCAGCCCAAGTAGCAGGAATGGGATATAATCTACAATGCTCAGACCACCAAACACATGCAAAACTAGTGAATGCACAAACAGCAGCAGGAACACGTCTCTCCTCGGGATATTGTAAACATGTAAATCGTTGTTCAGTTTCTAAGTCCCAAGTAAGATATATATCAGGAACACATCTACCCTCAAATGGTGGAATATTCAATTTTAGTTTAGGGAGATGGTCATGATCTCGTACCTGAGGGTGAGCCCTACCATTGCCATTATTTGCATGTGGACGACCTGATGGTTGCTGTGCTGGTGGTGGCACGTAGTTCTGATTTTGATCAACCTCATCCTCGTAATCGCCAGCAAAATCATCCTCCTCCGCATCAGCAGCAGGAGCCACAGAAGTAGCAACAGCAGCACCAACAGTTTGGCCAGGTGCAAGAGGGAGACGGCTCGCTCGGCGGAGGGCTGTTTCACGATGTGTAGGTAGTCGTCGTTGTTGTTGTTGTAGAGGTGCGTTAGGTGCAGCCGGTGGTGGTGGTGGAAGACGCGCGAGCAATTCATTAAACCTGTCATCGAGCTTTGTTTCGAACGTCTTCTCCATGTCATCTATCTTCTCCATGGCCTCTTCAAATCTGTTTAGCACATCCTGCACCTGTCCATTCATCATTTGCTGAAATTTATCATGCAACTCCTGATTCGTCATGTTCTCCCAGTCAGTCTCGTCGGCTTGTGATCCTGCCATGGTTAGCAACAATAGAAAACACACAAGAATATGATCCTACAGAATACTAACAAGAGGTGGTGGTGGCGGGTGTCACAAATCCGTCAAGCAAATCTCAAATTCTTACCAGTTCTTACCCAGCAGCAGGCGGTGATCGGCAACCGCTGTAGTCAAAACTCTCAAAAGCTTGGATAGAGCGATTGCCAGGGAGAGTCAAACGCACGACGTAGAGGTATGTGGAGCTGGGAAGGCTTATAGTATGGTAGCAAAAAGGGTCAGCAATAATCAATTCAGAGATGGAAAGTTGAATAAACGCTCAACGACGGTACTGTGCTGGTCCTAGGCTAGACCGTGCTAGAGACGCGAGCCTAGAACACTAACAAAATCACGGCGCTGCACGTAAATAAGGGAAAAGCACACTCTGGAACTTTTTTTTTCGCTTTTTTTTTGCGCTCCTCTTTTTTTTTGCGCTCCTCTTTTTTTTTTTTGCGCTCCTCTTTTTTTTTGCGAAAAATTACTATAATGGCGAGTGTCTCAAAACTCTTCCCTCGTCAAACTGATAGGATGGGCACGAAAAAAAAAATTCCACTTTTTTTTTTCGAAAATCAGGGCAGCGACGACGAAAAAGTGCGACAAAAAATCACTATGATGGCATGTGGCTCAAAAGACTCAGAAAAGCCTAAAAATAGGATATGGAAAAAAAATTTGCCCGAGAAAATTTTGGCCTAAAAACTGCCCGGGGGTCTCCAGACTCTTTTTTTTTTGTTTCCGAGACCTACGCTGGCAAGGAAACACGAATCGGAATTGAGATTGATCTCAAGAACAAACCTAATATGAGAAGAACTCGGATTGGTGGTGGATATATGGTTGTGGTATATGGCAGCGGTGGTGGTATATGGTAGCGGTGGTGGTATGTGGTATATGGATAAGGATTCAGAGCGGTGGCGGATAAGCAAAAGTGGTAGATGGGCGATGATGATGGTGCGGCGGCGGCGTGACAACTTATGACCAAAACTCGAAACTCTAAAAGACTAGACTCTAAGACCAGCAACTTGACACGATGATGCAACCGCAAATTCAACAAAGCAAAAACCCTAAAAAGATTATGCAAAGGCTCAGATTGGTTCGGATATGATGAACTAACCCTAATTTTTTTTTGTGTGGCTTTTTCGTGGACTGTAGGTATGAAGAACAGACTCGATCTAATCTATGAAAAACTGTAAAATCTCACCGAGCAACCTGGAAATCTGATACCACTTGATAGAGGCAAAGGTGTCCCGATGTTTCGATGAGATGGTGGCTATCGTTTTCTGTGGGAGTCGACCTTGACGATCCGACTACGAACGTGCGAGACGTCGCGCCTTAGCAATCGCTAAACCAACTTCCGAGGGGTTATTGACCACGCCGGAGCACGATCAACCTGACCACGAGGGCCTGTTTCCTGCGAGCAAACGAAGAACAAGCAAGAAACTGAGATTGCAATCTGGATATTGCGAATATAAGATGAAAGCTTTATTGATCAAGGTGGGGTTCTGTGACGTCTTGGTCTGGTCGTTGGACACAAACGAAGTACGCGAAGTTGCAGCTATGGCGAACTTTTAATCTAAACAAAACCCAAGTCTAAACGACGCCCTAAGGGCTGTATATATGGAGGAAGAGAGGGGAATTTCGTGGCCCTTGAGGGTGGGGTCCGAAACCAACCCTAACTCTTGTTTCCCCACACATACGGACTCTAAAAATAGCCTATACTTAAGTATTTCGAAATTATATGGGCCTGGCCCATTAATAAGGTGACGCAGCACCTAGAATAGCCTATGGACGAATATTATGAAGTGGCATCTTGTATATTTCGTCCAAGGCTTCATGCACTCCTTATGGCGGCTTCAAAGTCCTGAAATCATCACTTGTAACTCCGTTCTTGATCCCCTTGCGCATGCCATCAACTCCATTCGTGTTCTTGCTCCAATGTTCATCCTTGTCCAAGCTAGGCCCTTCATTTGTAAGCAAAACAAATGTATCCAATTTAGGCAGCATCATAATCTCATGAACATTAGAATCATTACCAAGAAACGAAAGTACCTGGTAATTTAATTGGCGTGCGCGAGCTCTAGTAATTGGTCCAGTATATGTAACAGTAGGGGCTGTGGGTGTAACAATGGTATTGATGTCCTCATCATAAGGTGTTAGAGAAAATAAATGATAATGCATATAAACTTGAGCTGCCTACAGATTTTGGGGTTAGTCCCACTTTTAACATTGCAGATTTGAAGCCTTATTTGGGTGAGGAAGATGAGCTTCCGTCGAGGACGACTTCATTTCAAGAAGGGGAGGATGATGAGGACATCAATACCATTGTTACACCCACAGCCCCTACTGTTACATATACTGGACCAATTACTAGAGCTCGCGCACGCCAATTAAATTACCAGGTACTTTCGTTTCTTGGTAATGATTCTAATGTTCATGAGATTATGATGCTGCCTAAATTGGATACATTTGTTTTGCTTACAAATGAAGGGCCTGGCATGGATAAGAGTGATGAACATTGGAGCAAGAACAAGCATGGAGTTGATGGCATGCACAAGGGGAACAAGAATGGAGTTACAAGTGATGATTTCAGGACATTGAAGCCACCATAATGAGTGCATGAAGCCTTGGACGAAATATACAAGATGCCACTTCATAAACTTCGTCCAGAGGCTATTCTAGGTGCTGCGTCACCTTATTATTGGGCCAGGCCCATGTAATTTCGAAATACATAAGTATAGGCTGTTTTTAGAGTCCGTATGTGTGGGGAAACAAGAGATAGGGTTGGTTTCGGACCCCTTCCCCAAGGGCCACGAAATTCCCACCCCCCCCTCTTCCTCCATATATACAGCCCTTAGGGAACCGTTTAGACTTTGGGTTTTGTTTAGACTAAAAGTTCGCCATAGCTGCAACTTCGCGTCCTTCGTTTGTGTCCAACAACCAGACCAAGACGTCACAAAACCCCACCTTCATTCATAAAGCTTTCCTCTTTTATTCGCAATATCTAGATTGCAATCTCAGTTTCTTGCTTGTTCTTCGTTTGCTCGCAGGAAATAGACCCCCGTGGTCAGGTTGATCGTGCTCCGGCGTGGTCAATAACCCTCGGAAGTTGGTTTAGCGATTGCTGAGGCGCGATGTCTTCACACATTCGTAGTCGGATCGTCAAAGTCGACTCCCACAAAAAACGATATCTATCTCATCGAAACATCGGTACACCTTTGCCTCTATCAAACTTGGTCGAGGACCTCGTCCAGCAGTGGTCTTCTTCTTCAGAAGAGTGGGAATAGCTACGGAACTTGGAGCAGCTGAGGAACTTGCAGAGGCTCCTGAGGCAATAGATATGCCTGTGGTCCTTTGGCATGTGGCGAGATGCATAGGTGCTGAGGATTTGGTCGGAGCAGCCGAAGACTTTGGCGGAGGAGCTGAGGATTTTGTAGAAGCAGGAGCAGTGTGAGGAATTGGCCGTGAGGGCTTTGAGGAATCTGGCCGTGAGGGCATAGCTAAGGAACTTGGCCCTGAGGGCATTGCTGGTGAAGCATTGGGCTTGTGAGCAGGCTTCTTAGGCATGGCCTTCTTCGGCTTTACAGAGGCCTCAACAGCAGCAGCGGCAGCAGAGTCTTCGTTGAATTTCCTCACTGCATCTTTTGCTTGTTTGGCCAACTTGGCCTGGTGCTTGGCCCATTCATCGGGATAATCCTCACCACGCTTGAGGCTGGTGGGATCAGCTATTTGACCATGTGCCAGCGGAGGTCTTGGGCATGGAGGATTTAGTGCAAATTTCTTCATATATTTGGGAGTGACATATTTTTACTCCCTCCGCTCTCTTGCCCGTCTCCTCTCAATCTTTTGAATGCGCACCTTGCGCTGATTTTTGTCTTCCTCAGGGGGGTGTGCAGTACCCAGCATAGATGTCCTCAGGTATTTCAAAGGCAGTGTTGACCTCAGGCCTCTTTCCTCCTTTCTGTGGCTTCTTACCATCAGCCATTTTCTTCAGTTGAGGAATTTGAACAATTGAAATCTCTGAAGAGGTATGCAACTTTTCTTCGAGGAATGCTGCAAATGAGTTAAGTTGATGAGAACCTAGTGATTCAGCAGCTGACATGAGTACCTGTGAACAGAGTATAGTTGCGAGGAATTTGGAGAGGTCATATGCGTTCTCAGAAGGTTTTTATAAAGAACAAGTTTGAGGAATTTGACCACATGAGTCTTGAAAAATTTCACTAAGGCGATGAGGTCGAGGCAGTGAAGCTTTCCTCACCGGCGACGATGATGTAGCGAAGGCGCTAGGGTTTGAGAAGCTCGAGCTGGAGAGAGGTCGAGCGGAGTAAAGGAAGTGAGGAAGGGAAAGGGGGTATTTATAGCCACGGTGAAAAATTGTTCGCCCGAAGAATTTGGACGAATGTGCCCCTGACCCTTCTCATTCGCTTGACATGTGTCACCCACGTACTGAGAAGTGGAGATCGTGTGCGATCGTGGATGAATAGATAAGTATATCCTGGGATGCGGAAAGGTTTGAGTGGCAAAACCGAAAATTTAGATAAGATAGGTTTTAAAGTTCCGTTCGCAATTTCTTCAGCTGAGAAGGACACAGTGAAGATTTTGAACGAGTTTCAAATAGAACGCACATGAAGAATTTGTGAACAGATTGGGTTGAGTATAGCATAGAGGGGGAAGGGTTCGATCACATTCACTTAGCAGAAAAATCAACTTGAAGAAATAGCCATAAGTGAGTGTTGTAGAGGACATAAACTCATATATATATAGCCAATGAAGAAAAACGACGGAAACAGTGAAGACTAAGCAAAGTTGAAGAATTTGAACAACTGAGGAATTTCAACACAAAAAAACTCAAATTGAGGATTTTCAACTTTTGGTGGTGACGTGACCCACCGTATAAGAATGATGATTTCAGACACCACGTACAATTGTCGTAGGGTTCTGAGAATCAAATTCTTCGTTAATTTCTTCACACTTAGAGTGTTATTCTTCATTGATTGAAGAAAAACGTTTCTTCATGTGTTGCACATCTAAGTCATCAATTTTGCACAAGTGTTAGGATGAGTGTCCTTTTCAAAGAACATTCGAAGATTCTAAGATATTTAGCTCACACCGCAACTTGCTAAATCTCTTCTCATCCAAGGGCTTAGTGAGGATATCGGCTAGCTATTCTTCAGTCTTCACATGCTCAATAGAAATGTCGCCCTTCAACACATGATCATGAAGAAAATGATGACAAATCTGAATGTGCTTTGCCTTCGAGTGTTGAACTAGGTTGTGAGCAATCTTGATAGCACTCTCATTGTCACAGAAGAGAGCACATTCTTCATGTTGACGCTGTAGTCCTTGAGAGTTTGCTTCATCCATAGCAATTGAGCACAGCAAGAACCAGTGGCAATGTACTCAGCTTCAGCAGTAGATAGTGATACACAGTTTTGTTTCTTCGAGGACCAACAGACCAAAGATCGTCCGAGGAAATGACATCTACCAGATGTTGACTTGCGGTCCACAAGATCACCAGCATAGTCAGAGTCAGAATATCCAATGAGATCAAAAGCCGAGCCCTTGGGGTACCATAATCCAAGTGTTGGTGTGTGAGCTAGATATCGAAGAATATGCTTCATAGCCTTATGGTGTGATTCCTTCGGTGTAGCTTGAAATCGGGCACACATGCAAACACTAAGCATAATATCTGGCCTAGATGCACATAAGTACAATAAAGAACCAATCATGGAGCCGTATACCTTATGATCGAAGTCGATACCATTTTCATCAGTGCACAGATGACCATTTGTGGGCATAGGAATTTTGACGCCTTTGCAATCTTGCATGCCGAATTTCCTCAGTACATCCTTGAGGTATTTCTCCTGAGATATGAATATGCCATTGCGTTGTTGACGAATTTGAAGACCTAAGAAGAATTTCAATTCTCCCATCATAGACATTTGATATTCTTCACTCATCATATAGGAAAATTCATCACTATAACGTTGGTCAGTACAGCCAAAGATAATATCATCAACATATATTTGGCACACAAACAATTCACCATCATAAGATTTAGTGAAAAGAGTAGGGTCGAGTGAACCGGGTTTGAAGCCTTTCTTCATAAGGAATTCCTTCAAAGTATCATACCACGCCCGTGGGGCCTGCTTGAGGCCATAGAGGGCCTTATTGAGTCTGAAGACTTTGTCAGGATGCTTTGGATCTTCAAAACCTGGGGGTTGAGCAACATATACTTCTTCCTCAAGCTTACCATTGAGGAATGCACTTTTCACATCCATTTGATATAGAGTGATATCATGATGGTTAGCATAAGCAAGTAATATGCGAATAGCCTCAAGTCTAGCAACAGGTGCAAAAGTTTTATCGAAATCAATTCCTTCAACCTGTGTGTAGCCTTGAGCTACAAGCCGTGCCTTATTCCTTACCACAATGCCATTTTCATCTTGCTTGTTGCGATAGCTCCATTTTGTGCCAATGATATTGTGCTTGCGAGGATCTGGACGTTTGACCAGTTCCCAAATGTTGTTGAGCTCGAACTGATGTAATTCTTCTTGCATGGCCTGAATCCACTCAGGCTCCAGAAATGCCTCATCTACCTTAGTGGGCTCTGTGATAGAGACAAAAGCATAGTGCCCACAAAAGTTAGATAAATGTGAAGCTTTTGAGCATGTGACAGGACCTGGCGCTTTGATGTCATTGATGATCTTTTCAACTTGCACTTCTTTTGCAACGCGAGGATGAGCTGGTTGTCGTTGAGGAATTTGATCAGCATTTTCTTCAGCACCATTTTCTTCAGTATTTTCTTCAGGTGCATTAGCTCGACGTTCTTCCTGTTCTAGAATGAATTCTTCAGCAGATTCTTCAGTAGGAATGACATCCTCAGTAGCCTTGAACTTGATAGTTTCTGCAGGTGCTGGTTCATATTGGGTTTCTTATCGGTGAGGAGTTCATAGGCTGTCTTCTTGAAGAATTTGTGAAGATATACTCTGTTGATGATGTGGCACACAGTATCAATTGCCTCAATCCAAAAACGACAAGGCGTTTTGTATTCGTCAAGCATAGTGCGAGCCGTCTCAGCAAGAGTCATGTTCTTGCACTCCACGACGCCATTCTGCTGAGGAGTATAAGGAGCAGATAACTCATGAGTAATACCAAGTTCATCAAGATAGTCATCAAGACCAGAATTCTTGAACTCAGTTCCATTGTCACGTCTGATGTGCTTGATCTTCACACCAAAGTTGGTTGAAGCCCTTGAGGAAAATGTTTGAAGACTTCCTGCACTTCATGTTTGTAAGTAACAATGTGTACCCATGTATCGAGAGTAATCATCAACAATAACAAAGCCATATTGAGATGCATCATTTGAGACTGCGGAATAATGGTTAGGACCAAAGAGATCCATGTGAAGCAATTCAAATGGACGAGTGGTGGTCATGATAGTCTTCGCTGGATGCTTAGCCTTTGTCATCTTCCCAGCTTCACAGGCTCCGCATAAGTGATCCTTGAGGAATTTGACATTCTCGATGCCAATGACATGCTTCTTCTTTGCAAGCGTGTGCAAATTCCTCATGCCTGCATGACCAAGTCATCGATGCCAGAGCCAGCCTTCTGAAGCTTTTGCAAGTAGACACACGGCTGGTTGCGGTCCTGTAGAGAAATCAACAATATACAGGTCTCCTCTCCTAAAGCCTTCGAAGACTTTGGAATTGTCATCTTCCATAACCACAACACAACGGTACTTGCCAAAGACAACAACCATATCAAGATCGCAAAGCATTGAGACATACATGAGGTTGTATCCTAAGGACTCGACGAGCATGACTTTGTCCATGTGTCGATCCTTTGTGATCGCAACCTTACCTAGACCCAATACCTGACTTTTGCCTTTGTCAGCGAAGATGATATGCTTCAGATGCGATGGTGATAAGGGAGCATCCATCAATAGATACTTGTCACCAGTCATGTGATTTGTACATCCACTATCGAGGACCCACTCAGTGGCTTTGGGTTGATCATCCTGAAGATGAATTAGTGCAACTTACGAACTCGTATACTTCATCGGTGAAGAATATGACATCAATTCATCAGATCAATTTCATCAAGAAACAGAATAGATAAAGCAGTATGAGGACGTGAGAAATGAAAGTTCATTTCTTCATGATTAGCCTGTGTCCTTTCAGGCACATTCAGGTCTCCAGCAAATTCTTTAGACGATTACGTATGTCTGGAGACCTGACCCTGCAGAAGAGATTAGTTCTTTTTCTTCACCACCCACATCTGAAGGGGTGGCAAAGAGTTCATCACTCTGCGAGCTCCATACGAGAAAGGTGGCATAGAAGCCAGTCCATTTCGTTTCACATAAGAGGGGTTAGGATAAGCATATGAATAAGAAGAGAAATTCTTCGGGGACTTATGAACATAATGATTAGAAGAATAATGCTCATATTCATAGCCCTTAGCTCTTCCCTGTGAAATAGAGTTGTTAGCACGATGATATTCATATGAGGACTTTGATCCTTTTGAGGAATTTGGTCCATATGAAGAATTTGATCTGGGGTTCCTATTCTTCACAGGTGGTGTCCTGAGGACATTCACCTGAAGACTTTCAAGGCACCTTTTGGGAACCCAGATTTTCTTCATAGGAGGACCATTCCTGCAGTTAGTGCCAGCATATCTAGCAAATATTTCACCATTCTGATTTTTGAACAGTATATAGTTGGAGTCAAATGACTCATCATCAGAACGAGGAGATTCACATGCAAAGCCAGAAAGTTAGATGGATCAACTGGAGGTCCCTTTGCAGCAACCCATGAGGTTTTGGGGTACTGCTCAGGCTTCCAATATGTACCATCAACATTGAGTTTCCTCTCAAAGGCAATACCCTCTTTCCTAGGGTTTCTATTGAGGATCTGCTTTTTAAGCACATCACAAAGAGTATGATGCCCTTTGAGGCTTTTGTACATGCCTGTCATGTACAATTCCTTCAGCCCTGCATCGTCAGTGATACTAGCAGTGCCCTCAGATGAGGAATTAGTGATAGCAGAGGCAGGTGAAGAATTTGAAACCTTAGCAGCATTTGAACATTCAGGTGAAGAATTAGCAGGTTCACGTTCAATGCACTTCAAGCATGGAGGAACAAATTCTTCCTGAGAAGCGCTGTGATGAGGACATCAATACCATTGTTACACCCACAGCCCCTACTGTTACATATACTGGACCAATTACTAGAGCTCGCGCACGCCAATTAAATTACCAGGTACTTTCGTTTCTTGGTAATGATTCTAATGTTCATGAGATTATGATGCTGCCTAAATTGGATACATTTGTTTTGCTTTCAAATGAAGGGCCTAGCTTGGAGAAGGATGAACATTGGAGCAAGAACACGCATGGAGTTGATGGCATGTGCAAGGGGATCAAGAACGGAGTTACAAGTGATGATTTCAGGACTTTGAAGCCGCCATAAGGAGTGCATGAAGCCATGGACGAAATATACAAGATGCCACTTCATAATATTCGTCCATAGGCTATTCTAGGTGCTGCGTCACCTTATTAATGGGCCAGGCCCATGTAATTTCGAAATACTTAAGTATAGGCTATTTTTAGAGTCCGTATGTGTGGGGAAACAAGAGTTAGGGTTGGTTTCGGACCCCACCCTCAAGGGCCACGAAATTCCCCTCTCTTCCTCCATATATACAGCCCTTAGGGCGTCGTTTAGACTTTGGGTTTTGTTTAGATTAAAAGTTCGCCAAAGCTGCAACTTCTCGTACTTCGTTTGTGTCCAACGACCAGACCAAGACGTCACAGAACCCCACCTTGATCAATAAAGCTTTCATCTTATATTCGCAATATCCCGATTGCAATATCAGTTTCTTGCTTGTTCTTCGTTTGCTCGCAGGAAACAGGCCCTCGTGGTCAGGTTGATCGTGCTCCGGCATGGTCAATAACCCCTCGAAAGTTGGTTTAGCGATTGCTAAGGCGCGACGTCTCGCACGTTCGTAGTTGGATCGTCAAGGTCGACTCCCACAGAAAATGATAGCCACCATCTCATCGAAACATCGGGACACCTTTGCCTTTATCACGCTGATTTGTTGAGCAAGTAATGAATCACGCTCCTTCTAAAGATCTTCATAACTCACTCTTAGCTTTTCAAGATCTTGCTTTCTTTGAAGAAATTCATATGAAAGCTTCTCATGATCAGATAAGAGAGTGTTATGATAACCTTGAAGGTTGTCAAACTTAGACTGAAGACTCTGAAGATTTTCAGTCAAGGTTTTAGTGTGATCCATTTCTTCACCCAACATATCATCACTTTTGTCAAGCATGTTTTGAACCTTTTCAAAAGCCTTTTATTGTTTTACAGCAATCTTAGCACGTTTGGAGTAGCTGGGTTTGAGGTTTTCATCAGATTCATTCTCACTTGATTCAGAGGAGGGGTATTTGAGTACCTTGGCACCTTTTGCCATGAAGCAATAGGTGGGAGCGTAGTCATCATTGTGTCCATCAGCCATGTTGGTGAAGCCATTTTCTTCAGATTTGAAGATGGACTTGCTGACGAAAGCAGTAGCAAGAGCCAGGCTCGCCACACCAGACTCAGACTCCTCAGATGCCTCCTCTTCCTCATGTTCCTCAGATTCAGCCTCAGAGTCCATTTCCTTGCCAATGAACGCCCGATCCTTCTTGGAGTTGCTCTTCTTGTAAGACGAAGACTTCGAGGATTTTGATGATGAAGATTTTGAGGATTTCTTCTTTTTCTTCGCATCATCAGAACTGTAATCCTTGTATTTCTTCTTCTTTGATTCCTTTTCCCACTGAGGACAATCTTTAATGTAGTGTCCAGGTTTCTTGCATTTGTGACAAAGCCTCTTCTTGTAGTCACTGGATGAGGAATCATTGCTCCTTGAGGATTTTCCAAAGCGACCACGTCTTGAGAACTTCTGGAATTTCTTCATGAGCAGTGCTAGCTCATGGCTCAGTTCTTCAGGATCACCAAGGCTGCTACCAGAATCTTCATCTTCAGATTCAGACACTGCCTTGGCCTTCAGGGCACGTGATCTTCCATAGCTCGAACCATAGAGATCTCTCTTCTCAGCAAGCTGGAACTCATGAGTATTTAGCCTCTCGAGGATATCAGTGGGATCAATTGACTTGTAATCAACACGTTCTTGTATCATCAATGTTAGAGTATCAAATGAGGAATCAAGCGATCTCAACAATTTCTTCACCACCTCATGGTCGGTGATGTCAGTGGCACCAAGTGCTTGAAGCTCATTTGAGATGTCAGTGAGACGATCGAAGGTTTGTTGAACATTTTCATTGTCGAGTCTTTTGAAGAGATTGAAGAGATTGCGAAGAACATCAACTCGAGAGTCACGCTGTGTTGATACTCCTTCATTGACTTTGGACAGCCTATCCCAGATAAGCTTAGCAGTTTCCAAAGCACCCACTCTTCCATACTGTCCTTTGCTCAGATGGCCACATATGATATTCTTCGCTTGAGAGTCAGGTTGCTTGAATCTCTTCACATCAGCAGCATTCAGAGAAGGTGTGATTGAGGGAACACCATTTTCCACAACATACCAGAGATCGTTATCAATTGCCTCAAGATGCATTCGCATCTTATTCTTCTAGTAGGGGTAGTCCGTCCCATCAAAGGTAGGACACCCAGCAGAGACCTTGATCATACCTGCGGTCGACGTAACTAAAACTCCAGGTGGTTAAACCAAAATCACACAGAACAAGGGAGTAACTTGCTCTGATACCAATTGAAAGTGCGTTATATCGACTAGAGGGGGGGTGAATAGGCGATTTTTATGAATTCTTCACTGAGGAATTTGCAGGTGAGGAAATTCCTTAGCGAAGAACTAGTAGCAGCAGAATAAGTACTCAAAAGTAAACATAACAGAGCACAAGCATAGTCATCATGATGAAATGAAGACAAGCACAGAGTACAGAAAGCGTAAACACAGTATAACACAGGATGAAGACAAACAGACTGAAGAAATTGAACTGAGGAAATTGAAAAAGTCTTTAGTCAAAGTCTTCAAACACATATACGAACAAGCACTCAACACAGTTATGAGGAAATGAAAGAGTTGAGGAAATAGAACCAGTGAGCTTGGTGAAGACAATGATTTGGTAAACCAGTTCCAACTGTTGTCTCAGTTGTACGTCTGGTTGGAGCGGCTAGGTATTTAAACCTAAGGACACACAGTCCCGGACACACAGTCCTCACCGTATTCTCCTTGATCTAAGGTCACACAGACCTCGCCCAATCACTCGTGGTAAGTCTTCAGGTGACTTCCGAACCTTCACAAACTTGGTCACTCGACGATCCACAATTCCTCTTGGATGCTCTAGACCTTTACGCCTAACCGTCTGGAAGAAGCACAGTCTTCAAAAGTAACAAGCGTCGGATCCACGCAGGATCAATCTCTTCAGTGATGCTCAATCACTTGGGGTTTGTAGGTGTTTGGGTTTGGGTTTTCCTCACTTGATGATTTTCGCTCAAAGTCCTCGGAGGTTGGGATGCTCTCAAATGACAAGTGTCAGTTTCTCTCGGAGCAACCAACCAGCTAGTGG
Source organism: Triticum urartu (assembly GCF_056163025.1). Lineage (NCBI taxonomy): Eukaryota > Viridiplantae > Streptophyta > Magnoliopsida > Poales > Poaceae > Triticum > Triticum urartu. Next base: position 375,926,963 of record NC_141879.1, read on the forward strand.
TTGTAGGGGGCGGCTATTTATAGCCTAGGGAGCAGCCCGACATGATAAGACATAAATGCCCTTCAATGATATGACCGTTAGGTGGGTAGATATTTTGGGATAGCTGGCACAAGGCACAACAACGGTTGGAAATTTGAGTATCAAATTCCTCAGGGCTATCATGTTCCTCACTGTGTAGGCAATCCGCACTGGCGAATTCCTAACTCCTCAGTTAGAACAAATTCCTCAGAGACCAGAAGAACTTCATCTCTGTCACTAAAGAATATGACTGAACTATATGAGATTTCCAATGGCTTCACTCGAAGGGATTGGTAGGTGTAGGATTTTGAGTTGAGCATCACATGGAAATTTTTCCTTAGTATTTCCTCGACCCCCTTTAACAGTACGGTGTTTCCTATGACTCAAGAAAGAGAAAATGAAACTACAAAAACAAAAGTCTTCATGCTTCATGTTCCTCGAATGAATACCAAGTCTTCAGGATTGCACCAATTTCTTCACTTTCAAAGTCTTCAGAATGTCTTCAGAAATCCAAAGTCTTTAGGCGAAGAACTTCATTTTTAGGGGTCGACTTTCTCTGTAAATATCAAACTCCTCATAGACTTATAGACCTGTGTACACTCAAAAACACATTAGTCCCTTAACCTATAAGTCTTCAATACACTAAAATCACTAAGGGGCACTAGATGCACTTACATCAGCACAAAATGGATCTACCGCAACAAGCAAGATGAAAATGGCGTTTGTGGTGAGGAATAAGGCATGACTTGTAGCTCAAGGCTACACACAGGTTGAAGGAATTGATTTCGATGAAACTTTTGCACCTGTTGCTATACTTGAGGCTATTCACATATTACTTGCTTATGTTAACCATCATAATATCATCTTATATCAAATGGATGTGAAAAGTGCATTCCTCAATGGTAAGCTTGAGGAAGAAGTATATGTTGCTCAACCCCTAGGTTTTGAGGATCCAAAGCATCCCGACAAAGTCTTCAGACTCAATAAGGCCCTCTATGGCCTCAAGCAGGCCCCTCGGGCGTGGTATGACACTTTGAAGGAGTTCCTCATGAAGAAAGGCTTCAAACCTGGTTCACTTGATCCAACTCTTTTCACCAAAGCTTATGATGATGAATTATTTGTGTGTCAAATATATGTTGATGATATCATTTTTGGCTTTACTAACCAATGTTACAGTGATGAATTTGCCTATATGATGAGTGAAGAATATCAAATGTCTATGATGGGAGAATTGAAATTCTTCTTAGGTCTTCAGGTTCGTCAACAACAAAATGGCATCTTCATATCGCATGAGAAATACCTCAAGGATGTGTTGAGGAAATTCGGCATGCAAGATTGCAAAGGCGTCAAAATCCCTATGCCCACAAATGGCCATCTCTACACTAATGAAAATGGTATTGACTTTGATCAAAAGGTATACTGCTCCAGGATTGGCTCTTTATTGTATTTATGTGCATCTAGGCCAGATATTATGCTTAGTGTTTGCATGTGTGCCCGTTTTCAAGCTACACCAAAGGAATCACACCATAAGGATGTGAAGCATATTCTTTGATATGTAGCTCACACTCCAACACTTGGATTATGGTATACCAAGGGCTCGGATTTTGATCTCACTGGATATTCAGACTCTGGCTATGCTGGTGATCGTGTGGACCGCAAGTCAACACTAGGCACATGCCATTTCCTCGGACGATCTTTGGTTTGTTGGTCTTCAAAGAAATAGAACTGCGTATCACTTTCTACTGCTAAAGCTGAGTACATTGTTGCTGGATCGTTTTGTGCTCAGTTGCTATGGATGAAGCAAACTCTCAAGGACTACGGCATCAATGTGAAGAATGTGCCTGTGGCACCCCGGCTCAGAGCGACCGGTTTACCATGCATTGCCAGCCCAGAGACCATGTCTTCTGGCAACACACAATATCTTGGTACAGAATAACAACCGCTTTATTGATGCTAGCAGAACAGAGTTACATTACAACAGCTGTCGAGGCCAAGCGACACACTCAGTGCGGCTGAACAATATGTACATTATTTAGTGAACATAAAGGGGCCTCGATCAGAACAACTACGTGGCAGCGGAATAACGTCCTAGCAGAAGCTCCATATCACAGGGACACCGATGTGGACACGATCTAGACTCGAACAGCGCTCCTCTCCAACGATACTTTCTTGAAATCTGGCATGACACGCCAGGTCAGTACATTGAATGTACTTGCAAGCTCACAACAGGCATAATCATAATGACAAACAATATCATGATATTTAACCAATTATTAAAAATGCAACACTATATGTCAACATGCTGTGATCATGCTCGAACGTCCCTCGGGACAGCTTATGATAGAGGCGAGGGTGTCCCGATCTTTCGATGAGATGATAACTATTGATTTGGTGGAGACGACTTTGACGATCCGACTACAAACGTGCACGACGTTGCGCCTTAGCAATCGCTAAACCAATCTCCTGAGGTTACTGACGATGCCGGAAGCACGGTCAGCCTGACCACGAAGGTCTATTCCTGCAAGCAATCGAAGAACGAGCAAGAATATGATAAAGCAATCTGAATATTGCAAATATATATGAGGTATTGATAATGGTGGGGATCCGTAAGCGGTCTTGGTCTGGTCGTTGGACACAAACGAAGTACACGAAGTTGCAATGGCTAACTTTTAACTAAACAAATCCTCCAGGAAAAAGCTACTAGATGGATCTACTTATATAGGAGCAAGGGGTGGTGGCCAAGGAGGTGGGAGGACGTCCCAAGGCAGCCTAAAACTAACCCTAGGTCGTACAAGGCTCATGGGCCCAAGTGGAGGTGATGCAACACCTTTGGGCTTGTAGTTTGACTCGGATTCTGCTGCAACATCAGATTGTTTCGTCCGTAACTCAACGCTCCGGATGAATTTGAAGGTGAATCCAATTGGGTTGGAAAGAGCACGAAATCTAGTTTCCAACAAAAAAAGAATCACCCAATTCGGAGTCCGTATGAAAAAGTTGTTGGCGTTTTGAGTCAGGTATGTCTGTGCAGTCCGAATCTGAATCCAGAACGTGAGAGACTTGGACTCTATCTTCTCTTGGCCCAAAAGTGACGTGAGAGGACTTTTTGAACACAACCTAAACTTCTCCTTTTCCCTTGTCTTCATATGTGGATTGTACAAATGTCCCATACACCTGCAATTAGACAAAACACAAAAGTGTGTGAAGTATTTTTGTTCTGGATAACATAAATAGATTATTGAATAGTTTGCATTAGAAATCACCTGACAAATATGCATGTATGCAATATTTTTGGTCGTATCCAAGGTAGTCATGTCCTCATCATCCTCCCCTTTTTGAAAATAAAGCCGTCCTCGGCATTGCTTAATCTGAAATGTGGCTAACAAAAGAGACAAGGTGTACATGTTGTATATGTATATGTCATCCATTTTAACTTCCCTTGATTTTTGCACATATGTCACATGTATACATGAGTAACTTTCATTGTTCATAAAATCTAAAGCCAAAAAATTATCGCAGGAAGTAGAAGGCATGAAAATATTGGAACTCAGTTTGCACATATAAGTGAAGCTCTTATTCTCTTCAAAAGATTGGCAATGTTCATCATTAAACCATCCTAACTTCGATGAATAAACCTTACTTGCATCAAATTTACATGCTACAACATGCTTAAATAAGCAAACATGCAATAAGTCATTGGACACAGAATCATCATCAAGATTAGAGGTCATATCAAAATGATTAAACATTGGTTCTTTTGCGTCAACAGTTAATTCAATGGGTGCACTCAAAATTGTTGATATTTCAGTTGTTTGATCACATGACGCATTCATGACAGTAACAAGAGTCTCTAAAATAGGTGGTGTGCTCAAATCAACAGGTAACTCAACACATGATGCATTCAAGTTAACTAGGCATGCTTCATTCTCATGTGAAGTTATATCATCAATACCTTTACTGTTACCTCGCAGAGATGTAGCTGATGTAGGTACGGACGTTGACAATGTACCATACTCTTGAGATGATATTGCGCTCACAATCCGAGGTGGGGATGCTCTAGTAGGTGCAATAGTGGAGTAACCAACCGGCGATGGTGAGCATGAACTGGAATAGTAGTTGTTGTAGTCACCCAATGCATCCTCCTGTATCTGTCTCTCAAAGGTACAAGCACGGACATACATACCAGTAATGCAACAAGGAATATACTGAAATCTTGCCTGAATATCATGGTTCAAACCACCAAAAAATCTATTCATTGTATCATCCTCAAATTCTTCTATGTCACAATGATGCATATAAGATTTGAACTCTTGGTAGTAAGCATGAACAGTGTTACTGCCTTGTTTTAATTGCTCCAATTTGCGACGCAATTCACGACGATAGTAAGGAGGAAAAAATTGTTGTCTCATTACAGCTTTCAAAACTTTCCAAGTTGTGGGTTGGTTATCAATGTTTTTCTTACAATGTACACTCCACCAAATAGAAGCAAAACCAGTAAATGCTCTAATGGTAGCTCGTACTCTCTCAAGTTCAGAAAAATCATGGTGACTAAAAACTTGTTCTACTTCAAGCTCCCAAGCTAGATAAATAGCAGGATTAAATCTACCCTCAAATGATGGTAAAGAGATAACCTGACCATATGCTTGTGTGTGTTGTCCCAACTCTCGTGATGGTGAAGATGTGTCCGTCGTCCAAGAACTTCTATCTCTGGAACCTGTCATGATTAGTAGAAACAAGAACCAAAATTCGAGAATAATGTTCCTATGAACTACTAGGATGTGGTTGTAAAGTGCTCACAGTAAAGCAAATATCAATATCTTACAAGTTCTTACCATGCAGCAGGTGGTGAGAGGCAACTAGCGGTGTCAAATAACTCCGAAGATTGTGTAAAGCGATTGCCAGGGGAACATGCGTATACACGGTGTAGAAATATGTGGAGCTGGGTTGGCTATATATGGTAGCAAAAGATTAGCAATAATCAATTCAGAGATGCAATGTTGAATAAACGCTCAACGATGGTACTGTGCTGGTCCTAGGCTAGACCGAACTAGAGACGCGAGCCTAGAACACTAATGAGGTCACGTCGTAGCACAACTAGCATCAATGAAGGATACTAAGTAGCTCTGGACAGCAAGATATAAGTGAAGATCACAACGGCAGTAAAGATAATGATGTGAAACAACAGCCAAGCAGGATATATCAACAACTTTGTCTCCAACTTTCCTCTGAAAAAGTTTGTGCCGATTTGTTTGTTTTTTTCAAGAATGGTATTGACTCAATCTTTAAAACACAAAAGGAATCACTCAATTCCGAGTTGATATGAGGAGTCAAAAAATTCGAAAACTGTCCTGAAAAACTGGAATAAGCTGTGTTCATGAACTTCGGAGGGCAAAAAGACCTATTTAGAAGCCGATTTTGAGGTGCCAAATATTGAACTAGCTTCTTCAACTATTTAGATGCGGGTCGTCGCTAGCTTTCGTTTGAGTACTCGCGGAGGCAAAACGGACTTCGTATGAGGAAGTTATGCCTGTTTTACTGAACAGTGCACAAAACAGATTCCAATCCGAATTCAACTACGAGATTGAGTCTAAAAAGATCCGAATTTTGTTTTTTTTCTTCTCTCTTTTTTTTCCTCACACTTTTTTTCTTTCTCTCCTTTTTTTCTGACTTTTTTTCTCTTTTTTTTTCTCTCGTTTTTTTTCTCCCTCTTTTCAGAACAAACTAGATAAGATGCAGATTGGATCAAGCGAAGATGTGAACGATCTCAACTATTATTATGACAATGAATGGTGGGTAGCATGTGGTGGAAATTGATGGATGGGTGGTGGACAACGGAAGAGATAATGATGCAGCGGTGGCGTGACTAATGTAAACAGAACTCGAAACTCTAAACAAACTAGACACTAAGACCAGCAACTCGACACGACGATGCAACCGATAATTCAACTATACAAGCAATGAAAAGAAAATTGCAAAGGCTCAGACTGGCTTGGACCAAGGATGAATAGATCTAACTCTTTTTTGTGGCTTTTTCTTGGACAATAGGTAAGAAAATAAATCTAATCTAGGAAAACTGGAAATTCTCACCGAGCAACCTGAAAACTGATACCACTTGATAGAGGCGAGGGTGTCCCGATCTTTCGATGAGATGATAACTATTGATTTGGTGGAGACGACTTTGACGATCCGACTACAAACGTGCACGACGTTGCGCCTTAGCAATCGCTAAACCAATCTCCTGAGGTTACTGACGATGCCGGAAGCACGGTCAGCCTGACCACGAAGGTCTATTCCTGCAAGCAATCGAAGAACGAGCAAGAATATGATAAAGCAATCTGAATATTGCAAATATATATGAGGTATTGATAATGGTGGGGATCCGTAAGCGGTCTTGGTCTGGTCGTTGGACACAAACGAAGTACACGAAGTTGCAATGGCTAACTTTTAACTAAACAAATCCTCCAGGAAAAAGCTACTAGATGGATCTACTTATATAGGAGCAAGGGGTGGTGGCCAAGGAGGTGGGAGGACGTCCCAAGGCAGCCTAAAACTAACCCTAGGTCGTACAAGGCTCATGGGCCCAAGTGGAGGTGATGCAACACCTTTGGGCTTGTAGTTTGACTCGGATTCTGCTGCAACATCAGATTGTTTCGTCCGTAACTCAACGCTCCGGATGAATTTGAAGGTGAATCCAATTGGGTTGGAAAGAGCACGAAATCTAGTTTCCAACAAAAAAAGAATCACCCAATTCGGAGTCCGTATGAAAAAGTTGTTGGCGTTTTGAGTCAGGTATGTCTGTGCAGTCCGAATCTGAATCCAGAACGTGAGAGACTTGGACTCTATCTTCTCTTGGCCCAAAAGTGACGTGAGAGGACTTTTTGAACACAACCTAAACTTCTCCTTTTCCCTTGTCTTCATATGTGGATTGTACAAATGTCCCATACACCTGCAATTAGACAAAACACAAAAGTGTGTGAAGTATTTTTGTTCTGGATAACATAAATAGATTATTGAATAGTTTGCATTAGAAATCACCTGACAAATATGCATGTATGCAATATTTTTGGTCGTATCCAAGGTAGTCATGTCCTCATCAGCTTACCAACCGTGATCATCTCTAGATCACAAACACACCACCAAAGTGGTCAGATTACAAACACACCACCAAAGTGGTCTTTCTCAAGAACAACTCGTGATCCTTACGGAGATCACAACCACGACCATCATTTGGTCCCAAATGCCTCGATGGCCTTTCTGCCATCCATCAATAATGCAAAGTTTATAGCTTAGTGTGCAATTTTTATTAAACGTTGACTCATGGTGGGACTTACTACGAGGTGTCCGTAACCGTGGACTCAACTATCGATAGATTACACACTCTGCAGAGGTAGCACACCGTACCCACACCACAGAACCCATGGCCTCGCACTCCCATTCGGGTGGACCAACGGCATTCCGTCAAAACCCCTCCATTGCCACAGCACTCTCCTGGCCACTCCGAACCAAATCCCCAACGGGCTGGTCCTGGGTGGCCCCGTGTCTACCAAAGACACCCCAACCACCGTCGTGGTCAAAATACTCCCACTCGGGGACTCGGTACCATAATCTCGTCAACGAGCACGCAAGATTATGTCTGCTTACCGGGCCAGGGCAAGCACGACATAACCTTCCCTAGATGGAGGCACCGACCAGAGGCCGTGTCAATGGACCGAATCAAGGCCTTCCCACAAAGGCAAATGTGCTTGCACTGGAAAGAAACTCGATTCAGCGGCACCATGACCCAGTCAACAGTATATTCAAGTTGAGTTATATTCAGGTTTAACCTTAAACTAAAATTGACCAGTGTCATAGCATGCCATGAAATGCAACACATGCATCATATAGTGATAAAAATGACCGATGTCATCCTTATACACACCAAGCATAACGTCAACAACTCAAATTACTCTACTTGCTCAAATAACTCACAACTTAACCAAAATATTTTGCAACAAGTTTTATTGATTTCTTACGCAAGAAAGTAACTCCGATAAATTTCTCTTATGCTTGTCAAAAAGATTTCACTATCAACAACTCTTACTTTCTTTATCACTAAGTTGGGTTCAAACATTCTGTAAGAAAAGTAATATGATTAAACAAGTATTTAACAGGACATTTTCTAACAAATTTTTATCAATCTAAGAGGGCAAAAACATAGCTTTAAATAATTGCTAACATGCGTAACAAAATTGTTTCTAACATCACCTCAAATAAATCTTATCTTGCTTTATCCATTAAACTAATTTCACCCATTCTGTAGATCAAGCATAACAACTAAACAATGTTTAACAGAATATAAATAACTCCATAATCATTTAAATGTATGGATTAATCATTTCATTCAAGTAAGAAAATCACAAATATTGAAGTGACACCATGAAAATGTTGTTGTTGCTTGCCTTAGTGCAGATGAGGTTCACAAGCCTCCTGGTGATCCTCAAGAGAAGCTTCACCTTCTCAAGACAAGAATCAATTCATTTTGACTTATGGTTGAAAATTTATAACTGTTTGAAGTGTTCTGTAAATTCAAATGAATTTGAATAAAAGAAATAGACTGGGGGTGACGTCGAAGGCGTAAATCCCAGGGGCGCCACCACTCGTACCGCTTCGCGCGCGTACTGAGTGGCTGACTAGCAGGCCCCGCTAGTCAGGTGGGGGAAGAGGGAGAAGGAAACAGAGGGGGCCGCGGCTTCGCCGGATCTCTCGCCGGCGATGAGGGCTCCTTGGCCCAAACGAGAGGGAGGGATGGCAAGAGGGGGTTGAGGCGCACCTGCCCGTACCCGTAGCATAGCTAGGGGCCGTCGGACGGCGTCGGAATCAACCTCGCAAGTGGAGGCAGAACATGGAGGTCGCCGGAGTTGAGGAAGACGGTGAGCAGAGGCCACTCCAGGGGCTCCAAGCGGGCGAGACGACCTCACCGGAGAGAGGCGGAGGCCTTGGAGGGGTCGCCCAGGCCTAGGAGGGGCTGGAGCTACTACGGCGACCAGAGCGGATCGTCGGCGAGCTCAAGCTCAGGGACGGCGGCCCGAGGCCTGCCCGGCCGGGCTCCGGCTTCCTACTCGAATGTGGGGTGTGTGTGAGTGATGGATGGTGCTCGAGGAGGCTGGGGAGGGCTCTATTTATAGGCGAGCAGCGAGGGTGCTCCGGGCTTCGTCGGTGGACCCCTGTCCACGGCGCCTGGCGACGAGCGGCGTCAGTGAGAGGGGGAGAAGGCGACGGAGGTCATGCGGCCACTGTGGGCGGGCGGAGACAAGCACAGGATCAAGAGGATGGCGACGAGCATAGTGCGCACTGCACTATTGGGCTGGCCGGACCTTGCTCGTGCTTGCTACGGCGAGCTCCGGCGTCGGCGAGCGCCAGGGAGGAGTTAAGAACATTGAGACGATGATGGTGGCGAGAGTTGGCATGGTTGGGCAGGCGGGGAAGCGAGCACGCGAGCAACAGAGGCTCGGGCGCGTCGCAGAGCGCGTCGGCTGCATGCCAGCATGCCTGGACATACGCGATCACCGCGTGAACTATGACATCATGTCAATCTAAGCAAAAACTCAATGTCTGGCATGTTGTTCGTGGTAGTTTTGAGTGTTACCACGATTTGGTTTGGATCTAGGTGCAGTAGAGAAGTTTTCACACACCAAGTAAGTTTCTGGTCAGTAACTTGGTGATGTTACTGTGGTCAAATGGCTTGGAGTTTGAAGTTGTGCTTTGGAGGCTAGTGATAAGTTACTAAGGTAAAGATGCACAAGAAAGTTCAGGTCAAATGGAGCAAGTAAAATGGTAGTTGCTGTAGAAACTACCATTTCTGTCCAGAATAGAAAAGATTTTCTGTAGCAAAAATATTCCAAAAAGTGATGAAATATTTTTGCTCAGGAAGTTGCACTAGGGTTCACAGAATATTTGTGAATTATCTCAGATTTTTCTGAGCCATAAAAATTGGGGTTGCTTTGAAGCAAACAAGTCTGGCTTAGGGTTTTTGGAAAGAAAATGAATATTTTTCATTTAAGAAAAATATTCCAAAGATTATTTTTGGGTGGGTCAGAAGTGAAATGATGATTTAGGAGGGAAGTGAAGCACTTGGGTGAAAGCCAAGGATGCCCAAGTGTTTAAGTCCATATGAAAAGATTCAAAAACTCCAAGTTTCAAAAACTTTCAAATGAAAATTCAAGAAAATAAGAAAGGGCAAAACCCAGGCTGTCACAAACCTCCCCCACTTAGAATGAATCTCGTCCTCGAGATTCGGTTGCTTGGGAAAACCACTCTGGATACTGATCCCTAAGGAATTCTTCCTGCTCCCAAGTTGCTTCTGACTCTGTGTGATGCTCCCACTAAACCTTGTAAAATTTTCTGACTTTACTGTGAGTGACCCTTTTCATCTGATCCAAAATTTTGAACGGTCTCTCTTCATAAGTTAAATCTTTTGCCAATTCTATCTCAGCTGTGTAGTTCTTTTCTCAGGCGGGGATATGCATCGTCTCAATTGCGAAACATGGAACACGTTGTGTATGTCTGCCAATTCCGGGGGTAGTTCCAATTGATATGCAACTGTTCCCACTCGAGACATAATCGGGAATGGACCAATGAATCTGGGTGCCAGCTTTCCATGAGTCTGAAATCTCTTGACTCCTTTCATAGGAGTGACTCGGAGGTATGCGTGTTCTTCGGGTTCAAAACTGACCTGCCGATGTTTGGCATCATAATAACTCTTCTGTCGAGATTTGGCCAATTGCAGTCTGTCTCGGATTTCCCTAACTTGTTTCTCAGCTTCCAGCATGAGATCCGTTCCGAAGATACGACTATCTCCAATCTGAGACCAATTTAGAGGAGTGCAGCACTTACGGCCATACAGAGCTTCGTATGTTGACATCTTTAGACTGGTCTGGAAATTGTTGTCATACGAGAACTCGGCATACGGCAAACAGTCTTCCCATTTAACACCTTTGGCTAGCACACAGGCTCGCAACATATCTTCGAGTATTTGGTTTACCCGCTCTGTCTGTCCATCTGTCTGAGGGTGATAGGCAGTACTATATTTCAGTGCTGTCCCCAAGGCTTGATGGAGACGGGACCAAAAAGCAGAGGTAAACAAAGAACCTCGGTCGGAAGTGATACTTCGGGGTACTCCATGCAGACTGACGATCCGGGATACATACAGTTGTGCAAGTTCATTTGCTCTATATCTGGTGCTGATCGGAATGAACTGAGCAACCTTGGTCAGGGTGTCTATTATAACCCAGATTGCATCCTTGCCTCGCTGAGTCCTAGGCAATCCTGTGATGAAATCCATGCAAACATCATCCCATTTCCACTATGAAACTGGCAGCGGTTGGAGAAGTCCGGCTGGTTTCTGATGATCTGCTTTCACCTTGTTGCATATGTCGCAACAGGCTACAAAATAAGCAATGTCTTTCTTCATTCCATCCCACCAGAATATTTGTCTAAGGTCCTCATACATTTTCGTACCTCCCGGGTGAATGGAATATACGGATTCATGGGCTTCTGACATGATTTTCTTCTTCAAGTCCAGTTGATTTGGCACACAAATGCGTCCACGGAATCGGAGGGTACCGAAGTTGTCCTTGGAGAAGTCAGAGGCCTGCTTTGCCATCTGGCCCTTGGCACGTCTCTATACGTTGGTGTCAGCTGGCTGTGCCTGGAAGATCTCCATCTCAAGTGTGGGGGTAACTTCCAAAATATTAGCGAGGTCAGCCTCTATGATGACCAAGTTGAGCTGAGCGATCTCCTCTTGGAGTTTAGTGGGCACTGATTTTAACATGACATTTAAGCTGACGGGCTTTCGACTGAGCGCATCAGCAATGACGTTGGCCTTGCCTGGATGGTAATTTATTCCAAGGTCATAATCCTTGACCAACTCTAACCATTTTCACTGACGGAGATTCAAATCTGGCTGAGTGAAAATGTACTTGAGGCTTTTGTGGTCGGTAAAAATTTGGCACCTTTTTCCAATGAGGTAGTGTCTCCAAATTTTTAATGCATGCACCACTGTCGCGATGCATATGCTACTACCTTGCTGTCTTGCATCAACATGCAACCAATACCTTGTCTGGAGGCATCGCAGTACACATCAAAGCTACGATAAATGTCTGGAAGAGTCAATACAGGTGCGGTTGTCAGTCGTATCTTCAGCTCATTAAAACTCTTCTCACAATCCTTTGTCCATTTAAACTTTGTATCCTTTTTGAGCAGCTCCGTCATGGGTTTAGCAATTTTGGAAAACCCTTCAATAAAACGACGATAGTATCCAGCTAATCTGAGGAAACTCCGGATCTGTGTCAAGGTCGTGGGTGGTACCCAATCGAGCACATCCTTTAATTTGCTCGGGTCCACGGCTATACCTTCGGCGGATAGTACATGTCCGAGAAATCCAACCTTCTTGAGCCAAAATTCGCACTTACTGAACTTGGCGTATAGCTGATGATCGCGGAGCCGTTGTAGTACTGCTCGGAGGTGATCCTTGTGTTCTTCTTCACCTTTGGAGTAAATGAGGATGTCATCGATGAAGACTACCATGAATTTGTCGAGGAAATCCATAGATACGTTGTTCACCATACGCATGAAGAAAGCAGGGGCATTGGTGAGACCAAAGGACATCACGGTATATTCGTAAAGACCGTACCGAGTAGTGAATGCGGTCTTAGGAATATCTTCCTTTTTAATCTTGAGCTGATGATATCCGGTCTGTAAATCGATTTTAGAGAATACCTTGGCCCCACTTAGCTAATCAAACAGATCGTCAATCCTTGGCAGCGGGTATTTATTTTTGATGGTGACCTCATTCAGCTGGCGGTAATCTACGCACATACGGAGACTACCATCCTTTTTGCCCACGAAAATTGCAAGTGATCCCCACGGTGAGGAGCTGGTACGAATATAACCTTTCTGGAGTAATTCATCAAGCTCTTTCTTTAGCTCCACTAATTCTGATGAGGGCATCCGGTAATACTTCTTGTATAATGGTGCGGTTCCGGGCACAAGATCTATGGCAAACTCCAGTTCCCGATCTGGTGGCATGCCTGGCAGTTCTTCTAGAAACACATCAGGGTACTCACTGACCACATGAATAAATTCCAATTCAACCACAGCAGTGCACACTAATTCTGGCTTGGGTATATTCTTGCGAGCATAGAATTTGGTGAGCTGTCCATCCAGACTGGTCAGATTGACTTCTCGGGTTGCACAGTTTATGCAAACTTGATATTTGGTCAACCAATTCATGTCCAATATAATATCCAACCTTTCAGACTCAAGGATTATCAGAGATGTTGGAAAGCGGACCCTGTTGATATTGATCTCCAGATCACGGCAGACCAGATTGCTCTTGATTATGGATCCCGGGGTTTGTACCATCATATTTTTGCCCAAAATGGTGCAAGGAAAATTGTTTTGGGCGGCAAAACTCCGAGAAATAAAAGAATGGGAAGCCCAGAGTCAAATAAAATTATGGCAGGTATGTCATTAACAGAAAACATACCAATGACGACTTCTGGCTTTTGTTGGGCTTCATCGGCGGAGATATGATGCACGTGCCCGGTGAAGTTTTGCTGGTTTGGCCGCGACTCCATAAAATTGACTTGCGGCCGGCTTAGGGCATTCGTCTTGTTGTTCTTGGGGCACTGCTTGGCATAATGTCCATGCTGCCCGCAAATGAAACAAGAATTATTGCGCTGACGCTCCTCATGCATTGGATTGGTCACAATATTCTTGACTTGAGTGGTGGTCTTGTTGACATTCTGCTGCCAATTTGGCATGTATTCCACCTGAGTCTGGTGCCAGGTACGAGCCTTTTGCACAGGTGGCCCATCCTTCTTTGGCTCAAACTTGCGCTTGTTGTCGTTAGCAGGCCTATTATCGGAGATAAGCATGTGCTCCCGTTCAGCAATGAACGCCTTGTCCACCAGAGTTTGTAAGTCCGTGAAATCAAACATACTGAGAGCACACTGAAGTTGCGGATTTAAACCTCCAAGAAATCTGTCAATCTTCCTTTCTTCGGTGGCCACGTCATACCGAGAGTAACGGGCCAAATGATTGAATTTTTGCAGATATTCAGCCACAGACTGATTTCCTTGGACGAGCGCAAGAAATTCACGCTGCTTGGCCTTCATAACTCCAGTAGGGATATGATATTTTTGAAACTTATCCTTAAATTTCTCCCAGGTGATTTCCTCATCAATCGGCCACATGGCCTTTGTATTTTCCTACCATATGGTAGCTGCGCCTTCAAGGTAATGAGTTACAAATGGAACTTTATCATTTCCTTCAGTACGGGCAATCTCAAGCTTTTTCTCCATTGTGCGTAACCAATCATCTGCATCCATTGGGTCAACAATCTCACTGAAACTGGGTGGATTGGTCCTCTAAAAGTCTGACAGCTTTGAGTGATGACCATTTTGATTTCCATTCTGTCCAACCATAGCTTGAACACTTCTCAATATTTCAATCAGATCATTGTTCCTTTTTTTCTTCAAACATACGCAGAATTTGCTCGGTGGAGGGAGGATCAGGCGGTGGATGTGGTGGCCGAACGTACGGCTCGGGAGAATGTCCTGCCTGTCGTGCGAAACGACGAACATGAGTTCCCTCACGAACGTTTCTACTGCTGCCTCCCCGCGTCATCCTATTGTGATTTTTCCCAAGACAACACAATCGAGATGAGAAACACCCAAAAATAAATTGGGGAAAAGCCAGCGACAAATCCCGGAAGAAAGCAGAGGAGCGAAAAATGCGGCGAATAAAGTCCCAACATAATTATACATAGACTCATACATGAAAAGTAAACAACATGACTGGTTCACTACTCTCATACACGCAATGAAACATCATGACTCGTACGACTACATCCATACATCATCCAGACAACTGCGAATACTCAAATATACTACTGCTCTGCTGGTGCTGCGGCGTCCTCCCCTGAAGTGGTCTCGGATCCCGAACTGACGTGGTTAACGGAAACCTCCGGGTTAAAGGTAACACGACGGTGCTGCCTGGAGAGCTCTCCCTCAGGGGTAGGGGTAGGATGAAGCATCGGGGCTACAGGAGTAGCGAGAAGTGAGACCCACTCGGAAGGAGTACTGAGAGGGTTCGCGGCCGAGACGCCCGTGCTACTCGGGGGAGTAACCGGCGAAATAGGGGAGCTAGAACTGACTGGGACATAAGGGGTAAATCCCAGTGAAGACGGAGTAGTGGCAGATCTAGAAGTGGCCAAAGTAGTGGCTAAAGCAGTACGAGTACGAGTCAGCTCTCGAGCCAGCTCCTGGATCATGAGATAGCTAGCAGTGATATAACGAGCAAGGTGGCTAGCAACACTATCAAACTCCGGATCAATGAGAGGGAAACGGACACGACCGTTGTCGTGCAGAGATGGGTAGTAGTAGAAACCTGGGTGGTTCTGCATTCGTACCTCGTTGTAGCGAAGTTCGACAAGGACCTCAAATGCAGCAAACTAGACAGCCTGCGAAGCGGTGCAGGCATAACCGCTCTGAGAAGTGCGAGTGTAAGAGCTGGAATCGGAACTAGTGCGCAGAGTGACCACTGCGTGATACTCATATACTGAATCAGCTAGATGCTCCCGGTACACACGATAGACTGGGTCATCTCCGAGAGGGTACAGCCGACGCCACACATTGCGAAGGAGGTGCGGTGACATGTACGGAATTAGCTGCAACTAGAACGGATACGGCACCGGAGCCATCTACACCCACAACCATTAGCAGGTTAGCATAAATATATAAACCGAATGCATGCAACTCAATAATCAGCACAAATTACTACCGGTACTCAACTAAAACTCGTATCTAGCGCGTCGTAGTCTAGCATGGCCTACAGTCAGCGCGGCTCTGATACCAAGCATTGTGGCACCCCGGCTCAGAGCGACCGGTTTACCATGCATTGCCAGCCCAGAGACCATGTCTTCTGGCAACACACAATATCTTGGTACAGAATAACAACCGCTTTATTGATGCTAGCGGAACAGAGTTACATTACAACAGCTGTCGAGGCCAAGCGGCACACTCAGTGCGGCTGAACAATATGTACATTATTTAGTGAACATAAAGGGGCCTCGATCAGAACAACTACGTGGCAGCGGAATAACGTCCTGGCAGAAGCTCCATATCACAGGGACACCGATGTGGACACGATCTAGACTCGAACAGCGCTCCTCTCCAACGATACTTTCCTGAAATCTGGCATGACACGCCAGGTCAGTACATTGAATGTACTTGCAAGCTCACAACAGGCATAATCATAATGACAAACAATATCATGATATTTAACCAATTATTAAAAATGCAACACTATATGTCAACATGCTGTGATCATGCTCGAACGTCCCTCGGGACAGCTTACCAACCGTGATCATCTCTAGATCACAAACACACCACCAAAGTGGTCAGATTACAAACACACCCCCAAAGTGGTCAGATTACAAACACACCACCAAAGTGGTCTTTCTCAAGAACAACTCGTGATCCTTACGGAGATCACAACCACGACCATCATTTGGTCCCAAATGCCTCGATGGCCTTTCTGCCATCCATCAATAATGCAAAGTTCATAGCTTAGTGTGCAATTTTTATTAAACGTTGACTCATGGTGGGACTTACTACGAGGTGTCCGTAACCGTGGACTCAACTATCGATAGATTACACACTCTGCAGAGGTAGCACACCATACCCACACCACAGAACCCATGGCCTCGCACTCCCATTCGGGTGGACCAACGGCATTCCGTCAAAACCCCTCCATTGCCACAGCGCTCTCCCGGCCACTCCGACCCAAATCCCCAACGGGCTGGTCCTGGGTGGCCCCGTGTCTACCAAAGAGACCCCAACCACCGTCGTGGTCAAAATACTCCCACACAGGGACACTCCCACTCGGGGACTTGGTACCATAATCTCATCAACGAGCACACAAGATTATGGGTGGACCAACGGCATTCCGTCAAAACCCCTCCATTGCCACAGCACTCTCCTGGCCACTCCGAACCAAATCCCCAACGGGCTGGTCCTGGGTGGCCCCGTGTCTACCAAAGACACCCCAACCACCGTCGTGGTCAAAATACTCCCACTTGGGGACTCGGTACCATAATCTCGTCAACGAGCACGCAAGATTATGTCTTCTTACCGGGCCAGGGCAAGCACGACATAACCTTCCCTAGATGGAGGCACCGACCAGAGGCCGTGTCAATGGACCGAATCAAGGCCTTCCCACAAAGGCAAATGTGCTTGCACTGGAAAGAAACTCGATTCAGCGGCACCATGACCCAGTCAACAGTATATTCAAGTTGAGTTATATTCAGGTTTAACCTTAAACTAAAATTGACCGGTGTCATAGCATGCCATGAAATGCAACACATGCATCATATAGTGATAAAAATGACCGATGTCATCCTTATACACACCAAGCATAACGTCAACAACTCAAATTACTCTACTTGCTCAAATAACTCACAACTTAACCAAAATATTTTGCAACAAGTTTTATTGATTTCTTACGCAAGAAAGTAACTCCGATAAATTTCTCTTATGCTTGTCAAAAAGATTTCACTATCGACAACTCTTACTTTCTTTATCACTAAGTTGGGTTCAAACATTCTATAAGACAAGTAATATTATTAAAAAAGTGATAGAGGCAAAGGTGTCCCGATGTTTCGATGAGATGGTGGCTTTCATTTTCTGTGGGAGTCGACCTTGACGATCCGACTACGAACGTGCGAGACGTCGCGCCTTAGCAATCGCTAAACCAACTTCCGAGGGGTTATTGACCACGCCGGAGCACGATCAACCTGACCACGAGGGCCTGTTTCCTGCGAGCAAACGAAAAACAAGCAAGAAACTGAGATTGCAATCTGGATATTGCGAATATAAGATGAAAGCTATATTGATCAAGGTGGGGTTCTGTGACGTCTTGGTCTGGTCGTTGGACACAAACGAAGTACGCGAAGTTGCAACCATGGCGAACTTTTAATCTAAACAAAAACCCAAAGTCTAAACGACGCCCTAAGGGCTGTATATATGGAGGAAGAGAGGGGAATTTCGTGGCCCTTGAGGGTGGGGTCCGAAACCAACCCTAACTCTTGTTTCCCCACACATACGGACTCTAAAAATAGCCTATACTTAAGTATTTCGAAATTACATGGGCCTGGCCCATTAATAAGGTGACGCAGCACCTAGAATAGCCTATGGACGAATATTATGAAGTGGCATCTTGTATATTTCGTCCATGGCTTCATGCACTCCTTATGGCGGCTTCAAAGTCCTGAAATCATCACTTGTAACTCCGTTCTTGATCCCCTTGCGCATGCCATCAACTTCATGCGTGTTCTTGCTCCAATGGTCATCCTTCTCCAAGCTAGGCCCTTCATTTGAAAGCAAAACAAATGTATCCAATTTAGGCAGCATCATAATCTCATGAACATTAGAATCATTACCAAGAAACGAAAGTACCTGGTAATTTAATTGGCGTGCGCGAGCTCTAGTAATTGGTCCAGTATATGTAACAGTAGGGGCTGTGGGTGTAACAATGGTATTGATGTCCTCATCATCCTCCCCTTCTTGAAATGAAGTCGTCCTCGACGGAAGCTCATCTTCCTCACCCAAATAAGGCTTCAAATCTGCAATATTAAAAGTGGGACTAACCCCAAAATCTGCAGGTAGCTCAAGTTTATATGCATTATCATTTATTTTCTCTAAAACCTTAAAAGGACCATCAGCACGTGGCATTAGCTTTGACTTGCGCAGATTAGGAAATCTATCTTTACGCAAATGTAACCAAACAAGATCTCCAGGTGCAAACACAACATGTTTTCTACCCTTATCTCCAGCAAGTTTATATTTAGCATTCATACGCTCAATGTTTTCCTTAGTTAACTCATGCATTTTTAAAATCAATTCAGAACGTTCTTTAGCATCAAAATTAACCTTCTCCGAAGATGGAAGAGGCAACAAATCAATAGGTGCACGAGGTAGGAAACCATACACAATTTCAAAAGGGCACATCTTAGTAGTAGAATGCAATGAACGATTATAAGCAAATTCAATATGAGGCAAGCATTCTTCCCACATTTTCTTGTTATTCTTCAAAACAGCCCTAAGCATAGTAGACAATGTTCTATTGACTACTTCAGTTTGTCCATCAGTTTGGGGGTGACAAGTAGTACTAAAAAGCAGCTTAGTCCCCAACTTAGCCCATAAACATCTCCAAAAGTGGCTAAGAAATTTAGTATCATGATCTGAAACAATAGTATTTGGCACACCATGTAAGCGAATAATTTCACGAAAGAACAAATCAGCAACATTACAGAATCATCGCTTTTATGACATGGTATAAAGTGTGCCATTTTCGAGAACCTATCCACGACAACAAATATGCTATCCCTCCCCTTCTTTGTTCTAGGTAAACCTAAAACAAAGTCCATAGATATATCCTCCCAAGGAACACTAGGTACAGGCAAAGGCATATATAAACCATGAGGATTGAGTCGTGACTTAGCTCTTTGACATGTAGTGCAGCGAGCAACAAAACGCTCAACATCCTGTCTCATCTTTGGCCAAAAGAAATGTGTAGCAAGTATATCCTCCATCTTCTTGACGCCAAAGTGTCCCATTAATCCTCCTCCATGCGCCTCCTGCAACAACAAAAGACGAACGGAGCTAGCTGGAATGCATAGCTTGTTAGCACGAAACACAAATCCATCGTTAAGAACGAACTTGTTCCAAGTTCTCCCTTCCTTACAATTCTGCAATACATCTTTAAATTCAGCATCATTAACACATTGATCTTTGATGGTCTCCAAACCAAATATTTTAAAGTCAAGTTGTGAAAGCATAGTATAACGACGAGACAAGGCATCAGCAATAACATTTTCTTTACCCGTCTTGTGTTTAATCACATAAGGGAAAGTCTCAATGAATTCAACCCATTTAGCATGTCGACGGTTCAGTTTTGCTTGACTTTAATTGTGTTTCAAAGATTCATGATCAGAATGTATAACAAATTCCTTGGGCCATAAATAATGTTGCCATGTTTCTAAGGTCCGAACAAGAGCATATAATTCTTTATCATAAGTAGAATAGTTCAGACTAGGCCCACTCAATTTTTCAGACAAGTATGCAACAGGTTTTCCATCTTGTAATAACACACCTCCTAATCCAATTCCACTAGCATCACATTCAAGCTCAAAAGTCTTATTGAAATTAGGAAGTTGGAGTAAAGGAGCATGTGTCAACTTATCTTTCAATACCGTGAAGGCTTCTTCCTGTGCGGTACCCCAAACAAAAGGTACATCCTTCTTTGTAAGCTCGTTGAGAGGTGCAGCAATGGTGCTGAAATCTCTCACAAAACGCCTATAGAAACCAGCGAGGCCAAGGAAACTCCTCACTTAGGTGACCGTTTTGGGCTGCGGCCAACTCTCAATAGCTTCAATCTTGGCTTTATCAACTTCAATTCCCTGTGGAGTAACAACATAGCCAAGAAAAGATACTCGGTCGGCGCAAAAGGTGCACTTTCCAAGGTTACCAAACAAACGTGCATCACGTAGAGCAATAAAAACAGCACGTAAATGTTCCAAATGTTCCTCCAAAGATTTGCTATAAATCAATATGTCATCAAAGTAAACTACCACAAATCGTCCAATGAAAGCACGTAAAACTTTGTTCATTAACCTCATGAAAGTACTAGGTGCATTAGTTAACCCAAAAGGCATGACTAACCACTCATATAATCCAAACTTAGTTTTAAATGCTGTTTTCCATTCATCTCCCAATTTCATACGAATTTGATGGTAACCACTACGCAAATCAACTTTGGAGAATATTGTAGAGCCACTCAATTCATCAAGCATATCATCTAGCCTAGGAATAGGATGACGATAATGAATAGTAATATTATTAATGCCTCTACAATCAACGCACATACGCGACGTACCATCCTTTTTCGGCACTAAAATGATAGGAACAGCACAAGGACTAAGGGATTCGCGTATATAACCTTTGTCGAGCAGTTCTTGTCCTTGACGCATAATCTCCTTCGTCTCCTCTGGATTGGTACGGTATGGTGCCCGGTTGGGTAATGATGCACCGGGAATTAAGTCAATTTGATGCTCAATCCCGCGAATAGGTGGTAATCCCGGTGGCACGTCTTGTGGAAAGACGTCGGCGAACTCCTGCAAAATGTTAGTGACAGCAGGAGGCAAAGAGGAAGGCACGTCCTCGAATGAAAATAATGCCTCTTTGCACACAAAAGCATAGCAAACAGATTTGCTAAAATCTAGATCATCAATATCAGATTTGGTGGCAAGTAAACATGCACTTTTCAATTTAATTTCAGAAGCAACACTAGATTGTTTATTATTATTAGGCTGCATTTGTTGCTCAAATTCTTTTGCCACAATCTGATTTTCACTCTTAGTTTTCTCCTGTTTTGCTTTATTAGCTCTATTAATATCATCTTTCAAAATGGAATCAGGAGTCATAGGAAGCAAAGTAATATTTTTATCCTTATGAACAAGAGTATACTGATTGTTTCTACCATGGTGAATAGAATTTTTATCAAATTGCCATGGTCTACCAAGTAATAAGGAACATGCTTGCATAGGTACCACATCACAATCAACATAATCAGCATATGTAGAGATACTAAAATGCACACGAACAGTACGTGTTACCTTAACCTTGCCGCTGTTGTTGAACCATTGGATGTAGTAAGGATGTGGATGTGGTCTTGTGGTGAGAGATAGCTTCTCCACCATCTCGATGCTAGCCAAGTTGTTGCAACTCCCTCCATCTATGATCACGCGAACAGAACGTTCCTTCACAACTCCCTTTGTATGGAACAAATTATGCCTCTGATTTTGCTCAGCTTGTGTAACCTGCACACTCAAAACACGTTGAGCAACTAAACATTCATACCTGTCAGCATCTTCAGGAGCCATGTATTGCGTCTCATGATCAGAATCGTCTCCACCGTGTTCGTCACGTGTAATAAGAGCCAAAGTCTCCTCATCATAGTCACTAGCGGACTCATACCCACCATCCTCAGTAACAATCATCACACGCTTAGATGGGCATTCTCTCGCATAATGACCTCCACCCTTGCAACGTCGACAAATAATATCATGTGTCTGCCCTGTTGATGCCATGGATGAAGAAGAGCTCTTTGCAGGCCCAGAAGGTGTGCTCTTGGCAGATAGTGGTGATTGTGCCTGCTTTATTGTATCACGGTTGGAGGTGGCAGCCGACGGAGGCGCCGGTGAAGCAGAACGTGTGGAAGTAGATGATGCACGTGGTGTCCATGAAGAAGGTCGACCTGCAGAAAAGTTAGTCCGCGCCAATGCCTGTCGATCCTGCACTTCACGTTCAGCTTTACAAGCAAGATGGAATAAACGAGTGATATTAGTATACTCCTTATACTCTAGAATCGTCTAAATCTCTCTATTTAATCCACCCATAAAATGTGCAAGCATAGCTTCATTCTCCTCAACAATACCACATCTAATCATGCCAGTTTGTAATTCCTGATAATATTCTTCTACAGAATTTTTTCCCTGTCTTAAGCGCTGCAATTTTTGAAGGAATTCACGTTGATAATATGGTGGAACCCAATGAGTACGCATAGCAGTTTTCAAAGCAGCCCAAGTAGCAGGAATGGGATATAATCTACAATGCTCAGACCACCAAACACATGCAAAACTAGTGAATGCACAAGCAGCAGCAGGAACACGTCTCTCCTCGGGATATTGTAAACATGTAAATCGTTGTTCAGTTTCTAACTCCCAAGTAAGATATATATCAGGAACATATCTACCCTCAAATGGTGGAATATTCAATTTTAGTTTAGGGAGATGGTCATGATCTCGTACCTGAGGGTGAGCCCTACCATTGTCATTATTTGCATGTGGACGACCTGATGGTTGCTGTGCTGGTGGTGGCACGTAGTTCCGATTTTGATCAACCTCATCCTCGTAATCGCCAGAAAAATCATCCTCCTCCGCATCAGCAGCAGGAGCCACAGAAGTAGCAACAGGAGCACCAACAGTTTGGCCAGGTGCAAGAGGGAGACGGCTCGCTCGGCGGAGGGCTGTTTCACGATGTGTAGGTAGTCGTCGTTGTTGTTGTTGTAGAGGTGCGTTAGGTGCAGCCGGTGGTGGTGGTGGAAGACGCGCGAGCAATTCATTAAACCTGTTATCGAGCTTTGTTTCGAACGTCTTCTCCATGTCATCTATCTTCTCCATGGCCTCTTCAAATCTGTTTAGCACATCCTGCACCTGTCCATTCATCATTTGCTGAAATTTATCATGCAACTCCTGATTCGTCATGTTCTCCCAGTCAGTCTCGTCGGCTTGTGATCCTGCCATGGTTAGCAACAATAGAAAACACACAAGAATATGATCCTACAGAATACTAACAAGAGGTGGTGGTGGCGGGTGTCACAAATCCGTCAAGCAAATCTCAAATTCTTACCAGTTCTTACCCAGCAGCAGGCGGTGATCGGCAACCGTTGTAGTCAAAACTCTCAAAAGCTTGGATAGAGCGATTGCCAGGGAGAGTCAAACGCACGACGTAGAGGTATGTGGAGCTGGGAAGGCTTATAGTATGGTAGCAAAAAGGGTCAGCAATAATCAATTCAGAGATGCAAAGTTGAATAAACGCTCAACGACGGTACTGTGCTGGTCCTAGGCTAGACCGTGCTAGAGACGCGAGCCTAGAACACTAACAAAATCACGGCGCTGCACGTAAATAAGGGAAAAGCACACTCTGGAACTTTTTTTTTCGCTTTTTTTTTGCGCTCCTCTTTTTTTTTTGCGCTCCTCTTTTTTTTGCGCTCTTTTTTTTGCGAAAAATTACTATAATGGCGAGTGTCTCAAAACTCTTCCCTCGTCAAACTGATAGGATGGGCACGAAATTTTTTTTTTCACTTTTTTTTCGGAAATCAGGGCAGCGACGACGAAAAAGTGCGACAAAAAATCACTATGATGGCACGTGGCTCAAAAGACTCAGAAAAGCCTAAAAATAGCATAGGGAAAAAATATTTTTGCCCGTGAAAATTTTGGCCTAAAAACTGCCCGGGGGTCTCCAGACTCTTTTTTTCCGAGACCTACGCAGGCAAGGAAACACGAATCGGAATTGATAGAGGCAAAGGTGTCCCGATGTTTCGATGAGATGGTGGCTATCGTTTTCTGTGGGAGTCGACCTTGATGATCCGACTACGAACGTGCGAGACGTCGCGCCTTAGCAATCGCTAAACCAACTTCCGAGGGGTTATTGACCACGCCGGAGCACGATCAACCTGACCACGAGGGCCTGTTTCCTGCGAGCAAACGAAGAACAAGCAAGAAACTGAGATTGCAATCTGGATATTGCGAATATAAGATGAAAGCTTTATTGATCAAGGTGGGGTTCTGTGACGTCTTGGTCTGGTCGTTGGACACAAACGAAGTACGCGAAGTTGCAGCTATGGCGAACTTTTAATCTAAACAAAACCCAAAGTCTAAACGACGCCCTAAGGGCTGTATATATGGAGGAAGAGAGGGGAATTTCGTGGCCCTTGAGGGTGGGGTCCGAAACCAACCCTAACTCTTGTTTCCCCACACATACGGACTCTAAAAGTAGCCTATACTTAAGTATTTCGAAATTACATGGGCCTGGCCCATTAATAAGGTGACGCAGCACCTAGAATAGCCTATGGACGAATATTATGAAGTGGCATCTTGTATATTTCGTCCATGGCTTCATGCACTCCTTATGGCGGCTTCAAAGTCCTGAAATCATCACTTGTAACTCCGTTCTTGATCCCCTTGCGCATGCCATCAACTCCATGCGTGTTCTTGCTCCAATATTCATCCTTCTCCAAGCTAGGCCCTTCATTTGTAAGCAAAACAAATGTATCCAATTTAGGCAGCATCATAATCTCATGAACATTAGAATCATTACCAAGAAACGAAAGTACCTGGTAATTTAATTGGCGTGCGCGAGCTCTAGTAATTGGTCCAGTATATGTAACAGTAGGGGCTGTGGGTGTAACAATGGTATTGATGTCCTCATCAGGAATTGAGATTGATCTCAAGAACAAACCTAATATGAGAAGAACTCGGATTGGTGGTGGATATATGGTTGTGGTATATGGCAGCGGTGGTGGTATATGGTAGCGGTGGTGGTATATGGATAGAGATTGATGGTGGTATATGGATACGGATTGGTAGTGGTATATGGATAAGGATTCAGAGCGGTGGCGGATAAGCAAAAGTGGTAGATGGGCGATGATGATGGTGCGGCGGTGGCGTGACAACTTATGACCAGAACTCGAAACTCTTAAAGACTAGACTCTAAGACCAGCAACTTGACACGACGATGCAACCGCAAATTCAACAAAGCAAAAACCCTAAAAAGATTATGCAAAGGCTCAGATTGGTTCGGATATGATGAACTAACCCTAATTTTTTTTTGTGTGGCTTTTTCGTGGACTGTAGGTATGAAGAACAGACTCGATCTAATCTACGAAAAACTGTAAAATCTCACCGAGCAACCTGGAAATCTGATACCACTTGATAGAGGCAAAGGTGTCCCGATGTTTCGATGAGATGGTGGCTATCGTTTTCTGTGGGAGTCGACCTTGACGATCCGACTACGAACGTGCGAGACGTCGCGCCTTAGCAATCGCTAAACCAACTTCCGAGGGGTTATTGACCACGCCGGAGCACGATCAACCTGACCACGAGGGCCTGTTTCCTGCGAGCAAACGAAGAACAAGCAAGAAACTGAGATTGCAATCTGGATATTGCGAATATAAGATGAAAGCTTTATTGATCAAGGTGGGGTTCTGTGACGTCTTGGTCTGGTCGTTGGACACAAACGAAGTACGCGAAGTTGCAGCTATGGCGAACTTTTAATCTA
Source organism: Triticum urartu (assembly GCF_056163025.1). NCBI lineage: Eukaryota > Viridiplantae > Streptophyta > Magnoliopsida > Poales > Poaceae > Triticum > Triticum urartu. The sequence continues at coordinate 375,952,918 of NC_141879.1, forward strand.
AACAAAACCCAAAGTCTAAACGACGCCCTAAGGGCTGTATATATGGAGGAAGAGAGGGGAATTTCGTGGCCCTTGAGGGTGGGGTCCGAAACCAACCCTAACTCTTGTTTCCCCACACATACGGACTCTAAAAGTAGCCTATACTTAAGTATTTCGAAATTACATGGGCCTGGCCCATTAATAAGGTGACGCAGCACCTAGAATAGCCTATGGACGAATATTATGAAGTGGCATCTTGTATATTTCGTCCATGGCTTCATGCACTCCTTATGGCGGCTTCAAAGTCCTGAAATCATCACTTGTAACTCCGTTCTTGATCCCCTTGCGCATGCCATCAACTCCATGCGTGTTCTTGCTCCAATATTCATCCTTCTCCAAGCTAGGCCCTTCATTTGTAAGCAAAACAAATGTATCCAATTTAGGCAGCATCATAATCTCATGAACATTAGAATCATTACCAAGAAACGAAAGTACCTGGTAATTTAATTGGCGTGCGCGAGCTCTAGTAATTGGTCCAGTATATGTAACAGTAGGGGCTGTGGGTGTAACAATGGTATTGATGTCCTCATCAGGAATTGAGATTGATCTCAAGAACAAACCTAATATGAGAAGAACTCGGATTGGTGGTGGATATATGGTTGTGGTATATGGCAGCGGTGGTGGTATATGGTAGCGGTGGTGGTATATGGATAGAGATTGATGGTGGTATATGGATACGGATTGGTAGTGGTATATGGATAAGGATTCAGAGCGGTGGCGGATAAGCAAAAGTGGTAGATGGGCGATGATGATGGTGCGGCGGCGGCGTGACAACTTATGACCAGAACTCGAAACTCTAAAAGACTAGACTCTAAGACCAGCAACTTGACACGACGATGCAACCGCAAATTCAACAAAGCAAAAACCCTAAAAAGATTATGCAAAGGCTCAGATTGGTTCGGATATGATGAACTAACCCTAATTTTTTTTTGTGTGGCTTTTTCGTGGACTGTAGGTATGAAGAACAGACTCGATCTAATCTACGAAAAACTGTAAAATCTCACCGAGCAACCTGGAAATCTGATACCACTTGATAGAGGCAAAGGTGTCCCGATGTTTCGATGAGATGGTGGCTATCGTTTTCTGTGGGAGTCGACCTTGACGATCCGACTACGAACGTGCGAGACGTCGCGCCTTAGCAATCGCTAAACCAACTTCCGAGGGGTTATTGACCACGCCGGAGCACGATCAACCTGACCACGAGGGCCTGTTTCCTGCGAGCAAACGAAGAACAAGCAAGAAACTGAGATTGCAATCTGGATATTGCGAATATAAGATGAAAGCTTTATTGATCAAGGTGGGGTTCTGTGACGTCTTGGTCTGGTCGTTGGACACAAACGAAGTACGCGAAGTTGCAGCTATGGCGAACTTTTAATCTAAACAAAACCCAAAGTCTAAACGACGCCCTAAGGGCTGTATATATGGAGGAAGAGAGGGGAATTTCGTGGCCCTTGAGGGTGGGGTCCGAAACCAACCCTAACTCTTGTTTCCCCACACATACGGACTCTAAAAGTAGCCTATACTTAAGTATTTCGAAATTACATGGGCCTGGCCCATTAATAAGGTGACGCAGCACCCAGAATAGCCTATGGACGAATATTATGAAGTGGCATCTTGTATATTTCGTCCATGGCTTCATGCACTCCTTATGGCGGCTTCAAAGTCCTGAAATCATCACTTGTAACTCCGTTCTTGATCCCCTTGCGCATGCCATCAACTTCATGCGTGTTCTTGCTCCAATGTTCATCCTTCTCCAAGCTAGGCCCTTCATTTGAAAGCAAAACAAATGTATCCAATTTAGGCAGCATCATAATCTCATGAACATTAGAATCATTACCAAGAAACGAAAGTACCTGGTAATTTAATTGGCGTGCGCGAGCTCTAGTAATTGGTCCAGTATATGTAACAGTAGGGGCTGTGGGTGTAACAATGGTATTGATGTCCTCATCAGGAATTGAGATTGATCTCAAGAACAAACCTAATATGAGAAGAACTCGGATTGGTGGTGGATATATGGTTGTGGTATATGGCAGCGGTGGTGGTATATGGTAGCGGTGGTGGTATATGGATAGAGATTGATGGTGGTATATGGATACGGATTGGTAGTGGTATATGGATAAGGATTCAGAGCGGTGGCGGATAAGAAAAAGTGGTAGATGGGCGATGATGATGGTGCGGCGGCGGCGTGACAACTTATGACCAGAACTCGAAACTCTAAAAGACTAGACTCTAAGACCAGCAACTTGACACGACGATGCAACCGCAAATTCAACAAAGCAAAAACCCTAAAAAGATTATGCAAAGGCTCAAATTGGTTCGGATATGATGAACTAACCCTAATTTTTTTTGTGTGGCTTTTTCGTGGACTGTAGGTATGAAGAACAGACTCGATCTAATCTACGAAAAACTGTAAAATCTCACCGAGCAACCTGGAAATCTGATACCACTTGATAGAGGCAAAGGTGTCCCGATGTTTCGATGAGATGGTGGCTATCGTTTTCTGTGGGAGTCGACCTTGACGATCCGACTACGAACGTGCGAGACGTCGCGCCTTAGCAATCGCTAGACCAACTTCCGAGGGGTTATTGACCACGCCGGAGCACGATCAACCTGACCACGAGGGCCTGTTTCCTGCGAGCAAACGAAGAACAAGCAAGAAACTGAGATTGCAATCTGGATATTGCGAATATAAGATGAAAGCTTTATTGATCAAGGTGGGGTTCTGTGACGTCTTGGTCTGGTCGTTGGACACAAACGAAGTACGCGAAGTTGCAGCTATGGCGAACTTTTAATCTAAACAAAACCCAAAGTCTAAACGACGCCCTAAGGGCTGTATATATGGAGGAAGAGAGGGGAATTTCGTGGCCCTTGAGGGTGGGGTCCGAAACCAACCCTAACTCTTGTTTCCCCACACATACGGACTCTAAAAGTAGCCTATACTTAAGTATTTCGAAATTACATGGGCCTGGCCCATTAATAAGGTGACGCAGCACCTAGAATAGCCTATGGACGAATATTATGAAGTGGCATCTTGTATATTTCGTCCATGGCTTCATGCAGTCCTTATGGTGGCTTCAAAGTCCTGAAATCATCACTTGTAACTCCGTTCTTGATCCCCTTGCGCATGCCATCAACTTCATGCGTGTTCTTGCTCCAATGTTCATCCTTCTCCAAGCTAGGCCCTTCATTTGAAAGCAAAACAAATGTATCCAATTTAGGCAGCATCATAATCTCATGAACATTAGAATCATTACCAAGAAACGAAAGTACCTGGTAATTTAATTGGCGTGCGCGAGCTCTAGTAATTGGTCCAGTATATGTAACAGTAGGGGCTGTGGGTGTAACAATGGTATTGATGTCCTCATCAGGAATTGAGATTGATCTCAAGAACAAACCTAATATGAGAAGAACTCGGATTGGTGGTGGATATATGGTTGTGGTATATGGCAGCGGTGGTGGTATATGGTAGCGGTGGTGGTATATGGATAGAGATTGATGGTGGTATATGGATACGGATTGGTAGTGGTATATGGATAAGGATTCAGAGCGGTGGCGGATAAGCAAAAGTGGTAGATGCGCGATGATGATGGTGTGGCGGCGGCGTGACAACTTATGACCAGAACTCGAAACTCTAAAAGACTAGACTCTAAGACCAGCAACTTGACACGACGATGCAACCGCAAATTCAACAAAGCAAAAACCCTAAAAAGATTATGCAAAGGCTCAGATTGGTTCGGATATGATGAACTAACCCTAATTTTTTTTTTGTGTGGCTTTTTCGTGGACTGTAGGTATGAAGAACAGACTCGATCTAATCTACGAAAAACTGTAAAATCTCACCGAGCAACCTGGAAATCTGATACCACTTGATAGAGGCAAAGGTGTCCCGATGTTTCGATGAGATGGTGGCTATCGTTTTCTGTGGGAGTCGACCTTGACGATCCGACTATGAACGTGCGAGACGTCGCGCCTTAGCAATCGCTAAACCAACTTCCGAGGGGTTATTGACCACGCCGGAGCACGATCAACCTGACCACGAGGGCCTGTTTCCTGCGAGCAAACGAAGAACAAGCAAGAAACTGAGATTGCAATCTGGATATTGCGAATATAAGATGAAAGCTTTATTGATCAAGGTGGGGTTCTGTGACGTCTTGGTCTGGTCGTTGGACACAAACGAAGTACGCGAAGTTGCAGCTATGGCGAACTTTTAATCTAAACAAAACCCAAAGTCTAAACGACGCCCTAAGGGCTGTATATATGGAGGAAGAGAGGGGAATTTCGTGGCCCTTGAGGGTGGGGTCCGAAACCAACCCTAACTCTTGTTTCCCCACACATACGGACTCTAAAAATAGCCTATACTTAAGTATTTCGAAATTACATGGGCCTGGCCCATTAATAAGGTGACGCGGCACCTAGAATAGCCTATGGACGAATATTATGAAGTGGCATCTTGTATATTTCGTCCATGGCTTCATGCACTCCTTATGGCGGCTTCAAAGTCCTGAAATCATCACTTGTAACTCCGTTCTTGATCCCCTTGCGCATGCCATCAACTTCATGCGTGTTCTTGCTCCAATGTTCATCCTTCTCCAAGCTAGGCCCTTCATTTGAAAGCAAAACAAATGTATCCAATTTAGGCAGCATCATAATCTCATGAACATTAGAATCATTACCAAGAAACGAAAGTACCTGGTAATTTAATTGGCGTGCGCGAGCTCTAGTAATTGGTCCAGTATATGTAACAGTAGGGGCTGTGGGTGTAACAATGGTATTGATGTCCTCATCAGGAATTGAGATTGATCTCAAGAACAAACCTAATATGAGAAGAACTCGGATTGGTGGTGGATATATGGTTGTGGTATATGGCAGCGGTGGTGGTATATGGTAGCGGTGGTGGTATATGGATAGAGATTGATGGTGGTATATGGATACGGATTGGTAGTGGTATATGGATAAGGATTCAGAGCGGTGGCGGATAAGCAAAACTGGTAGATGGGCGATGATGATGGTGCGGCGGCGGCGTGACAACTTATGACCAGAACTCGAAACTCTAAAAGACTAGACTCTAAGACCAGCAACTTGACACGACGATGCAACCGCAAATTCAACAAAGCAAAAACCCTAAAAAGATTATGCAAAGGCTCAGATTGGTTCGGATATGATGAACTAACCCTAATTTTTTTGTGTGGCTTTTTCGTGGACTGTAGGTATGAAGAACAGACTCGATCTAATCTACGAAAAACTGTAAAATCTCACCGAGCAACCTGGAAATCTGATACCACTTGATAGAGGCAAAGGTGTCCCGATGTTTCGATGAGATGGTGGCTTTCGTTTTCTGTGGGAGTCAACCTTGACGATCCGACTACGAACGTGCGAGACGTCGCGCCTTAGCAATCGCTAAACCAACTTCCGAGGGGTTATTGACCACGCCGGAGCACGATCAACCTGACCACGAGGGCCTGTTTCCTGCGAGCAAACGAAGAACAAGCAAGAAACTGAGATTGCAATCTGGATATTGCGAATATAAGATGAAAGCTTTATTGATCAAGGTGGGGTTCTGTGACGTCTTGGTCTGGTCGTTGGACACAAACGAAGTACGCGAAGTTGCAGCTATGGCGAACTTTTAATCTAAACAAAAACCCAAAGTCTAAACGACGCCCTAATGGCTGTATATATGGAGGAAGAGAGGGGAATTTCGTGGCCCTTGAGGGTGGGGTCCGAAACCAACCCTAACTCTTGTTTCCCCACACATACGGACTCTAAAAATAGCCTATACTTAAGTATTTCGAAATTACATGGGCCTGGCCCATTAATAAGGTGACGCAGCACCTAGAATAGCCTATGGACGAATATTATGAAGTGGCATCTTGTATATTTCGTCCATGGCTTCATGCACTCCTTATGGCGGCTTCAAAGTCCTGAAATCATCACTTGTAACTCCGTTCTTGATCCCCTTGCGCATGCCATCAACTTCATGCGTGTTCTTGCTCCAATGTTCATCCTTCTCCAAGCTAGGCCCTTCATTTGAAAGCAAAACAAATGTATCCAATTTAGGCAGCATCATAATCTCATGAACATTAGAATCATTACCAAGAAACGAAAGTACCTGGTAATTTAATTGGCGTGCGCGAGCTCTAGTAATTGGTCCAGTATATGTAACAGTAGGGGCTGTGGGTGTAACAATGGTATTGATGTCCTCATCAAAAAGTATTTAAAAGGACATTTTCTAACAAATTTTTATCAATCTAAGAGGGCAAAAACATAGCTTTAAATAATTGCTAACATGCGTAACAAAATTATTTCTAAATCACCTCAAATAAATCTTATCTTGCTTTATCCGCTAAACTAGTTTCACCCATTCTGTAGATCAAGCATAACAACTAACCAATGTTTAACAGAATATAAATAACTCCATAATCATTTGAATGCATGGATTAATCATTTCATTCAAGTAAGATAATCACAAATATTGAAGTGACACCATGAAAATGTTGTTGTGGCTTGCCTTAGTGCAGATGAGGTTCACAAGCCTCCTGGTCATCCTCAAGACAAGCTTCACCTTCTAAAAATAGTTTTAAACACAAAAATGAAATATCAAGAACACTTATGAAAATCACCAGAAATTCTAGACAGCTCAGAAAAATCTCATATTTGGTGAGCTGCTAGATTTCTTATCAAAGAACACAACGCAAAAAGAATCAATTCATTTGGACTTATGGTTGAAAAGTTATAAATGTTTGAAATGTTCTGTAAATTCAAATGAATTTGAATAAAAGAAATAGATTGGGGGGTGACATCGAAGGCGTAAAGCCCAGGGGCGCCACCACTCATACCGCTTCACGCGCATACTGAGTGGCTGACTAGAGGGCCCCGCTAGTCAGGTGGGGGAAGAGGGAGAAGGAAACAGAGGGGGCCGCGGCTTCGCCGGAGCTCTCGCCGACGACTAGGGCTCCTTGGCCCAAAAGAGAGGGAGGGATGGCAAGAGGGGGTTGAGGCGCACCTGCCCGTACCTGTAGCGTAGCTAGGGGCGGTCGGACGGCGTCGGAATCAACCTCGCAAGCGGAGGCAGAACATGGAGGTCGCCGGAGTTGAGGAAGACGGCGAGCAGAGGCCCCTCCAGGGGCTCCAAGCGGGCGAGACGGCCTCACCGGAGAGAGGCGGAGGCCCTGGAGGGGTCGCCCAGGCCTGGAGCTACTATAGCGACCAGAGGGGATCGCCGGCGAGCTCAAGCTCGGGGACGGCGGCCCGAGGCCTGCCCGGCCGGGCTCCGGCTTCCTACTCGATCGTGGGGTGTGTGTGAGTGCTGGATGGTGCTCGAGGAGGCTGGGGAGGGCTCTATTTATAGGCGAGCAGCGAGGGTGCTCCGGGCTCCGCCGGTGGACACCTGTCCACGGTGCCCGGTGACGAGCGGCGTCAGTGAGAGGGGGAGAAGGCGACGGAGGTCACGCGGCCACTATGGGCGGGCGGAGACGAGCACAGGATCAAGAGGATGGCGACGAGCACAGTGCGCTCCGCACTGTTGGGCTGGCCGGACCTTGCCCGTGCTCGCTGCGGTGAGCTCTGGCGTCGGTGAGCGCCAAGGAGGAGTTGAGAATGTTGAGACGATGGTGGTGGCGAGAGTTGGCATGGTTGGGCAGGCGGGGAAGCGAGAACGCGAGCAACAGAGGCTCGGGCGCATCGCAGAGCGCGTCGGCTGCATGCCAGCACGCCTGGACGAACGCGGTCACCATGTGAACTATGACATCAGGTCGATCTAAGCAAAAACTCAATGTCTGGCATGTTGTTCGTGGTAGTTTTGAGTGTTACCATGATTTGGTTTGGATCCAGGTGCAGTAGAGAAGTTTTCACACACCAAGTAAGTTTCTGGTCAGTAACTTGGTGATGTTACTGTGGTCAAATGGCTTGGAGTTTGAAGCTGTGCTTTGGAGGCTAGTGATAAGTTACTAAGGTAAAGATGCACAAGAAAGTTCAGGTCAAATGGAGCAAGTAAAATGGTAGTTGCTGTAGAAACTACAATTTCTGTCCAAAATAGAAAAGATTTTCTGTAGCAAAAATATTCCAAAAAGTGATGATATATTTTTGCTCAGGAAGGTGCACTAGGGTTCACAGAATATTTGTGAATTATCTCAGATTTTTCTGAGCCATAAAAATTGGGGTTTCTTTGAAGCAAATAGATCTGGCTTAGGGTTTTTGGAAAGAAAATGAATATTTTTCATTTAAGAAAAATATTCCAAAGATTATTTTTGGGTGGGTCAGAAGTGAAATGATGATTTAGGAGGGAAGTGAAGCACTTGGGTGAAAGCCAAGGATGCCCAAGTGTTTAAGTCCATATGAAAAGATTCAGAAACTCCAAGTTTCAAAAACTTTCAAATGAAAAATCAAGCAAATGAGAAAGGGCAAAACCCAGGCTGTCAGAGTGCCACTCTATTGTGACAATGAGAGTGCCATCAAGATTGCTCATAACCCAATTCAGCACTCAAAGACAAAGCACATTCAGATTCGTCATCATTGTCTTCGTGATCATGTGTTAAAGGGCGACATCTCCATCGAGCACGTGAAGACTGAAGAACGGCTAGCTGATATCTTCACAAAGCCCTTGGATGAGAAGAGATTTAGCAAGTTGCGTTGTGAGCTAAATATCTTAGAATCTTTGAATTTCCTTTGAGAAGGACACACATCCTAACACCTATGCAAAATTGATGACGTAGATGTGCAACACACGAAGTAATGTTTTTCTTCAATCAATGAAGACTAACCCTCTAAGTGTGAATAAATTAACAAAGAATTTGATTCTCAGAGCCCTACGACAATTTTACGCGGCCTCCGAAATCATCATTCATATACGATGGGTCACGCCACCAACAAAAGTTGAAAATCTTCAATTTGAGTATTTCTTCATCTTGAATTTCCTTAGTTGATTTCTTCAACTTTGCAATGTATATATATATATATATAGGGTCGCGCTATTCGTCACTCTGGGTGAGAAATAGTTATTCTTCACCCCCCTCGATTTTACCATCAATGCACCGTAATTTTACATTCTGTAAGTTTTGTCTTATTTCGATGAAAAAAGGGACGGTAAGAAAATATATAATCGTCGTAAAAAATATTTTATGTTATGTAAAATTACAAACGTAAAACCATAGTCTAAAATACACATAAACTGCAAATTTTCTTGTCTTATGACCTATATTTTTTATTTTCTTATGTCAAATTTTACATAGTGAATCAATAGAAATGTAACTATTTGAATTCCAAACGTAATTTAATTATGAAATGATCATAAGATTATCTCGGATGAAGAATAACTTATTCTGCACCCTGGGTGATAAATAGTAACACCCTGGGTGAGGAATAGTTATTCTTCACCCCCTCTATTTTACCATCAATGCATCGTAATTTTACGTTTCGTAAGTTTTTGTCTTATTTCCGATGCAAAAAGAGATCGTAAGAAAATATATAATCGGCGTAAAAAATATTTTATGTGATGTAAAATTACAAACTTAAAAACATAGTATAAAATACACATAAACTGCAAATTTTCTTGTCTTATGACCTATATTTTTATTTTCTTATATCAAATTTTACGTAGTGAATCAATAGAAATGTAACTATTTGAATTCCAAACGTAATTTAATTATGAAATGATCGTAAGATTACCTCCGGTGAAGAATAACTTATTCTGCACCCTGGGTGATGAATAGTAACACTATATATATATACTATATATATATATGAGTTTATGTCCTCTACGGCATTCACTTATAGTTATTTCTTCAAGTTGATCTTTTTGCTAAGTGAATGTGATCGGACCCTTCCCCCTCTATGATATACTCAACCCAGTCTGTTCACAAATTCTTCATGTGCATTCTATTTCAAACCCGTTCAAAATCTTCACCGTGTCCTTGTCAGCTGAAGAATCTGCGAACGAAACTTCAAAACATTCTAATCTGAATTTTCGGCTGTTGCCGCCTAAACCGTTCCACATCCCACGATAATACTTATCTATTCACCCATGATCTCACACGATCTCCACCTCTCTGTACGTGGGTGACACATGTCACAAGGATGAGAAAGGTCACGGGCACGTTCGTCCATTTTCTTCGGACGAGCAGTTTTTCACCATGGCTATAAATACCCCTCACCCTCCTGATACTGTTTTTACTCCGCTCGACCTCACTCCCTCACTCGAGCTCTCAAAACCGAGCACAGCCGCTACTTCCATCGTCGCTGGTGAGGAAGAGCTTCGCTGCCTCAACCTCGTCGTCGTCGTACTCACGCCAGCCATGGATTTCTTCACTTTGTCACCGCCGTAGTTGTCTTCCTCTGCCAAGTTAGGGTGTGGAAGATCTGGACTGACAAACTTCCAATCTACATTCCCAGTTCGTCATGTTCTTCATCAAGGGTAATTAAAAGCTACTTTTTCTGCCCTTAGTGATTCCAGTGATTTCTTCAAAACCTTCAAAAGGTGTTTATTCTTCAATCTTCACACTCTAAACACCTCGTACACACATTTGTTCTTGATTTTTTCCCTAAGCAACATTTTTCTTCAAGATTCCTCAGTTGTGTGGATTTTCAATCTATAGAACTTTGGAACCTAAGTCAAACAACGCTTAGTGAAATTCCTCAAACTTGCTCTTATTTGCAAAAACTTCTGAGAACGCATATGACCTCTCCAAATTCTTCGCACATATACTTTGTTCACAGGTACTCATGTCTGCTACTGAATCACTAGGTTCTCATCAACTTAACTCATTTGTAGCGTTCCTCGAAGAAAGACTGCATACCTCTTCAGATAACTTGATAGTTCAAAATCCTCAGCTGAAGAAAATGATAGATACCAAGAAACCTCAGAAGGGAGGAAAGAAACTGGAAGTCAACACTACGTTTGAGATTCCTGATGACATCTATGCAGGATATTGCACTCCTCCTCATGAAACGAAGAATGAGCGCAAAGTGCGCATTCAGAAGATAGAGAGGAGATGGGCCAGATAATGGAGGGAGTACAGATATGTGACTCCCAAGTACATGAAGAGATTCACTGTACACCCTCCATGCCCAAGACCTCCATTGGAAGTAGGCCAAGTTGCTGATTCCTCTAGCATCAGGAGAGGTGAGGAATTTCCTGCTGAATGGGCAAAGCGTCAAGCTAAACTGGCCAAAATGGCAACAGAGGCAGTGAAGAAATTCGATGAAGACTTTGCTGTTGCTGCTGCCACTGATGAGGTCTCTGCTAGCAAGCCCAAGAAGGCTATGCCTAAGAAGACCACACATAAGCCCAGTGCTTTTGCTTTAATGCCCTCACGACCCAGTTCAGTTAAGCCCTCACGGCCAATTCCACAACTGCCCCAGTTCCTCAAGCTCCAAAACCCTCAGCTCCTCCGGCAAAGTCCTCAGCACCTGTGCATATCGCCTTGTGTTAAAGGACCACAGGCAAATCAATTGCCTCAGGAGCCTCTGCAAGTTCTTCAGCTCCTCTTCATTCCTCAACAGGCCCCACATTGCTGAAGACCAAGGCCATTGCTGGACGAGGCACTAGACCAAGTCCTCAAAAGAAACAGGTCGCCTTCCAAGTACCGTCCTCTGATGACGAAGCTGATGTTGATGAACTCGCCGAAATCATTAGAGACAGGCAAGAAAGGACCGCTAGAGCCAAAGGCACAAACGTGCCTCTGCTTTTGGTTCCAAAGTTGATCCTCAACTTCATTGAAGTCTGGCACAAGGATCCCAACACTCCTATGCCTGACCTCAACCTCACTCCTGGCCAAAGTCACATGTTGACCGCCTTCATAGGCGAGGAAAATGGAAATTTGAAAATGCCAGAAAATTGAAGAAAGCGTGGTACAAGAAAGAGCGCTATCTGAAGAAGAACGTTGTCAAGATGACAACTTATGAACTTGTGGCTGTTCAACCTGAAATCAAAAACATCAGTGATGAATTTGATGCCTATCATGCAGATTGGAAGTGAGCCAAAGTCAGATTTTTGAAATTGGCAAAGACATTCACCTCCAATGTTGCTACTCAAACGCACATTGAAATTCCTCAAGCTGAAGCATCTGCTCATCCGACTGAAGAACATGCCAACACCGCTGATGAAAATCAGGCTGCTGAAGAAAATGAGAGTACCAGGGCTGATGACTGCATTCCAACCGCTGATGACATTGCCAGGGCAACCACTCGTGTTGCGCCTGAAGAACAAGCCAGGCCAGCTAAGGCATCAACTGCTGAGCCTGAAGAATCTGAACCAACCAGGAAAACTGAAACAGTTGTGCCTGAAGAAACTAAACCAATTTCCTCTGCTCCTCCTGCACCAACACCAAGTACAGTTCTTCCTTCTGCAACAGAAGCGAAGAAAACCAGAGCTACAGAGCGAGCAGCAGTGAAAAGGAGGAAGGCATCTGCTTCATCAAATTCTTCAGCACCGAAGAAGATGAAGATATTGAGAAGCTCTTTTGAGAATCCCATAGATGTTGTTCCCGTTTCAAGCATGCCATCAAAGGAACTCGTTCCCTTTGGTGAAGATTATGAGATCCCAAGCGGATCTCATGAAGATGTTCCTTCTGCTGCTTCTTCAGAGCAGTTGGACGAAGAAATTGAAGTGGATAATATCCCTTCAACCCCAGTTATGTCACCGCCTATGCCTCAATTCACAGCTAAAGAGGCATGTGTTGAAGAATTTAATGAGAAAGATGAAGACGCGGACATTGGGTGCTCCACTCCAGTGTTGAATGATGATTATTGGGATAGTCAGCACCCCAACTCTCCGCTCTTCACGCCTCTGCAACAAATCCCTCAGTCCCAGTGCACATTGAAGTTCAAATGGGCTCTGCAGATCATCACTCCACTCCTTCCATTCATGAAGAAATTCCAGCCACTAGTGCTGATGTTAATGTTGATGAAGAATTGAAGACCCAGGCTGCTACTGAAGCAGAAACTGAAATTCCTCTGTCTGTGATTCCGGAGATTGTGATTCCTGAGGTTGTGATGACTTTGACTGACATTCCTCAGCCCAAGCCGAAGAATCCCTTCTCCAAGAAGCAAAAGTTCAAGGCTGATGACTTCTTCCATGAGCACATATTCTTCACAGATTACAATCCGTATGACTCAGGTCATCTGCGAAGGAAGCGCTTCTGGACCGCAAGCCAAGCCAACTTCTATTCTTCACCGCTTTTCGACAAGGACAAAGTGTTTGATCATGCACATATTCCTCATGTGGACATGGAACCACTGCCTTGCTTCACACCAGTCCTTAGTGTTCTTCATGAAGTTGGGCTGCTCAACTTCTGCACCGACATCATAGATTGGAATGAAAAACTAATTCTTTAATTCTACGCGACGCTGCACATCACAGGAAATGCTGAAGATGTGAATTCTTGGGTGTTGGACTGAATGACCGATAACACTCACTTCAAATCACCGGCCTCTGAATTGCTTCATGCCCTGCCTGTCAGTCCTCCCCTTGAAGGTGCGCAACTGATTTATCATGAACCTGAGCTTTCTGGTCACTACATGGAAGTGCTGATGAAACCGCTGAAGCCTGGTCAATCCCCAAGGACCAAATTCCTCGTGAAGGAATTGTTGTATGTGCCACAAACTATCTATCGCATTCTGACCAAGACGTTGAGTCCAATCAAAGGCCACAACTCTAATGAAGAAGAGGTTGTTGGCATCATGAAGAATCTGCTTTTCAATATCATCCATGGAGTTCCAATCAACTACAATGATTTCTTCATGAGGACTCTGGCAAATGTTGCATTATCGCCTTTTGGATTGAAGCCTTATGCTCCTTGGATTATGAGATTCCTCATATCAAGGTGTTCAATCAATTACAAGGCTGATTTGCAGAATCATGTCAGCTATTTTCCCCCAATTGAAGTCTTCAAGCGACCTATTTCCTCATCTGATGAGAAGGGCAAGGCACCTACTGTTATCGATGAAGGCATTCGTCCATTGGATGGTTAGTTCCGCAAAGCTGCATCTTACTCCACCAATGATGACTCTGCCACTCATGACTCTGCAGCCAATGCTTCAAAGAAAAATCCTCAGGCCACAGCTCCAAGGGTATTGACTGATCGTGAGCTTCTCCTCAGTCTTCACCAAAAGGTCGATCGCAACCACAAATGGGTCAAGCATCAGTTTGGTTCAATTCTTCAGAACATGACCATCACTCAGAATTCAGTGAAGAATAACCATTACTACCTCCATGAAGAATTTGATCGCACCTGGGCTATTCCGACTCATCTCTACGGTGAAGATGACCTCAAGAAGATGGGCTACAAGCAGGAGTTTGACTGGTCTCAGCCACCTTCGAAGAAATTAAAGAAGGTCAAAGTTCCTCACTTGGTGGCCAGCTCTTATTCTTCATCGCGCGAGACGGATGAGCATGAAGATTTGGAGGACACTGCAGCAGGCCCTACTTCAACAACCGACCCCAACAACGCTGGCACTCCTCCATCGACTCAATGATGATATTCTTCAGGGGCGTTAGTCCTCACTTTTCATCCCTTTTGGTCATTCAATGACAAAGGGGGAATTTGAGTTAGTCTTCAAGCAGGTCTATTTATATGGGCGTTCTTTATTTGCTAAGTTACAACTCTCGTTCTTTTGAAGATTTATTGGATCGAGTTGTAAACTTATGTCTGATGGTGATCTGACACTTTTGCTATGTTCCTCTGCATGCTATTTCCTCGTGTATGATAATGCACGCATGCTGAATTACATCAGCCACCATATTTCATCATGCATTTCAAATTCTTCATATCATATGTTAAATGCGTGTATGAATTACAAGATATAGGGGATATCTCCATGATTCTACTCTTCAAATGTGCACTTCTTCAAAAGCAAATTCCACACTATGCACATCTTCAGGGGGAGTTCTTCTATATCTTGCAATCAAATTCCTCAATATCGGTATTTACACTTCATATGTTTATCCCCGTTGAAAACTTAACCTATATTGTCATCAATCACCAAAAATGGGGAGATTGTAAGTGCATCTAGTGCCCCATAGTGATTTTGGTGTATTGAAGACTTATAGGCTAAGGGACTAATGCGTTTGTGAGTGTACAAAGGTCTATAAGTCTATGAGGAGTTTGATATTTACAGAGAAAGTCGATCCCTAAAAATGGATGACTTCAACTGAAGACTTTGGATCTGAAGACTTTCCGAAGACTTTGAAAGTGAAAAAATTGGTGTGACCGTGAAGACTTGATATTCATGCAAGGAACATGAAGCGTGAAGACTTTTTTTCGTAGTTTCATTTTCTCTTTCTTGGGTCATAGGAAACACCGTACTGTTAAAGGGGGTCGAGGTAAAACTAAGGAAAAGTTTCCAGGTGATGCTCAACTCAAAATCCTACACCTACCAATCCCTACGAGTGAAGCCATTGGAAATCTCATACAGTTCAGTCAATTTCTTCAGTGACAGAGACGAAGTTCTTCTGATCTCTGAGGAATTTGTTCTGACTAAGGAGTAAGGAATTCGCCAGTGCGGATTGCCTACAAGTGAGGAACATGATAGCCCTGAGGAATTTGAACCTCAAATTTCCGACCGTTGTTGTGCTATGCGCCAACTGTCCCAAAATATCTTATCCACCTAACGGTCATATCATTGAAGGGCATTTATGTCTTATCATGTCGGGCTGCTCCCTAGGCTATAAATAGTCGGCCCCTACAACCACTAGCTGGTTGGCTGCTCCGCATGAAACTAACACTTGTCACTGAGAGCATCCCATCCTCCGAGGACTTTGAGCGAAAATCATCAAGTGAGGAAATAACCCAAAACCCCAAACCAAACACCTACAAACCCAAAGTGATTGAGAATCACTGAAGAGATTGTTCTTGTGTGAAATCGACGCTTGTTACCTATGAGGACTGTGCATCCTTCAGACGGTTAGGCGTCATGGTCTATAGTATCCAAGAGGAAATTGTGGATCGCCGGGTGACCAAGTTTGTGAAAGTTTGGAAGTCACCTGAAGACTTGCCACGAGTGATTGGAAGAGGTCTATGTGACCTTAGTTCAAGGAGAATACGGTGAGGACTGTGTGTCCGGGA
This sequence comes from Triticum urartu, assembly GCF_056163025.1. Lineage (NCBI taxonomy): Eukaryota > Viridiplantae > Streptophyta > Magnoliopsida > Poales > Poaceae > Triticum > Triticum urartu. Next base: position 375,969,012 of record NC_141879.1, read on the forward strand.
CTGCGTGTCCTCAGTTTTAAATACCTAGCCGCTCTAACCAGACATACAACTGTCACAACAGTTGGAACTGGTCTACCAAATCATTGTCTTCACCGAGCTTACTGGTTCTATTTCCTCAACCCTTTTATTTCTTCATTACTGTGTTGTGTGCCTGTTCATATCTGTTTGAAGACTTTGACTGAAGACATTCTCAATTTCCTCAGTTCAATTTCTTCAAACTGTTTGTCTTCATTCTGTTTTATCATGTGCTTACGCTTTTTGTACTCTGTGTTTGTTTCCTATTCATCATGATGTCCATGGTTATGTTATGTCATGTCTGTATATGAGTACTTTTTCCGCTGCAAGTAGTTCTTCCCTGAGGAATTTCCTCACCCTGAAATTCCTCAGTGAAGAATTCTTAAATATCGCCTATTCACCCCCCACCTCTAGTCGACTTAACGCACTTTCAGTAACACGTAGTAGGTGACTATAACTTACAAGATCAGATCTAGAACATGGATATAATGATGATAACATAAACGGTTCAGATCTGAAATCATGGCACCCGAGCCCAAAGTGACAAGCATTAAGCATAGCAAATTCATAGAAACATCAATCTAAGAACATAGTGGATACTAGGGATCAAGCCCTGACAAAACAAACTCGATTACATGATGATCTCATCCAACTCCTCATCGACTAGCGAGCCTACGAAGGAATTACTCACTCCCGGTGGGGAGCATCATGGAATTAGCGATGGAGAAGGGTTGGTGATGATGAATAACGAAGATCCCCTCTCCGGAGCCCCAAGTGGACTTCAGATCTGCCCTCCTGAGGAAGAACAGGGCTTGCCGGCGGCTCCGTCTCGTGGATCGTGATAATTCTTTATCCCTGATTTTTTTCTCCAAAAATAGGATTTTATAGCATTGGTTTCAGGGTCAGCGGGGCCACCAGGTGGGGACAACCTACCTGGGCACGCCAGGAGAGGGGGGCACGCCCTGGTGGGTTGTGCCCACCCAGGTGCCCCTCTCCGGCAGGTCTTGGCTCAAGAAATTCTTATTATTGATATAAAAAATCCTCACAAAGCTTCGTTCCATTCTGAGAACTTTTATTTATGCACAAAAACAACACCATGGTAGTTCTGCTGAAAACAATGCCAGTCTGGCGTTAGTTTCATTCAAATGATGCCAATTAGAGTCCAAAACAATAGGAAAAGCATTAGCAAAAGTAGATACGTTGGAGATGTATCAACTCCCCCAAGCTTAAACCCTTGCTTGTCCTCAAGCAATTCAGTTGATAAGCTGAAAGTGAAAAAGAAAAACTTTTGCGAACTCTTTTGCTCTTGTTTGCATAAATAAGTTTAAATAGCACCCAGATTATCAGCCAACATTATAACTAACCATGTCGACAATAACTCTAAAAGATTATAATGACTCATATCAATGACATAATTAGGTAGCGAGCAATAATAGGATATCTCAAACAGCAACACGTTGTCAAAACAACCATGATATAATATGACAATAGTGGTATCTCGCTAGCCCTTTCTGAGACCGCAAAACATAAATGCAGAGCACCTCCAAAGTTCAAGCAGCGACTAAACATTGTAATTCATGGTAGAAAAGATGCAGTCATGATGCACCCAACATTAGCTACACACAATGCATAAATCATGACAATTGTGCTCTTCTCAGTTTCTGGCACTTCTTTTAGAAGGTGATGACACAACATAAAAGTAAATAGATAGTCCCTTCGCAGAGGGAAGCAGTGATTCATGGAGGTGCCATAGCTCAATTTTTAAAATAGGGGTAAATGATTATTTTGAGGCATGCACCCTTCTCATTTACTTCATGACTATCAGTTATCAATAGCTCCCATGCTAAACAAGCTAGTGGCGGTTCCCAAGCGATAAAAGTAAAGGTTTTGACTCCATTGAGAGTTTTTGTTTGATTATTTGAGCTATTAACACTTTTTGTATTTTGTAGTTTGGGACTGGGCATCCCTAATACCGCCCTTTTCTCGTGCGATGGCGAGTGAATAAACACTCGACCTAAGAATAACCCGCTTAGCATGGAATACCGACTACCTCCTGTCGTTCCATGAACGATCCAGGCACACAAAATGGATATTTTTAGAAGTTTTTAGAGGTGGCACATGCAAATTTACTTGGGACGGTAGGGTAATACCGTATATAGGTAGGTATTGTGGACTCATCTGGAATAACTTTGGGTTCAAGGTTTTTGATGTACAAGCAGAACTCCCACTTAGTACAAGCGAAGGCTAGAAATTAGATTGAGAAGCGGCCAGCTAGAGAGCAACAACGATCATAACCATGCATTATGCATAAGTAACATTGGACACTAGCATGAGTAGGATATGAACACCATGAACATAAATATCATAGAGGCTATGTTGGTTTTGATTCAACTACATGCATGAACATGTGCCAAGTCAAGCCACTCGAACATTGAGAGGAGGATACTATATCATCATACTACATCACAATCATTTTAACGCAATGTTGATATCCAAGATAAATCATTATTGACTCCCAGCTACTTATGCATCGCATGAGAAACTATAATCTCTAATTTTCATTGCAAACATGTTTAATCATAATAGGCTAAATCATGGATACTAGGTTAAACATATTTACACAGACAGAACAAGTCGAGTTCATACCAGTTTCTCTCTGCCATGGCCAGTTCATCGAATGTCTTCACTATTGCCTTTCACTTGCACGACCGAATGATATGAAAATAATAGTAATGCAAGAGTGCCATGGACTAAGCTAGAATCTGCAAAACATTTTATTCAACAGGAGAAAACAAGGTAAAATGGGCTCTTTATTAGTTCAACAATTATTCATATGAGAGCCACTCAACATTTTCATCGTGGTCTTCTCCTCGATACAACTCGAATAAAAAGAAAAGAAATTCAGAGAAACAAACTGAAATATTTTTGGAGTTTTTGGTTTTGTCGAACACGCAAATAAAAGAGAAAAGAAAAAACGATAAAAACTATTTACACGGGAAAGCTCCCAACAAGCAAAAGAAGAACAGGAAAACTTTTTGGGTTTTCTTTTTAATAATACTACTAAGCATGCATAGAAAGTAAATTAACTATAACTAATTTTTGGGGTTTTTTCTAAAGTTTTTCAAACACACAAGAAGAAAGCAAGGAAATAAATCTAAGCATGGATGATACAATGAAAAAGTGTGGACAACGACAAATGGAATAAGTGGACATGAATGTGAAGTCGGTGGAAACACGTACTCCCCCAAGCTTAGGCTTTTGGCCTAACTTGGTAGTCGATCAATAGCCTGGAGGGTAGTAGTCGGCGTGGTAGCTCACGGAGGCTCTTGGTGCGGAAGTCTCGGCCTGCCGGGCTGCTACCACTGCTGCGTTATGAGCTCGGGCCTCGCTCTCAAGAACAATATATCTCCCCTTGCTGTGATAATCAAAAAAAGAGCAGGCGCAGGCAAATATGTGTGCACAAAAGATGTTTGGTTAAACATTAGACTGTAAGTGAAATTATCAACCTTTCCCTTAAGGATCTTATGTTCTTTTAAAGTTTCAAAATCTAAATACTGCATGGGTAGGATAGGATCTAAGGGCAAAGGTGAAACACCCAGCCCTCGTGCTAAACGCCTGGCATAAATTCCACCATAGAACCAGCCACTGTTAGCATTATGCTGAAGTCTGCGTGCGACAATCGCTCCAAGGTTATAATTCCTTTCACGAGTGAGAGTAGTGTGAATGAGGCTCAAGTCTGGCGCACAAAGTATGATACAGTCTTGCTTGTCTACTATGCATTTCCCGTTAAATAATGTAAAATACTAAATTGCGGGAAAGTAAATGCTCTTTATTCTTCCTTATCTCACCCCCCCTATTTTCACCGTAACAAAGGCTAGTCAAGAAAGAGTCGAACTCATCCCTGGGTGGCTCATCAAGAAAACCCCAAAATGGAAGTTTGCAATGGTAAGCAAAATTCTCCAGTGGAATAGTAAATGGTTTATCATAAAGCATAAATGACACCCTAGACTCACATGGAAAATATTTAAATCCTTTGACAAATGATTCAGTGAGAAGTTGGTGTTGTTCACACTTATCTGGAAGGTAGGGACCGAGACCAGCATTGTGAACATATTGCTCAAATTCCTCCTTAATGCCCACACGCACCATATACTCATCGCAAGTCCATAAGCATGTTTTGGTGGCGGCATCTCGCGTGGAACTTTCACTTGGTTCAACATAAGACCGGCGAGCAGAACTGTCACTAGAAGATGCCCCCGAGGATCGTCTCCTCGAAGAACTCCTTCCAAATAGGTTCATCATGTCCGCGTACAATTTTCTGAAAAATAAAAATTTTGGGGTGACAAAAATTTGTCAACAAAACATTATAAAATTGATAGCAACTACTCATAAGGATACATAGAAGCCATAGCAAGCATTCAAACTACTTAGAACACTAAGAATTTAACATGCAAGCACATCTACAGCAGCACCAAGAGTAGCTAATTATTCAAAATATAAACCACTAAAGCAAAAACTAATTGGATAAACGGTGGAGTGACATACCAAGCAACAATCCCCTGAAACAGTTTCGGAGAAGGATGATAGAGGCTAAGGTGTCCCGATGTTTCGATGAGATGGTGGCTATCGTTTTCTGTGGGAGTCGACCTTGACGATCCGACTACGAACGTGCGAGACGTCGCGCCTTAGCAATCGCTAAACCAACTTCCAAGGGTTATTGACCACGCCGGAGCACGATCAACCTGACCACGAGGGTCTGTTTCCTGCGAGCAAACGAAGAACAAGCAAGAAACTGAGATTGCAATCGGGATATTGCGAATATAAGATGAAAGCTTTATTGATCAAGGTGGGGTTCTGTGACGTCTTGGTCTGGTCGTTGGACACAAACGAAGTACGCGAAGTTGCAGCTATGGCGAACTTTTAATCTAAACAAAACCCAAAGTCTAAACGACGCCCTAAAGGCTGTATATATGGAGGAAGAGGGGGGGGATTTCGTGGCCCTTGAGGGTGGGGTCCGAAACCAACCCTAACTCTTGTTTCCCCACACATACGGACTCTAAAAATAGCCTATACTTAAGTATTTCGAAATTACATGCGCCTGGCCCATTAGTAAGGTGACGCAGCACCTAGAATAGCCTATGGACGAATATTATGAAGTGGCATCTTGTATATTTCGTCCAAGGCTTCATGCACTCCTTATGGCGGCTTCAAAGTCCTGAAATCATCACTTGTAACTCCGTTCTTGATCCCCTTGCGCATGCCATCAACTCCATGCGTGTTCTTGCTCCAATGTTCATCCTTCTCCAAGCTAGGCCCTTCATTTGTAAGCAAAACAAATGTATCCAATTTAGGCAGCATCATAATCTCATGAACATTAGAATCATTACCAAGAAACGAAAGTACCTGGTAATTTAATTGGCGTGCGCGAGCTCTAGTAATTGGTCCAGTATATGTAACAGTAGGGGCTGTGGGTGTAACAATGGTATTGATGTCCTCATCATCCTCCCCTTCTTGAAATGAAGTCGTCCTCGACGGAAGCGCATCTTCCTCACCCAAATAAGGCTTCAAATCTGCAATGTTAAAAGTGGGACTAACCCCAAAATCTACAGGTAGCTCAAGTTTATATGCATTATCATTTATTTTCTCTAACACCTTAAAAGGACCATCAGCACGTGGCATTAGCTTTGATTTGCGCAGATTAGGAAATCTATCTTTACGCAAATGTAACCAAACAAGATCTCCAGGCGCAAACACAACATGTTTTCTACCCTTATCTCCAGCAAGTTTATATTTAGCATTCATACGCTCAATGTTTTCCTTAGTTAACTCATGCATTTTTAAAATCAATTCAGAACGTTCTTTAGCATCAAAATTAACCTTCTCTGAAGATGGAAGAGGCAACAAATCAATAGGTGCACGAGGTAGGAAACCATACACAATTTCAAAAGGGCACATCTTAGTAGTAGAATGCAATGAGCGATTATAAGCAAATTCAATATGAGGCAAGCATTCTTCCACATTTTCTTGTTATTCTTCAAAACAGCCCTAAGCATAGTAGACAATGTTCTATTGACTACTTCAGTTTGTCCATCAGTTTGGGGGTGACAAGTAGTACTAAAAAGCAGCTTAGTCCCCAACTTAGCCCATAAACATCTCCAAAAGTGGCTAAGAAATTTAGTATCACGATCTGAAACAATAGTATTTGGCACACCATGTAAGCGAATAATTTCACGAAAGAACAAATCAGCAACATTAACAGCATCATCGCTTTTATGACATGGTATAAAGTGTGCCATTTTCGAGAACCTATCCACGACAACAAATATGCTATCCCTCCCCTTCTTTGTTCGAGGTAAACCTAAAACAAAGTCCATAGATATATCATCCCAAGGAACACTAGGTACTGGCAAAGGCATATATAAACCATGAGGATTGAGTCGTGACTTAGCTCTTTGACATGTAGTGCAGCGAGCAACAAAACGCTCAACATCCCGTCTCATCTTTGGCCAAAAGAAATGTGTAGCAAGTATATCCTCCGTCTTCTTGACGCCAAAGTGTCCCATTAATCCTCCTCCATGCGCCTCCTGCAACAACAAAAGACGAACGGAGCTAGCTGGAATGCATAGCTTGTTAGCACGAAACACAAATCCATCGTTAAGAACGAACTTGTTCCAAGTTCTCCCTTCCTTACAATTCTGCAATACATCTTTAAATTCAGCATCATGAACATATTGATCTTTGATGGTCTCCAAACCAAATATTTTAAAGTCAAGTTGTGAAAGCATAGTATAACGACGAGACAAGGCATCAGCAATAACATTTTCTTTACCCTTCTTGTGTTTAATGACATAAGGGAAAGTCTCAATGAATTCAACCCATTTAGCATGTCTACGGTTCATTTTTGCTTGACTTTTAATGTGTTTCAAAGATTCATGATCAGAATGTATAACAAATTCCTTGGGCCATAAATAATGTTGCCATGTTTCTAAGGTCCGAACAAGAGCATATAATTCTTTATCATAAGTAGAATAGTTCAGACTAGGCCCACTCAATTTTTCAGACAAGTATGCAACAGGTTTTCCATCTTGTAATAACACACCTCCTAATCCAATTCCACTAGCATCACATTCAAGCTCAAAAGTCTTATTGAAATTAGGAAGTTGGAGTAAAGGAGCATGTGTCAACTTATCTTTCAATACCGTGAAGGCTTCTTCCTGTGCGGTACCCCAAACAAAAGGTACATCCTTCTTTGTAAGCTCATTGAGAGGTGCAGCAATGGTGCTGAAATCTCTCACAAAACGCCTATAGAAACCAGCGAGGCCAAGGAAACTCCTCACTTGGGTGACCGTTTTGGGCTGCGGCCAACTCTCAATAGCTTCAATCTTGGCTTTATCAACTTCAATTCCCTGTGGAGTAACAACATAGCCAAGAAAAGATACTCGGTCGGTGCAAAAGGTGCACTTTCCAAGGTTACCAAACAAACGTGCATCACGTAGAGCAATAAAAACAGCACGTAAATGTTCCAAATGTTCCTCCAAAGATTTGCTATAAATCAATATGTCATCAAAGTAAACTACCACAAATCGTCCAATGAAAGCACGTAAAACTTCGTTCATTAACCTCATGAAAGTACTAGGTGCATTAGTTAACCCAAAAGGCATGACTAACCACTCATATAATCCAAACTTAGTTTTAAATGCTGTTTTCCATTCATCTCCCAATTTCATACGAATTTGATGGTAACCACTACGCAAATCAACTTTGGAGAATATTGTAGAGCCACTCAATTCATCAAGCATATCATCTAGCCTAGGAATAGGATGACGATAACGAATAGTAATATTATTAATGCCTCTACAATCAACGCACATACGCGACATACCATCCTTTTTCGGCACTAAAATGATAGGAACAGCACAAGGACTAAGGGATTCGCGTATATAACCTTTGTCGAGCAGTTCTTGTACTTGACGCATAATCTCCTTCGTCTCCTCTGGATTGGTACGGTATGGTGCCCGGTTGGGTAATGATGCACCGGGAATTAAGTCAATTTGATGCTCAATCCCGCGAATAGGTGGTAATCCCGGTGGCACGTCTTGTGGAAAGACGTCGGCGAACTCCTGCAAAATGTTAGTGACAGCAGGAGGCAAAGAGGAAGGCACGTCCTCGAATGAAAATAATGCCTCTTTGCACACAAAAGCATAGCAAACAGATTTGCTAAAATCTAGATCATCAAGATCAGATTTGGTGGCAAGTAAACATGCACTTTTCAATTTAATTTCAGAAGCAACACTAGATTGTTTATTATTATTAGGCTGCATTTGTTGCTCAAATTCTTTTGCCACAATCTGATTTTCACTCTTAGTTTTCTCCTGTTTTGCTTTATTAGCTCTATTAATATCATCTTTCAAAATGGAATCAGGAGTCATAGGAAGCAAAGTAATATTTTTATCCTTATGAACAAGAGTATACTGATTGTTTCTACCATGGTGAATAGAATTTTTATCAAATTGCCATGGTCTACCAAGTAATAAGGAACATGCTTGCATCGGTACCACATCACAATCAACATAATCAGCATATGTAGAGATACTAAAATGCACACGAACAGTACGTGTTACCTTAACCTTGCCGCTGTTGTTGAACCATTGGATGTAGTAAGGATGTGGATGTGGTCTTGTGGTGAGAGATAGCTTCTCCACCATCTCGATGCTAGCCAAGTTGTTGCAACTCCCTCCATCTATGATCACGCGAACAGAACGTTCCTTCACAACTCCCTTTGTATGGAACAAATTATGCCTCTGATTTTGCTCAGCTTGTGTAACCTGCACACTCAAAACATGTTGAGCAACTAAACATTCATACCTGTCAGCATCTTCAGGAGCCATGTATTGCGTCTCATGATCAGAATCGTCTCCACCGTGTTCGTCACGTGTAATAAGAGCCAAAGTCTCCTCATCATAGTCACTAGCGGACTCATACCCACCATCCTCAGTAACAATCATCACACGCTTAGATGGGCATTCTCTCGCATAATGACCTCCACCCTTGCAACGTCGACAAATAATATCATGTGTTTGCCCTGTTGATGCCATGGATGAAGAAGAGCTCTTTGCAGGCCCAGAAGGTGTGCTCTTGGCAGATAGTGGTGATTGTGCCTGCTTTATTGTATCACGGTTGGAGGTGGCAGCCGACGGAGGCGCCGGTGAAGCAGAACGTGTGGAAGTAGATGATGCACGTGGTGTCCATGAAGAAGGTCGACCTGCAGAAAAGTTAGTCCGCGCCAATGCCTGTCGATCCTGCACTTCACGTTCAGCTTTACAAGCAAGATGGAATAAACGAGTGATATTAGTATACTCCTTATACTCTAGAATCGTCTGAATCTCTCTATTTAATCCACCCATAAAACGTGCAAGCATAGCTTCATTCTCCTCAACAATACCACATCTAATCATGCCAGTTTGTAATTCCTGATAATATTCTTCTACAGAATTTTTTCCCTGTCTTAAGCGCTGCAATTTTTGAAGTAATTCACGTTGATAATATGGTGGAACCCAACGAGTACGCATAGCAGTTTTCAAAGCAGCCCAAGTAGCCGGAATAGGATATAATCTACAATGCTCAGACCACCAAACACATGCAAAACTAGTGAAAGCACAAACAGCAGCAGGAACACGTCTCTCCTCGGGATATTGTAAACATGTAAATCGTTGTTCAGTTTCTAACTCCCAAGTAAGATATATATCAGGAACATATCTACCCTCAAATGGTGGAATATTCAATTTTAGTTTAGGGAGATGGTCATGATCTCGTACCTGAGGGTGAGCCCTACCATTGCCATTATTTGCATGTGGACGACCTGGTGGTTGCTGTGCTGTTGGTGGCACGTAGTTCTGATTTTGATCAACCTCATCCTCATAATCTCCCACATAAGCATCCTCCTCCACATCAGCAGTAGGAGCCACAGAAGTATCAACAGCAGCACCAGCAGTTTCGCTCGGCGGAGGGCTGTTTCCCGACGTGGAGGTAGTCGGTGTTGTTGCTGTTGTTGCAGAGGTGCGGCAGGAGCAGCCGGTGCTGGTGGTGGAAAACGCGAAAGCAATTCAGCAAACTTGTTATCGAGCTTTGTTTCAAACGTCTTCTCCATGCCATCTATCTTCTCCATGGCCTCTTCAAATCTGTTTATCACATCTTGCACCTGTCCATTCATCATTTACTGAAACGTATCATGAAGCTCCTTGTTCGTCAAGTTCTCCCAGTCAGTCTCGTTGGCATGTGATCCTGGCATGGTTAGCAGCAATAGAAACACACAAGAATATGATCCTACAGACTACTAACAAGTGGTGGTGGTGGCGGGTGTCACAAATCCGTCAAGCAAATCTCAAATTCTTACCATTTCTTACCCAACAGCAGGCGGTGATCGGCAACCGTTGTAGTCAAAAACTCTCAAAAGCTTGGAAAGAGCGATTGCCAGGGAGAGCCAAACGCACGACGTAGATGTATGTGGAGCTGGGAAGGCTTATAGTATGGTAGCAAAAAGGGTCAGCAATAATCAATTCAGAGATGCAAAGTTGAATAAACGCTCAACGACGGTACTGATGAGGACATCAATACCATTGTTACACCCACAGCCCCTACTGTTACATATACTGGACCAATTACTAGAGCTCGCGCACGCCAATTAAATTACCAGGTACTTTCGTTTCTTGGTAATGATTCTAATGTTCATGAGATTATGATGCTGCCTAAATTGGATACATTTGTTTTGCTTACAAATGAAGGTCCTAGCTTGAAGAAGGATGAACATTGGAGCAAGAACACGAATGGAGTTGATGGCATGCGCAAGGGGATCAAGAACGGAGTTACAAGTGATGATTTCAGGACTTTGAAGCCGCCATAAGGAGTGCATGAAGCCTTGGACGAAATATACAAGATGCCACTTCATAATATTCGTCCATAGGCTATTCTAGGTGCTGCGTCACCTTATTAATGGGCCAGGCCCATGTAATTTCGAAATACTTAAGTATAGGCTATTTTTAGAGTCCGTATGTGTGGGGAAACAAGAGTTAGGGTTGGTTTCGGACCCCACCCTCAAGGGCCACGAAATTCCCCTCTCTTCCTCCATATATACAGCCCTTAGGGCGTCGTTTAGACTTGGGTTTTGTTTAGATTAAAAGTTCGCCATAGCTGCAACTTCGCGTACTTCGTTTGTGTCCAACGACCAGACCAAGACGTCACAGAACCCCACCTTGATCAATAAAGCTTTCATCTTATATTCGCAATATCCAGATTGCAATCTCAGTTTCTTGCTTGTTCTTCGTTTGCTCGCAGGAAACAGGCCCTCGTGGTCAGGTTGATCGTGCTCCGGCGTGGTCAATAACCCCTCGAAAGTTGGTTTAGCGATTGCTAAGGCGCGACGTCTCGCACGTTCGTAGTCGGATCGTCAAGGTCGACTCCCACAGAAAACGATAGCCACCATCTCATCGAAACATCGGGACACCTTTGCCCCTATCAAGTGGTATCAGATTTCCAGGTTGCTCGGTGAGATTTTACAGTTTTTCGTAGATTAGATCGAGTCTGTTCTTCATACCTACAGTCCACGAAAAAGCCACAAAAAAAAATTAGGGTTAGTTCATCATATCCGAACCAATCTGAGCCTTTGCATAATCTTTTTAGGGTTTTTGCTTTGTTGAATTTGCGGTTGCATCGTCGTGTCAAGTTGCTGGTCTTAGAGTCTAGTCTTTTAGAGTTTCGAGTTCTGGTCACAAGTTGTCACGCCGCCGCCGCACCATTATCATCGCCCATCTACCACTTTTGCTTATCCGCCACCGCTCTGAATCCATATCCATATACCACCACCAATCCGTATCCATATACCACCATCAATCTCTATCCATATACCACCACCGCTACCATATACCACCACCGCTGCCATATACCACCACCATATATCCACCACCAATCCGAGTTCTTCTCATATTAGGTTTGTTCTTGAGATCAATCTCAATTCCGATTCGTGTTTCCTTGCCTGCGTAGGTGTCGGAAAAAAAAAAGAGTCTGGAGACCCCCGGGCAGTTTTTAGGCCAAAATTTTCACGGGCAAAAATATTTTTTCCCTATCCTATTTTTAGGCTTTTCTGAGTCTTTTGAGCCACGTGCCATCATAGTGATTTTTTGTCGCACTTTTTCGTCGTCGCTGCCCTGATTTCCGAAAAAAAAAGTGAAAAAAAAAATTTCGTGCCCATCCTATCAGTTTGACGAGGGAAGAGTTTTGAGACACTCGCCATTATAATAATTTTTCGCAAAAAAAAAAAAGAGGAGCGCAAAAAAAAAAAAAGAGGAGCGCAAAAAAAAAAGCGAAAAAAAAAGTTCCAGAGTGTGCTTTTCCCTTATTTACGTGCAGCGCCGTGATTTTGTTAGTGTTCTAGGCTCGCGTCTCTAGCACGGTCTAGCCTAGGACCAGCACAGTACCGTCGTTGAGCGTTTATTCAACTTTGCATCTCTGAATTGATTATTGCCGACCCTTTTTGCTACCATACTATAAGCCTTCCCAGCTCCACATACATCTACGTCGTGCGTTTGACTCTCCCTGGCAATCGCTCTATCCAAGCTTTTGAGCGTTTTTGACTACAACGGTTGCCGATCACCGCCTGCTGCTGGGTAAGAACTGGTAAGAATTTGAGATTTGCTTGACGGATTTGTGACACCCGCCACCACCACCTCTTGTTAGTATTCTGTAGGATCATATTCTTGTGTGTTTTCTATTGTTGCTAACCATGGCAGGATCACAAGCCGACGAGACTGACTGGGAGAACATGACGAATCAGGAGTTGCATGATAAATTTCAGCAAATGATGAATGGACAGGTGCAGGATGTGCTAAACAGATTTGAAGAGGCCATGGAGAAGATAGATGACATGGAGAAGACGTTCGAAACAAAGCTCGATAACAGGTTTAATGAATTGCTCGCGCGTCTTCCACCACCACCACCGGCTGCACCTAACGCACCTCTACAACAACAACAACGACGACTACCTACACATCGTGAAACAGCCCTCCGTCGAGCGAGCCGTCTCCCTCTTGCACCTGGCCAAACTGTTGGTGCTGCTGTTGCTACTTCTGTGGCTCCTGCTGCTGATGCGGAGGAGGATGATTATGTGGGAGATTATGAGGATGAGGTTGATCAAACTCAAAACTACGTGCCACCACCAGCACCGCAACCATCAGGTCGTCCACATGCAAATAATGGCAATGGTAGGGCTCACCCTCAGGTACGAGATCATGACCATCTCCCTAAACTAAAATTGAATATTCCACCATTTGAGGGTAGATATGTTCCTGATATATATCTTACTTGGGAGTTAGAAACTGAACAACGATTTACATGTTTACAATATCCCGAGGAGAGACGTGTTCCTGCTGCTGTTTGTGCATTCACTAGGTTTGCATGTGTTTGGTGGTCTGAGCATTGTAGATTATATCCCATTCCTGCTACTTGGGCTGCTTTGAAAACTGCTATGCGTACTCGTTGGGTTCCACCATATTATCAACGTGAATTACTTCAAAAATTGCAGCGCTTAAGACAGGGAAAAAATTCTGTAGAAGAATATTATCAGGAATTACAAACTGGCATGATTAGATGTGGTATTGTTGAGGAGAATGAAGCTATGCTTGCACGTTTTATGGGTGGATTAAATAGAGAGATTCAGACGATTCTAGAGTATAAGGAGTATACTAATATCACTCGTTTATTCCATCTTGCTTGTAAAGCTGAACGTGAAGTGCAGGATCGACAGGCATTGGCGCGGACTAACTTTTCTGCAGGTCGACCTTCTTCATGGACACCACGTGCATCATCTACTTCCACACGTTCTGCTTCACCGGCGCCTCCGTCGGCTGCCACCTCCAACCGTGATACAATAAAGCAGGCACAATCACCACTATCTGCCAAGAGCACACCTTCTGGGCCTGCAAAGAGCTCTTCTTCATCCATGGCATCAACAGGGCAGACACATGATATTATTTGTCGACGTTGCAAGGGTGGAGGTCATTATGCGAGAGAATGCCCATCTAAGCGTGTGATGATTGTTACTGAGGATGGTGGATATGAGTCCGCTAGTGACTATGATGAGGAGACTTTGGCTCTTATTACACGTGACGAACACGGTGGAGACGATTCTGATCATGAGACGCAATACATGGCTCCTGAAGATGCTGACAGGTATGAATGTTTAGTTGCTCAACGTGTTTTGAGTGTGCAGGTTACACAAGCTGAGCAAAATCAGAGGCATAATTTGTTCCATACAAAGGGAGTTGTGAAGGAACGTTCTGTTCGCGTGATCATAGATGGAGGGAGTTGCAACAACTTGGCTAGCATCGAGATGGTGGAGAAGCTATCTCTCACCACAAGACCACATCCACATCCTTACTACATCCAATGGTTCAACAACAGCGGCAAGGTTAAGGTAACACGTACTGTTCGTGTGCATTTTAGTATCTCTACATATGCTGATTATGTTGAATGTGATGTGGTACCTATGCAAGCATGTTCCTTATTACTTGGTAGACCATGGCAATTTGATAAAAATTCTATTCACCATGGTAGAAACAATCAGTATACTCTTGTTCATAAGGATAAAAATATTACTTTGCTTCCTATGACTCCTGATTCCATTTTGAAAGATGATATTAATAGAGCTAATAAAGCAAAACAGGAGAAAACTAAGAGTGAAAATCAGATTGTGGCAAAAGAATTTGAGCAACAAATGCAGCCTAATAATAATAAACAATCTAGTGTTGCTTCTGAAATTAAATTGAAAAGTGCATGTTTACTTGCCACAAAATCTGATATTGATGATCTAGATTTTAGCAAATCTGTTTGCTATGCTTTTGTGTGCAAAGAGGCATTATTTTCATTCGAGGACGCGCCTTCCTCTTTGCCTCCTGCTGTCACTAACATTTTGCAGGAGTTCGCCGACGTCTTTCCACAAGACGTGCCACCGGGATTACCACCTATTCGCGGGATTGAGCATCAAATTGACTTAATTCCCAGTGCATCATTACCCAACCGTGCACCATACCGTACCAACCCAGAGGAGACGAAGGAGATTATGCGTCAAGTACAAGAACTGCTCGACAAAGGTTATATACGCGAATCCCTTAGTCCTTGTGCTGTTCCTATCATTTTAGTGCCGAAAAAGGATGGTACGTCGCGTATGTGCGTTGATTGTAGAGGCATTAATAATATTACTATTCGTTATCGTCATCCTATTCCTAGGCTAGATGATATGCTTGATGAATTGAGTGGCTCTACAATATTCTCCAAAGTTGATTTGCGTAGTGGTTACCATCAAATTCGTATGAAATTGGGAGATGAATGGAAAACAGCATTTAAAACTAAGTTTGGATTATATGAGTGGTTAGTCATGCCTTTTGGGTTAACTAATGCACCTAGTACTTTCATGAGGTTAATGAACGAAGTTTTACGTGCCTTCATTGGACGATTTGTGGTAGTTTACTTTGATGACATATTGATTTATAGCAAATCTTTGGAGGACCATTTGGAACATTTACGTGCTGTTTTTATTGCTCTACGTGATGCACGTTTGTTTGGTAACCTTGGAAAGTGCACCTTTTGCACCGACCGAGTATCTTTTCTTGGCTATGTTGTTACTCCACAGGGAATTGAAGTTGATAAAGCCAAGATTGAAGCTATTGAGAGTTGGCCGCAGCCCAAAACGGTCACACAAGTGAGGAGTTTCCTTGGCCTCGCTGGTTTCTATAGGCGTTTTGTGAGAGATTTCAGCACCATTGCTGCACCTCTCAACGAGCTTACAAAGAAGGATGTACCTTTTGTTTGGGGTACCGCACAGGAAGAAGCCTTCACGGTATTGAAAGATAAGTTAACACATGCTCCTTTACTCCAACTTCCTAATTTCAATAAGACTTTTGAGCTTGAATGTGATGCTAGTGGAATTGGATTAGGAGGTGTGTTATTACAAGATGGAAAACCTGTTGCATACTTTTCTGAAAAATTGAGTGGGCCTAGTCTGAACTATTCTACTTATGATAAAGAATTATATGCTCTTGTTCGGACCTTAGAAACATGGCAACATTATTTATGGCCCAAGGAATTTGTTATACATTCTGATCATGAATCTTTGAAACACATTAAAAGTCAAGCAAAAATGAACCGTAGACATGCTAAATGGGTTGAATTCATTGAGACTTTCCCTTATGTCATTAAACACAAGAAGGGTAAAGAAAATGTTATTGCTGATGCCTTGTCTCGTCGTTATACTATGCTTTCACAACTTGACTTTAAAATATTTGGTTTGGAGACCATCAAGGATCAATATGTTAATGATGCTGAATTTAAAGATGTATTGCAGAATTGTAAGGAAGGGAGAACTTGGAACAAGTTCGTTCTTAACGATGGATTTGTGTTTCGTGCTAACAAGCTATGCATTCCAGCTAGCTCCGTTCGTCTTTTGTTATTGCAGGAGGCGCATGGAGGAGGATTAATGGGACACTTTGGCGTCAAGAAGACGGAGGATATACTTGCTACACATTTCTTTTGGCCAAAGATGAGACGGGATGTTGAGCGTTTTGTTGCTCGCTGCACTACATGTCAAAGAGCTAAGTCACGACTCAATCCTCATGGTTTATATATGCCTTTGCCTGTACCTAGTGTTCCTTGGGAGGATATATCTATGGACTTTGTTTTAGGTTTACCTCGAACAAAGAAGGGGAGGGATAGCATATTTGTTGTCGTGGATAGGTTCTCGAAAATGGCACACTTTATACCATGTCATAAAAGCGATGATGCTGTTAATGTTGCTGATTTGTTCTTTCGTGAAATTATTCGCTTACATGGTGTGCCAAATACTATTGTTTCAGATCGTGATACTAAATTTCTTAGCCACTTTTGGAGATGTTTATGGGCTAAGTTGGGGACTAAGCTGCTTTTTAGTACTACTTGTCACCCCCAAACTGATGGACAAATTGAAGTAGTCAATAGAACATTGTCTACTATGCTTAGGGCTGTTTTGAAGAATAACAAGAAAATGTGGGAAGAATGCTTGCCTCATATTGAATTTGCTTATAATCGTTCATTGCATTCTACTACTAAGATGTGCCCTTTTGAAATTGTGTATGGTTTCCTACCTCGTGCACCTATTGATTTGTTGCCTCTTCCATCTTCGGAGAAGGTTAATTTTGATGCTAAAGAACGTTCTGAATTGATTTTAAAAATGCATGAGTTAACTAAGGAAAACATTGAGCGTATGAATGTTAAATATAAACTTGCTGGAGATAAGGGTAGAAAACATGTTGTGTTTGCACCTGGAGATCTTGTTTGGTTACATTTGCGTAAAGATAGATTTCCTAATCTGCGCAAATCAAAGCTAATGCCACGTGCTGATGGTCCTTTTAAGGTTTTAGAGAAAATAAATGATAATGCATATAAACTTGAGCTACCTGCAGATTTTGGGGTTAGTCCCACTTTTAACATTGCAGATTTGAAGCCTTATTTGGGTGAGGAAGATGAGCTTCCGTCGAGGACGACTTCATTTCAAGAAGGGGAGGATGATGAGGACATCAATACCATTGTTACACCCACAGCCCCTACTGTTACATATACTGGACCAATTACTAGAGCTCGCGCACGCCAATTAAATTACCAGGTACTTTCGTTTCTTGGTAATGATTCTAATGTTCATGAGATTATGATGCTGCCTAAATTGGATACATTTGTTTTGCTTACAAATGAAGGTCCTAGCTTGAAGAAGGATGAACATTGGAGCAAGAACACGAATGGAGTTGATGGCATGCGCAAGGGGATCAAGAACGGAGTTACAAGTGATGATTTCAGGACTTTGAAGCCGCCATAAGGAGTGCATGAAGCCTTGGACGAAATATACAAGATGCCACTTCATAATATTCGTCCATAGGCTATTCTAGGTGCTGCGTCACCTTATTAATGGGCCAGGCCCATGTAATTTCGAAATACTTAAGTATAGGCTATTTTTAGAGTCCGTATGTGTGGGGAAACAAGAGTTAGGGTTGGTTTCGGACCCCACCCTCAAGGGCCACGAAATTCCCCTCTCTTCCTCCATATATACAGCCCTTAGGGCGTCGTTTAGACTTGGGTTTTGTTTAGATTAAAAGTTCGCCATAGCTGCAACTTCGCGTACTTCGTTTGTGTCCAACGACCAGACCAAGACGTCACAGAACCCCACCTTGATCAATAAAGCTTTCATCTTATATTCGCAATATCCAGATTGCAATCTCAGTTTCTTGCTTGTTCTTCGTTTGCTCGCAGGAAACAGGCCCTCGTGGTCAGGTTGATCGTGCTCCGGCGTGGTCAATAACCCCTCGGAAGTTGGTTTAGCGATTGCTAAGGCGCGACGTCTCGCACGTTCGTAGTCGGATCGTCAAGGTCGACTCCCACAGAAAACGATAGCCACCATCTCATCGAAACATCGGGACACCTTTGCCCCTATCAGGTACTGTGCTGGTCCTAGGCTAGACCGTGCTAGAGACGCGAGCCTAGAACACTAACAAAATCACGGCGCTACACGTAAATAAGGGAAAAGCACACTCTGGAACTTTTTTTTTCGCTCTTTTTTTTGCGCTCCTTTTTTTTTGCGCTCCTCTTTTTTTTGCGAAAAATCACTATAATGGATAGTGTCTCAAAACTCTTCCCTCGTCAAACTGATAGGATGGGCACGAAAAAAAAATTCACTTTTTTTTCGGACATCAGGGCAGCGACGACGAAAAAGTGTGACAAAAAATCACTATGATGGCACGTGGCTCAAAAGACTCAGAAAAGCCTAAAAATAGGATAGGGAAAAAAAATTTGCCCGTGAAAATTTTGGCCTAAAAGCTGTCCGGGGGTCTCCAGACTCTTTTTTTTCGAGACCTACGCAGGCAAGGAAAACACGACTCGGAATTTAGATTGATCTCAAGAACAAACCTTATATGAGAAGAACTGGGATTGGTGGTGGATATATGGTTGTGGTATATGGCAGCGGTGGTGGTATATGGTAAAAGTGGTAGATGGGTGATGATGATGGTGCGGCGGCGGCGTAACAACTTATGACCAGAACTCGAAACTCTAAAAGACTAGACTCTAAGACCAGCAACTTGACACGACGATGCAACCGCAAATTCAACAAAGCAAAAACCCTAAAAAGATTATGCAAAGGCTCAGATTGGTTCGGATATGATGAACTAACCCTAATTTTTTTTTGTGGCTTTTTTTTCGTGGACTGTAGGTATGAAGAACAGACTCGATCTAATCTACGAAAAACTGTAAAAATCTCACCGAGCAACCTGGAAATCTGATACCACTTGATAGAGGCTAAGGTGTCCCGATGTTTCGATGAGATGGTGGCTATCGTTTTCTGTGGGAGTCGACCTTGACGATCCGACTACGAACGTGCGAGATGTCGCGCCTTAGCAATCGCTAAACCAACTTCCGAGGGTTATTGACCACGCTGGAGCACGATCAACCTGACCACGAGGGTCTGTTTCCTGCGAGCAAACGAAGAACAAGCAATAAACTGAGATTGCAATCAGGATATTGCGAATATAAGATGAAAGCTTTATTGATCAAGGTGGGGTTCTGTGACGTCTTGGTCTGGTCGTTGGACACAAACGAAGTACGCGAAGTTGCAGCTATGGCGAACTTTTAATCTAAACAAAACCCAAAGTCTAAACGACGCCCTAAGGGCTGTATATATGGAGGAAGAGGGGGGGAATTTCGTGGCCCTTGAGGGTGGGGTCCGAAACCAACCCTAACTCTTGTTTCCCCACACATACGGACTCTAAAAATAGCCTATACTTAAGTATTTCGAAATTACATGCGCCTGGCCCATTAGTAAGGTGACGCAGCACCTAGAATTGCCTATGGACGAATATTATGAAGTGGCATCTTGTATATTTCGTCCAAGGCTTCATGCACTCCTTATGGCGGCTTCAAAGTCCTGAAATCATCACTTGTAACTCCGTTCTTGATCCCCTTGCGCATGCCATCAACTCCATGCGTGTTCTTGCTCCAATATTCATCCTTCTCCAAGCTAGGCCCTTCATTTGTAAGCAAAACAAATGTATCCAATTTAGGCAGCATCATAATCTCATGAACATTAGAATCATTACCAAGAAACGAAAGTACCTGGTAATTTAATTGGCGTGCGCGAGCTCTAGTAATTGGTCCAGTATATGTAACAGTAGGGGCTGTGGGTGTAACAATGGTATTGATGTCCTCATCAAAGGAGCTTCGAGCAAAGAGATCGAAATCCGCGAGTTTGAGCTCAAGAACACGGGAGAGAGAGCAACGGAGATTTTTTCTACAGGTAAGTGATGATGTGAGATGAAGAGGTAAGTGAGGGGGCCCACGTGGGGACAACAACCCACAAGGGCGCGCCTGGGGGTCCTGGCATGCCCAGGTGGGTTGTGCCCACCTGGTGCACCTCCCTCTGGTATTATTTGCACCAGAAATTCAGAAATATTCACAAAAAATCGTGTAAAATTTTCAGGGCATTGTGAGAACTTTTATTGTTGGGTTATTTTTTTTGTTGCACTGGAAATTTAGAAAACTGACAAAACATGGCATTTTATTTTATTTAACTAATAAAAACAGAAAACAAAAGGCAAGGACAGAAGGTAGTGCTTACTAAATTCATCAACTTCATACCGTTCAAAAATGATCCATTAATAAGGTTGATCAGGTCTTATTAACAACCACTTTAGATTAGCATGAAATTGAAGAACTTTCGTAAATCACTAAGTTACCTCAGTGGGGATATGCATTTCCCCAACAATAAGTATTTCATATTTCTTTTTGACAGTAGGTAGAGGTATTTGAAAACTTCCAATAGTGATTGCCGGAGATTTTTCAATAACATTAATACCATTCACTTGGAATTGTTTCTTCGAAAAGTGCACCGTATGCTCATTGCCATTAATATGAAAAGTGACCTTGCTTTTATTGCAATCAATAACAGCCCTTGCAGTATTCAAGAAGGGTCTACCAAGGATAATCGACATGTTGTCGTCCTCGGGCATCTCAAGTATAACAAAGTCAGTCAAATAGTAACATTAGCAACAAGAACGGGCACATCCTCATAGATACTGATAGGTATGGAAGTTGATTTGTCAGCCATTTGTAAAGATATTTCAGTAGGTGTGAGTTTATTCAAGTCAAGTCTTTTATATAAAGAGAAAGGCATAACACTAACACCAGCTCCTAAGTCACACAAAGCAGTTTTCACATAATTCGTTTTGATAGAGCAAGGTACAGTTGGTATTCTCGGATCTCCAAGTTTTTTAGGTACTCCATCTTTAAAAGTGTAATTAGCAAGCATAGTGGAGATTTCAGCTTCCGGTATTTTTCTCTTATTTGTGATGATGTCTTTCATATACTTTGCATAAGGAGGCATTTTCAAGATATCAGTCAAGCGAGTACGCAAAAAGACTGGCCTCAGCATCTCAGCGAAGCGTTCAAATTCTTCATCATCTTTCCTTTTAGTTGACTTGGGTGGAAAAGGCATAGGTTTTTGAACCCGCGGTTCTCTTTCTTTACAGTGTTTTCTAGCAATGAAGTCTCTTTTATCATATCTTTTATTTTTAGGTTGTGGGTTATCAAGATCACCAGGTGGTTCTATCTCAACATCATTGTTTGGTTCTTTATCATCGGTTGGTTGAGATTCTTCATGAACCTCATCATTATCTTTTTCATTATCACTAGGCGAGTGTTCATTACCAGATTGAGTTTCAGCATCTGAGGTAGAAACTTCATTATCATTGTCAGGAGGTTTTTCTATTTCAGGTTCACTAGGAGCATGTGAATTCCTATCATTCTTCTTTTTCTTTTTATTTCTAGTAGAACTAGGTGCACTAGTGTTAGCTCTTTGTGAATCTTGCTCAATTCTTTTAGGGTGTCCCTCAGGATAAAGTGGTTCCTGAGTCATCTTACCTCCTCTAGTTGCAACTCTAATAGCAAAGTCATGCATATTATTATTCATTTCATCAAGCAATTCTCTTTGAGATTTAGCAATTTGTTCTAACTGCGTTTGAACCATAGAAGCATGCTTTCCAACACCTCTAACATCATTTGATATTTTAAATAACAAGTCACTGAAGCGAGCAATCATATGAGAATTATATTTCAATTGTTTCATAACATTTGCATTGAAGTGATCTTGTTTTCTAATGTAGTTTTCAAACTCATAAAGGCATTGGCTAGGATGCATATTGTGAGGATTATCACTATCATTAAACTTCATAAGAGAATTTACCTCTACCACCTTAGGCAGTGATGGTGTATTAAGCCCATGTATTTCTTCAATAGGAGGTAAATTTTTAACATCCTCAGCTTTAATACCTTTTTCCATCATAGATTTCTTTGCCTCTTGCATATCTTTAGGCGGTGGTTCGGGAATAGTCCAATCATCATAGTTTTTCGATATGTTATTCAATAATTCTTCAGCTTGTCCAACAGTTCCTTCCCTGAAAACACAACCAGCACAACTATCTAGGAAGTCCCTAGAAGCATCGATTAGTCCATTAAAGAAGATATCAAGTATTTCATTTTTCTTAAGAGGATGATCAGGAAAAGCATTAAGTAACTGGCAAAGCCTCCCCCAAGCTTGTGGGAGACTCTCTTCTTTAGTTTGCACAAAGTTAAATATTTCCTGTAAGGCAACTTGTTTCTTATGAGCAGGAAAATATTTTTCAGAGAAGTAGTAAATCATATCCTGGGGACTACGCACACAACCAGGAGCAAGAGTATTGTACCAAGCTTTAGCATCACCCTTTAATAAGAAAGGAAATAATTTGAGAATAAAATAGTAGCAAGACTTCTCATCATGAGTAAAAAGGGTGGCTATATCATTCAACTTAGTAAGATGTGCCACAACAGTTTCAGTTTCATAACCATGGAAAGGATCAGATTCAACCAAAGTAATTAACTCTGGGTCGACAAAGAATTCATAATCCTTATCATCAATAAAGATAGGTGCAGTAGCAAACTTAGGATCACATTTCATTCTAGCATTCAGAGATTTTTCTTTATACTTGTGTAGTAATTTCTCTAGATCATCTCTATCATTACAAGCAAGAATATCTCTAGTAGTTTCTTCACTCATAACATAACCTTATGGTACCTTAGGCAATTCATATCTAGGAAGTCTAGTTCTAGCAGGTGTTTCAGGAGTTTCAGTTTCAAGCTCATCATCAGATTCAACAACATCATGTTGTATTATTCTAACAATTTTTTCATCAATAAATTCACCAAGTGGCACATCATCATTATCTAGCAAGGTACTAGCATCATCGTAAGAATCATCCATAGTAGAAGTAGCATCATCAATAACTTGCGACATATCAGAATTAATAGCATGTGGTGGTGTTGCAAGTTTATTCATAACAGAAGGTGAATCTAAAGCAGAACTGGATTGTCGTTCCTTACCTTCCCTCGTCCTTGAGGGAAATATCTAAGTCTTAGGATCCTTTAGATTCTTCATAATGATAAATTGACAATAATCCCAAGTGACTCAACAAATATAGCTATGCTCTGCGGCAACAGCGCCAGAAAAAAGTCCTGATAACCCACAAGTCTAGGGTATCGCAACAGTTTTCGAGGGTAGAGTATTCAACCCAAATTTATAGATTCGACACAAGGAGAGCCAAAGAATACTTGAAGGTATTAGTAGCTGAGTTCAATTCGACCACACCTAGAGACTAATTATCTGCATCAACGTGATCAGTAGCAAAGTAATATGATAGTTTTGATAGTAGTGACAGCAGCAATAGTAACGGTAACAGTGATAGCAGTATTTTTGTAGCAAGCGTAACAGTGAAGATAGCAGTAGTAACTTCGCAGAAACAATATATGATAAATTCGTAGGCATTGGATCGGTGACTTGTTGGATGATATTCATCATGTGACAGCTATAACCTAGGGCTATTCGGCACTAGCTCCAATTCATCGATATAATGTAGGCATGTATTCCGTAAATAGTCATACGTGCTTTATTAAAAGAACTTGCATGACATCTTTTGTCCTACCCTCCCGTGGCAGCGAGGTCCATATTGGAAACTAAGGGGCATTAAGGCCTCCTTTTTATAGAGAACTGGAACAAGCCCTAATACGTAGTAGGTGACTATAACTTGTCACTCCGGGGTTACCAGATCATAACATGTAGTAGGTGACTATAACTTGCAAGATCGGATCTAGAACATTGATATAATGATGATAACATAAACGGTTCAGATCTGAAATCATGGCACCTGGACCCAAAGTGACAAGCATTAAGCATAGCAAAGTCATAGCAACATCAATCTAAGAATATAGTGGATACTAGGGATCAAGCCCTAACAAAACTAACTCGATTACATGATGAATATCATCCAACTCCTCACCGACCAGCGAGCCTACAAAGGAATTACTCACTCCAAGTGGGGAGCATCATGGAATTGGCGATGGAGAAGGGTTGGTGATGACGAAGAATGAAGATCCCCCTCTCCAAAGCCCCAAACGGACTCCAGATCTGCCCTCCCGAGGAAGAACGGGGCTTGGCGGCAGCTCCGTCTTGTGGATCGCGATAATTCTTTCTCCCTGAGTTTTTTCTCCGAAAATAGGATTTTATAGCGTTGGTTTCGGGGTCAGCGGGGCCACCAGGTGGGGACAACCCACCTGGGCGTGCCAGGAGAGGGGGCGCGCCTTGGTGGATTGTGCCCACCCAGGTGCCCCTCTCCGGAAGGTCTTGGCTCCAGAAAATTCTTATTATTGATATTAAAAATCCTTGCAAAGTTTCGTTCCATTCCGAGAACTTTTATTTCTGCACAAAAACAACACCATGGTAGTTCTGTTGAAAACAGCGTCAGTCCGGGATTAGTTTCATTCAAATCATGCAAATTAGAGTCCAAAACAAGAGGAAAATCGTTAGGAAAAGTAGATACGTTGGAGACGTATCATGAGACATCCTTGTTGGTCTCCAACAAAGCTGATAAAACAGCTAAGGAAAACTATCTTGAAGACAGTGAGACAACCCCAAAGTCATGTCTTGGTGTAGTGTTCGAGTTACTGGCCACTACCGCTGGCACAAGCTATTCAAACTCACTGTCTGAATCATTTCGGTTTCTTGAGTCTCAACTACAAGCTGAAAGACATCGATCAGATGTGCTGCAACAAGAAGTCAAAGGACTGCGAAAGTCCCTGGAGCATTCATATGCATACTTTCTGGTGCAATAGCAAGCATTGGAGGATTTTAGCGCCAAACAGGAGAAAGCTAATAAGCTTGCTAAGCTTATTGTCGGCATGGTGGATACCCAGGATAACGTTTCTTGAGCTCTTCTAAAGTTGTTTCAGTTCTGGACTTGTTTCGCTGCCACGTTTATTCGCACTGGTGGCCAATTTAGACGGCCAGTGTATGTAATATGTTGCTTTCTTCCCAATATTTGCACTGGTGGTGAACTTTGATTCCTAGTGGATGTAATATGTGTAATAGCCGTAATAGCCTAGCATTAGCTGCTTGCTTATTTATTTCCTTATTGTCTTGTTCAGTTGTTTGCTTGTAGTCACTACAGTTCTTTTTCCCGTTTTTCTAGTAGCCACAATAACCTATTTTAATAGCTAGGCCACAATAACCATGGCAACACATGGACTATTGTAACCATGGTCCTGCTACCTGCTATAGTGACCATGGGCCTCCTACGGGCCGTAGGATCCATGGGCCTTCTACGGGCCATAGGATCCATGGGCCTTCTACGGGCCGTGTAATCTATGGGCCTTCTATGGGTCGTATAATCGTTTCGCCAAACATGGGCCGTACTATTCGTGGACCACGGTCCGCAAAATGGGTCGTAAATGGGCTAGAGTGGAAATCGTCTGTTTTATGGCCCGACCATAATGGGCCGTTAATAGGCCGTATTTGATGACGTTATGAAAACAGCCCAACGGGTTAACGGGCCACAAACGGGCCGATTGTAACCACGGGCTGAATATGTCCCACAAGCGGAACAGGCCAGTAACAGATCGTAAGTAACCAAATTCTGGAAATGAGTGAGGGAGTCCTGGATTAGGGGGTCCTCAGGTGTCCGGATTGTTTAATATGGGTCGAATTGATGGGCCGTGAAGAGAAAAGCAGAAGACTTTTCCCCCGTGTCCTGGTAGGACTCTTATATGCGTGGATGGCAAGTTTGATGTCCGGATATGTTATTTCCTTCCCCTACAAACTGACTCTGTACAACCCTAGGCCCCTCCGGTGTGTATATAAAACGGAGGGTTTAGTCCATAGAGATCATCAGAATTCTCATAGGCTCGACAGCTAGGGTTTAGCCATTACGATCTCTAGGTAGATCAACTCTTGTAACCCCTATACTCATTGGATACAATCAAGCAGGACATAGGGTTTTACCTCCTTTCAAAGGGCCCGAACCTGGGTAAACATTATGTCCACATCGTCCCTTGTTACCATCGATCCTCAGACGCACAGTTCGGGACCCCCTACCCAAGATCCGCCGGTTTTGACACCAACATTGGTGCTTTCATTGAGAGTTCCATTGTGTTGTCGAGCAGAAGGATCGATGGCTCGCCTTCTCATCGGCGACGATGTTGTTTCTGGAGAGACTTTTCTCCCCGGTCAACTCTTTGTGTTTGGCGGCTTCGCTCTGCGTGCCAATTCAACTGGTCACCTTGAGCAGATCGACAACTACGTCCCTGGTCACCAGATGAGGTTTGGAAGCTTGAACTACATCGCTAATATCCGAGGAGGCTTGGTCTTTGAAGGGTTCTCAGCCTCAGCTGCCGCTCTTCATCCACATGAAGGAGGCCCGTCGGATCCACCATCAAATTCCGCTCAAGGGTCGATGCCCACGTCCGCCCCAGCCTAAGATCCAAGGCGGATCGTTTCGTCCGAAGACGGGAGGATAAACCCTGCCATACCCTATCCCACTATAGAGCTCCCCGTCAGAGACCAGATGCGACCATGCCCACGGCAGGCCCGGAATCAAATGGGACTCTCGCTGTCATCGAAAAGCCGGACTCACCTCTGCACATTAACTCCGAACTCTTGAGGCATGCGTCCATGGAGCTCGGTCAAGTGGTTATTACTGGACCTAGCTCCGCAGGTCCTCAGACGCCTGTCCAGCTTTCGCTCTTAAATGAGACACTGGGCCTAATGCGATCTCTCGCCATCACGGAAGTATCACCTCCGAACTATGCCCAGCTCGAACTGAGGGCTGAGAGCAAGGAATTTTACATCCCACCCACCACCCACTTAATAGCCACTTTCGAGGACCTAACCGACATGCTAGACTACACCTCCGAAGACATCGATGGCATGGACGACGATGTCGAGGCCGAACCAGGCCAGAACCCGCCCGTCACGGGGCGTTGGACGGCCACTTCTACGTACGACATATACATGGTAGACACACCTGAAAATAAGGACAACGATGGCACTCAAAACCCAGACAAGGATAAGCCCATTGATGAACCACCAAAGTGCCGGCGTCAGCGGCGCCGCTCACAATCGCGTCGGGCAAGGGAAAGCAATACGGACACAGGAGATAATAACACTCTAGACAACACCGAAGACCCCGATCACCCCGTTGAGCCTATGATTGAGTAGGATGAAAGGGAAGAAGGTCAATACAGCCCTGAACACGCCGATCACGAGGACTCGGAAGACATTAACTACTTACCTACCTCCGAAGAGGATGTCAACCTCGGCAACAAAGATTTCATTATCCCAGAGGAACCCCTCGAACAAGAACACTTCAAGTGACAACTCATCGCCACCGCGCGAACCTTGAAAAAGAAACAGCAGCGGCTTCAAGCCGAACAGGATACGCTCAATGACAGATGGACCAAGGTCCTGGCTGTCGAAGAATACGGCCTCGAGCGCCTGACAAAGAGTTACCCAAAACGCAGGCTACTGCCGTGATTTGACGACGAGTCCCTTGAGCCAATACCATCAAAATACAATCAGGCTGACCAACAGGACCGACCACCATGTGGACGGGACAAGGCGGATAATTATGCTGAACACCAGCCCGCGCCACCTCGCCGTAGAGGCAAAGAGACAGTGGATCTAGGCTACACGTACGAATTACGTCAGGACCTGGACAATAGAGCCGGCTAGACGAGATCAATCTATGGATCAAGAGGACGCGCTCCAGCGCGAGATGACGGCCATTAGGCCTAGCACGACAAACATAACCAAACCCGGGGTCAGCCCCGAACACAGATGTCATCTTAGCTCCGTCGCGATGTCGCCCGGCATAGAGGTGCCACATACCTCATGTGCTTTACCGATGAGGTAATGCAGCACCAGTTTCCGGAAGGGTTTAAACCCGTAAACATCGAGCCTTATGATGGCATGACGGATCCCGTTGTATGGATTGAAGATTTTCTTCTCCACATTCACATGGCTCGTGGAGATGATCTCCACGCCATCAAATACCTCCCCCTAAAGCTAAAAGGACCAGCCCGGCACTGGTTGAATAGCCTCCCACAGAACTCCATTGGCAGTTGGGAAGACTTAGAGGACGCTTTTGGGACAACTTTCAGGGCACTTATGTCCGGCCACTGAACGCTGATGACCTGAGTCACAAAGTCCAGCAACCCGGAGAGTCAGCCCGCAAACTCTGGACTCGGTTCTTAATTAAAAAGAACCAAATCATCGACTGCCCGAACATCAAAGCCTTAGCGGCCTTTAAGCATAGCGTCCATGACGAATGGCTCGCCCAACACCTCGGTCAAGAAAAGCCAAAGACTATGGCAGCTCTTACTGCACTTATGACCCACTTCTGTGCGGGCGAAGATAGCTGGTTGGCTCATAGAAGCAACAGTACCAGCGACCCCGGCACCTCTGAGGCCAGGGACGGCAATGGAAGGCCACAACGTAGCAAAAATAAGCATCGAAACAACAATGGAGAAACCGAGGATACGGCAGTAAACGCCGAATTCAGTGGCTCAAAGCCCGGTCAGCGGAAGGAGCTGTTCAAAGGAAATAGAGACGTTCCATCCAATTTGGACAAAATACTGGATAGGACCTGCCAGATTCATGGAACCCCTGACAAGCCTGCCAACCACACCAACAGAAACTGCTGGGTTTTTATACAGGCCCGTAAATTAAATACCGAACATAAGGGGAAAGGACCTCAAAGCGAGGATGATGATGAGCCCCGCCTTCCAAACACAGGGGGATAGAAAAAGTCTCCCCCCGATGTGAAGACTGTGAACATGATATATGCCACCTAGATCCCCAAGAGGGAGCGCAAGCGCGCATTAAGGGACGTCTATGCCGCAGAACCTGTCGCCCCAAAATTCAACCCATGGTCGATTTGTCTGATTACCTTTGTCGCAGGGACCACCCAACCAATATCCTTCACGGAGGTTCAGCGGCCCTGGTCCTCGATCCCATCATCGACGGATACCATCTCACTAGAGTCCTTATGGACGGCGGCAGCAGTCTCAACTTGATCTATCAAGACATTGTAGTCCATAAGATGGGTATCGACCCATCAAGAATCAAGCCTAGTAACACTACCTTTAAAGGAGTGATACCCGGCGTGGAGGCCTGCTGCACGGGCTCCTTAACACTTGAAGTAGTATTCAGCTCTCCATACAACTTTCGAAGTGAAGAATTGATCTTTGATATCATCCCTTTCCGCAGTGGTTATCATGCACTGCTTGGACGAAATGATTTCGCTAGTTTTAATGCAGTCCCACACTATGCTTATTTAAAGCTCAAAATTGCCAGACCGTGTGGCATTATCAGAGTCAATGGAAATATGGAGCGCTCCTTCCGTACTGAGGAGCACACCGCGGCCCTAGCAGCCGAGGTACAGAACGGCCTCATAAAGCCAAACAGCTCATCGGTCATCAAGACCCATGATACCGCTACGCGAGTCTGATCCACATTGCAGCACGACAGCTCGGCGGATCCGAAGCTTGAATAGTAGTTCAGCCTCTGCCGATCGCCCCATCAGGTTGTGGCATACGTACCGCATGTGCATAATTGCACAGTTAAAATACCTATTCGGTCCCTATTCGGAAAAGGTATATAGTACGGCTCGACCCTATTCGGACCTTAACCTCTTTTCTCTTTTTCATTTTCTTTTCACCACAGGTTCACTAAAAAACTACCTACTCTACGGTTGTACAGGGGCTCCTTTCCAGGTTCCCCTCTCTTGTAGACGACCATCGACTCCTCCTCTCAAAGGATTTCTAATCAAGGAGAAACGGCGCAGACGTGCAGCAGGGCGCCATTAGGATCTTCAAGCCACTATTTTCTCAAAAGCCCTATATAAACCTTTCCCTTGTGTAAACTTTCGGCATGTAAAATGACCTTAGCCTTCGGGCATTATCTGTAATGACATGTCTCGACGTATTAATCAGGGTATAAAGGAAGCAGTTGATCACCACTTTTGTTTGGTACTCATCTATTTTACATTATCATCTGTATTCCCTCCCTACTTCTGACTGCCACACGTGCTTCAGTCCGGCTTTCAACTCCGGGGGTTGTATCCGGCCTGGCACATTTTCAAGTCTGAACTCCTATGGGGTACTCTTCAGCGTCCCGGATATTGCATTATATGCACCGGCTCCGAATCATGTCTTTGGTCTATGGTTGGGTTGTCCGGCTCCTGTGCTTACTACCTTACGTTCTGCTCGTTCGGCTAAGGTAGTAAAGGGAGAACTACTGCGATTCTGTTTCTGGTTCATCCAGTCAAATACCTCAGTAGAGAAAGCCGAAAACTAACTGTGATGATAAAGCGAGAGCTGGTCGGTGATTCGGTGACTTAGTCTTATACTAAAATCATTCGCGATTCACGTTGTGTTATACGAGGGGCTGGTCCTCGCCCAACCACGTGGAACCGGCACCATAGTTCGGATAGCCGCACACGCACCAGGGGCTAGTACTTAGCTCCATAGTCAAACTCCTATGGCTAAGTGAAAGTAATAAAGCCGCAAAGTCTGATTGCCTCGTTCACCTCGCAGACGCTTCCTTTACGGACCAAAATGTTGGATAAAGTGCGGTCACGCGTTATGCCGAACACCCCGGTAACATCTGCATGGGGGCTGAAGCCGACGACTGGCAACTTTCAGAAAGAAACGGCCGCACAGGAGGAAAAATCACTTGAAACAAAAGGCGCAAACATAGATATATTACAAGCCCTGGGTTCACAAACATAGTCTTTACAATCTGAACACATCTAATCAAATAACACATCCTTAGAACATTGGCCCTCTACCATTCGGGCCCCTTCCAGGACGTTGTCGAAGTACCTCTCCGGCTTCCGATGATCCTTGCCTTCGGACGGGCCTGTGGTTGCCACTTCGGTGGCCTTCATTTTTGCCCATTGCATATTGACGCGGGCGAAGGCCATCCGGGCACCTTCTATGCAGGCCGATCGCTTCACAGCATCAATCCGAGGCCGCGCGTCAACCAGCCGCTTCACCATGCCAAAGTAGCTGCTAGGGATTGGCTCGGCTGGCCAGAGCTGGACTATTAAATCCTTCATGGCTAAACCTGCTATCCTATGCAGCTCCGCCAGCTGGTTGTTCAGCAGCGTCGGGTGTTGAGGAGCGAGAAACTGCGACCAGAACAGCTTCTCGGTCGAGCTCCCTTCTTGGGCTCGAAAGAACTATGCGGCGTCGGCGGTACTCTCTAGAAGATCCGCAAACGGGCCTGGAGAACTCCACACTCGGGTGAGCAACGCATACTTCTAACCTCCAAAGATACTCTGCAAAAGAAAGGCCTTATCAACCGCTATCTGCTTCGCCTGATGGATCTCTTCGCGAGCACCCCGGGACTCGGTCTGTGCCTCCTTGGCATCTTGGAGAGCCTTGGCGAGGTCGGCTGACTGGGACGAAGTCTTATCCTCCAGAGCCTCGCATTTGCCGGTGGCATCCTTCAGCTCCTGCTCGACTTCGGCAACCCGAGCTTCATGTTGGCGGTGGGTAGCCTGCTCGGCCTTCAGTTCTGCAGCCGCTTTATTAGCGGCTTCCTTATTCGCCTCCGCCTCTTTTTGGGCCTGGGCGAGGGCGCCTCTGAGGGTCTCGACCTCAGTCAGACTCACTATGATTATAACCACAAGCATATCATGAGTTAACCTTTACATATGCGTATCACTTCTGATATAACAATAAATTACTCTTTACACATTATCCGCATACCTTGCGTGTCGTCGAACCGCTTATTGATGCGGTTGATTTCTTCATCGGCCACCTGAAGCTTCTGATTGAGTTCGGAAACTTCTACGGCCTGGGTGGTTTCCGCCAATAGGGAATCCTGTTAGAATAACAGTACGACATATTACTCTCCCGAATACTATGTGGATCCTCTGACCGATTTCTTTAAACCGGACAGAGGCTCAGGGGCTACTGACTATACACAGGTATATATTTCTATACGAAAAAATGTTTAGGACATTACGTCGCATACCTCAAAGCCTGTTAATAGGCTGGTGAAGGCTTCATTCAGTCCGCTTTTTGCAGATTGAACCTTCTTCACTACCGCACCCATCAAGGTGCGGTGCTCCTCCACGATGGAAGCACATCGCAGTGCTTCCTCTAGCGCGTTCGGCGCCTCCCGATTAGTGGAGGTTGCTGATGGAGCTGATGCTCCTCCCCCCTCTTTCAAAGGGGGCTGCTCACCTGATCCCGAAGTCGCGTTGGTCTCCGGGATGGTGTCCGGTTGGGGCCCAGATTGTTGAGGGTCCCCACCGTCGGTTGTCATAGGGATCGCCTCCCCTAGTTCTTCGGCGACCGAGGTATTAACCTTGGGCGCTTTCTCAACGGCCTTGTCCGCCCTCCCTTGGCCAGGAGAGGTCCTTCGGGACAACACCTCGGTGTCATCCATGGTAATAGGCGAGGGGCTCGTGTCAGCGTCTTGCTTTCTCCCATCTCATGTGGCAAAGAGTTCCCCTCAGACAATGGAGTTTGCGGGAGCTCGCGAGGAGGGCTGAAAGGCACATAGCAAAATAACTTACATAATGGAAATAGGAAGGCCGAAGATAAAGGAGTGAGTATCAGAATACTTATGATTCGGCCAGGGGCTTCACCCTGGGAGGCTTTTGGGGGACCAGTTCGGCATCTGAGTCCGAACTGTCCTGGAGGATCACCTTCCCTTTCTTGGGTGTGTCCCCCTTCGGGTCTTGGGAGGCCGCCCTCTTCTTCTTCCTCCCCTTACGAGGGGAGTTGCTTTCCACCTCCTCCTCCTCTTCTTCCTTGTCTCCCCCATGCGAAGAGAGGGCTTTGGTCTCTCCGGACACTATGTTCGAAGGACCCTTGTGGCAGGGGCCACCCTTGGCCTCCTTGCCCTTCTTCTTCTTGCCCTCTGAGGGAGTCCTGGATTAGGGGGTGTTTGGGTAGCTGGACTATACCTTCAGCCGGACTCCTGGACTATGAAGATACAAGATTGAAGACTTCGTCCCGTGTCCGGATGGGACTTTCCTTGGCGTGGAAGGCAAGCTTGGCGATGCGGATATTCAAGATCTCCTACCATTGTAACCGACTCTGTGTAACCCTAACCCTATCCGGTGTCTATATAAACCGGAGGGTTGTAGTCCGTAGGCAATCAACTCCATATACAACAATCATACCATAGGCTAGCTTCTAGGGTTTAGCCTCCTTGATCTCGTGGTAGATCTACTCTTGTACTACCCATATCATCAATATTAATCAAGCAGGACGTAGGGTTTTACCTCCATCAAGAGGGCCCGAACCTGGGTAAAACATCGTGTTCCCTGCCTCCTGTTACCATCCGGCCTAGATGCACAGTTCGGGACCCCCTACCCGAGATCCGTCGGTTTTGACACCGACGTTGGTGCTTTCATTGAGAGTTCCTTTGTGTCGTCGCCTTTAGGCCCGATGGCTCCTTTGATCATCAACAACGATGCAGTCCAGGGTGAGACTTTGCTCCCCGGACAGATCTTCGTCTTCGGCGGCTTCGCTCTGCGGGCCAATACGCTCGGCCACCTGGAGCAGATCGAAAGCTACGCCCCTGGCCATCAGGTCAGGTTTGGAAGCCTAAACTACACGGCTGACATCCACGGGGACTTGATCTTCGACGGATTCGAGCCACAGCCAAGCGCGCCGCACTGTCTCGATGGGCATGATATAGCTCTGCTGCCGAACAGCGCCTTGGAGGCCGCATACGCATCGGTTTCGACCATTGATTCGGAGCCTACTGCGCCGATCGAGGATCAGCGGTTGGACGCTGCCTCAGGGGCTGCGATCTCAAAGGCGATCGAGCCGAATGCTAGCCCCGCACTCTGCACTACCCATGACTCCGAGGATCCGGACTCCTCCTCGGACTCTGAACCCCCCGCGCCCCTGCCAATCGAATCCGATTGGGCGCCGATAATGGAGTTCACCACCGCAGACATCTTTCAGCATTCGCCTTTTGGCAACATCCTGAATTCTCTTAAGTCTCTCTCTTTATCAGGAGAGCCCTGGCCGGACTACGGTCAGCGAGGGTGGAATACGGACGATGAGGAAATTCAAAGCCCACCCACCACCCACTTTGTAGCCACTGTCGACGATCTAACCAACATGCTTGACTTCAGCTCCGAAGACATCGACGGCATGGACGACGATGTAGGAGACGAACAGGAACCAGCACCTGTAGGGCGCTGGAAGGCCACCTCGTCATATGACATATATATGGTGGACACTCCAAAAGATGGAGATGGCGATGGAACAGTGGGGGATGACGCCCCCAAGAAACAGCCAAAGCGCCGGCGTTAGCGGCGCCGCTCTAAATCCCGCCAAAACAAAAACGGTGATTCCGGCACGGGAGATAATACTACCCCGGATAGCGCCGAAGATTCGGCACAGGAAGATGGAGAAGCCAGCCCTCATGAGAGAGCGGCAGACCGAGAGGTCGAGGATGATAACTATACGCCTCCCTCCGAAGACGAGGCAAGCCTCGATGACGACGAATTCGTCATACCATCAGACCCCGCCGAACAAGAGCGTTTTAAACGCAGGCTTTTAGCCACGGCAAGCAGCCTCAAGAAAAAGCAGCAACAGCTTAGAGCTGCCCAAGATTTGCTAGCTGACAGATGGACTAAAGTCCTGATAGAGGCAAAGGTGTCCCGATGTTTCGATGAGATGGTGGCTATCGTTTTCTGTGGGAGTCGACCTTGACGATCCGACTACGAACGTGCGAGACGTCGCGCCTTAGCAATCGCTAAACCAACTTCCGAGGGGTTATTGACCACGCCGGAGCACGATCAACCTGACCACGAGGGCCTGTTTCCTGCGAGCAAACGAAGAACAAGCAAGAAACTGAGATTGCAATCTGGATATTGCGAATATAAGATGAAAGCTTTATTGATCAAGGTGGGGTTCTGTGACGTCTTGGTCTGGTCGTTGGACACAAACGAAGTACGCGAAGTTGCAGCTATGGCGAACTTTTAATCTAAACAAAACCCAAAGTCTAAACGACGCCCTAAGGGCTGTATATATGGAGGAAGAGAGGGGAATTTCGTGGCCCTTGAGGGTGGGGTCCGAAACCAACCCTAACTCTTGTTTCCCCACACATACGGACTCTAAAAATAGCCTATACTTAAGTATTTCGAAATTACATGGGCCTGGCCCATTAATAAGGTGATGCAGCACCTAGAATAGCCTATGGACGAATATTATGAAGTGGCATCTTGTATATTTCGTCCATGGCTTCATGCACTCCTTATGGCGGCTTCAAAGTCCTGAAATCATCACGTGTAACACCGTTCTTGATCCCCTTGCGCATGCCATCAACTCCATGCGTGTTCTTGCTCCAATGTTCATCCTTCTCCAAGCTAGGCCCTTCATTTGAAAGCAAAACAAATGTATCCAATTTAGGCAGCATCATAATCTCATGAACATTAGAATCATTACCAAGAAACGAAAGTACCTGGTAATTTAATTGGCGTGCGCGAGCTCTAGTAATTGGTCCAGTATATGTAACAGTAGGGGCTGTGGGTGTAACAATGGTATTGATGTCCTCATGAAGTCCTTGCGGCCGAAGAGTATAAACTCGAACGCCCCTCCAAGAGTTACCCGAAGCGCAGGCCGCTACACCGATCAGAGGAGGAAGCACCTACATCACCAGCGCATGACATGGTAGACCGGCCACCTCGCGGCCGCAACAGAGAGGCCTCTCGGCCCTCCACCCAATCCATGCCCCGACGCCGCTCAACTAAGGCACGGGAAAATGTGCCCGACCTGCGAGACATACTGGAGGATAAGGCAAGACAAACAAGATCGATCTACGGATCGCGCAGGTGCCCTACGGCATGTGACAATGATCTTCATTCCGGATACAACAAATCCGGCCGGGCCGAACACAACAGACATAGCTCTTCCGAGCTGCGTCGTGATATAGCCCAGTACAGAGGCGCCGCACACCCGCTATGCTTCACGAATGAAGTAATGGATCATAAAATCCCAGAGGGTTTCAAACCCGTAAACATCGAATCATACGATGGCACAACAGACCCGGCGGTATGGATCGAGGATTATCTCCTTCACATCCACATGGCACGCGGCGATGATCTACACGCCATCAAATACCTTCCGCTCAAACTTAAAGGACCGGCCCGGCATTGGCTTAACAGCTTGCCAGCAGACTCAATCGGTTCTTGGGAGGACCCTGGAAGCCGCATTCCTCGACAACTTCCAGGGCACTTACGTGCGACCGCCGGATGCCGACGACTTAAGCCACATAATTCAGCAGCCAGGGGAATCGGCCAGACAATTCTGGACACGGTTCCTAACAAAGAAAAACCAGATAGTCGACAGTCCGGACGCAGAGGCCCTAGCAGCCTTCAAGCATAACATCCGCGACGAGTGGCTTGCCCGACACCTGGGACAGGAAAAGCCGAAATCCATGGCAGCCCTCACGACACTCATGACCCGCTTTTGCGCGGGAGAAGACAGTTGGCTAGCTCGCAGTAACAACTTATCAAAGAACCCTGGTAATTCGGATACCAAGGACAAAAGTGGCAGGACACGTCGGAATAAGCAAAAACGCCGTGTTAACAGCGACAGCAATGAAGACACGGCAGTCAATGCCGGATTCAAAGGCTATAAATCCGGTCAGCGGAAAAAGCCATTCAAAAAGAATACTCAGGGCCCGTCCAGTTTGGACCGAATACTCGATCGCTTGTGCCAGATACATGGCACCCTCGAAAAGCCAGCCAATCACACTAACAGGGATTGTTGGGTGTTCAAGCAGGCAGGCAAGTTAAGGGCCGAAAACAGAGACAAGGGGCTGCACAGCGACGACGAGGAGCCCAAGCCGCCGAACAACAATGGACAGAAGGGATTTGCCCCACAAGTGCGGATGGTGAACATGATATACGCAACCCACATTCCCAAGCGGGAGCGGAAGCGTGCGCTACGGGACGTATACGCGATGGAGCCAGTCGCCCCAAAGTTCAACCCATGGTCCTCCTGCCCGATCACTTTTGATCGAAGGGACCATCCTACTAGCATCCGTCATGGCGGCTTCGCCGCATTGGTTCTTGACCCAATCATCGACGGATTTCATCTCACAAGAGTCCTCATGGACGGCGGCAGTAGCCTGAACCTGCTTTATCAGGATACAGTGCGGAAAATGGGCATAGATCCCTCAAGGATTAAGCCCACAAGAACGACCTTTAAAGGCGTCATACCAGGTGTAGAAGCCAACTGTACAGGCTCAGTAACACTTGACGTGGTCTTCAGATCCCCGGACAATTTCCGAAGCGAAGAGTTAATCTTCGATATAGTCCCGTTTCACAGTGGCTATCACGCCCTGCTCGGACGAACCGCATTCGCAAAGTTCAATGCGGTGCCGCACTACGCATATCTCAAGCTCAAGATGCCAGGCCCTCGAGGAGTAATTACGGTCAACGGAAACACCGAATGCTCCCTCCGTACGGAGGAGCATACGGCGGCTCTCGCAGCGGAGGTACAAAGTAGCCTTCTCAGGCAATTCTCCAGTCCGGCCATTAAAAAGCCAGACACTGCCAAGCGCGCCCGGAGTAACCCACAGCAGGACCACCTGGCACACTCTGAGCAAGCGTAGCAATGCGGCCCCAACCCCA
This sequence comes from Triticum urartu, assembly GCF_056163025.1. Classification (NCBI taxonomy): domain Eukaryota; kingdom Viridiplantae; phylum Streptophyta; class Magnoliopsida; order Poales; family Poaceae; genus Triticum; species Triticum urartu. The sequence continues at coordinate 376,007,123 of NC_141879.1, forward strand.
GCTTTTGCGACATAGCAAAACCAGTACCTCGCGTACATAACTACGCCCTTGAAATACCATGGGCACAGGGGAAGGGGCACAATAACGGCACGCCCAAAATACGGCTTAAAACGTACTAGGGGTTGCCGGATTCTTTTTTTAATTTTTTCTTACTTTCAGGACTCCATACTTCGGACGACCCATTCGGCAATTCGACTACCGCACAAACGATGCAAGATCCAGGGAGGCAGACAAGCCATGCCGCATTATGGAACCCCCAGGTGGTCTCTATTACGAGCAGTATACCTGTTTTGAATACAATTCCGCGGCCTGCCCCTGGCTAGGACATGTTAAATAGTCCAATATCCTTACCTTATAATACCACTTGTATCGTTCTGCTCTGACAGCAGCCTTTATATAAACAATGCATAGCTTTTGTCTATTTTCTGCATTACTCTCTTTTATATATGTTCATTAATGACATGTTGCACCCGTACACTGTGGTACGGCAAGTATGCCAGGGGCTTCAGTACCCTTTAATATGGTGTGAGAAGTCCGTACACTTTCACAAGTGCGGCACCCCGAACTTATAGCACTATATGCATCGGCTCCGAATCATGATTTGGGTCAATAGTTGGGTTTGCCCGGCTCCTATGTTTTGGTGCCTTACGTTCCGCTATATCGGCTAAGGTAGCACTAGGAGAACCACTGCGATTGTGCCCCGGTTGAGCTGGGTTAAGCACCTCAGTGGAGAAAGCTAAAACTGACTGTCATGATGAGGTGAGAGACCGGTCGCTGTTTGAGAGGTTTTTTGAGTCCCTAAAGACTTATGCCGCTTCGAGCGAGGAGCCGGATTTGTCCGGCCAAGGCGTGGATAGAGCCCTGAACTCGGTCTTCCGAACTAGGGGCTTCGCCGAAATTTAAAATTATAAAGTTCTATGGCTAAGTGAGAGTGTTCAAGCATTATAGTCTGATTGCCTAGTTCGTTGTGCTGAGCGCCTCCCTCGAAGGACCCAACTATGGGAAAAAGAGCGCCCAGGTTTATCCCGAACACCCCAGCACTAGTGGCATGGGGGCAGAAGCCGACGACTGGCCATCTCTCAATTTTTTGATAAACGGCCGCACAGAAAATAATATTTTAAATTCAACAAGCATTGCTTAAGTGCCTATGAACAAGTTTTCAGCGCACAGGATAAAAACGAGCGAGTTTATTCAAAAATTACATCCTTGGTACATTCATCCGCCATAAGGTGGACACCCGCAAGAACATCCTTGTAATAGTTCTCGGGCTTGCGATGCTCCTTCCCCGGCGGCGGCCCGTCCTTCACAAGCTTCTCACCGTCCAGCTTACCCCAGTGCACCATTGCACGGGCAAGGGCCCGACGGGCACCTTCGATGCAGACGGAGCGCTTGATGACCTCGAGCCTTGGGCAGGCCTCCACCAGCCGCCGCACCAGCCCGAAGTAGCTCCCAGGCAGGGCCTCTCCAGGCCACAGCCGAACTATGAAGCCCTTCATGGCCTGTTCGGCCGCCTTGTGGAGCTTGACCAGCTGTTTTAGCTGGTCGCTCAAGGGCACAGGGTGTCCAGCCTCAGCATACTGACACCAGAACACCTTCTCCGTCGAGCTGCCCTCTTCAGCTCGGTAGAATGCGGCGGCGTCGGATACGCTGCGGGGAAGATCTGCGAATGCCCCTGGAGAACTCCAGATTCGGGTAAGTAACAAGTAGTTTACTTTTATATTTCTGCTTTGCATAAAGAATGCCTTACCCACTGCTATCTTCTTCATCTCCTCCAACTCTTGGAGGGCCTTTTGGGCTTTGGCCTTGGCAGACTTGGCAGTCTCAAGGGCCGCCGCGAGCTCGGACGCTTGGGTCTTTGACTCAAGCTCCAAACTCTCATGTTTTTTCATGAGAGCCTGAAGCTCTTGCTGCACCTCGCCGACCTGAGCCCCAAGTTTCTCTCGCTCGGTGCGCTCCGCGGCCGTTTCCTTTTCGGCCTCGGACAGCGCCTGCTTGAGGGTCGCCACCTCAGTCGTGGCCCCTATAATAAGCAGTGCAATCCTGTTATTTTTTGCAATCACGCCTCTCTATAGGCACTTTTTCTGTAAGGTATTTCCTACCTTCTTTTTCCTCGAGCTGCCGCTTGGCAAGGCCAAGCTCTTGGTCGGTCCGCTTGAGGTCCTGTTTCAGGCCACCCACCTCTGCAGTCAGTGCGGCGGTGGATAGCAGCGAAGCCTGCACACGCATATTGACTCTTTATTGTTAGACTCCTGCGAAATTTACTAGATCCTCTATTCGGCTTTTCTTTCTGAATGCCAAATAGAGCATCAGGGGCTACTGTCTATGCGGTACTATTTTTATATATGTTTACTTACCTCGAAGCCTGTTAGAAGGCTAGCGAAAGCTTCAGTCAGTCCGCTCTTGGCGGACTGAACCTTCTGGATCACCATACTCATAATAGTACGGTGCTCCTCGTCGATGGAGGCGCCGTCAAGCACCTCAAGCAGATTGTCCGGCACCTCCAGTTGGACGGAGGCCGCCGGCTCAGAAGGCTTGCTCCGCTTGGAAGGAGTTCGCCTACCGCGGTCCGGAACTGTTGAAGATTCCGGCACGGTGTCCAGCACAAAGCCGGACTTGGAGCCCTGGGGGGTCTTGTCCCCTTTACTCCTGGGGTCCGGGAGGTCGCCTTGCGGCTCCTCTAGGACCACCTCCTCCTGCCCCGGAGCTCGTTGCGACGCCACTTCGGCGTCGTCCGCAGTGCGGGGGGAGACAGCGGGCGGAACTGAGTTCACGTCCGATGAATCCAGGGAGCCGCTCGACGACTCGTTGAGTTCGGCCCGGGGCGGGCTGCATAATTATGTTCGACATTAGGGAAAGCTGTGCGATAAAGGAACGTCATGAGTTACTCTGATATCCGAATACTTACAATTTCGCCGGACGCTTGGCCCTATCTGGCCACTCCTCTTCGTCCTCTTCGGCGTCGGGGGAGTAGTTCGGCGGAGGGGTCTTCCTCTTCCTGGACCCTTCAGCCTCCCCCGTTGGGGCGGCCTTCCTTTTCTTTCCTCCCCCCGCTGGAGGGGGAGAGTTTTCTTCTTCCTCCTCCTCGTTCTCACGGGAGGAGAGCGTCTCGGACTCGTCGGATGACGAGTCCGACACCACCACATTACGGGCACTCTTTCGAGTCCCCGTGGCCTTCTTCTTCTTGGCCTTCTTCTCCGGCACTACATAAGGCGCCAGAACCAGCAGCTTCACTAGGAGAGCTGGGGCTGGGTCTTCGGGCAGCGGAGCTGGACAGTTAATCGGTCCGGATATCGCCCGCCAAGCCTGTCAAAGGTAAGGGAGTTTAGATCCCGCATAGAGTCAAACTATGAAGAAAGCTTAACATCCTGTAAAAGGTGAAGATAGCTTACCTCGCTAGCGTGACGCTGCGAGCTGTATCCGCGGTCCTCGGAAGCGGATGCGGGAGCCTCGGCGCCCTTGAATAGCACCTTCCAGGCATCTTCATACGTCGTGTGGAAGAGCCTGCTAAGGGTTTGGTGCTGCGCCGGGTCAAACTCCCACAGATTAAAATCCCGTTGTTGGCACGGGAGGATCCGGTGGACGAGCATAACCTGGATTACATTAACAAGCCGGATTGGCTTGTTCACCAGGGACTGGATGCATGTTTGCAATCCGGTCACCTCTTTTTCGTCACCCCACGACAGGCCCGTCTCTTTCCAGGACATAAGCCGCGTGGGGGGTCCGGATCAGAACTCGGGGGCTGCGATCCAGTTCGGATCGCGTGGCTCGGTGATGTAAAACCACCCGGATTGCCACCCCTTCAGGGTCTCCACAAAAGAGCCCTCGAACCATAGGACGTTGGCCATCTTGCCCGCCATGGCGCCTCCGCACTCCGCCTGGCTGCCGCGCACCACCTTGGGCTTGACGTTGAATGTCTTGAGCCAGAGGCCGAAATGAGGGCGGACGCGGAGGAAAGCCTCGCACACGACGATAAACATCGAGATGTTGAGGATGAAGTTTGGGGCCAGATCGTGGAAATCCAGGCCGTAGTAGAACATGAGCCCCCGGACAAACGGGTGGAGTGGAAAACCCAGTCCACGGAGGAAGTGGGGAAGGAATACTACCCTCTCATGGGGCCTTGGGGTGAGGAGAAGCTGCCCCTCCTTGGGAAGCCGGTGCGTGATGTCTTTGGACAAGTATCCGGCCTTCCTTAGCTTTTTGACATGGCCCTCTATGACGGAGGAGACCATCCACTTGCCTCCCGGTCCGGACATTACTGGAGAAGGTTGAGGTGGGAAGTGCGGGCTTGGGTGCTGGAGCTCGAGTGTGCAGGAGATGGATAGGCAAAGGAGGAAGAAGGCGTAGGTAAAAAGGTGGATCCTTATCCCCTTATATGGGCGGATGCGGTTGTGCGTCCCCACCAGCCTAGTAAAACTCGCTTGCCTCCCAAGCGCCGTGATAAATGGCACGGTTGGGTTACCCATGTCCATATTGATGAGAATCCCGTAAAGGGGGTACACGATCTCTGCTTTGACAAGACGTGCCAAGGAAGCCGCCTCGCAAAACATGCTGAGGTGGAAAAGAAAAAACGATTCGAGTAAAGGACTTGGCCGTAGTGTGATGACACACTGCGGAATACGTCAGCAGTTTTGATTTGTGTTAATATTATTCTCTCTATGGCGATATGTGGAAGCTTATTTTGCAGAGCCAGACATTACTCTTGGTGTTTACAATCTTCTATGAAGGACTTGGAGGAGGAACCCGCCTTGCAATGCCGAATACAATTTGCGCGCCGGACTCATCGTCATTGAAGCCTGGTTTAGGGGCTACTGAGGGAGTCCTGGATTAGGGGGTGTTCGGGTAGCCGGACTATACCTTCAGCCGGACTCCTGGACTATGAAGATACAAGATTGAAGACTTCGTCCCGTGTCCGGATGGGACTTTCCTTGGCGTGGAAGGCAAGCTTGGCGATGCGGATATTCAAGATCTCCTACCATTGTAACCGACTCTGTGTAACCCTAGCCCTATCCGGTGTCTATATAAACCGAAGGGTTGTAGTCCGTAGGCAATCAACTCCATATACAACAATCATACCATAGGCTAGCTTCTAGGGTTTAGCCTCCTTAATCTCGTGGTAGATCTACTCTTGTACTACCCATATCATCAATATTAATCAAGCAGGACGTAGGGTTTTACCTCCATCAAGAGGGCCCGAACCTGGGTAAAACATCATGTTCCCTGCCTCCTGTTACCATCCGGCCTAGACGCACAGTTCGGGACCCCCTACCCGAGATCCGCCGGTTTTGACACCGACACCCTCCTTCTCCGGCGCTTGATACGGCGTCGGGACCAGCATCTCCATTAGCTGGGGGTGACCGGGTTCTCTGGTAGCGGCACCGGATAATTGATCTGCTCTGCCTTCGCCGTCGAGACCTGTACGGATAGAGGATAATATAATCTTCATCACATCTGAAGTGTTAGCCAAATACGTCTTTGGAAAAGTTATGCTTACCGCTGAGGTCGGGTTCTCCCTGTCGAGTCTGATGTCCTTGGTCTTCATCGGCCAACTCTTTTGGGCCTTGAAAAGCCGCTTCCATATATCTTCGTGCGTGGTGCCGAAGAAGCGCTTCAAGGTTGTGGTTCTTCTAGATTGAACTCCCACATGGGGGAGGCCCGGAGTTGGCAGGGAAGGACATGGCGGAAGAGCATCACTTGGATCATGTTTGTGAGACCAATGTTTTTGCCCAAGACGTTGGAGATGCGCTTCTGCAGCACCATCACCTTCAGTTGGGACCCCCAATCAAGGCCCTTGGCGGTCCATGAGGTGAGTCTCGTGGGGGTCCGGATCTAAAGTCAGGTGTGGCCGCCCACTTGGTGTCGCGGGGTTTGGTGATGTAGAACCACTCCTGCTACCACACCTTGACTGTCTCCACAAAAGCCCCCTTGGTCCAGACGGTGTTGGGAAGCTTGCTCACCATAGCCCCGTCGCAGTCCACGTGTTGTCCATCGATCACCTTCGGCTTCAGATTAAAGACCTTGAGCCACAGGCCGAAGTGTGGGGGGATGTGGAGTAGAGCCTCACACACGACGATGAATGCTAATATGTGGAGGAAGGAATTCGGGGCTAGATCATGGAAATCTAGCCCGTACTAAAACATGAGGCCTCGGACAAAGGGGTGGAGGGGAAACCCTAGCCCTCAGAGGAAATGGGGAATGAATACAACCCTCTCACCGGGCTCCAGAGTGGGGATGACCTGATCTTTGTCAGGGAGCCTGTGCGCGATATCCGCAGACAGATAGCCCGCGCTCCAGAGCTCCTTGATGTCCTTCTCGGTGATGGAGGAGGTCTCCCACTTGCCCTTGGAACCGGATCCAGCCATGGCTGGGGAGGGTGGTGGCAGTGGGAAAGATTGAAGTTTTGGGTGCGAGAGATCAGAGATGGGAAGGCAGGAGCTACAAGAAGGCGTGGGGGAAAATGAGGAATCTTTACCATCTTATAGGCAGTGAAATACCAAACGCCCCCCTCTCAAGCCTTAAAAATCGCTTGTTCCCAAAGAGATCATGTGAAAGGCGCGGTTCGATTACCCAAAACCGTATTGATGAGAATCCCGCAATGGGCGGGTACGATCTCTGTTTTGAAAAGACGTGCCAATGGAGGCTGAGCCTCGAAACACGAAACGGGAGGCGTGGAAATGGTTTGAAATGTTAAAAGAGCCAAGCGTAATGCTTCGCTGAAAAAGTTGTCAGTAAAAGACACTGTTTTATTTTGGCATCTTGCCTTCGTGGCTAAGGGTTGTATTAATTATGCAGAGTCAGATAGAATTCCTTTGTGTAGGGAACTAACTTAAAATGTTCAGGAGAAGGAACCCGCCTTGCGACGCCGAAGACAATCCGCGAGCCGAACACATTGTCATCAAAGACTTGTTTAGGGGCTACTGAGGGAGTCCTAGATTAGGGGGGGTCCTCGGTTGTATGAATTATTTGATATGGGTTGGACTGATGGGCCGTGAAGATAAAAGCATAAGACTTTTCCCCCATGTCGGGGTAAGACTCTTATATGCGTGGATGGCAAGTTTGATGTCCGGATATGTTATTTCCTTCCCCTGCAAACCGACTCTGTACAACCCTAGGCCCCTCTGGTGTGTATATAAACCGGAGGGTTTAGCCCGTAGAGATCATCAGAATTCTCATAGGCTAGACATCTAGGGTTTAGCCATTACGATCTCGAGGTAGATCAACTCTTCTAACCCCTATACTCATTGAATACAATCAAGTAGGATGTAGGGGTTTTACTCCTTTAAGAGGGCCTGAACCTGGGTAAACATTGTGTCCCCATCGTCCCTTGTTACCATCGATCCTCAGGTGCACAGTTCGGGACCCCCTACCCGAGATCCGCCGGTTTTGACACCGACAGTGAGCCCAAGAATAAATGGGCCCTTAGAAGGCCGAAAGTTAAACGAGCTGGAAACGACCGACAGAATAATGGGTCGTTAATGGGTATAAAGCAATACATTGTTCATTATGGGCCAGTTTCACCTCGGGCCTTTAATGGGCCCAAAGTTACAAAGGGCCTTGTATGGGCCCAAATACGTCATGGGCCATACATGGGCCAGAAGTCACAACAGGCTAGAATCATATTGGACGGCCCAGATGACGCTACTGGGCCTAATTCGGATAGGCCGTAACGGGCCATGAGTTAGTGGGTTGTAAATGGGCTATATGTGAACAGGTCATTAACAGGCTTTCTATGGGCCGGCCTGCCACCTTTTGACCAAGTCAAACGGGCCGGTCTTTTCATCGGAATGGGCCTCTATTGGGTCATGCCACGTGTCGACATATCATAGGCACCTTTGATCCAATGAGTGGATGACATTTGTCCCAAAGGTGAGTCGACACGTGGTTCCTCTGGCCATTGAGAATTTTACATGTGGAAAATCCCCATTGGTCTAGGTTGTTAACGGGTTATTGGATTCAAACCAGAACCCGATAGCTTAACGGCAACCCATTACGGTGGATGCCACATGTTGGTTACCCTTGACGAAAGCACTTCCATGATGCGCGATTTATGGTCATGGAAGTGGACACTTGGTATTGTCATGGAACACTTCAACAGCACAGGTATGACTATCTTGATTCTGTCATAAAATCGACATGGATGTACATGCATGACAGAAAACGTGACCTACTATGACAAACACGTATCATCACGGAAGTGTATTTTTTTGTAGTGTATGCAACATTCCTTTTGCCTCGCGATATTTTTTGTCGAGCTCAAGGCGATTACTTGTCACCCTTGTGGTAGCTCATCCTCTCTTCTCGAAGCCGTGATACAGATTCCCGAACTGGGTTAACACTTAACCCAAGTCGGATGGCCATGCTTTCTGAATCTAATCACTTGAGAGGGCCCAGAGAATATCTCTCCATATAGGAGGGGCAAATCCCATCTTGGTTAGCCATGTCCCGCGGCATGTCTCACGACTCACCTGAAAACTACCTTTATAACTACCATGTTACGGAGTAGCGTTTCATAGACCCTAAGTGAGTTGATCCTCATCCGAGAACATGCGAGGACCTCAGGTCTAGGACATGGCATAGACATTGTACTTGAGACTAACAGATGATAATATCTCGTTGCATCTCAAAGTGGGTATGTCCGACTCAGTGATCTCCATCCCCGAGTCCATACTATCAATTTAGCATCTCCATGCACATGACTTGTGAAACATAGTCATCAATCAATTCGTATACTAGTCAAGGTATGTGTCCATGTAACCTTATGAACTAGGGACCATTAGAATGATCAGCATACAATACATAATTCCACAGACAAGTCACATACTTATTGATACATATCATTGATGATGTTCAAGGACAATACAAAGGACTCATGAATACATGTGGAAATACCATCATCACATGATTGCCTCTAGGGCATGTCTCCAATAGTCTCCCACTTGCACTAGAATCAATCATTTAGGCATCGTAGGCCGATGGAACTCATGTTCGCCTCATGCTTCGGCCGTGGGAGAGGCTTCGTTAATGGATCAGCAACATTTGCATCCGTTTGTACCTTGCATATGTTTACAACACCTCTCTCAACAATGTCACGAATAAGGTTAAAATGCATGAGTTTGTGTTGGGTTTTATGATGGTTTCGTGGTTCCTTGACTTGCACGATGGCACAACTATTATCACAATAAAGGTCCAGTGGATCGGACGCGCTCTGAACCACAGCAAGATCAGAAATAAAATTCTTCACCCAAACACCTTCTTTTGCATCTTCAGAAGCCGCGATGTACTCAGCCTCTGTTGTAGAATCAGCTACTGTATCTTGCTTGGAACTCCTCCAGCTCACTGTTCCTCCATTCAGAATGAACACAAACCCAGATTGCGGTCGACTGTCATCCCTATCGGTTTGGAAACTAGCATCGGTGTAACTCTTTACAACGAGCTCATCCTCGCCTCCATAAACCAGGAACATATCCTTAGTCCTTCTCAAGTACTTAAGGATATTCTTAACTGTTGTCTAGTGACTCTCACCTGGATCAGCCTGGTATCTGCCCACCATGCTGAGAGCAAAGCTAACATCGGGACGAGTACATACCATAGCATACATGATGGACCCAACAGCCAAAGCATACGGAAACCCATCCATGTGTCTTCGCTCATCGGGAGTCGAAGGACTCTGAGTCTTGCTAAGACTAATGCCATGTGACATGGGCAAGAAACCCTTCTTGGCATCTTGCATGTTGAACCGCTTCAACACCTTGTCAATATATGCACTCTGGCTTAATCCACTAAGCCTTCTCGATCTATCTCTATAGATCTTGATTCCCAAAATGTAAGCCACTTCTCCCAAGTCCTTCATCAAAAAACTATTTTTCAATGAGTCCTTGAAAGATTCAAGCATTTGAACATCATTTCAAATCAATAATATGCAGTCCACATATAATATCAGAAATGCAACTAAGCTCCCACTCACCTTCTCGAATACACAATGATCACAGTCATTGTTGATGAAGCCAAACTCTTTGACCACTTCATTAAAACGAGCGTTCCAATTCTGAGATGCTTCCCTCAATCCATAAATGGATCTCTGAAGCTTGCATACCATGTGCTAGTTATTGAGCTTGCGTTGGTTTTTCCCTTGAAGAGGAAAGGGTGATGCAGTACAGTAGAGATAAGTATTTCCCTCAGTTAAGAACCAAGGTATCAATCTAGTAGAAGAAATGCGCAAGTCCCCAATAGACGCACCTACACAAACAATCAAACACTTGCACCCAATGCGATAAAGGGGTTGTCAATCCCTTCATGGTCACCTGCAAAGGTGAGATCTGATGGAGATAGATAGAACTAAACAAAAGATAAAATATTTTTGGGTTTTTTAGTTTATAGATTTGAAAATAAAAGATTGTAAAATAGTATATCAAAAACTAATATGATGGAAAATAGACCCGAGGGCCATAAGTTTCACTAGAGGATTCTCTCATGAAGGCAAATAATACGATGGGTGAACAACTGTCGAGCAATTGATAGAAAAGCGCAAAGTTATGACGATATCCAAGGCAATGATTATGTAATATAGGCATCATGTCCGTGTCAAGTAGACCGACTCCTGCATGCATCTACTACTATTACTCCACACATCGACCGCTATCTAGCATGCATCTAGAGTATTAAGTTCATAACGAACGGAGTAACGCCTTAAGTAAGATCACATGATGTAGAGGAATAAACTCAAGCAATATGATGAAAACCCCATCTTTTTATCCTCGATGGCAACAATTCAATACGTGTATCGCTACCCCTACTTTGTCACTAGGTGAAATCACACAAGATTGAAACCATAGCTAAGCACCTCTCCCATTGCAAGAAAAACCAATATAGTTGGCCAAACCAAACTGATAATTCACAGAGAAATACAAAGATATCAAATCATGCATATAAGAATTCATAGAAGATTCAAATAATATTCATAGACAAGTTGATCATAAATCCACAATTCATCGGATCTCGACAAACACACCGCAAAAGAAGATTACATCAGATAGATCTCCAAGAACATCAAGGAGAACATGGTATTGAGAATCAAAGAGAGAGAAGAAGCCATCTAGCTACTAGCTATGGACCCGTAGGTCTGTGGTAAACTACTCATGCTTCATCAGAAGGGCAATAGATTTGATGTAGATGCCCTCCGTGATCGAATCCCCCTCCAGCAGGATGCCAGAAAAGGCCCCAAGATGGGATCTCATGGGAACAGAAGGTTGCGGCGGTGGAAAAGTGTTTTCGTGGATGCTTCTGGTGGTTCTGGAATATATGTGAATATATAGGAGGAAGAACTAGGTCAGTGGGTCATCGAGGGGCCCACAAGGTAGGGGTGCCCCCCTAAGGCACGCCCTCCGCCCTTGCCGCCACCTCATGGCTCTTCTAACTTGCACTCCAAGTCCCCTGGATGTCTTCTGGTCCAAGAAAAATCATCGTGAAGTTTTATTCCGTTTGGACACCATTTAGTATTCCTTTTCTATGAAGCTCAAATACAAGGAAAAAAACAAAAATTGGCACTGGCTCTAGGTTAATAGGTTAGTCCCAAAAATAATATAAAATAGCATATTAATGCATATAAAACATCCAAAACAGATAATATAATAGCATGGAACAATAAAAAATTATAGATACGCTGGAGACGTATCACCATGCTATACTTCTTTGAATCGACAAAACCCTCGGGCTGTGTCATATACACATCCTCGGTTAAATTTCCATTAGTGAATGTCCTTTTGACATCCATCTACCACATCTCATAGTCGAAATATGATGTGATAGAGGCGAAGGTGTCCCGATGTTTCGATGAGATAGATATCGTTTTTTTGTGGGAGTCGACTTTGACGATCCGACTACGAACGTGCGAAGATGTCGCGCCTTAGCAATCGCTAAACCAACTTCCGAGGGTTATTAACCACGCCGGAGCACGATCAACCTGACCACGAGGGTCTATTTCCTGTGAGCAAACGAAGAACAAGCAAGAAACTGAGATTGCAATCTGGATATTGCGAATAAAAGAGGAAATCTTTATTGATCAAGGTGGGGTTCTGTGACGCCTTTGTCTGGTCGTTGAACACAAATGAAGTACGCGAAGTTGTAGCTATGGCGAACTTTAATCTAAACAAAACCCAAAGTCTAAACGATGCCCTAAGGGTTGTACATATGGAGAAGAGAGGGGGGATTTCGTGGCCCTTGGAGGAGGGGTCCGAAACCAACCCTATCTCTTGTTTCCCCACACATACGGACTCTAAAAACTGCCTATAATCAAGTATTTCGAAATTACATGGGCCTGGCCCAAAAATTAGGTGACGCAGCACCTAGAATAGCCTCTGGACGAAATTTATGAAGTGGCATCTGGTATATTTCGTCCAAGGCTTCATGCACTCATTATGGTGGCTTCAAATTCCTGGAATCATCACTTGTAACTCCGTTCTTGTTCCCCTTGCGCATGCCATCATCTTCATGCTTGAACTTGCTCCAAGGTTCATCTTTCTTGTCCAAGCTAGGCCCTTCATTTGTATGCAAAACAAATGTATCCAATTTAGGCAGCATCATATTCTCATGAACATTAGAATCGTTACCAAGAAACGAAAGTATCTGATAATTCAATTGGCATGCGCGAGCTCTAGTAATTGGTCCAGTATGTATAGCAGCAGGGGCTGTGGGTGTAACAATGGTATTGATGTCCTCATCATCCTCCCCTTCTTGAAATGAAGTTGTCCTCGACGAAAGTTCATCGTCCTCACCCAAATAAGGCTTCAAATCTGCAATGTTAAAAGTGGGACTAACCCCAAAATCTGCAGGCAGCTCAAGTTTATATGCATTATCATTTATTTTCTCTAACACCTTAAAAGGACCATCAGCACGTGGCATTAGCTTAGATTTGCGCAAATTAGGAAATATATCCTTACGCAAATGTAACCAAACAAGATCTCCATGTGCAAACACAACATATTTTCTACCCTTATCTCCAGCATGTTTATATTTAGCATTCATACGCTCAATGTTTTCCTTAGTTAACTCATGCATTTTTAAAATCAATTCAACACGTTCTTTAGCATCAAAATTAACCTTCTCCGAAGATGGAAGAGGCAACAAATCAATAGGTGCACGAGGTAGGAAACCATACACAATTTCAAAAGGGCACATCTTAGTAGTAGAATGCAATGAACGATTATAAGCAAATTCAATATGAGGCAAGCATTCTTCCCACATTTTCTTATTATTCTTCAAACAGCCCTAAGCATAGTAGACAATGTTCTATTGACTACTTCAGTTTGTCCATCAGTTTGGGGGTGGCAAGTAGTACTAAAAAGCAGTTTAGTCCCCAACTTCGCCCATAAACATCTCCAAAAGTGGCTAAGAAATTTAGTATCATGATCTGAAACAATAGTATTTGGCACACCATGCAAGCGAATAATTTCACGAAAGAATAAATCAGCAACATTAACAGCATCATCGCTTTATGACATGGTATAAAGTGTGCCATTTTCGAAAATCTATCCACGACGACAAATATGCTATCCCTCCCCTTCTTTGTTCGAGGTAAACCTAAAACAAAGTCCATATATATATCCTCCCAAGGAACACTAGGTACAGGCAAAGGCATATATAAACCATGAGGATTGAGTTGTGACTTAGCTTTTTGACATGTAGTGCAGCGAGCAACAAAACGCTCAACATCCCGTCTCATCTTTGGCCAAAAGAAATGTGTGGCAAGTATATCCTCCGTCTTCTTACCGCCAAAGTGTCCCATTAATCCTCCTCCATGCGCCTCCTGCAACAATAAAAGACGAACAGAGCTAGCTGGAATGCATAGCTTGTTAGCACGAAACACAAATCCATCGTTAAGAACGAACTTGTTCCAAGTTCTCCCTTCCTTACAATTTTGCAATACAACTTTAAATTCAACATCATGCACATATTGATCTTTGATGGTCTCCAAACCAAAAAATTTAAAGTCAAGTTGTGAAATCATAGTATAACGACAAGACAATGCATCAGCAATAACATTTTCTTTACCCTTGTTGTGTTTAATGACATAAGGGAAAGTCTCAATGAATTCAACCTATTTAGCATGTCTATGGTTCATTTTTGCTTGACTTTTAATGTGTTTCAAAGATTCATGATCAGAATGTATAACAAATTCTTTGGGCCATAAATAATGTTGCCATGTTTCTAAGGTCCGAACAAGAGCATATAATTCTTTATCATAAGTAGAATAGTTCAGACTACGCCCACTCAATTTTTCATAAAATTATGCAATAGGTTTGCCATCTTGTAATAACACACCTCCTAATCCAATTCCACTAGCATCACATTCAAGCTCAAAAGTCTTACTAAAATCAGGAAGTTGGAGTAAAGGAGCATGTGTCAACTTATCTTTCAATACCGTGAAGGCTTCTTCCTGTGCGGTACCCCAAACAAAAGGCACATCCTTCTTTGTAAGCTCGTTGAGAGGTGCAGCCATGGTGCTGAAATCTCTCACAAAACGCCTATAGAAACCAGCGAGGCCAAGAAAACTCCTCACGTGTGTGACCGTTTTGGGATGCGGCCAACTCTCAATAGCTTCAATCTTGGCTTTATCAACTTCAATTTCCTGTGGAGTAACAACATAGCCAAGAAAAGATACTCGGTCGGTGCAGAAGGTGCACTTCCCAAGGTTACCAAACAAACGTGCATCATGTAGAGCAATAAAAACAACACGTAAATGTTCCAAATGTTCCTCCAAAGATTTGCTATAAATCAGTATATCATCAAAATAGACTACCACAAATCGTCCAATGAAAGCACGTAAAACTTCGTTCATTAGTCTCATGAAAGTACTAGGTGCATTAGTTAACCCAAAAGGCATGACTAACCACTCATATAAATCAAACTTAGTTTTAAATGTCGTTTTCCATTCATCTCCCAATTTCATACAAATTTGATGGTATCCACTATGCAAATCAATTTTGGAGAAAATTGTAGAGCCACTCAATTCATCAAGCATATCATCTAGCCTAGGAATAGGATGACGATAACAAATAGTAATATTATTAATGCCTCTACAATCAACACACATACGCGACGTACCATCCTTTTTAGGCACTGGTATAATAGGAACAGCACAAGGACTAAGAGATTCGCGTATGTAACCTTTGTCGAGCAGCTCATGTACATGACGCATAATCTCCTTCGTCTCCTCTGGATTGGTATGGTAAGGTATGGTAGCGATGCACCTGGAATTAAGTCAATTTGATGCTCAATCCCTCGAATAGGTGGTAATCCCGGTGGCACGTCTTGTGGGAAGACGTCAGCGAACTCCTGCAAAATGTTAGTGACAGCAGGGGGCAAAGACGAAGGCACGTCCTCGAATGAAAATAATGCCTCTTTGCACACAAAAGCATAGCAAACAGATTAGCTGAAATCTAGATTATCAATATCAGATTTGGTGGCAAGTAAACATGCACTTTTCAATTTACATTAGATGGTTTATTATTAGGCTTCAAGTGTTGCTCAAATACTTTTGCCACAATCTAATTTTCACTCTTATTTTGCTCCTGTTTTGCTTTATTAGCTCTATTAATATCATCTTTCAAAATGGAATCAGGAGTCATAGGAAGCAAAGTAATATTTTTGTCCTTATGAACAAGAGTATACTGATTGTTTTTACCATGGTGTACAGAATTTTTATCAAATTGGCATGGTCTACCAAGTAATAAGGAACATGCTTGCATAGGTGCCACATCACAATCAACATAATCAGCATATGTAGAGATACTAAAGTGCACACGAACAGTACATGTTACCTTAACCTTGCCGCTGTTGTTGAACCATTGGATGTAGTAAGGATGTGGATGTGGTCTTGTGGTGAGAGATAGATTCTCCACCATCTCCATGCTAGCCAAGTTTTTGCAGCTCCCGCCATCTATGATGACGCGAACAGAACGTTCCTTCACAACTCCTTTGTATGGAACAAATTATGCCTCTTATTTTGCTCAGCTTGTGTAACCTGCACACTCAAAACACGTTGAGCTACTAAACATTCATACATGTCAGCATCTTCAGCAGACATGTACTGCGTCTCATGATCAGAATCATCTCCACCGTGTTCTTCATGTGTAATAAGAGCCAAAGTCTCCTCATCATAGTCACTAGTGGACTCATACCCACCATCCTCAGTAGCAATCATAACACGCTTAGATGGGCATTCTCTCGCAAAATGTCCTCTTCCCTTACAACGATGACAAATAATATCACTTGTGTGCCCTATTGATGCCATGGAAGAAGAAGAGCTTTGCGCAGACCCAACAGGTGTGCTCTTGGCAGATAGTGGTGGTTGTGCCTACTTTCTTGTATCACGGGTGGAGGTGGCACCAGATGGGGGTGCTGGTGTAGTGGAAGTAGAGGATGCACGTGGTGTCCATGATGAAGATCGACCTGCGGAAAAGTTAGTTCGCGCCAATGCATGTCGATCCTGCACTTCACGTTCAGCTTTACAAGCAAGATGGAATAAACGAGTGATGTTAGTATACTCCTTATACTCTAGAATGGTCTGAATCTCTCTATTTAATCCACCCATAAAACGTGCAAGCATAGCTTCATTCTCCTCAACAATACCACATCTAATCATGCCAGTTTGTAATTCCTGATAATATTCTTCGACAGAATTTTTTCCCTGTCTTAAACGCTGCAATTTTTGAAGTAATTCACGTTGATAATATGGTGGAACCCAACGAGTACGCATAGCGGTTTTCAAAGCAGCCCAAGTAGTTGCAATAGGATATAATCTACAATGTTTAGACCATCAAACAGATGTGAAGCTAGTGAAAGCACAAACAGCAGCAGGAACAAACAGAGTATAAAAAGATGGGGTTTATATCATATTGCTTGAGTTTATCCTCTACATCATGTCATCTTGCCTAATGCATTAGTTTGTTCTTATGAACTTAATACTCTAGATGCATGCTGGATAGCGGTCGATGTGTGGAGTAATAGTAGTAGATGCAGAATCGTTTCGGTCTACTTATCGCGGACGTGATGCCTATATACATGATCAAGCCTAGATATTCTCATAATTATTCACTTTTCTATCAATTGCTCGACAGTAATTTGTTCACCCAACGTAATACTTATGCTATCTTGAGAGAAGCCACTAGTGAAACCTATGGCCCCCGAGTCTATCTTTTATCATATAAGTTTCCAATCTACTTTATTTTGCAATCTTTATTTTCCAATCTATATCATAAAAATACCAAAAATATTTATCTTATTATTATTATCTCTATCAGATCTCACTCTCGTAAGTGACCGTGAAGGGATTGACAACCCCTTTATCGCGTTGGTTGCGAGGTTCTTATTTGTTTGTGTAGGTAAGAGGGACTTGCGTGTAGTCTCCTACTGGATTGATACCTTGGTTCTCAAAAACTGAGGGAAATACTTACGCTACTCTGCTGCATCACCCTTTCCTCTTCAAGGGAAAACCAACACAGTGCTCAAGAGGTAGCAGCTGCTAACGCGACACTACGATCAGAGACCCTTTGATGAAACTGTGTGTGATGCAATAATCGCAAACGGTGGGGTAAAAAATCATCAAAAAAGGTGCAAAACATTTGCGATGGAGGATGCATCAAACATGGTTCAGATTTTAGTTGCGTGTGCGATGCAGGGCATATGATTCAGTTCAATGAACTGTTTGCGATGAGGAGGAACAAAAGAAACGGGAGCCGGATGAAGGTGTGTGCGATATACAGCATATGATTCACTCGGATGAACTGTTTGTGATTAGGCAACACAAAAGAAACGGTCAGCCAGACCAAGGTGTTTGTGATATACGACATACGGTTCACTCGGATGAACTATTTTCGATTAGGCAACGCAACAGAAATGGTTCAACCAGATCAAGGTGTGTGCAATGGAGGGCATACAGTTCATTTCGGTAAACTGTTTGTGTTGAGCCAAGAGAATAGAAACGTTTCAAATAAACAAGATGTGTGTAATACGCGGCAAACATCCAATTACATAGGTGGCTAATACACACATGACATTTCCACACACCAAAGTAAACTATTACATGCATAATTAACTAGGATAAACGATCATCTGATTATCATCTACTTCTTGTGCTAGCTCGATGTTCCTTCTATGCTAAGTTTCCATTAATTGATGGCATTTTATGAACACGCCACCGTTTCCCGCCATTTCCTCACCGGTTTCCCGCCACCCAGCGATATTGTGCATAAACCTAGGCAGCGCGCGAGCACGGAGGCAACAAGCGCAGCCTGTAGCACATCCACCTTTTCCAAGCATGCCAACCCACCAAAGCGCCGCCTCTACCATCAACCTCGTCGATGAGGAAAACAAGCAGGCGCCATGGCCTGTCGAGGCCAAGGCGCTCCCTGGCAACGCGATGGACGACGACGTGATGCGCGTCATCGCCAGGGTTGAGCAGACCCTTAGCGCATGGCGCTTCGGCGCCGTGGATCAAGATAGGCATGTCAGCGCCGACAAGCTGCAGCTCGCCGCACAACATGATCGATGGCGCCCAGCAGAGCAAGCTAGGCGAGTCCGTGCCGATAGGCTGCGGCTCACCGCACGGCGAGACCGTTGGAGCGCCGCAGAGCGAGAGGCGCGGCGCGCCGCACAGCAAGAGCGGATCCATCAGTGCTTGCATGTTGTCGACACGGCGTCGCAGCTGGGTACACGTCCCGTCAGTACCCCCATTCCTCGCCAGGAGTGGGCAGAGGCCCTCTGCGCCGTACTTGCACCAGAGGTTGTCTGCATCATACTTGCACCGGACGCCCGCTGCATCGTTCGCCTTGTCCGCGGCCCGCTCGATGCCAACGCACTGGTCGATAGGCTCGATCGCCCCATTGGCCCAGGTGTCCACCTGGGCGCAGTAGAGGAACATGTATGTCGCTTCCTCGAGCTGGTGATCTCCGATATAGCCAACTTGGAGCTCGAGATCGCGCTCTAGATGTACCGCAAGCATGTCGACCGCTTGGACGAACGCCTGCACGAGTTCAGGCAGAGCCAAGAGCTACCGTAGGCAAGGGCTACTGGTCATGGTCTCATGGACGCGTTTTATTTTGTTGAGTCATTTCGATGTGGATATGATGAGGACATCAATACCATTGTTACACCCACAGCCCCTACTGTTACATATACTGGACCAATTACTAGAGCTCGCGCACGCCAATTAAATTACCAGGTACTTTCGTTTCTTGGTAATGATTCTAATGTTCATGAGATTATGATGCTGCCTAAATTGGATACATTTGTTTTGCTTTCAAATGAAGGGCCTAGCTTGGAGAAGGATGAACATTGGAGCAAGAACACGCATGAAGTTGATGGCATGCGCAAGGGGATCAAGAACGGAGTTACAAGTGATGATTTCAGGACTTTGAAGCCGCCATAAGGAGTGCATGAAGCCATGGACGAAATATACAAGATGCCACTTCATAATATTCGTCCATAGGCTATTCTAGGTGCTGCGTCACCTTATTAATGGGCCAGGCCCATGTAATTTCGAAATACTTAAGTATAGGCTATTTTTAGAGTCCGTATGTGTGGGGAAACAAGAGTTAGGGTTGGTTTCGGACCCCACCCTCAAGGGCCACGAAATTCCCCTCTCTTCCTCCATATATACAGCCCTTAGGGCGTCGTTTAGACTTTGGGTTTTGTTTAGATTAAAAGTTTGCCATAGCTGCAACTTCGCGTACTTCATTTGTGTCCAACGACCAGACCAAGACGTCACAGAACCCCACCTTGATCAATAAAGCTTTCATCTTATATTCGCAATATCCAGATTGCAATCTCAGTTTCTTGCTTGTTCTTTGTTTGCTCGCAGGAAACAGGCCCTCGTGGTCAGGTTGATCGTGCTCCGGCGTGGTCAATAACCCCTCGGAAGTTGGTTTAGCGATTGCTAAGGCGTGACGTCTCGCACGTTCGTAGTCGGATCGTCAAGGTCGACTCCCACAGAAAACGATAGCCACCATCTCATCGAAACATCGGGACACCTTTGCCTCTATCAAGTGGTATCAGATTTCCAGGTTGCTCGGTGAGATTTTACAGTTTTTCGTAGATTAGATCGAGTCTGTTCTTCATACCTACAGTCCACGAAAAAGCCACACAAAAAAAAATTAGGGTTAGTTCATCATATCCGAACCAATCTGAGCCTTTGCATAATCTTTTTAGGGTTTTTGCTTTGTTGAATTTGCGGTTGCATCGTCGTGTCAAGTTGCTGGTCTTAGAGTCTAGTCTTTTAGAGTTTCGAGTTCTGGTCATAAGTTGTCACGCCGCCGCCGCACCATCATCATCGCCCATCTACCACTTTTGCTTATCCGCCACCGCTCTGAATCCTTATCCATATACCACTACCAATCCGTATCCATATACCACCATCAATCTCTATCCATATACCACCACCGCTACCATATACCAGCTAGCTCCGTTCGTCTTTTGTTGTTGAAGGAGGCGCAGGGAGGAGGATTAATGGGACACTTTGGCGTCAAGAAGACGGAGGATATACTTGCTACACATTTCTTTTGGCCAAAGATGAGACGGGATGTTGAGCGTTTTGTTGCTCGCTGCACTACATGTCAAAGAGCTAAGTCACGACTCAATCCTCATGGTTTATATATGCCTTTGCCTGTACCTAGTGTTCCTTGGGAGGATATATCTATGGACTTTGTTTTAGGTTTACCTAGAACAAAGAAGGGGAGGGATAGCATATTTGTTGTCGTGGATAGGTTCTCGAAAATGGCACACTTTATACCATGTCATAAAAGCGATGATGCTGTTAATGTTGCTGATTTGTTCTTTCGTGAAATTATTCGCTTACATGGTGTGCCAAATACTATTGTTTCAGATCGTGATACTAAATTTCTTAGCCACTTTTGGAGATGTTTATGGGCTAAGTTGGGGACTAAGCTGCTTTTTAGTACTACTTGTCACCCCCAAACTGATGGACAAACTGAAGTAGTCAATAGAACATTGTCTACTATGCTTAGGGCTGTTTTGAAGAATAACAAGAAAATGTGGGAAGAATGCTTGCCTCATATTGAATTTGCTTATAATCATTCATTGCATTCTACTACTAAGATGTGCCCTTTTGAAATTGTGTATGGTTTCCTACCTCGTGCACCTATTGATTTGTTGCCTCTTCCATCTTCGGAGAAGGTTAATTTTGATGCTAAAGAACGTTCTGAATTGATTTTAAAAATGCATGAGTTAACTAAGGAAAACATTGAGCGTATGAATGCTAAATATAAACTTGCTGGAGATAAGGGTAGAAAACATGTTGTGTTTGCACCTGGAGATCTTGTTTGGTTACATTTGCGTAAAGATAGATTTCTTAATCTGCGCAAATCAAAGCTAATGCCACGTGCTGATGGTCCTTTTAAGGTTTTAGAGAAAATAAATGATAATGCATATAAACTTGAGCTACCTGCAGATTTTGGGGTTATTCCCACTTTTAATATTGCAGATTTGAAGCCTTATTTGGGTGAGGAAGATGAGCTTCCGTCGAGGACGACTTCATTTCAAGAAGGGGAGGATGATGAGGACATCAATACCATTGTTACACCCACAGCCCCTACTGTTACATATACTGGACCAATTACTAGAGCTCGCGCACGCCAATTAAATTACCAGGTACTTTCGTTTCTTGGTAATGATTCTAATGTTCATGAGATTATGATGCTGCCTAAATTGGATACATTTGTTTTGCTTTCAAATGAAGGGCCTAGCTTGGAGAAGGATGAACATTGGAGCAAGAACACGCATGAAGTTGATGGCATGCGCAAGGGGATCAAGAACGGAGTTACAAGTGATGATTTCAGGACTTTGAAGCCGCCATAAGGAGTGCATGAAGCCATGGACGAAATATACAAGATGCCACTTCATAATATTCGTCCATAGGCTATTCTAGGTGCTGCGTCGCCTTATTAATGGGCCAGGCCCATGTAATTTCGAAATACTTAAGTATAGGCTATTTTTAGAGTCCGTATGTGTGGGGAAACAAGAGTTAGGGTTGGTTTCGGACCCCACCCTCAAGGGCCACGAAATTCCCCTCTCTTCCTCCATATATACAGCCCTTAGGGCGTCGTTTAGACTTTGGGTTTTGTTTAGATTAAAAGTTCGCCATAGCTGCAACTTCGCGTACTACGTTTGTGTCCAACGACCAGACCAAGACGTCACAGAACCCCACCTTGATCAATAAAGCTTTCATCTTATATTCGCAATATCCAGATTGCAATCTCAGTTTCTTGCTTGTTCTTTGTTTGCTCGCAGGAAACAGGCCCTCGTGGTCAGGTTGATCGTGCTCCGGCGTGGTCAATAACCCCTCGGAAGTTGGTTTAGCGATTGCTAAGGCGCGACGTCTCGCACGTTCGTAGTCGGATCGTCAAGGTCGACTCCCACAGGAAACGATAGCCACCATCTCATCGAAACATCGGGACACCTTTGCCTCTATCAACCGGCTGCACCTAACGCACCTCTACAACAACAACAACGACGACTACCTACACATCGTGAAACAGCCCTCCGCCGAGCGAGCCGTCTCCCTCTTGCACCTGGCCAAACTGTTGGTGCTGCTGTTGCTACTTCTGTGGCTCCTGCTGCTGATGCGGAGGAGGATGATTTTGCTGGCGATTACGAGGATGAGGTTGATCAAAATCAGAACTACGTGCCACCACCAGCACAGCAACCATCAGGTCGTCCACATGCAAATAATGGCAATGGTAGGGCTCACCCTCAGGTACGAGATCATGACCATCTCCCTAAACTAAAATTGAATATTCCACCATTTGAGGGTAGATATGTTCCTGATATATATCTTACTTGGGAGTTAGAAACTGAACAACGATTTACATGTTTACAATATCCCGAGGAGAGACGTGTTCCTGCTGCTGTTTGTGCATTCACTAGTTTTGCATGTGTTTGGTGGTCTGAGCATTGTAGATTATATCCCATTCCTGCTACTTGGGCTGCTTTGAAAACTGCTATGCGTACTCGTTGGGTTCCACCATATTATCAACGTGAATTACTTCAAAAATTGCAGCGCTTAAGACAGGGAAAAAATTCTGTAGAAGAATATTATCAGGAATTACAAACTGGCATGATTAGATGTGGTATTGTTGAGGAGAATGAAGCTATGCTTGCATGTTTTATGGGTGGATTAAATAGAGAGATTCAGACGATTCTAGAGTATAAGGAGTATACTAATATCACTCGTTTATTCCATCTTGCTTGTAAAGCTGAACGTGAACTGCAGGATCGACAGGCATTGGCGCGGACTAACTTTTCTGCAGGTCGACCTTCTTCATGGACACCACGTGCATCATCTACTTCCACACGTTCTGCTACACCGGCGCCTCCGTCGGCTACCACCTCCAACCGTGATACAATAAAGCAGGCACAATCACCACTATCTGCCAAGAGCACACCTTCTGGGCCTGCAAAGAGCTCTTCTTCATCCATGGCATCAACAGGGCAAACACATGATATTATTTGTCGACGTTGCAAGGGTGGAGGTCATTATGCGAGAGAATGCCCATCTAAGCGTGTGATGATTGTTACTGAGGATGGTGGGTATGAGTCCGCTAGTGACTATGATGAGGAGACTTTGGCTCTTATTACACGTGACGAACACGGCGGAGACGATTCTGATCATGAGACGCAATACATGGCTCCTGAAGATGCTGACAGGTATGAATGTTTAGTTGCTCAACGTGTTTTGAGTGTGCAGGTTACACAAGCTGAGCAAAATCAGAGGCATAATTTGTTCCATACAAAGGGAGTTGTGAAGGAACGTTCTGTTCGCGTGATCATAGATGGAGGGAGTTGCAACAACTTGGCTAGCATCGAGATGGTGGAGAAGCTATCTCTCACCACAAGACCACATCCACATCCTTACTACATCCAATGGTTCAACAACAGCGGCAAGGTTAAGGTAACACGTACTGTTCGTGTGCATTTTAGTATCTCTACATATGTTGATTATGTTGATTGTGATGTGGTACCTATGCAAGCATGTTCCTTATTACTTGGTAGACCATGGCAATTTGATAAAAGTTCTATTCACCATGGTAGAAACAATCAGTATACTCTTGTTCATAAGGATAAAAATATTACTTTGCTTCCTATGACTCCTGATTCCATTTTGAAAGATGATATTAATAGAGCTAATAAAGCAAAACAGGAGAAAACTAAGAGTGAAAATCAGATTGTGGCAAAAGAATTTGAGCAACAAATGCAGCCTAATAATAATAAACAATCTAGTGTTGCTTCTGAAATTAAATTGAAAAGTGCATGTTTACTTGCCACCAAATCTGATATTGATGATCTAGATTTTAGCAAATCTGTTTGCTATGCTTTTGTGTGCAAAGAGGCATTATTTTCATTCGAGGACGTGCCTTCCTCTTTGCCTCCTGCTGTCACTAACATTTTGCAGGAGTTCGCCGACGTCTTTCCACAAGACGTGCCACCGGGATTACCACCTATTCGCGGGATTGAGCATCAAATTGACTTAATTCCCGGTGCATCATTACCCAACCGTGCACCATACCGTACCAATCCAGAGGAGACGAAGGAGATTATGCGTCAAGTACAAGAACTGCTCGACAAAGGTTATATACGCGAATCCCTTAGTCCTTGTGCTGTTCCTATCATTTTAGTGCCGAAAAAGGATGGTACGTCGCGTATGTGCGTTGATTGTAGAGGCATTAATAATATTACTATTCGTTATCGTCATCCTATTCCTAGGCTAGATGATATGCTTGATGAATTGAGTGGCTCTACAATATTCTCCAAAGTTGATTTGCGTAGTGGTTACCATCAAATTCGTATGAAATTGGGAGATGAATGGAAAACAGCATTTAAAACTAAGTTTGGATTATATGAGTGGTTAGTCATGCCTTTTGGGTTAACTAATGCACCTAGTACTTTCATGAGGTTAATGAACGAAGTTTTACGTGCTTTCATTGGACGATTTGTGGTAGTTTACTTTGATGACATATTGATTTATAGCAAATCTTTGGAGGAACATTTGGAACATTTACGTGCTGTTTTTATTGCTCTACGTGATGCACGTTTGTTTGGTAACCTTGGAAAGTGCACCTTTTGCACCGACCGAGTATCTTTTCTTGGCTATGTTGTTACTCCACAGGGAATTGAAGTTGATAAAGCCAAGATTGAAGCTATTGAGAGTTGGCCGCAGCCCAAAACGGTCACACAAGTGAGGAGTTTCCTTGGCCTCGCTGGTTTCTATCGGCGTTTTGTGAGAGATTTCAGCACCATTGCTGCACCTCTCAACGAGCTTACAAAGAAGGATGTACCTTTTGTTTGGGGTACCGCACAGGAAGAAGCCTTCACGGTATTGAAAGATAAGTTGACACATGCTCCTTTACTCCAACTTCCTAATTTCAATAAGACTTTTGAGCTTGAATGTGCTGCTAGTGGAATTGGATTAGGAGGTGTGTTATTACAAGATGGAAAACCTGTTGCATACTTTTCTGAAAAATTGAGTCGGCCTAGTCTGAACTATTCTACTTATGATAAAGAATTATATGCTCTTGCTCGGACCTTAGGAACATGGCAACATTATTTATGGCCCAAGGAATTTGTTATACATTCTGATCATGAATCTTTGAAACACATTAAAAGTCAAGCAAAACTGAACCGTCGACATGCTAAATGGGTTGAATTCATTGAGACTTTCCCTTATGTGATTAAACACAAGAAGTGTAAAGAAAATGTTATTGTTGATGCCTTGTCTCGTCGTTATACTATGCTTTCACAACTTTACTTTAAAATATTTGGTTTGGAGACCATAAAAGATCAATATGTTAATGATGCTGAATTTAAAGATGTATTGCAGAATTGTAAGGAAGGGAGAACTTGGAACAAGTTCGTTCTTAACGATGGATTTTTGTTTCGTGCTAACAAGCTATGCATTCCAGCTAGCTCCGTTCGTCTTTTGTTGTTGCAGGAGGCGCATGGAGGAGGATTAATGGGACACTTTGGCGTCAAGAAGACGGAGGATATACTTGCTACACATTTCTTTTGGCCAAAGATGAGACGGGATGTTGAGCGTTTTGTTGCTCGCTGCACTACATGTCAAAGAGCTAAGTCACGACTCAATCCTCATGGTTTATATATGCCTTTGCCTGTACCTAGTGTTCCTTGGGAGGATATATCTATTGACTTTGTTTTAGGTTTACCTAGAACAAAGAAGGGGAGGGATAGCATATTTGTTGTCGTGGATAGGTTCTCGAAAATGGCACACTTTATACCATGTCATAAAAGCGATGATGCTGTTAATGTTGCTGATTTGTTCTTTCGTGAAATTATTCGCTTACATGGTGTGCCAAATACTATTGTTTCAGATCGTGATACTAAATTTCTTAGCCACTTTTGGAGATGTTTATGGGCTAAGTTGGGGACTAAGCTGCTTTTTAGTACTACTTGTCACCCCCAAACTGATGGACAAACTGAAGTAGTCAATAGAACATTGTCTACTATGCTTAGGGCTGTTTTGAAGAATAACAAGAAAATGTGGGAAGAATGCTTGCCTCATATTGAATTTGCTTATAATCATTCATTGCATTCTACTACTAAGATGTGCCCTTTTGAAATTGTGTATGGTTTCCTACCTCGTGCACCTATTGATTTGTTGCCTCTTCCATCTTCGGAGAAGGTTAATTTTGATGCTAAAGAACGTTCTGAATTGATTTTAAAAATGCATGAGTTAACTAAGGAAAACATTGAGCGTATGAATGCTAAATATAAACTTGCTGGAGATAAGGGTAGAAAACATGTTGTGTTTGCACCTGGAGATCTTGTTTGGTTACATTTGCGTAAAGATAGATTTCCTAATCTGCGCAAATCAAAGCTAATGCCACGTGCTGATGGTCCTTTTAAGGTTTTAGAGAAAATAAATGATAATGCATATAAACTTGAGCTACCTGCAGATTTTGGGGTTATTCCCACTTTTAACATTGCAGATTTGAAGCCTTATTTGGGTGAGGAAGATGAGCTTCCGTCGAGGACGACTTCATTTCAAGAAGGGGAGGATGATGAGGACATCAATACCATTGTTACACCCACAACCCCTACTGTTACATATACTGGACCAATTACTAGAGCTCGCGCACGCCAATTAAATTACCAGGTACTTCCGTTTCTTGGTAATGATTCTAATGTTCATGAGATTATGATGCTGCCTAAATTGGATACATTTGTTTTGCTTTCAAATGAAGGGCCTAGCTTGGAGAAGGATGAACATTGGAGCAAGAACACGCATGGAGTTGATGGCATGCGCAAGGGGATCAAGAACGGAGTTACAAGTGATGATTTCAGGTGTTTGAAGCCGCCATAAGGAGTGCATGAAGCCATGGACGAAATATACAAGATGCCACTTCATAATATTCGTCCATAGGCTATTCTAGGTGCTGCGTCACCTTATTAATGGGCCAGGCCCATGTAATTTCGAAATACTTAAGTATAGGCTATTTTTAGAGTCCGTATGTGTGGGGAAACAAGAGTTAGGGTTGGTTTCGGACCCCACCCTCAAGGGCCACGAAATTCCCCTCTCTTCCTCCATATATACAGCCCTTAGGGCGTCGTTTAGACTTTGGGTTTTGTTTAGATTAAAAGTTCGCCATAGCTGCAACTTCTCGTACTTCGTTTGTGTCCAACGACCAGACCAAGACGTCACAGAACCCCACCTTGATCAATAAAGCTTTCATCTTATATTCGCAATATCCAGATTGCAATCTCAGTTTCTTGCTTGTTCTTCGTTTGCTCGCAGGAAACAGGCCCTCGTGGTCAGGTTGATCGTGCTCCGGCGTGGTCAATAACCCCTCGGAAGTTGGTTTGGCGATTGCTAAGGCGCGACGTCTCGCACGTTCGTAGTCGGATCGTCAAGGTCGACTCCCACAGAAAACGATAGCCACCATCTCATCGAAACATCGGGACACCTTTGCCTCTATCAGGATAGCTATGTATTCACAGCAATCTATTTATTGCTCTGTTTCAATGTGTGTACTCTATTTTTCGTTCTTATATGTTCTGTTTCAATGTGTGTATATACGCTTTCCATTCTGTATATGTCGATGATAACAGCTAGATTCAAATTAGTATACAAAAACAAATAGAAAATGGAATTCATAATATTGTTCATTAGTTCATCATAGAATATATATAATATCATCACATATACGTGATGATACTTAACTACTAGGTACAACGCATAAAATTGAAAACAAACAATACACTGGTACGCGTCGGTCCTAAACAAACGGTTTTGAACCCCTTTCCGCAGCGGCATTCGGAACCGTCGCCAAGTGAGTGTGGGCGATAGTGGGTCCTTACCACAGGACCCAGAAACCGTTGGGGATATGCCCTCCTGGCACACACGGTCGGCAAAATGAGGTCGTGTGCGACCGGTGAGCACTCAAATGCAGAAATACGTACAGTAGTGCTCAAAAAATACAATTATACAGGAGAAACCATTTCCGGTCGTAAGTACATCCCACACACTCAGTCACCAATAAACAATTTCGTTCGTATATATATCCCACACAGTCACTACAAGGAAAACGTTTGCGCAAGGTGGCGTAACACAAACAGTTTTGAAGAGAATGTCGTGTGTGATTGTTCATTGATCCAACATGGTTTATTCCTAGAAACTATGTGTGTTGCCTCAGGTCATCGCCCACGGTGTTTTCTCATTAACTGTTTGCAATAGGAAAACCCAATTAGCAAGCTAATTGCCCTTTTATTAATAATCCATTTACTAATCTAATTGACATTCATATTAAGCACATAATATATTCCATTTTCATATTAAGGAAGCGTGATTTCATAATTGAAATACATCGGAGTACAACATGGTATAGCTTCAGCACTCAGCTACCCCATTACACAACTGCACCAGCAGCAAGTTTCACATGCAACATCTAGAACCTTTCGAAATTAGCATCATAGACAGTACATAGAGAGATGCATCTCATCTAGAAAACTGCTGAAGCGGAAGGCGAATATTGAGCCTTCATTCATGTTGAAGGTGTTTGCAACTTTAGGCCAGTGCATGAGGATGATTGACCGTCCATCCTTCGACCTCTTCAGGAACACTTCAATATTGAACCGTGGGTGTTGTATGAAAACTTTCCTCACCTCCTGACCACGGAGGTGGTTTGAGAGGTAATCATCAGTGAACACTAAAAACAAGGATGTGCATAAATATCTTCTCTATATTGGAAACGAGGCAAAGGAATAAAAAAGGCAAGGTATAATAGTTAGTACCATCTTGTAAACCCCAGTGCTTCCTATTATTTCCTTGCAACACAAAGGTAGTTAGTCATCAGGTTAAGTAAGGGTTTGCATGCTATCAATAAAATATGTTGATGAAAAATAAGCACATTGCAGATTCATTAGATTAACTCAAGCCACATGGAAACCCCATTTATCCAAACCAAGCATGATTAAGAACTAGCAGATGTAGCACTTGTATATGTTTCTCATGTATTAAGTGCAGCCAAATTCAATTTATTCCTGACATGGTATACAATAACAGAATGCAGCCACAGCAATTGAACATCACATTGCAGAATTGAACCAAGCAGTTAACTAAACACCACAACAAATGAACCAAACGTTAACTGAGCACCACATTGCACAATATAACATACTCCTAATAGAAGATCAGACAGTTAACCAAACCAAGCATGCTTAACAACTTGGAAATATAGCAATTGTATGTGTTTCTCATGTATATAGTACAGCCAAATTCGATTTATTCCTCACATGGTATACAATAACAGAATGCAGCCACAACAATTGAACATTGCATTACAGAATTGAACCAAGCAGTTAACTAAACACCACAACAAATGAACCAAACATTAACTGAGCACCACATTGCATAATATAACATACTCCTAATAGAAGATCAGACAGTTAACCAAACCAAGCATGCTTAACAACTTGGAAATATTGCACCCTGAAGAATTGAACATCACATTTGCAAAATTGAACCAAGCAGTTAACTGAACACCACATTGCACGACATATAGAACATATACACTATAGCACAAGATTGCATGGTAAAAGTAGATAGAACAATTCACTAGAATTTGTTAAGGAAAGGCAGTAGCTAGCAAACTGGACATGGGTCCTTATAGTGAGCTAATAAGACAAGCTACTCCTCATTGTCGGAGATATCGATGACGATTGGCTCCTTGGACATGGAAGAGGGCGAGGCCTTCGCATCATGGGAGCCCTCGTTGTAGTGGTGAGTTGCCTGAGCCGCTCCGAGCACCAACCTGTTGGCTCTCGAGATGAGGTAAGCACATGCATGTTGAGAAAACACCTCATAGTCTTCGTCAAAGGCACCGATGGTGGCCTCGAGAAAACGCCACGAACTGTCGTTTGAAGCAGCCAACCGCATCGTGGCGTCGGCGCGCGAGGCGTCAACGGTGGCCTCGATGGCGAGGTGCTCCTCCAAGATCTGGGGGTTGGCACGAACGGTAGCCATCGCGACGTCACCACGTGTGTGACCGCGATTTGCTTCTCCGCTGCCAAATGCTCCTTGAGGTCCTGGCTATACTACGTGCACCATGGCTTAGGCCGGCGCTTATTTGGTGGAGGGTCGGTCATTTGGGTGGAAGGTGTCGCGCTCGCGCCGGCGGTCGGGGCATGTGGCATGTGGAAGGAGGAGGAGGATGGGGGTCGGGTGTGGATTACCTGCCTGGATAGGCAAGGCCAAGCAGCGTGAAGGAGGATCGCCAGCGAGGAGGCGGCGGCGCTGCAAGCAAGGAGTGAAGGTTTCAACTTGGAAAGGAAGGCGGAAACAGGGGAAATGTGGCTTTTGGTAAGGGGGAGGGGGCGAGGAGGTAGATATTTCCGCGGAAGCCGAAAATTTGGAATCGCTTCATCCAAAAAACTGGCACGCAAAGTGTCATCAGACACGGTCCCCTTATTCAGACATGGTTCAAAGATATTTTGTGATGCATCTCACACGGTTGGTTATAATAAACTGTGTGGGATCTACTTGATTTTTCGTCTTGATTTGAATTACATAATGGGGTCACAGCGGCCATGGACGGTGTTTGAATCGCTAGAACTTTTATCTGCAGTGATCATAAAAGAATTGTAACTATTCAGGGTTTGTTTGGACATTTTTATGTATTAAGTGAGTTTTCAAGGCATTTATGTGCATAATTCAAATTTGAACTACATGCACATGCTCCAGTGAATATAAATTGGTTCAAAAACCAAATATGTGTCCTTGGGTGCATGCTTAGGTCCCATGCAAGAAATGGGAATAAATTTCAAACACCAGGGAACCGTTGATTGTCGGCAAAACATTGAGATTCCTGGTTTTTGAATTCTAGTAAATCCAAAACTTGTCTGAAATTCCTGAAACTTGGCATGCTATCATGGAGCGGCATCAACATGTCGTGGTAAATTTATTGTCCCATTTGGGGCAGGTTTGGGTATATGCTTCTCACAAACCAGGGCTTCCCACAACAAGCATGATGGTTTTGGAAGGGAACGCCCCACCTTTGGGACGAAACGATATACATTGCCTCTTATTGATTTCAAAAAAATTCTCGTGTCAACATAGAACAACAGGAGTGTTGTGTTATTTTTTGTGATTTTTCAGGGTTCGTTTGGACATTTCAATGCATTAAGTGAGTTTTTAATGCATTTATGTGCATAATTCAAATTTGAACTACATGCGCATGCTCCAGTCATATAAATTGGTTGAAAAATCAAATATGTGTCCTTGGGTGCATGCTTAGGTCCCATGCACGAAACGGGAATGAATTTCAAACACCAGGGCACCGTTGATTGCTAGCAAAACATTGAGATGCCTGGTTTTTAAATTCTAGTAAATCTAAAACTCATCTGAAATTCATGAAACTTGGCATGCTGTCATGGAGCGGCATCAACATGCCGTGGTAATTTTTTTGCCCCATTTGAGGCAGGTTTGGGTATATGCTTCTCACAACAAGCATGATGGTTTCGGTAGGGAACGCCCCACCTTTGGGGATGAAACGATATCCATTGCCTCTTATTGCTTTCAAAAAATTTCTCGTGTCAATATAGAACAACAGGACTGTAGTGTTATTTTTGTGACCTTTCGTGGTTTGTTTGGACATTATTATGCATTAAGTGAGTTTTCAATGCATTTATGTGCATAATTTAAATTTGAACTACATGCACATGCTCCAGTGCATATAAATTGGTTGAACATTCAAATATCTGTCCTTGGGTGCATGCTTAGGTCCCATGCAAGAAATGGGACTGAATTTCAAACACCAAGGCACCGTTGATTGCCGGCAAAACATTAAGATGTTTGGTTTTTAAATTCTTGTAAATCCAAAACTCGTCTGAAATTCATGAAACTTGGCATGCTATCGTGGAGCAGCATCAACATGCCGTGGTAAAAAAAATTGTCCCATTTGGGGCAGGTTTGGGTATATGCTTCTCACAAACCAAAGCTTCTCACAACAAGCATGATGGTTTCGGTACGGAACGCCCCACCTTTGGGGACGAAACGATATCCATTGCCTCTTATTGCTTTCAAAAAATTTCTCGTGTCAACATAGAACAGGAGTGTTGTGCTATTTTTGTGATTTTTCGGGGTTCGTTTGGACATTTTCATGCATTAAGTGAGTTTTCAATGCATTTATGTGCATAATTCAAATTTGAACTACATGCACATGCTCCAATGCATATAAATTGGTTGAAAAATCAAATATTTGTCCTTGGGTGCATGCTTAGGTCCCATGCAAGAAATGGGAATGAATTTCAAACACCAGGGCACCGTTGATTGCCGGCAAAACATTGAGATGCCTGGTTTTTAAATTCTAGTAAATCCAAAACTCGTCTGGAATTCATGAAACTTGGCATGCTATCATGGAGCGGCATCAACATGTCTTGGTAAATTTGTTGTCCCATTTGGGGAAGGTTTGGGTATATGCTTCTCACAACAAGCATGATGGTTTCGGTAGGGAATGACCCAACTTTGGGGGTGAAACGATATCCATTGCCTCTTATTGCTTTCAAATTTTTTCTCGTGTCAACATAGAACAAGAGGAGTGTTGTGTTATTTTTTGTGATTTTCCGGGGTTCGTTTGGACATTTTTATGCATTAAGTGAGTTTTCAATGCATTTATGTGCATAATTCAAATTTGAACTACATGCACATGCTCCAGTGCATATAAATTGGTTGAAAAATCAAATGTTTTGTCCTTGGGTGCATGCTTAGGTCCCACGCAAGAAATGGGAATGAATGTCAATCACCCTGCCACCGTCACTCGGCCGCAAACATTGAGATGCCTGGTTTTTAAATTCTAGTAAATCCAAAAATCGTTTGAAATTCATGAAACTTGGCATGTTATCATGGAGTGGCATCAACATGCCGTGGTAAATTTTTGTCCCATTTGGGGCAGATTTGGGTATATGTTTCTCACAATCCATAGCTTCTCACAACAAGCATGATGGTTTCAGATAGAACACCCATATGCAAAGTGAGAGCAGGATTTGTGCATCTCTTGAACACAAACAGTTATTTTGGATGACCCGTGTGAACCACTTACAAACAATTTAGTGCGATTTGCATCTCTCATATTGGGTATGTTGCCATTTGTCAAACTAGAAAGATTGACATTTGTTGATCTAGTAACATTGCCATTTGCCAACCTTGTAACACTGCGATTTGTCAAAATATGAAGCTAAAAATCACTAGCAGTATCTAATTTTTGCAACTAAAATTCAGTAATTAAGCATAGATGGAGGCGAGGAGGCGTGTTCAGCTAGGCGTGCAGCGGGCGATGCAGTACTATTCAATTTGACAGCAGGCGGCGCAGTTCCCGATACGGCTTTAATGTAGACAAGGGAGAGGGTAGCTGTACCCGAAATGTTGAACAGCCAATGATGCATCCTACTTCAATTAGCATCATGTGAATGCATGAGGGAAGTAATGGGAGAACCGGGAAAAGAGGTAGCACGATGTGAATGCAATGCAATTTGCACTCATATAAAGGCGCCCCTCCATTCCAATGCATCTACCACATCGTACGCACCTAAGCATTTGCCCACCTACACTAATAAGCGCAAAAGTGCCCACTCCAAACCCATGGCGGCGATGCGCGCGAGCAGTCATCGGTTGTGCCAGATGGTCCACGACGCCGGCCTGCGGCATGGTACCGTGGATCGTCTCCATATGGTGTTGGCGACTGGCTGATGGATGGCTGCCGTCAATGCCAGTTACGACTCTTAGCTGGACCAGATGATCGTTCGCACCACCAACAGGTTCGCCGTCGTCAAGATGGTCGCGGACAACATCGCCGTACTCCTCTAGCCCGTGCGCTCGGGCTCCTCATTGCCTTGCTCTCCGGCCGCGTACGCAACGTGCAGGTGTGCAATGGGCGATGGGCCCAGACCCCTGCGCCATAGGATTTAGACCGGCGTGCTGACCTCTCTGTTGTGCCTAGGTAGGGCTGCGACGTGTTGATCTTCCGAGGCCAGGCATGACCCAGAAAAGTGTGTCCGGACAAAGGGGATCGAGCGTGTTGGGAAATGTGGTGCACCCCTGCAGGGAAGTTGATCTATTCGAATAGTCATGTCCCTCGGTAAAAGGACGACCCGGAGTTGTACCTTGACCTTATGACAACTAGAACCAGATACTTAATAAAACACACCCTTCCAAGTGCCAGATACAACCGGTGATCGCTCTCTCATAGGGCGACGAAGGGAGGATCATCGGTTAGGATTATGCTACACGATGCTACTTGGTGAACTTACCATCTACTCTCTTCTACTGCTGCAAGATGGAGGTTACCAGAAGTGTAGTCTTCGAAAGGACTAGCTATCCCCCTCTTATTCCGGCATTCTGCAGTTCAGTCCACATATGATACCATTAATCCATTTGATACCAATGCATACATATGTAGTGTAGCTCCTTGCTTGCGAGTACTTTGGATGAGTACTCACGGTTGCTTTGCTCCCTCTTTTCCCCTTTTCTATACTCAATTGCTGCGACCAGACGATGGAGCCCAGGAGCCAGACGCCACTGTTGATGACGACTACTACTACTCGGGAGGTGCCTACTACTATGTGCAGCCCGCTGACGGCGACTAGGAGTAGTTTAGGAGGATCCCAGGCAGGAGGCATGCGCCTCTTTTGATCTGTATCCCAGTTTGATGAGGACATCAATACCATTGTTACACCCACATTCCCTACTGTTACATATACTGGACCAATTACTAGAGCTCGCGCACGCCAATTAAATTACCAGGTACTTTCGTTTCTTGGTAATGATTCTAATGTTCATGAGATTATGATGCTGCCTAAATTGGATACATTTGTTTTGCTTTCAAATGAAGGGCCTAGCTTGGAGAAGGATGAACATTGGAGCAAGAACACGCATGAAGTTGATGGCATGCGCAAGGGGATCAAGAACGGAGTTACAAGTGATGATTTCAGGACTTTGAAGCCGCCATAAGGAGTGCATGAAGCCATGGACGAAATATACAAGATGCCACTTCATAATATTCGTCCATAGGCTATTCTAGGTGCTGCGTCACCTTATTAATGGGCCAGGCCCATGTAATTTCGAAATACTTAAGTATAGGCTATTTTTAGAGTCCGTATGTGTGGGGAAACAAGAGTTAGGGTTGGTTTCGGACCCCACCCTCAAGGGCCACGAAATTCCCCTCTCTTCCTCCATATATACAGCCCTTAGGGCGTCGTTTAGACTTTGGGTTTTGTTTAGATTAAAAGTTCGCCATAGCTGCAACTTCGCGTACTTCGTTTGTGTCCAACGACCAGACCAAGACGTCACAGAACCCCACCTTGATCAATAAAGCTTTCATCTTATATTCGCAATATCCAGATTGCAATCTCAGTTTCTTGCTTGTTCTTCGTTTGCTCGCAGGAAACAGGCCCTCGTGGTCAGGTTGATCGTGCTCCGGCGTGGTCAATAACCCCTCGGAAGTTGGTTTAGCGATTGCTAAGGCGCGACGTCTCGCACGTTCGTAGTCGGATCGTCAAGGTCGACTCCCACAGAAAACGATAGCCACCATCTCATCGAAACATCGGGACACCTTAGCCTCTATCAAGTGGTATCAGATTTCCAGGTTGCTCGGTGAGATTTTACAGTTTTTCGTAGATTAGATCGAGTCTGTTCTTCATACCTACAGTCCACGAAAAAGCCACACAAAAAAAAATTAGGGTTAGTTCATCATATCCGAACCAATCTGAGCCTTTGCATAATCTTTTTAGGGTTTTTGCTTTGTTGAATTTGCGGTTGCATCGTCGTGTCAAGTTGCTGGTCTTAGAGTCTAGTCTTTTAGAGTTTCGAGTTCTGGTCATAAGTTGTCACGCCGCCGCCGCACCATCATCATCGCCCATCTACCACTTTTGCTTATCCGCCACCGCTCTGAATCCTTATCCATATACCACTACCAATCCGTATCCATATACCACCATCAATCTCTATCCATATACCACCACCGCTACCATATACCACCACCGCTGCCATATACCACAACCATATATCCACCACCAATCCGAGTTCTTCTCATATTAGGTTTGTTCTTGAGATCAATCTCAATTCCGATTCGTGTTTCCTTGCCTGCGTAGGTCTCGGAAAAAAAAAGAGTCTGGAGACCCCCGGGCAGTTTTTAGGCCAAAATTTTCACGGGCAAAAATATTTTTTCCCTATCCTATTTTTAGGCTTTTCTGAGTCTTTTGAGCCACGTGCCATCATAGTGATTTTTTGTCGCACTTTTTCGTCGTCGCTGCCCTGATTTCCGAAAAAAAAAGTGAAAAAAAAATTTTCGTGCCCATCCTATCAGTTTGACGAGGGAAGAGTTTTGAGACACTCGCCATTATAGTAATTTTTCGCACAAAAAAAAAGAGGAGCGCAAAAAAAAAAGTTCCAGAGTGTGCTTTTCCCTTATTTACGTGCAGCGCCGTGATTTTGTTAGTGTTCTAGGCTCGCGTCTCTAGCACGGTCTAGCCTAGGACCAGCACAGTACCGTCGTTGAGCGTTTATTCAACTTTGCATCTCTGAATTGATTATTGCTGACCCTTTTTGCTACCATACTATAAGCCTTCCCAGCTCCACATACCTCTACATCATGCGTTTGACTCTCCCTGGCAATCGCTCTATCCAAGCTTTTGAGAGTTTTGACTACAACGGTTGCCGATCACCGCCTGCTGCTGGGTAAGAACTGGTAAGAATTTGAGATTTGCTTGACGGATTTGTGACACCCGCCACCACCACCTCTTGTTAGTATTCTGTAGGATCATATTCTTGTGTGTTTTCTATTGTTGCTAACCATGGCAGGATCACAAGCCGACGAGACTGACTGGGAGAACATGACGAATCAGGAGGTGTGATCCTACTTCCTAATTTCAATAAGACTTTTGAGCTTGAATGTGATGCTAGTGGAATTGGATTAATGGGTGCTAGCCTTCTTAAGGCAAACTTGTTTATCTTATGTCTGTACTCAGATATTGATGTCTTGTATTCGAGCCTTCGAGGCCCCTGGCTTGTAATATGATGCTTGTATGACTTATTTTATTTGTAGAGTTGTGTTGTGATATCTTCCCATGAGTCCCTGATCTTGATCGTACACATTTGCGTGTATGATTAGTGTACGATTGAATCGGGGGCATCACAGACAGCTGATCTCGTTTGATTCATCGACGAGTTTCTGGTAGGCATTTCTGGTTGTGGCATTACCATTATCGACGGGTTCCTCTGGAAGCGGATTCTTTAGAACTTGTTCCTTTTTCTCATGTCTAAGAACAATTTTCAGGTTTCTATACCAGGTGATAAAGTTTGCTCCATTCAATTTATCCTTTTCCAGGATTGATTTCAACGCAAAAGGGGTAACTTGAGCAGGTGGTTCCATTGCTCTACAACAGAAATATGCAAAACACTAAGACATGTATTCATGAAGAGTGGTTCATATTAAACATTTTAATAAGATCATTACTCCCACTAAATTCTACATCCCTCGGTTGATACTTGGTGATTCAAGATCTAAGATCAACATGTCAACTAGTGAGCTTTTGCATCACTGCTAGAAGACAAGATCACTCGGTAAGCAACTCTTGCTA
Source organism: Triticum urartu (assembly GCF_056163025.1). Classification (NCBI taxonomy): domain Eukaryota; kingdom Viridiplantae; phylum Streptophyta; class Magnoliopsida; order Poales; family Poaceae; genus Triticum; species Triticum urartu. The sequence continues at coordinate 376,045,271 of NC_141879.1, forward strand.
ATCGTATCTCCATACGACTCTTGTTGCTGGGGGCATCTCATGCCTCGCCAACTCCTATGCCTCGTGGCGCAAAATTGTTTTGATAGCCACGACAAGTCAACCAATGCTTCACATGTAAGTGTCTAACACAAACCCATCACTTCAAGGAGATCTAATGACACCCTAATTTTATAGGCCCACCACTAAATATACTTGACATGTGAAGGTGCGGCAATTGGGAGGCATTTATACTTGACATTCTTTGAGGGGTCGCCCCACTTAAAACATCTACCATGCAAAAGAAGGGTGCATAAAAGGGATAAAATTTCACATGCAATTTATATATGTGTGATATGGTATAGCCCCTTTTTATGACGCATGGTGTCCATCTCGATGCATGGTTGTCCTCGTGGTGATCTCTTTCTCCACGCCATGGTGTCAACCGCCAAGTGTTTACATAAGATACTAAGCTATTACAAACTAATAGCTATGAAAGTAAAATACACTAGATGGCTTCTCATCTTGACACGCAGGTCATTAATACAATAATGGGACAACCATATGGCTCCTGTCGGTTGCCACACTCCTGGCACGCGGGTCATGAAACAATAATGTACAAGCAACATTCATGGGCTATACCAAATCACAAGCATTCCCTGCAAAGACAAGTCAGGCGTTCTACCACCAAAGGTAAAACCTCCCGAAACTCTATTTTCCAAGCGGATTTTGGCTAATCTAACTTCTCATTAGCTTCAGTTTGACGGGTCATGGAGCAAAATCGGAGTTTGTATGCAAAAGTTATAGCCATTTTACCCTAACCGCTCCAACACATTTCAGCACTGCGGAAATCACATTTCCACGGTGTTAATCTATGTTCCGATTCGATCAATCGCATTGATCTTCACATGCTGCATCCGGATTTACATCCCATTGTCTACCTAGACGGCAGAAACCGACCGGTAGGGGTAACTCATGTCACGACCTCTGTGTCACGATCATGGAAACAAGATCATGAAACCAACCTTCAACACTGGCGTGCACGACCCATCTCATCGACTCGCACCTGAACCAATCTACATATCTCAAATGCATATCAAAAAATCTATCACCACACAGCGGAGGCTCTGACACCACTGTTGGAACATGCGGTACGCTAATCTAGTGCCAAATAAAAAAATTCTACAGCGCACCCAAGATCATGCTACTGGAAATAGATCACGGGATCGGGTTTACCACTAGACGCATAGTCACCCCAGCGAAAGTAGAGTTGGTGATGCGTGTAGTCAATCTCCTAGGCCGTCTCCTCCTCGCGTCGTCGATCTCCCGCATACAGCGAAGACCCGTGAACGGTGATCTACCGTGAACGGCGCCTCACGGTTCACTCGAACGGTTCGTCCAAGCATCGCAGATGTGATGCCTCCAAGGTATCCACGCGTACGGGGAGCAGCGTCGAGCGGCAGACTGCTAGCTCCGGTCATGCAGCATGGACGTGGGGAGTGGCGGAAGCGTCTCTTGTGAGGTGGGAAAAGGATCAACCCTAAGTGGTGCGCCCACTCCCCTTTATATAGACCTCCAAGGTGGGCTCAACACTTGAGCCCACTAGAAGTCTGCCTCCATTTTCCATTCGGATCTAATCCGAATGGGTTGTAGCCCCTTAAGAGTGCGACCCTATACATTCACGTACACATGGACACAACCAGAGTCGATAGTTGGTAGCGGCTCCTAGCAGAACATGCCAACTCCCAAGTGTGCGTAAAGTCGTTTGATGAACCTCGACAATGTGTCGTACGCAACATTCCTTTTGCCTCATGTTATTTGTGAAGGAAATATGCCCTAGAGGCAATAATAAAGTTGTTATTTATATTTCCTTATATCATGATAAATGTTTATTATTCATGCTAGAATTGTATTAACCGGAAACTTAGTACATGTGTGAATACATAGACAAACAGAGTGTCCCTAGTATGCCTCTACTGGACTAGCTTATTAATCAAAGATGGTTAAGTTTCCTGACCATAGACATGTGTTGTCATTTGATGAACAGGATCACATCATTAGAGAATTATGTCATGTACAAGACCCATCCGTTAGCTTAGCATAATGATTGTTTAGTTTTATTGCTATTGCTTTCTTCATGACTTATACATATTCCTCTAACTATGAGATTATGCAACTCCCAAATACCGGAGGAACACCTTGTGTGCTATCAAACGTCACAATGTAACTGGGTGATTATAAAGATGCTCTACAGGTGTCTCCGAAGGTGTTTGTTGAGTTGGCATAGATCAAGATTAGGATTTGTCACTCCGTCTATCGGAGAGGTATCTTTGGGCCCTCTCAGTAATGCACATCACTATAAGCCTTGCAAGTGACTAATGAGTTAGTTATGGGATGATGTATTATGGAATGAGTAAAGAGACTTGCCGATAACGAGATTGAACTAAGTATAAGGATATGGACGATCGAATCTCGGGCAAGTAACATACCGATGACAAAGGCAATAACGTATGTTGTTATGCGGTTCGACCGATAAAGATCTTCATAGAATATGTAGGAGCCAATATGAGTATCCAGGTTCCGCTATTGGTTATTGACTGGAGATGTGTCTCGGTCATGTCTACATAGTTCCCGAACCCGTAGGGTCCGCACGCTTAACTTTCGATGACGATTTGTATTATGAGCTATGTGTTTTGGTGACCGAAGTTTGTTCGGAGTCCCGGATGAGATCACGGACATGACAAGGAGTCTCGAAATGGTCGAGAGGTAAAGATTGATATATTGGAAGGTTATATACAGACACCGGAATGGTTTCAACAAGGTTCGGGGATTTTTCGGAGTATCGGGAGGCTACCGGAACCCCCTAGGAAAGTTAATGGGCTTATTGGGCCGTAGTGGAGAGAGTGAGGCTGCCACAGGAGGTGGCGTGCACCCCCTCCCAGCCCAAACCGAATTGGACTAGAGTTGGGGGTGCGCCCCCCCCCCTTTCCTTCTCCCTCTCCCACCTTTCCCCTTTCCCCTTTCCGTTGGTTGGAAGGAAGGGGCGAATCCTACTTGGACTAGGAGTCCAAGTAGGACTCCCCCCTTGGCGCGCCGCCCTTGGGCCGGCCACCTCCTCCTCCCCCCCCTTATATATGGGGGCGGGGGCACCCCAAAGGCACACCAAGATTTCTCTTAGCCGTGTGCGGTGCCCCCTCCATAGTTTACCACCTCGATCATATTGTCGTAGTGCTTAGGCGAAGCCCTACGCGGATCACATCATCAACACCGTCACCACGTCGTCGTGCTGACAAAACTCTCCCTCAACCCTCTACTGGATCAAGAGCTCGAGGGACATCATCGTGTTGAGCGTGTGTTGAACACGGAGGTGCCATACGTTCGGTACTTGGATCATGAAGACGTTCGACTACATCAACCGCGTTAACCTAACGCTTACGCTTTCAGTTTACAAGGGTACGTGGACACAATCTCCCCCTCTCGTTGCTATACATCTCCTAGATAGATCTTGTGTGATCATAGGAAATTTTTTGAAATTGCATGCTATGTTCCCCAATAGTGGCATCCGAGCCAGGTCTATGCGTAGATGATATGCACGAGTAGAACACAAAGAGTTGTGGGCGATAATAGTCATACTTATTACCACCAACGTCTTACTTTGATTCGGTGGTATTGTTGGATGAAGCGGCCCAGACCGACATTACATGACCGCGTTCATGAGACTGGTTCTACCGACGTGCTTCGCACACAGGTGGCTGGCGGGTGTCTGTTTCTCCAAATTTAGTTGAATCGAGTTTGACTACGGCCGGTCCTTGTTGAAGGTTAAAACAACACACTTGATGAAAAATCGTTGTGGTTTTGATGCGTAGGTAAGAACAGTTCTTGCTAGAAGCCCGTAGCAGCCACGTAAAACTTGCAACAACAAAGTAGAGGACGTCTAACTTGTTTTTGCAGGGCATGTTGTGATATGATATGTTCAAGATGTGATGAGATATAAATTGTTGTATGAGATGATCATGTTTTGTAAAAGTTGTCGGCAACTGGCAGCAGCCTTATGGTTGTCGCTTTATTGTATGAAATGCAATCGCCGTGTAATTGCTTTACTTTATCACTAAGAGGTAGCGATAGTCGTAGAAGCAATAGTTGGCGAGACGACAACGACGCTATGATGGAGATTAAGGTGTCAATCCGGTGACGATGGAGATCATGACGGTGCTTTGGAGATGGAGATCAAAGGCACAAGATGATGATGGCCATATCATGTCACATATTTTGATTGCATGTGATGTTTATCCTTTATGCATCTTATTTTGCTTAGTACGGCGGTAGCATTATAAGATGATCCCTCACTAAATTTCAAGGTATAAGTGTTCTCCCTGAGTATGCACCATTGCTACAGTTCGTCATGCCGAGACACCAGGTGATGATCGGGTGTGATAAGCTCTTGTAACATCCCAAATTTTCAATTTGGAATGTTATACATTAGATCATCATGCATATCATATTTTATTTTGCTTTTGGTTTTGATCCTAGAAAATCCTACGCAACTCAAGGACCCACGGAGAGAGCTAGGGATTTCGTTATTTACGTATTTGAGTTTTCTCAAATTATGTAAACAGGATCATTTGATTTTATTTATTTTATCATCAATTATTTCTATTACAAAAATATGAGAGAGGGAATAAAATGACTTTCCCAAAGTATAGAAATATTTAGGATTTAATAAAAAATCAAATAAGATTTATTTCGGAGTTTTTCGGTATTTTATTTGAATTTAGGAAAAATGCGCGTTTTTCAAAGTTGTAGTTTGGGCCCAGATAAATGTTCACTTTATCGGGCTTGATTTTAGGAACCCGGCAAAATTTATTTCGTGATTTTTGGAGTCCGTTTAGTATTTCTTTTTATTTTTCTTCCGAGCGGATTTATAAAAAAAACGGAAACCGACTCCGGGCCGTACCCGCCAGGAGACTGCCGACCGGGCCTTTAAATAGCGACCGCCCCGGCCCGAGGGGAGCCCAGCCGCCGCCGCCGCCTGACCTAACCCTAACCCTAGCTCCTGTCCCGCCGCCGCCGCCCGTCGCCGCCGTCGCCGGAGCGCGCCGCCCGAGGTTCGCCGCCGCCGCCTCGTTTTCCGTGCAGTTTTTTTTTTAAAAAAAATTTATTCTGTTCGTCGTTTGTCTTTTTCGTCGGATTTTCCGCGGTTATTTTCTGATCGCGATTTCTGATCCGATTTTCGTTTTAGTATAACTTTTCGCTCGTTTATCGGAATCAGGCGATTCAAGCGCCTGGAGTTTCGTCTCGAAACCCTCTTTCCGAATAATCAACTTAAACATGTTTTTGCTACAGTAAAATTTGCCCTAGATCCAGATTACTAGAACGAAGTTGTTTTCTTTCGCCGTTTGATTTCTTTTGCTTCTTCGATTTGATTCTTTTGCCAACCAGGGTTCTTAAGTTGAACTTTCTGGTTAGATCTCTTATTTGAGTTTTACCTGTGCATTAGATGAGTACTTATTGTATGCTTGTTGTTTGTCTGCGATAGAATACCCGGAGTGCGCCGCTTGTTACTTCGAATCTCTAGGTTACGCGGATCCTCAGCAAGGCAAGTAACACTTTGATCATACCTTTTCTACAACCCAGTTTTATTGCATTAGATCAATCCTCACACATTGCATGATTAGGATCTAATTAAATTGTGGGATGGGAAGTAGATGAGGTAGTACCTATTACCTGTTTATTATCAAACCTTTGGGAGTTACTTCTACGTTTGCTTATTATGCCATGCTATGCTAGTAGACATGGATTGGGTGAGTGATATCCATGAAAGATGTGAGATTGTTAATTAATGGTTTATCTAAGGTGGCAACCTAACACACATCTGGGTGGATTGAGGCACCTGGGGTTTCCAGGACTTGCCTGTTTTTATTGGACCGCCACCCAGGCCCAAAGGGATCATGAGATTATTCATACTAGAAACTTCCGTGTGCAGCCACAAGCCATTATGGGCTCTGGCATAGTTGACTAAGTTGTGCGAACTCTTACAGTGGTAGACTAGCAGATGTAGGGGATGTAGGTGGTACGGTCTACCCGATCGTAAGGTGCTAGCGCTTCTGAAAGACTATGTCTCGGTCATCCGTCTTCTCAAACACCCTGTAGTGCGAGAAACCAAACGGAGGCGATCGAGTCTTGTGGGGAAAAGTGCGCAAACCTCTGCAGAGTGTAATAAACTAATCATGGTTAGCCGTGTCCCCGGTTATGGACAATCTTGAGTATCTAGTACTTGGATTTTCATGTGAATCTCAACATGTTACTCTAAAATTAATTTTGATGGGTTTTAATGATGTTACTTAATTGGGATTGAGAATGCTGTCAACCATTCTCAATGTTTCACAACCACCATGATAGTAATTAATCTTATTCCTTTGAAGTAGGGAAAAATTGGCTTTACGCAAAAACAGTAACCATAGAGCTTTCCACCAGCCAAATATGCATATAGTATAGCTGTTGCATTTCATTACTCTCTATGTGTTACCTTGCCAGCATATTCCATGTGCTGACCCGTTTCGGGCTGCAACGTTAATGTTGCAGACTTTTCAGACGACGATTAAGGAGTTTTTAGGTCGTGGTTCTATACTCAGTGATGCCGCTGGAGTTGATGGACTCACTTATCTTCCAAGCCTTCCGCTGTTATCGTCAGTAGATGGCCTTAAGCCATATTTATTGTAATAAGTTCTCTCTTGAGACACTCGATGTAATAAGTGTGTGATTGCTACTCTGCTATAAATCCTCCGAGTACTATGTGGTGTCAGCATTACTGATCCAGGGATGACACCGGAGCACAGAGATCAGACTGTTTGAGGTCTGGTCGCTACAGAGATGGTATCAGAGCACACGCTGACTGTAGGACACGACCACTAAGCTAAAGACCTAGATCACTGCTCACTCTCTTCTCTTCTGACTTCTCATCTTTTCTACTCTTTAGGATGGCGGATGCAAGGAATAAGTTCACACAACCGGATGAAGATACACCCTTTGGGCGCCACTTGAAGGAAGTCACTAGATACCTGAACATAGGAATACCAAGCTTCACGAGAACCTACAACGCCACTTTACCTGAAGAAGAGCGCTGGATGATTCAAGTTCAAATTCCAGGAAGGACGTTCATGCCAGTCACTGAGCCCATAGAGTTTTCTTTTGATGCACCAACTTGGAGTCTAGGAAAGAGTATGGCAGCTCACATCGCCATGGGACGCATTGGAGAAGTCTACCGCAAGGATCTCAAGGATACTATCTACCAGATTTGCGGACGCCGAGATGAACACTGGGAGATGATCAGCACCAGGAAAGATAGATCAATTGCAGCTTTTATTCAGGAGTTAAACCAGCACATTCGACGACAGGAGAATCAGATGTGCGCCGACATGATAGATCTGAAGAAGGCTAAGACTAGAATCAAGGAACTGGAGGAAGAACTCAAGGCTACACGCGAAGATTATGAAGAAGAAATTGAAGTATTGGTGGAGAAGAATGACGATCTGATTAAGAAGATAGGAATATTTATGGGAGGCCCGACACCAGTAGATGAAGACGAAGAACCCAATGAGATTAGCCCAGAATACTACATCATCATCGACGGCACCGACTCAGAACAAGATAGTAGTGATGATGACTGTGTTGATGAAGCAGGAGCAGATATCATGGAGTCTACAACCGTAGAATATTTCTAGTAGACCACCTCAACAGTAGTAGTAGTCCACCATGTAAATATAGTAGTCTGAGCACTTTGCGATAGTTAGATCGATTGTATGCCTTGTTTGTTTGATTGAAGTGAATTGTGTGCTTTTGCCTCATGTGCATATGGGTAGTGTTTTCCTTTAGACCCCCTCTATTCTTATATCTCATCTTTTCTAAAACCCTCAGATGCCTCCGAGACGTGACCCCGGATTTGCCTTTCCGCCGGAGCTCACCCAGTTGATCCAGCAGCAGAACACCCTGATGCAGTTGCTAGTTCAGAATCAGAATCAGGGGAACAACAACAACCCACCACCACCACCACATGTTGACCACTTAGCCCGTTTTCTTAGGCTGAATCCGCCGGTGTTTTCCAGTAGCACCGAGCCGATAGTAGCAGATGATTGGCTCCGCAAGATATCTAGGGAGTTGACCACAGCAGGATGCACTGATGTGGAGAAGGTGAAGTTTGCCGCACATCAGTTAGAAGGACCCGCAGCATCTTGGTGGGAGAATTTCACAACCACCTTCCCAGTCGACACTGTCACATGGGACCAGTTTCAGCAAGCTTTTCGTACTGCCCATGTTTCAGCAGGAGCAATGGCCATGAAGAAGCGTGAGTTTCGTAACTTGCGCCAAGGAGGACGAACAGTTGGCCAGTATGTGGAGGAGTTTAGTAAGCTAGCACGTTATGCCCCAGATGACGTTGCTATGGATGCAGCTAAGCAGGAGAAATTCCTGGAAGGATTGAATGATGAGTTGAGTATGCAATTGATGGTAGCCACCTTCAACAACTACCAGGAGTTGGTAGATCGTGCTCTTATGATTGAATGGAAGCAGCAGCAAATTGAGAACCGCAAGAGGAAGTATGGACAAGGAAAGTATAGTTCAGGAGCTCAGCAGAAGCCTCGTTTTACCCCTAGACCTGGAGGACATTTTTAGCATACCCATGGAGTAGGTAGCTCACACAATCACAATGGCACCAAGAATGGTAATGGGAATGGAGGAAGTAATGGACAGAACCGCAGCACCCCATCAACTCCAGCCAAGAAGGACTTGAGCCATGTCACTTGCTATAAGTGTTCGAAGCCAGGACATTTTGCAAATGAATGTCCTGAAGGCCAAAATGGCAATGGAAGTTCTGGGAAGAAGCCGAACCCTTTCAACAGGGGACAGGTGAACCACGTTAGCGTGGAGGAGGTTGAAGCTCAGTCCGATGCAGTAATAGGTAAGTTTTTGGTTAAGTCATTTACTGCACTCGTTCTTTTTGATACTGGTGCATCGCATTCATACATCTCAAGGGGATTTGTGGATAAGTATAACCTACCAACCCAAGCCCTTAGGTCACCCATGTTAGTAACCTCGCCAGGAGCAGAGTATGTGGCAAGTTTATGGTGTGATCGGTTACCATTAAGGATTGGTAACTATGTTTTTCCCTCAGACCTAATAGTATTGGGATCTCAAGGATTGGATGTGATATTAGGCATGGATTGGTTATCAAAGTATAAAGGGAATATTGAGTGTGCTAGTAAGTCAATTTTGCTTACCACACCAGAAGGGAGAAGGATCAAGTATGTATCCCGGCATGTACCGAAAAGGACACAAGTGAATTGCCTAACAGGAGTTGTGCAGGAGGAAGTACCAGTGGTAAAGGATTTTCCTGATGTATTTCCCGAAGAGTTGCCAGGCATGCCACCAGATAGAGACATTGAGTTTTTGATTGAGCTTTTGCCAGGCACTGGGCCAATATCGAAGAGACCATATAGGATGCCCGCAAAAGATTTGGTGGAAATTAAGAAGCAGATTAAGGAGTTACTGGATAAGGGATATATTCGCCCAAGTTCTTCGCCTTGGGGATCACCAGTACTTCTAGTGGAGAAGAAGGATGGATCGTTAAGGATGGTTGTTGACTATCGAGGATTGAACGAAGTAACGATCAAGAACAAGTACCCACTACCAATGATCAACGATCTGTTTGATCGGTTGCAAGGAGCTAAAGTGTTTTCCAAGATCGATTTGCGATCAGGATACCACCAGTTGAAGATTCGAGAGCAGGACATACCTAAGACAGCTTTTACCACCAGGTATGGGCTGTATGAGTATACCGTTATGTCATTTGGTCTGACTAACGCGCCTGCCTATTTTATAAACATGATGAACAAAGTGTTTATGGAGTTTTTGGATAAGTTCGTCGTAGTGTTCATTGATGATATCCTGGTGTATTCGAAGAATGAAGAGGAGCATAAGGAGCATTTGCGTGTGATACTTGGAAAGCTCAGAGAACATCAATTATATGCCAAGTTTAGCAAATGTGAGTTTTGGTTGAAGGAAGTAGGATTTCTCGGACACGTTATATCTGGAGAAGGTATAGCAGTAGATTTCGCTAAAGTTGAAACCGTGACCAAGTGGGAAGCACCAACAACAGTTGGAGACATCCGGAGTTTTCTTGGACTCGCAGGATACTACCAGAGATTTATTGAGAATTTCTCAAGGATTGCAAAACCTATGACGGAGTTGTTGAAGAAGGATACTAAGTTCAAATGGACAGAGGAGTGTGAGGCCAGTTTCCAGGAGTTGAAGAAACGTTTGGTGACCTCACCAGTGTTGATTTTGCCAGATCAAACCAAGGATTATGAGGTGTATTGCGACGCTTCACGTCGAGGACTTGGAGCAGTACTTATGCAGGAAGGAAGAGTTGTTTCGTATGCTTCACGACAACTGAAGCCCCATGAATTGAATTATGCTACGCATGATTTGGAGTTAGCAGCCGTAGTGCATGCATTGAAGACATGGAGACATTTCCTCATTGGAAATCATTGTGAGGTGTACACGGATCATAAGAGTTTGAAGTACATTTTCACGCAGAAGGAGTTGAATCTCAGACAAAGGAGATGGTTGGAGCTTATCAAGGATTATGATATGAGATTGCATTATCATCCCGGGAAGGCTAATGTAGTAGCTGATGCATTAAGCCGCAAGAGCCATGTCAATACACTAATGACGGGAGAAATACCCAAGGAGTTAGCAGAAAATCTTCGTGAACTATGTGTGGAAATAGTTCCAAGAGGCTATGTAGCAGCACTAGAGATTCAGTCAACTTTGATGGATAAAATCAGAGAAGCGCAGAAAACGGACAAAGAGATTGCCGCCATAAAGGAGAAACTGAGCAAAGGAAAAGCTAAAGGATTTCGTGAGGATGAGCACGACACCCTATGGTTTGAAGATCGTGTTTACGTGCCCAATGACCCGGAGATCAGAAAGTTGATTTTGCAAGAGGCACATGACTCACCGTATTCGATTCACCCAGGAAATACCAAGATGTATTTGGATATGAAGGATATTTTCTGGTGGACCGGAATGAAGAAGGATATTGCGGAGTATGTAGCAGTTTGTGATGTATGTCAGAGAGTAAAGGCAGAACATCAGAAGCCAGCAGGATTGTTGCAACCATTGCCGATACCCGAATGGAAGTGGGATAAGCTAGGCATGGATTTTATCACGGGATTACCAAGGACTCGTTCAGGCTATGACTCGATTTGGGTTGTAGTCGATCGATTGATGAAGGTAGCTCATTTCATCCCAGTAAAGACCACTTACACAAGTGGTAAGTTGGCAAAGATATACATGACCAGAATCGTATGTTTGCATGGAGTTCCAAGGAGCATCGTATCAGATAGAGGAACCCAGTTTACCTCAAAGTTCTGGAAGTAGTTGCATGAGACTTTGGGTACTAGGCTAGAGTTTAGTACAGCTTTTCATCCGCAGACAGATGGACAGACCGAGAGAGTCAATCAGATTTTGGAAGATATGCTGAGAGCTTGTGCGCTAGATTATGGATCTAGTTGGGACGATAATTTGCCATATGCAGAGTTCTCTTATAATAATAGCTATCAGACCAGCTTGAAGATGGCCCCTTTCGAAGCTTTGTACGGAAGGAGGTGCAGGACACCGTTGTCATGGGACGAAGTTGGAGACCGCCAGTTGTTTGGACCAGATCTGATCAAAGAGTCTGAATAGAAAGTGAAGTTGATTCGCGATAGGCTCAAGGTAGCCCAGTCCAGGCAGAAGAGCTACGCAGATTCTAAATGCAAGGAGACAGTTTACGAAGTTGGAGATAGAGCTTATCTTCGAGTATCCCCACTTCGAGGGATTAAGCGCTTTGGAGTTAAGGGGAAGTTAGCGCCACGATTTGTAGGGCCATATCGAGTTTTGGAGCGTATGGGAGAAGTGGCCTACAAGTTGGAATTGCCAGAAGGATTGACAGGAGTGCATGATGTGTTCCACGTTTCTCAGTTGAAGAAGTGTCACGCGGAGATGGCTGACATACCTTTGAGAGATACAGTGCCATTAGAAGCAATTCAGTTGGATAACAATTTGACCTATGAGGAGAAACCAGTCAAGATTCTCGAGTTTGCCAGCCGAGTCACTCGCAGCAAGGTTATCAAGTTTTGCAAAGTTCAGTGGAGCCACCACACGGAGGATGAAGCCACCTGGGAGCGAGAGGAAGATTTGCTCAAAGACCACCCTCACCTATTTTCTAGCCAACCTGAATCTCGAGGGCGAGATTCATCTTAAGGGGGGTAGGTTTGTAACATCCCAAATTTTCAATTTGGAATGTTATACATTAGATCATCATGCATATCATATTTTATTTTGCTTTTGGTTTTGATCCTAGAAAATCCTACGCAACTCAAGGACCCACGGAGAGAGCTGGGGATTTCGTTATTTACGTATTTAAGTTTTCTCAAATTATGTAAACAGGATCATTTGATTTTATTTATTTTATCATCAATTATTTCTATTACAAAAATATGAGAGAGGGAATAAAATGACTTTCCCAAAGTATAGAAATATTGAGGATTTAATAAAAAAATCAAATAAGATTTATTTCGGAGTTTTTCGGTATTTTATTTGAATTTAGGAAAAATGCGCGTTTTTCAAAGTTGTAGTTTGGGCCCAGATAAATGTTCACTTTATCGGGCTTCATTTTAGGAACCTGGCAAAATTTATTTCGTGATTTTTGGAGTCCGTTTAGTATTTCTTTTTATTTTTCTTTCAAGCGGATTTATAAAAAAAAAACGAAACCGACTCCGGGCCGTACCCGGCCAGGAGACTGCCGACCGGGCCTTTAAATAGCGATCGCCCCGGCCCGAGGGGAGCCCAGCCGCCGCTGCCGCCTGACCTAACCCTAACCCTAGCTCCTGTCCCGCCGCCGCCGCCGCCCGCCGCCGCCGTCGCCGGAGCGCGCCGCCCGAGGTTCGCCGCTGCAGCCTCGTTTTTCGTGCAGTTTTTTTAAAAAAAAAATTATTCTGTTCGTCGTTTGTCTTTTTTGTCGGATTTTCCGCGGTTATTTTCTGATTGCGATTTCTGATCCGATTTTCGTTTTAGTATAACTTTTCACTCGTTTATCGGAATCAGGCGATTCAAGCGCCTGGAGTTTCGTCTCGAAACCCTCTTTCCGAATAATCAACTTAAACATGTTTTTGCTACAGTAAAATTTGCCCTAGATCCAGATTACTAGAACGAAGTTGTTTTCTTTCGCCGTTTGATTTCTTTTGCTTCTTCGATTTGATTCTTTTGCCAACCAGGGTTCTTAAGTTGAACTTTCTGGTTAGATCTCTTATTTGAGTTTTACCTGTGCATTAGATGAGTACTTATTGTATGCTTGTTGTTTGTCTGTGATAGAATACCCGGAGTGCGCCGCTTGTTACTTTGAATCTCTAGGTTACGCGGATCCTCAGCAAGGCAAGTAACACTTTGATCATACCTTTTCTACAACCCAGTTTTATTGCATTAGATCAATCCTCACACATTGCATGATTAGGATCTAATTAAATTGTGGGATGGGAAGTAGATGAGGTAGTACCTATTACCTGTTTATTATCAAACCTTTGGGAGTTACTTCTACGTTTGCTTATTATGCATGCTATGCTAGTAGACGTGGATTGGGTGAGTGATATCCATGAAAGATGTGAGATTGTTAATTAATGGTTTATCTAAGGTGGCAACCTAACACACATCTGGGTGGATTGAGGCACCTGGGGTTTCCAGGACTTGCCTGTTTTTATTGGACCGCCACCCAGGCCCAAAGGGATCATGAGATTATTCATACTAGAAACTTCCGTGTGTAGCCACAAGCCATTATGGGCTCTGGCATAGTTGACTAAGTTGTGCGAACTCTTACAGTGGTAGACTAGCAGATGTAGGGGTTGTAGGTGGTACGGTCTACCCGATCGTAAGGTGCTAGCGCTTCTGAAAGACTATGTCTCGGTCATCCATCTTCTCAAACACCCTGTAGTGCGAGAAACCAAACGGAGGCGATCGAGTCTTTTGGGGAAAAGTGCGCAAACCTCTGCAGAGTGTAATAAACTAATCATGGTTAGCCGTGTCCCCGGTTATGGACAATCTTGAGTATCTAGTACTTGGATTTTCATGTGAATCTCAACATGTTACTCTAAAATTAATTTTGATGGGTTTTAATGATGTTACTTAATTGGGATTGAGAATGCTGTCAACCATTCTCAATGTTTCACAACCACCATGATAGTAATTAATCTTATTCCTTTGAAATAGGGAAAAATTGGCTTTACGCAAAAACAGTAACCATAGAGCTTTCCACCAGCCAAATATGCATATAGTATAGCTGTTGCATTTCATTACTCTCTATGTGTTACCTTGCCAGCATATTCCATGTACTGACCCATTTCGGGCTGCAACGTTAATGTTGCAGACTTTTCAGATGACTATTAAGGAGTTTTTAGGTCGTGGTTCTATACTCAGTGATGCCGCTGGAGTTGATGGACTCACTTATCTTCCAAGCCTTCCGCTGTTATCGTCACTAGATGGCCTTAAGCCATATTTATTGTAATAAGTTCTCTCTTGAGACACTCGATGTAATAAGTGTGTGATTGCTACTCTGCTATAAATCCTCCGAGTACTGTGTGGTGTCAGCATTACTGATCCAGGGATGACACCGGAGCACAGAGATCAGACTGTTTGAGGTCTGGTCGCTACAGCTCTACGTTCACATACAATGGGTGCAAGACAGTTTTGCACGTGCAGAATACTCGGGTTAAACTTGACGAGCCTAGCATATGCAGATATGGCCTCGGAACACTGAGACCGAAAGGTCGAACGTGAATCATATAGTAGATATGATCAACATAGAGATGTTCACCATTGAAAACTACTCCATCTCACGTGATGATCGGACATGGTTTAGTTGATATGGATCACGTGATCATTTAGATGACTAGAGGGATGTCTATCTAAGTGGGAGTTCTTTACTAATATGATTAATTGAACTTTAATTTATCATGAACTTAGTACCTAATAGTTTTTGCATATCTATGTTGTTGTAGATCAATGGCCCGTTCTACCGTTCCATTGAATTTTAATGCGTTCCTGGAGAAAGCTAAGTTGAAAGATGATGGTAGCAACTACACGGACTGGGTCCATAACTTGAGGATTATCCTCATTGCTGCATAGAAGAATTACGTCCTGGAAGCACCGCTAGGTGCAAGACCCGCTGCAGGAGCAACTAGATGTTATGAACATCTCGCAGAGCAAAGCTGATGACTACTCGATAGTTCAGTGTGCCATGCTTTACGGCTTAGAATCCGGACTTCAAAGACGTTTTGAACGTCATGGAGCATATGAGATGTTCCAGGAGTTGAAGTTAATATTTCAAGAAAATGCCCGAGTTGAGAGATATGAAGTCTCCAACAACTTCTACAACTGCAAAATGGAGGAGAATAGTTCTGTCAGTGAACACATACTCAGAATGTCTGGGTACCATAACCACTTGACTCATCTGGGAGTTAACCTTCCTAATGATAGTATCATGACAGAGTTCTTCAATCACTGCCACCAAGCTATAAAGGCTTCGTGATGAACTATAATATGCAAGGGAAGGAAAAGACAATTCCCGAGCTCTTCGTGATGCTAAAGGCTGCGGAGGTAGAAATCAAGAAGGAGCATCAAGTGTTGATGGTTAACAAGACCACTAGTTTCAAGAAAAAGGGCAAAGGGAAGAAGGGGAACTTCAAGAAGAATAGCAAGCCAGTTGCTGCTCAAGGGAACAAGCCCAAGTCTGGACCTAAGCCTGAAACTGAGTGCTTCTACTGCAAAGGGACTGGTCACTGGAAGCAGAACTACCCCAAGTATTTGGCAGATAAGAAGGATGGCAAAGTGAAAGGTATATTTGATATACATGTTATTGATGTGTACCTTACTAATGCTCGTAGTAGCACCTCGGTATTTGATACTAGTTCTGTTGCTCATATTTGCAACTCGAAACAGGGGCTACGGATTAAACGAAGATTGTCTAAGGACGAGGTGACGGTGCGTGTGGGAAATGGTACCAAAGTCGATGTGATCGCCGTCGGCACGCTACCTCTACATCTACCATCGGGATTAGTTTTAGACCTATATAATTGTTATTTGGTGCCAGCGTTGAGCATGAACATTATATCTGGATCTTCTTTGATGCGAGATGGTTATTCATTTAAATCAGATAATAATGGCTGTTCTATTTATATGAGTAATATCTTTTATGGTCATGCACCCTTTGATGCGGAGCATCCCAAGGCCATCCCCATGGACCCAACTACATCTCCTACGACACCTCTTGGACCCATGACACGAGCATGTGCAAGAGCCCTTGAAACCGAGGTGACATCTCTCCTCTCACATTTCCACTTTGATGCACATGAGACATGGCTACTACCTCATACGGACACTTTGTGCATTCTCGGGTATCATGGAGAAGCTAAGGAGCAAGGAGAAGAAGAAGAGGAAGATGGACGTGAAGACAGAGACGAAGAAGAAAAACTGCTCAAAGTCTCCATGCTCCGGACAACCGACGAACCCCGGACGTCCGGCCTCCTCCGGACGACCGACACTGCCACACCCGAGCCAAAATAGACGGACATCCGACGCCACCCGGACGACCAACGCTCCTCGGACGACCGGCCCCGACCGGACGTCCGACCGAAGACCACCCGAGCCGAATCTACGGACGTCCGATAGGCACCGGACATCCGGACCCTCGTGACCCTCCGGACGACCGATGACTCCTGGACGTCCGACGCATGTGCACCATTTTGTGTTGGGCCGCATCCCATGTACCCCTTCGCCCCCTCTTTTGCACTAAGACTATATATACTCCACCTCGTCCAACTTTCTAGGGTTAGCATTGGTTTAGCTCATATTTAGAGATAGAGAATTGATCATCCACATCGGATCTACTCCACGAGAGAGAGCGCGGCCTCTATGGAGAAGATCCCTTTGGATTCAAGACCTCCTTGCAGAGAAGAACTTCAAGACCTCCTCACGGAGAAGACCGGCTACCCTTGTATCATCCGTAGTTGACCGTGTACCGTGTGAACTCTTATGTATCCAAGATCTAGCACATGTGTGACTTTCTTGTGTCGGTTTAGTGATTCTCTTGTGTTTCCCTTGTGTTTTCCCACGTTTTCCCCTCGTGTTCTTCGTGTTCATCGCGGGATCCGCTCCTTTCGTGAAAGATCAGGCGATTAGGGTTCTACCCTACATCATCTTGGTATCATGAGCCAGGTTGATCACGATTTCGGAGCCTCCCCGTTGTGTTTCTGGCCTTGTTTTTGTTGTTTTCGTCCTAATTTGAAAATTCCCCACAAAAATAGCGCCAAATTTTTTTGTGATTTTGTTAGTGTGTTGAGATTTTGTTAGTTTGGATCCGTGGATTTGCTTTGTTTTGAGTGGATCTAGCTTTTCCCCCCTTTCCCCACCCTTTCCATCCACAAAATCCTCCGGATTTGACCATTTTCGCCATCTCCACCTCGAACCCTAGCTGTTCATCCCGTGCCCGAAATTCGCCCAGGCACTGGACGTCCGACCCAGCCCGGACGTCCGACCAACCCTGACGAAACTGAATTTTTTTCAGTGTAGGCACCACCACCGCCCCACATTTCCTCATATGCACTCCCACCACCATTACACCATCACCACTTCCGCATACCACCACCATTTGGACCGTTTCGCTCTCCGACACGTGTTGCCACTTCGAGCTTTGAGAATTTGAGTTGCGGTTCCGTATCCTTTTGTGTTTCGGATATGTAGGTATGGTTCGACATCGACATCACCGCCGCTCATCTTCGCCACGGACGCGTCATCAACAACGACCACCTCGACTACATCTTGGTATTCGGTCCATCATTTTTACACAATACCGGAAGCAAGACCCGTAACCTCGTCTTGGTATCGTGATACATCATTCTTGCCATTACATTGATAGCCATCATAGCCTTACTCCTTTGCGTTGCTTACCCATCGAGACTAGCCATTGAGTATTGCTGGCAACGAGACTTGTGCACATTAGTTATCATACTTCCCATAGCATACATACATCATTGTTGCATATATTGGTATCATCTCTTGTGTCACAAAGTTGTCATCGCAAACACAATTGCTATCTTGGTTCATGAAGCATTGCATGAGAAAAGAGCTCAAACATCAAAGAGCCAAACAAGCTTTTAAGCAAAGAGGAAAGATAAGCAAAGAGCTTTTAAGCAAGAACCATAGCATCATACAATAAGATTGTCATACTAGATCATCTTGGATCATATCATAGAAACAACTTGCATAGAGCATACTTGGGATAAAAGTCGTTGCATTTTTGCTAAGTAGGTTGTGCACAAGTTCTTGTCCGCCTATTGTGCAATCGTGCTAGTGTCTCTCTAGTGTTGTGCAACAAGAGCATTTTTGTGGATTCCACATTTTGGCTCACCCTTGGTTGCATGACCCCACTTATCTTTTTGCATGTGTGTTTCCGTGTACCTTATATGCTTGGTCTACTTGTTACATTGCATCTTGCGAATCTTTTCCAACATTATTGAAGCTCACTTACAATTGCATCAAATTTTGTGCCACCATCCTAACCAAGCTCCACCATAAGCTTTTACTTGTGTAGGTGTGAGAAACCGACAAGAGCTAGTAGCAATTGTGCTATTTCCTTCTCCTACATTGGAGTGATCATCGATTCACTTTCAACTTCGGTCAAGGTACATTTGGTATTCGTTCTTCTCTTTATACCACTCACATTGTGTATCTTGGAATGATGGATAGGCCAAGTACTTCTACCAACTCACTCTTCATTGAGCACGACGACATGAACTCCTATGTCACCAAGAGCCACCTCTTTGGTGCACAACGTGCTTTGCATCAAGAGCAACAAGAAATGAGTGAACGCATTGACAACCTCGCCGCCGACTTGCGACTCTCCGAGCAACGTACAAGGGACTACTTCGACCACAAGCTCGATGATCACAAGCAAGAGAATGACGCAAGGATGGATGAAATTTGCGCTTTGTTGCTCAACCACTCTTCTTCCACTTCGTCTTCATCAAGAAGGACTCGCTCAAGTCGACATTCCGTCTTCACCCTCTCCGGCTCAAGTACACCGACATCGAACACTCTACGTGATGAGGACATCAATACCATTGTTACACCCACAGCCCCTACTGTTACATATACTGGACCAATTACTAGAGCTCGCGCACGCCAATTAAATTACCAGGTACTTTCGTTTCTTGGTAATGATTCTAATGTTCATGAGATTATGGTGCTGCCTAAATTGGATACATTTGTTTTGCTTACAAATGAAGGGTCTAGCTTGGAGAAGGATGAACATTGGAGCAAGAACACGCATGGAGTTGATGGCATGCGCAAGGGGATCAAGAACGGAGTTACAAGTGATGATTTCAGGACTTTGAAGCCACCATAAGGAGTGCATGAAGCCTTGGACGAAATATACAAGATGCCACTTCATAATATTCGTCCATAGGCTATTCTAGGTGTTGCGTCACCTTATTAATGGGCCAGGCCCATGTAATTTCGAAATACTTAAGTATAGGCTATTTTTAGAGTCCGTATGTGTGGGGAAACAAGAGTTAGGGTTGGTTTCGGACCCCACCCTCAAGGGCCACGAAATTCCCCCCCCCCCTCTTCCTCCATATATACAGCCCTTAGGGCGTCGTTTAGACTTTGGGTTTTGTTTAGATTAAAAGTTCGCCATAGCTGCAACTTCGCGTACTTCGTTTGTGTCCAACGACCAGACCAAGACGTCACAGAACCCCGCCTTGATCAATAAAGCTTTCATCCTATATTCGCAATATCCCAATTGCAATCTCAGTTTCTTGCTTGTTCTTCGTTTGCTCGCAGGAAACAGACCCTCGTGGTCAGGTTGATCGTGCTCCGGCGTGGTCAATAACCCTCGGAAGTTGGTTTAGCGATTGCTAAGGCGCGACGTCTCGCACGTTCGTAGTCGGGTCGTCAAGGTCGACTCCCACCGAAAACGATAGCCACCATCTCATCGAAACATCGGGACACCTTAGCCCCTATCACTACGCCGTGCCGCGCGCAACTGTGACGCCCCGAGACCGATGCGCCAGGTGTCCTCAGTTATTCGCGGTCGTTGCCATGTCATTTGCTTGCGTGTTGCATTTCATCATGTCATCATCCGCATTGCATCATCATGTTTTTTAAAAACTTGCACCCGTCCGGGTCTTCTGGTTCCCTCCGTTATCCGTTCTGAGCCCAGACACACTTGCACGCGCCCGCGGCACCTCCGAAATAGTATTTTATAAGTGGCCGAAAAATGTTCTTGGAATGGGATGAAAGTTGGCGTGCAGTGTTGTTTTGTTGTTAGTAGGCCGCCTGCCAAGTTTCATCGCATTCGGAGTTCGTTTGTTAGCCCAACCGTTAAACTATAGCGGCAATATAGTCGGTCTATCGTCGGACGTTTTCGGTCTCCGGAAACGGATGTCGGGTTGCATTCCTCCTCCCTCCTATTAGTCCAACCACACACTTGACCTCGTCCGCCTAACCCTCTTTGCATAGTGCATCGACCCCTTGCCCGTGTCCTAAACTTCTTCGAACCCGACCCGGACAGTCGTCACCGATGGGTCCGGATCATCCCCTAACGTCTATAAAACATCTCCGTTTTTCTTTTAGGTCTCCCTAGCCTAATTATCCGGTGCCGTCCGATTAAGATCGGAGGGACCAAATGCCCCTATCCAAAAATCCACTTGTTATATAAATCAGACCAAATCCCTAATTTCTAGGGATCCTCCTCGCCGCCGCCACACTCCAAATCCCCATCGGGATCCATCCTGCATCCTCCCATGTCCAATGGAGCCGCCGCCAGCCTCATCCTCCATGGGGATCCACCCCGATTCTCTTTCAGCAAACCCACCAACCTGATCCATCTTCCCTTCCTCCCGAAGCACTCGACTCCTCTCGATTCATGCTCGCCTCCTCCCTGTCTTCCTCATCAGCAACCATAGCAACCGCAGCTTCCTCCCTCCTCGAGCCCAAGGCCATGCCTTCCTCTGCTCGATCGCCACCGCAACCGACCGCCCTTCGACCAGCGCACCCGAGCTCGCTGATCTGTGCTCGTCGGTTTCGACCTCGCCGATGGAGAGCACCAGCAGGACCCCGCGCCCCTGCCTCTACCTTTCTTCTTCCTTCCCTCCTTCCTCTCGCACGTGCTCTCTCTGCTCGTGCAACAGGGAGCCCCGAGGAGTTTGCGCCGTCCATCCCCGTGTCCCGCTCGTCCCGGTGTTCCCTGCTTCATAGGAGTCAAGCCACCGCCGGCCTCCGCGTTGAGCTTCGCCACCGGAGATCCCTGTCGATGCCTCCATTCCCGCGTCGTTCCCGCTGTGCCCCTGCTGCGCCATTGTTTCCTCGCTGCGTCCCTGCCCAAGGACCAACCAGTCCACCTCCTTCGGCCACCTTCCCAACGTGGCTCCCTTGGAGTCCGCCGTCGGCAGCCGCCTTCGCCGGACCACGCCGCCCCCTCCAAGCACCTCCCCGCGCTCTGTTCCGCCCGTTCCGGCCAGTTCCCACCAACCCCGTCGCCAGGAACCCCTGTCGTCGATCTCTGCATCGCCATGAGGTGTTGTTGTTTCTGTCTTCAGAAACGAGCAGGTTGCCAGCTCGCCCACGCCTCGCGTTGACCGAGCGCCCGCCTCCAGCGCCATCATGGGCCAGTGCCTCCCCAAGGCCCATGAGGCCTGGTGAGAACCCCAGCGCCCTCCTTTTTTGTCTTAATGTTGCGCCTGTTACCCTGTTGGGCCTCTGCTTAGTTTCAGCCCGCATGTGTTTTTTTTTCAGTTCTGCGTTTTAGTATTTTTCCAGAGAGCGCATGTTTTGCAGAAAACCCCCTAGACTACATGCATTTAATAACTCACCAACCGTGCATCATTTTAAAATAAGTTATATATGTAAAATGCTTAAATTTTTGTGTAGATTAATATTTTGCCACTTTCATGCATGTTAAAAATGTTTAAAATGTTGTTTGTGTTTATTTTGCATAATGCCATGCTAAAATGCTTTAATTCATAACTTAATAACCGTAGCTCCAAACTTAACAAACTTTATATGTAAATGGGGTAGAAAAATGCCTAGTTTAACATGATGGCTTTACTTTGCATGTTTAACAACTCTAAAATTGTGTTTAGGGAAGAACAGTACCAAACCTAAAATATGCACATGAGGATTTTTCCAGACTTGTTGCTTGTTGTTCCGGCCTCTTTTAAACTTGCCTAGATAGGTAGTTTTCATATGCTTCACCCCTTGCCATGCTAACCAACATTTAATATTGTTGAGTACCTAAACGGGAGAGAACTAAATAATTGTTGTGGTGTTTCGTCAATATGCAACTCATTGCATATTGAGCTCCACTTAACTTGTAGTATTGTTTGTTGCACTTTGCCATGTCATGCCTCATTAAACCGGACATGCATCATACTTGGTTGTGCATCATGCCATGATTATGTGATGGTTGTTTACTATGTTGTTTGCTTCTTTCCGGGTTGCTTCCCTCGTTAGCTTCGGTTCCGTTCCGGAGTTGTGAGGATTCGTTCGACTACGTCTGTTTGTCTTCTTCATGGAATCGCTCTTCTTCCTTGCGGGATCTCAGGCAAGATGACCATACCCTCGAAATCACTTCTATCTTTGCTTTCTAGTTGTTCGCTCTATTGCTATGTCGCGATACCTACCACTTGCTATATCATGCCTCCCATATTGCCATGTCAAGCATCTAACCCACCTTTCTAGCAAACCGTTGTTTGGCTATGTTACCGCTTTTGCTCAGCCCCTCTTATAGCGTTGCTAGTTGCAGGTGAAGCTAAAGTTTGTTCCATGTTGGAACATGGTTATTGTTGGGATATCATTATTATATCTTGTTTACTTTAATGCACCTATACACTTGGTAAAGGGTGGAAGGCTCGGCCTTATGCCTGGTGTTTTGTTCCACTCTTGCCGCCCTAGTTTCCGTCATACCGGTGTTATGTTCCTTGATTTTGCGTTCCTTACGCGGTTGGGTGTTATGGGAACCCCTTGACAGTTCGCTTTGAATAAAACTCCTCCAGCAAGGCCCAACCTTGGTTTTACCATTTGCCTCACCACCACCTACTTTTCCCTTGGGAGTCGCGCTCCCGAGGGTCATCTTTATTTTAACCCCCCCCCCCCCCCCCGCCCCTCCCGGGGCCAGTGCTTGTCTAAGTGTTGGTCCGAACCAGAGCACTGTGCGGGACCGTCCCTTGGAAACTTGGGTTATGTTGGTACCTGTACGCATAGCTTATCCGGTGTTGCCCTGAGAACGAGATATGTGCAGCTCCTATCGGGATGTCGGCACATCGTGCGGTCTTGCCGGTCTTGTTTTACCATTGTCCAAATGTCTTGTAACCGGGATTCCAAGTCTGATCGGGTCTTCCTGGGAGAAGGAATATCCTTCGTTGACCGTGAGAGCTTGTCATGGGCTAAGTTGGGACACCCCTGCAGGGTTTTGAACTTTCGAAAGCCGTGCCCGCGGTTATGGGCAGATGGGAATTTGTTAATGTCCGGTTGTAGAGAACTTGACACTTAACTTAATTAAAATGAATCAACCGCGTGTGTAGCCGTGATGGTCTCTTCTCGGCGGAGTCCGGGAAGTGAACACGGCCTTGTGTTATGCTTGAACGTAAGTAGCTTTCAGGATCACTTCTAGTTCACGACCGTCGCATTGCTTCTCTTCTCGCTCTTATTTGCGTATGTTAGCCACCATATATGCTAGTGCTTGCTGCAGCTCCACCTCACTACCCTTCCTACCCATAAGCTTAAATAGTCTTGATCTCGCGGGTGTGAGATTGTTGAGTCCTCGTGGCTCACAGATACTTCCAAACAGTTGTAGGTGCCGATGATACCAGTGCAGATGACGCAACCCAGCTCCAGTGGGAGCTCGATGAAGATCTTGTTCATTGTGTTGTTTCGTTTCGAGTTGATCAGTAGTGGAGCCCAGTCGGGTCGATCGGGGATCTAGCATTTGGGGTTGTCTTCTTTTACTTTGGTTCCGTAGTCGGACCTTGATTGTATTCTGGATGATGTATGTTTAACTTGTATTTTTGTGAAGTGGCGATTGTAAGCCAACTCTTTATCCCTTTCTTATTCAGTACATGGGATGTGTGAAGATTACCCCTCTTGCGACAAACCTACCATGCGGCTATGCCTCTAAGTCGTGCCCCGACACATGGGAGATATAGCCACATTGTGGGTATTACAGCAACGATCGTCAAGCAAGCCTCAATCCTCTACGCGACACCGACTCTCAAGAGCGCCGATGACGTCAAACCCAAGAGGCTTTTGCGCTAGCACGAGAACAGCAACGACAACGCCAACATGAAGAGGAAGAGCGAGCGCATCTACACCAAGTTGCACAAGATGCCAAGGCACAACGCCAAGAACAACAACTCCGTGAAGCTCAAGCACTTGAGGCGCAACAAGCCCTCCAAGATTCAAGTCGAGCCGTAGCCAACCGAGGCCGACAAGTCCATGAACAAGAGGAAGCACTTCGCGAAGAACTTCATGAATGACGACATCAAGCTCGCATGCACCGTCACCTTCCTCAAGTTCCTCCTCGAGCTCGACAAGCTCCTCCACAAGCTCGCCAAGAACATCAAGTTCATCAAGAGCATGAAGAGAATGGAAATTATCCACGACAAGTCCAACATGATGATGCGGAGCATCGTACGATCATCCCCGTGTACACTCAAGCATACGCCTTTGGGCCCAAGGTGAACTCGCTCCTTTCCGAATCTTCCCTTTCCGTATGTAAGACATGGATGCTACTTCAAGCGTGGACCTTGTGCATACTCAGGTACACCCGAGGAGTCCAAGGAGAGCCCAAGGACCAAGGCCAAGCGTGCGCGGGAGCGAAGGAAGGAGAAGGAAGAAGAGTCTGCTGCTACAGCAGCCGGACATCCGGCCATGGCCCGGACATCCGGCCCTTCACGAGCTGCCAGACATCCGGCCCAGGTCCCGGAAATCCAGACACCGCTGAACCCGAGAGCAACAAGACCAACCCCGCCAGCCCGGACATCCGGCCCCTCCAGCCCGGACATCCGGCCCTCCGCGAACGCCCGAACATCCGGCCCGTCACCCGGACATCTGGCCTTCCCTGCCTGCGTGCAGTGCATCTGGGCCGAGGCCCATGTACCCCTTCGCCCCTTAGACTATATATACTCCCCCTCCACCTATGTTTTAGGGTTAGCGTTGGTTTAGCTCATACTTAGAGATAGAGCTTCGCTCATCCACATCGGATCTATTCCTCGTGAGAGACCGCGGCCTCTTTGGAGAAGATCTCTTTGGATTCAAGACCTCCTTTTGGAGAAGATCCCCCAAGCGGATTCAAGACCCCTCTTTAGGGAAGAACATCAAGACCTCCTCACGGAGAAGACCGGTTACCGTGTATCGTCCGTTGTTGACTTTGGATCGTGTATCTTCCCCTTTGTACTCAAGGATCTAGCACATGTGTGACTATTTCTTGTTGGTTGAGTGATTCTCTCGTGTTTCCCCCCATGATTTCCCTCGTTTTCCCCCTCGTGTTCCTCGTGTTCTTCGCGGGATCCGCTCCTTTCATGAAAGATTGGGCGATTAGGGTTCTACCCTACATCATCTTGGATCAGAGTCAGCTTGTCTCTTGATACCATCATCTTGGTATCAGAGCCACGTTGATCATGATTTTGGAGCCTCCCCGTTGTGTTTTCTAGCCTAATTTTGTTGTGTTCTTCCCCAATTTCGAAAATCCCCACCAAAAATAGCCCCAATTTTTTGTGATTTGTTGGTGAGATGAAGTTTTGTTGGATTTGATCCATGGATTTGCTTGGTTTCGAGTGGATCTAGCATATCCTCAAGTGTCCCCACTTTCCATCCACGAAATCCCATCAATTTTGCCCCCCAAATCATCAATTTCCGCCCCAAATCGAGTTTCGAAGTCCAAATCCCGATCTGGAATCGTCGGGCCGGACATCCGGGCCCCAAGCCGGACATCTGGCTCCTGGAGCACAAATTCCGCACGGTTCTAGACATCAGCCCTCGGATATCCGGCCCCCAAGCCCGGATGTCCGGCCCTTGTACATTTCAGCTTTCCCGTTTCACCGTTTTGTCCATAACTAATTCATCCGGAGTCCGATTTTCGCGTTCTTTAACTCATTGAAAAGCTCTTGACATCCCCCCTCCAACAAAAATACTACCATAACCATTTGACTCCATAAAATTTTTGGAACTTTGGCATCTTTGCCTAGGGCTTCCACCACGACCTCCGCATAACCACCACCGACTTATGCAACCTAACCAATTTTGTTCCCCATCGCATTAGTGGTTTCTTGAGGAGTGATTTGAGTCTCCTAAGGTGTCTAGGCTACTTAGGGACGATTGCTTCTTCATCAATCACCACCACCATAACTTCCGCATAGGCTTGTCCACCATACACTTCCACCAACCCAACTTAACCCAATTTTATTTGTGTTGTGAGTTGTGTCTCCTAAGGTGTTTCGGCTACTTAGGGACCGTGCTTTCAACTCCGACACCGTGTATAGTCAACCTTACCCTCCACTTCCGCATTGCATACTCGCAAAACCCATCATTGCATTTCCGCAACCACCACCGCATTCCTGCTACCACCATTTGACATTTGAGATTTTGAGTTCGCGGTTTTTCCATTTCCTAAGGTGTTTCGGCTACTTAGGGACGAGTCTCCATCTTTTTGGTATCTCCATCAAGATCACCGCCACTCATCATCGACACGGACGGTAACCTCCATATCATCTTGGTATCGTGGTATCCCTCCATTGTATATTCCCTTGCCATTGCATTGATAACCCCTAGCCCATTTTGTGTCACTTGCCTATCGAGACTAGCCATTTGAGTATTGCCGGCAATGTTACTTGTGCACATTAGTGATCTACACCATACATTGCATACATACCATATCATATCGGTATCATATCATCCCTTGTGCCTCAAGTTTGTTCCCGCATATACACAATCGCTATCTTGGTTTGTGCATTTCGCAAAGTGGCCATATACAAAAAAAGAATAAGCTTTTAAGCAAAAGAAAAGGAGTGAACAAAGAGCTTGTAAGCAAGTGCCATAGCATCATACCACATTGCATAAGATTGTCATATCCGATCATCTTGGATTATACCACCGGAACATCATATACATAGCATACTTGGGATAGAAGTCGTTGCATTTTTGTCTCCTATAGGTTGTGCACAAGTGTCGTATCCGCCTATTGAGCAATCGTGCTAGCGTCTCTCTAGAGTTGTGCAACAAGAGCATTTTCCGTGGATTCCACATTTTGAGCTCATTCCTTGGTTGCACGACCCCATTTATCTATCCGTGTGTGTGTTTCCGTGTGGCACATATTGCTATTGGTCTACTTGTTTCACTTGCGAATTTGTGAATCTGTTTCAACATTATTGACTCTTGCTAACATTTTACATCAAATTTTTGTGCCACTATCCTCACCGAGCTCCACCATAAGCCTTATTTGTGTAGGTGTGAGAAACCGACAAGAATTGGTACCAATTGTGCTATTTCCTTGTCCACATTGGAGTGATCATTGATCCACTTTCAACTTCGGTCAAGGTACATTTGGTATTCGTTCTTCTCTTTCTACCACTCACAATTTTCTCTTGGAGTGATGGATAGGCAAGGCATTTCATCTCCGGTCTTCCACAACAACGACGGCGTGAACAACTACATCACCAAAGCGTCAATCTTCGATCTACAACGACAAATGCAAGGCACACAATCAAGATTGCGAGAGCGCATCGAGAACCTCTCCATTGACATTCGCCACTCCGAAGCGAGGAAAAGGGACTACATCGACAACAAGCTTTCCGCACAAAAGAAGGAGCAAGATGCAAGGATGGAGGAGATTCGGGCCTTGATCAAGTCTACTTCCCCTTTGTCATCTTCAAGGCGGCGGCGAGCACATCGATCCTCTTCGGAGTGCCCAAGCGATACAAGCGCAAGTCGTCCACGTCCACATCTCCATGGCGACCACCATCACGTTCGTGATCCACCTCGTCATGAAGGGCAAGTCACCTCCAAGCAACATGTGCACGACGACGACGAGCGACATCTACTACGAGCTCACGTGCGACAACACCAACATCATCATGACGATGCTCACCAAGCGCAAATGCACAAGTCCCAACAAGCCCTACTTCACGCCAAGTCCAAACTTCATGAGCACAAGAGAAGACCGCGAGACAACCACAACCAAGACGGCGCTACGACTACAACAACCACTTCGGCATCTTTGCCAAGTGCTATCAAGGCATCTTCGCCTTTGGACGTACGGCATCTTCGCCTACTTCCCGTGAGTTCGCCTACATCGACATCATCAAGTACAAGGCGACCAACTATGAGCGAGGGCGACACTTCCATCTTCGGAAGCCTCCCAAGGAAGATGGCCGAGCATGGGACATTCCCTTCGGTCATGGAGACGAGCTACGAGGTGCCACATCATATGGTCCTCCTACAAGACGGCGACAAGAAGGTCGAGCAAGGGCCATCCCCTTTGACCACGGCGACGAGCATGAACCTCTTCAACAACATGAAGACGGCGCCCATATTGGACTCATACTCCGAGTCAAGCTACGAGACTGCACATGAGACCTTATCTTTGGTCTTGGAGGAGAGTGATGATGTGCCATCTTCGGCCTTCATCCACGGCTACGACCACGACATGATTGAGTATGGAGACATTTGCACCTACATCTCTCCGACACCCACATATGAAGAGATGCCCCAATTCCCATGTGAGGAGAGCCACCACCACATGAGTGACATGAGTACTCCACCATATGTGACATTGAGTGCATTTCCTATGAGAGGATGAGTGTGACCACCACTAGCCCCACACTTGAGAGCATGCCACACATCCTATGTGAGGTTGAGCGCCATTTGAGTGACTCCACCAACCATATGAGTGAGAGCATCCGAGAGGGAGTGAGTGAGCCACAACACTTAGTGAGTGAGGTAGTTGACACGGCATGTGAGGCCACTTTGATTTCTAATGACTTAACCTCTACTCGGTGTGTTTTCTTCTTTGGTGCTAGGTCTCCTACATGATGACACACCTATCCTCGACGAGTCCATGCCTCCAATGTAGACAATGATGGCTATGGTGGAAGAAGATGCACCCCCCACATGGTTCCATTAAGATGAAGATGACCAAGACTTGGTCTTCGACACCTCACCTACAACACATGAGCGATGCTCCAAAGGTAACATAGGTGATGGTGCTTCTCTTGTCCCACTAGTGGACTATTTCACGAATGATTGCTTGCATGATGTTGACACACCTATTCCCATGCTTCATGCTAGTGCGACTTCCTCATGTCATGACTTACCTATTTATGATAAATATGATGATGAGCATGTTGAGTTGCCTAGTTGTGATGCTATGCTCCATAGGATATCATGTGAAAATTCTTTTGGTCACATCATGTTTGACAATCCATTAACCTTGTCATATGCTATGAGTGAGATATCCCATATTGCATCTTTTCAATCTTAACATAGTAACTATGCATGCCCCATTAAAATCAATCCCATTTGCACTTATGGCATAGATGACGAGATGATGGTCATTGGCTTTTGTTTTTCATGTGATGATATTGCTATGCTTCCTTTACATAATTTGCGCAATTCATCTACTATGCCATGCCATGAGCACATTGTTCCAAATATGCATTGTTTTGAATGTTGTCAATATTCTCCATGTGATGTTTCCATTAATGCTCATGAGGAGACCCCCATAGTTTCCTCATACATATTAGGAGATTTTGATGCATTCCATACTTTGCATGATTCTCATAATTGCTTGCACCATATGCATTCCATGAATAACAATGCTCTACATATATATCATGATGCATTGCCCAATTTGAGTCTCCATTATGCTATACATAACAACAAACCTATCATGATGGATGACATGTTTCTATATCACGCATCTCATTTGTTTGGGCATTGGATATTTTGTGCTAACCAACACAAGCACGTGTGCATCACGATGGATGATGTGTACATCTACCACGCACACATAATTTTTCCTTTGTCTTTGTTTTGTGTAGGTAATCATGCACAATCGTCAACCTCTCAATCCCAAGAGTTGACGAAACGGGCTCTTGAGAGCAAAGATGACTTGGGATCCCGTGAACTATCCTTACCACTGTTCCTTTCGCGCAACGACTACGCGCATCTCTCTCACTTGGCTCTCACACGGCTATGGGCTATATACCGCTCTCTTGCTCATTTTACCGTGTTCAGTTTGCATGTTATGCTTTCTTCTATGCTTTTGCCATGCAATTGTGACCCTTGCTTGCATCTACCCATGATTCACAATTATGCTACTCCTATGTGTATTTGCATGCTTGGTGGAGATCATTGTTACTATTGCCATATTTATCATGTGCCTCATGCTATTGATGCTATTTTGCTCATATCTTGCTTTCATGCTTGTGCTATGTCATGTGAATTATTCATGTCCACCATTTGCACACATGACATGTTTGACATGATTCCCTCTAGTATGTTGCATCTTCGCACTACTAGCTCACACTACTTGATTGATATGATTGATTGCTTTGTTGCATCACCCATGTTCCTTTCTTACTCGCTTTCTTGGGTTGATGACATATATGCTCGTGCCTCTCACTTGATACATCTTGTTCATTGTCGCTTGCCTCCAATTATGCTTATTGATCTTGGAGACTTGGAAACCTTACTTGTGATGCATGCTTGTTTGATTGAGCCTATTGAATTTGGTTGTTCTCGCATTATATGCCTCCATACTATAAAATGCTCCCTTGTCCTTTCTTATGATGAGCATGATGCATACATTTGTTGGGTATTTTACCGCACGAATGATAGGTTTTCCGCTAACCTCATTTGTTTTTTCGAGTGTTTGTCATGTTCTTTCATGTTGAAGGATTCACAAGGCGATACCATCATGACACAATTTGGTCATGTGAAGGCATACATGATGTGCAACACCAACATTTGCGAGAATCTCCTAAAGGTGAACTCTTTCCCTTTGAGCCATCCTCAATTACGCATATTGGATGGGTCACTCTTTCATTGTTGTCTCCTTCTTATTGTCTACATGTTACATCTCGCTTATGGAGGAGCTACATGGGAGATTGGCTCTATGGACCTTCAAGTTGAGGAGCGCTCGGACTTATTGGATGCACCTTCGAACCTCCACTCATGCCACGACATTGAGCATTGGTACACCAACACCTCCATACTTGTTGATTGTGCCCACACATGTCATGCTCGATGGACATATCATACACATGACAAATTTGCATCTTATGCATGGATTGACTCATATTACGATTGCCTTGTTGCATCTTGTCTTTCTATGTCATCCATGATATATGAGCTTGTGCATTTCATTAGCAAATTTGTTGTGATATACCTTGATGGCATATTCATACATCATGATCTTATTTCCTACCATCAATTGCATGATCATATCACATTGAGCATCCATTACCATATTCATGCTATTGATAAACCGTCTCACTATGATATCATTTTGCACCGTGATTGCATTGATCATATTCACAACACATTTGTGTGCATAATGAATGTTTTTGCTCCCATGAATGCTTTGCATACCATTCCATATCTTTTGGATAAGCTTCATGCACCTTGTCATGCTCACTCTTGTCGCACAGACTCATTCTTACATGATGGACACTTTGTGTGCGCTAACCATTGTATTTCCGAGTGTCGTTTGTGTTTGCTCTTTTTGCATTTGTACCACTCCGGAGACACCTTGGGGTACTTGGATTGCGCGATGTCTTCCACTTCGTCCAACTACAAGTCCATCCACGACAAACGTTTCCGTGGTGATGAGGATCACAGTCCGAGGTCGGATCTTTCCCAAGGGAGGGGAGATGATGCGGAGCATCCTACGATCATCCCCATGTACACTCAAGCATACGCCTTTGGGCCTAAGGTGAACTCGCTCCTTTCTGAATCTTCCCTTTTCGCATGTAAGACATGGATGCTACTTCAAGCGTGGACCTTGTGCATACTCAGGTACACCCAAGGAGTCCAAGAAGAGCCCAAGGACCAAGGCCAAGCGTGCACGGGAGCGAAGGAAGGAGAAGGAAGAAGAATCTGCTGCTACAGCAGCCGGACATCCGGCCATGGCCCGGACATCCGGCCCTTCACGAGCTGCCAGACATCCGGCCCACGTCCCGGAAATCCGGACACCGCCGAACCCGAGAGCAACAAGACCAACCCCGCCAGCCCGGACATCCGGGCCCTCCAGCTCGGACATCCGGCCCTCCGCGAACGCCCGGACATCCGGCCCGTCACCCGGACATCTGGCCTTCCCTGCCTGCGTGCAGTGCATCTGGGCCGAGGCCCATGTACCCCTTCGCCCCTTAGACTATATATACTCCCCCTCCACCTATGTTTTAGGGTTAGCGTTGGTTTAGCTCATACTTAGAGATAGAGCTTCGCTCATCCACATCGGATCTACTCCTCGTGAGAGATCGCGGCCTCTTCGGAGAAGATCCCTTTGGATTCAAGACCTCCTTTTGGAGAAGATCCCACAAGCGGATTCAAGACCCCTCTTTAGGGAAGAACATCAAGACCTCCTCACGGAGAAGACCGGTTACCGTGTATCGTCCGTTGTTGACTTTGGATCGTGTATCTTCTCCTTTGTACTCGAGGATCTAGCACATGTGTGACTATTTCTTGTTGGTTGAGTGATTCTCTTGTGTTTCCCCCCGTGATTTCCCTCGTTTTCCCCCTCGTGTTCCTCGTGTTCTTCGCGGGATCCGCTCCTTTCGTGAAAAATCGGGCGATTAGGGTTCTACCCTACATCACATGAGGTTGACAATCCTCCTCACCAAGAGCGACACGAGCTTGACAATCATCTACAACACGAGTGTCATCATCCCCGACCCCAACACAATGAAGAACAACGCTATGGCAAGCTCAAGTTCACCATGCCCAAGTTCAACAGAAGCAACGATCCTGAAGAGTACCTTTCATGGGCATTGAAGGTCGACAAAATCTTCCATTTGCACAACTATGAAGAAGAGAAGAAGATCGTGATGACATCCCTTGAGTTCCAAGACTATGTCCTCATTTGGTGGGAATAAGTTATCGAGCGCCGAGAGGCAAGAGGTGAACCATAATGCCGGGTCTGGGGCACATATCGATCCGACTGACTCTCAATGATCACCGCCGCCGAAGACAATCCATCTTCAAAGAAGGTATTGACGCATCAACCTTGCAGGGAGGTCACCACGACGCCAAACAACACAACCGCCTTGCGCTCGCCCATCCAGACGCATCTACCGCCAAGACTGTGCAGCACCATGCCACCAAGAACCGCCAACGTTAACACGGTAGATGCCACGCCGCTCCATCTCTTGACTACTCCAACAAGCATTTGCTCCAAAACAATGCCCACATGAAGGAATACAGCACCAATAGCACCGTCGTTGTACGATCTAGGATACCCAGATCAAGGAATAGCACCGTCGTTGTCCGATCTAGGATACCCAGATCAGGCGCGTAGACACCGCCAACGCCCGCCATAACCAAAGTCGGACTCGTTTTCCACCGGCAGCCACAACTCCCCAACTCGCAGCCGGATGGAACATATGAGATTCATTTCATTTCACAAATCCATCTGGCTGCCAAACTAGAAAACTTCCTACCAAACAAAATATCCTATGATGAATGTGTTTTCGTTTCATTTCAAATGAAATGAAAAACGAGGTGCCAAACGAGCTATAACAGTTGCCACAAGATGAACCACATCATTGAACTAAAACGAGGCACAATTACATTCCGAAGACAGCAGGCTGCATAAGACTCCGCTCCATCAGAGGAATACCAGGAGCGGCAGCCATACCTACGGGATTATCAGTTAGCAACGGCAGGAGAGATGCTCCTGCACATCATGCTACATAGGCTGCCGCGGCACTAGTGCTACCATGGCAGGAAGAGGTTTATCAGTTATACTACAGCAGTTACAACACAAGAGACCTCCATCACAGACCAAAATGATGTGCCTTGCAGCCTTCCAGAACAGAAATTCACCATGAATATATCTTTACACATCTGTAGAAGCAGAAAGAATCGCCTCACGCTCGGCATCCAGGCCACTTAACCTCCTGCGAATCAGTAAAAGAATATAGTTTTGGGCTTAAACAGAAGGGAACTTTAGAGAATATGTATCAAACCACCTTGGTTTATCAGACTTGGAGAAGTGCTTAGACATGATGGACGCCTGTAAATTCAGTTCCCAAATGTAGGTTACTGAGCAGTTTGCGCACTAAAATATTTTGCTATTTCAATGCTATAAATAATTCTGATTTATGAGTGGTTAAACACCACATACCTGCTCTTGGATGATGCTTCTGGCTTCAACTAACTGAGCTTCAAGCTCAAGTTCACGCTCGGTAACTTCCGAGGTCACTTCAGCACCTTTTTGAGCATCTTGAAGTTGCGTCATTCGTGCCTGCGCAGTAATTTGTTTTACAAAGTTAAAGAGGACAGTGAGAGGGAGAACAGTTTGCATACTGAAACATCAAAAATAAGGAACGTGTAGCAATTCAGTGATTGCTACCTTTACTGAAGCCATTTTAGTGCGCAAACTCTCCTCTATCTGGTCTCTGGCCATGTGAAAGGGCAAGTCAAAGACATCCTGGCAGGAGGAAGCCCAACAAAATAAAGGATGGATCTTGCGACTCCAACTGAGCAAATCATGTGACAGAAAAGAAGGAAACACATGACGACCAAATATTTCATTTTCCCCAATTTTACATTCTTTATGCTTCTGTTGCGATATCATACATGGCAGAAACAATGTGGATTTTTAGGAGAAAAATGTGAACCAACAAAAACCTCTGCAAAGAAGATTAGGCATGCATACCGTCTTGCCCCCAAGTGGGGACTGGGGAGACCCTGCCTCCTGTCTTCCATTACCAGCAACAGCAGGCTGTGATGATCCAGTTGGAGCATTAAGGAACTCACGCATATCCATCTGATATAGAACATTATTACTCAGATTAGAACACGGTGTATATACATCTATAATGAAAGGGATAATACAATGTGAATCCTATTAGCAACTTAGAATATTACACACCCATACATTAACAAACAACTAAGGAATGAAATGTGGAATATCGCAGTATTTACCTGCATCGAACGTAACAGTGCCCGCAAATCAGCATTCTCCTGGACTAGTTCTTGTTTCTTCACTTCATATGCATCAACCTGAATGCATTCAAGGTTTCCTTAGAATATATTCAACCAGCTACGTATCAGTTTTACAGAAGTGGCTCGCTACTTACAATCATTTTGTAGTAGTCATTGTCATTCTTTTTTCCAGTCCATGTTCCACGCTGTCGTCCCTCTTTCTGTTAAACAAAATAACAACGTCATCAAGCAAAGCAAACCTTACACAACGTCATCAAGCAAAGTTTCGCTTACACAGCACCTGCAACAAGTTCATTATTTCCATTCCTGAACGTGATGATTCCTTTTTCTTCTCCATCAATACTTGGTTTAGCTTCTCCTGCAAATAGAAATAGTTCCGTCCAATAGCAACAATTCAGATAATATCTCCATGCTATGTCTGTTACATATCTTACGAGAAAAAATGCAATAGCTCACCTGCAATTTGATGTATTCCTTTTCTTTCTTCTTCGTTTCATGAATTTGTTGGGTGCGTACTTGCTGACAGAAGGAAGATAGTGAATCAGGACAGGACCTCATCGTCCCATAACAAGAATAGCTAGTTCGATCATCCATAAACAAATAAAACAAACAAAACAAAAGGAAATTTTTGCAAGGAAAGGAAAAGGATAAGACCATTTAACCTGATTTCCAATAACCATTTTTTGAAATTCGTCACGTTCCTGCTGCAGCTTCTCAATATGAGCTTTCAGAGCTGCGGTGTTTTTGGCCTCCTGGTAATTGCGGTCGGATTAGGGGTTAGTTTTAGAGTTTCAAAAGTGGTAAAGATCCAAACAGAGTTGACACAAGGACAAACCGTTCGGGTCAAAGTGGCCAACTCTCGATCTTTTGCTGCCAATTGGGCATCCATCCTTTCGATCTTGGCTTCCAGTCTTGAAATATCAGACTGCATACTGCACATTGTATAACACAAGCCGCCATTAGCCATATATAACATAGTGATTTAACAATATTCTATAAAACCTTCCAAAGGCTGCAAACAATTGTGTTGATGTTGTTAGAAATATGCAATTTGTATTTCCTGGGGGCCAATGGCCAATATGTATACATATGTACAGGTGGTAAATATGCAGGAAACCCCTCGTACTACAGGGAAATTATGAAGGGTACACATGAAACGTAATATATAACTCTAAAACCCTTCCCCCCTAAATTCAGGGTGGATCCACAACACTGAGTTTGGAGAGAGAAGAGCTCTAGTCTGCCCCTTCATAAAGAAATCCGCCAGCTGTAACTTGGAAGGCACATACTGAAGAGCAATAACCAGATCTTGCACACCAGCACGCACAGAAGAAGCATCAACATCAATGTGTTTGGTGAGCTCATGCTTCACAAGGTCACGCACAACACTGATAGCACTTGTACTGTCGGACAAGAGTGTAGTAGGTGTAGTAACAGACACACCAAACTCCTGAAGGAACCAGCAACCACCATAACCAGGTCACATCTGCCGTCAGAAGAGCCATACTCCCTCCATTCCACAATGTAGTGCTTCCTCTATCCCCGTGCTTCAACTTTGACCGTAAATTTAACTACCAAGACCGATTGCGGCGGGAGCAAAAGTTATATCAGTGAATTCGTATTCGGAAGAAGTTTTTAATTATGTAACTTTTTCTCCCGCCGCAGTCGGTCTCGTTTGTTAAATTTATGGTCAAAGTTCGACCTCGGGAAGCGCGGGCGCACTATATTTTGGAATGGAGGGAGTAGCTCGCAACTCAGCCTCCGCACTCGAACGGAAACTGCAGTCCGTTTCTTCGTCTTTTAGGCAACGAGTGAACAGCCAGTTAAAACACAGCAAGCAGAAAGTGAACGGCGTTCCAAGGGATCACCAGCCCACATACCATCTGAACAGGCCTGAAGCTGTAACGAACTGGATCAGGGAAAGAAAAGACAGCGAGATATGGAGAACATGAAGAAGGTGGCTATAGTGAACCGAACTGGGAACAAAAACAAACTGACTCAAAATATGAACAGGATAGGAGATATCCAGACGAGTGACAGCTAGATAGACAAGACTCACAACAAGATGGTGATAACGCGTCAGATCAGACAAGGGGTCGCCATCACCATCAGAAGCATTGAGGTGAACATTGAGCTCCATGGGAGTCTCAACAGTGCTCTCATTAGTAAGAGCAGCACAAGCAACGAGATCCTGGATATAGTTTTCTTGGGAAATAAAGAAGCCAACAGAGGTAGAAGAAACCTCAATCCCAAGAATGTAGCGAAGAGGGCCAAGATCAGACATAAGAAACAGCTCATTAAGACGTGTCTTCACAAAGGCAGCTGGAGCCTCTGGGCCGAAGACCCTAGACAGAAGCACACACCATCCAGCAGCCACATTGCACCTTACTCTGCCAAGCGGCTGGAACCTCCAGCCTACATGGCCCAGAGTATCTGAAACACTGCCTGACATAGTAAATGGGACATCGGCCCTTGTATCCCTATCTCCCACTTACCCCTTCGTCCCTTACCTATATAAACCGTACCTAGGACCAGATCTAGGATTAGCAAACTAGAGACTAATAACTTGAGATAGCTTTGCTCAATCTATCACCCCGTGCGGGATCAAGACCTCCCGAGGGAGAAGACTCCGAGGAGTAAAGGCCACCCATGGGTAAAGATTCTGGAATATAAACCCTCCATCTCTTCGGATTTAGGGAAGAACTATCTCTCAAAACCCCTCTCCTTGGATTTGGGGATGAAATGCCTTTTGTTACCCTTCTCCCTTTGTGTGTTTGTTGGATCTAAGATGCACCTCTTGTATTGACTTTGTGCTATGAGTGAGTACTTGGTGGATCATCTTGTCCTTATGTGTGTTCTCCACTTGATTTCCCCTTTGTTTTCTTCTTGTTCTTCGTGTTCATCCGTGAATCCACCTCCAACCATGAAGAATACAAGGCTGTGTGGGATCAAGACTTCTCGAAGGAGAAGACTCCCAGGAGTACAAGGCCACCCATGGGTAAAGATTCCATAATATAAGCCCTCCAACTCTTTGGATTTAGGGAAGAACTATCTCTCAAAACCCCCATCTCCTTGAATTTGGGGATGAAAAGCCTTTTGTTGGATCTAAGATGCACCTCTTGTATTGACTTTGTGCTGAGTGAGTACTTGGTGGTGAATCTTGTCCTGTGTGTGTTTTCCTTTTGATTTCCCCTTTGTTTTCTTCTTGTTCTTCGTGTTCATCAGTGAATCCACCTCCAATCGTGAAGATTGGGCCACCCCTAAGGTTTGGCCCGTATAAGATGATGTCAAAGGCAACAGTCTTATAGAATTACCCTATCTAGTTTGATTCAACAGGAAAAATAAAATGCTCGGTGGATTAACATAACTCAAACTTCATATTCAAGCAAGATTGAAATTCAAACTCGAAGGATATAGTTATAAAGCTAAAGAGCAGGTGCTATACTGATGTCATCTCAAATCACACTCGGTTCATTGTGGCAAACCTCATTTTCTTCATTGTGTCTGTTTCCGAGCTATAGGCATTCGTTTGGCTCACAAAAAAAAAGGACTCACATCGAGTACAAGAACTGGTTAAATTACACAAGAAAAATATGGAAACTGGGTTATTGGAGCCAATAGCAGCAGAAAATGCTAGGGGTCAAAGGGGGCAAAAGGGCAGGAACACACAGAAATATGAAAGATTGCGCTTGAATTCTGTAGGACTGTCATACTCTAATAAAGAGTAAACTTCAGAAGGTGTTCACAACGAATGGCATGCACTATCCGAAGTCACATTTTCAGGTTGCGTAACAGTGGCCTAATTCCCTGGTGCAAAACATTATGTCAATTAACCAAACAGAGCGATACATCATGTACATTCATGACAAAGCTTAAGGAAGTAAAAAAGATGTGGTCACAATAATATCGTCCCAGAGCACGAGGCATCACGGACGACTATCAGTCTGTCCTTACAAGGCAGCATTGTGTGGTGTACTTTATTGCTAAACTGTACTACCCTGCAGATCTGGTGTGCAATGCATAACTAAACACTGCATAGTACGTCCAAGTGATACCCCCAAATACAGATCAGAGAAATGGAAAGCTCACCGTTGCCGTAGATCATTGGTCGATTCCCGGAATTCGATGTCTCTCTGGCGCTGCTGCAGCAGTGCATACATGCAGTTGCATGTTCTTGCAATAGATACCTGCGCCACAGAGACAGAATACGGAAAATTTAGAAAAAGCACCTGAAAGATAACATTCACCCATTCACCACAAACGAAGAAGAAGAAGAAGAAGAAGATTCAAATGGACACAGTTTAGGGCCTCTTTGGATTGTGGGGTTTTATAGGAATATTAGAGGATTTGAATCCTAAGGAAATTTTCCTATGAAAACCCTTCGGATCCTAGGATTAGGACTACAAAATTCCTATGAAATCCATTGCTATGCCCCCTATTTTATAGGGATCTCATCATGAGCTCAAACCTCTTTTTCTTTTTCTTTTGAGAAGTCCAATGCACCTTCACTCTATCTCTCTCTCCTCATCAATCCTCTAAAATTCCCGTGTTTATTTTATGTGCACCTTCCAAAGGCGTCTCTGGCAAAATTCATGTGTTTTAGAAAATCCTGTAGGAAGTACATGGCATCTGAATCCAGCGTTTTTCCTATTTCTTACGTTTTGAAATTTCTGAAATCCAAATATGCCCTTAACTGGAAAACGAGCAGAAAGAGCACCCGAAACTGCCATAAAATTAATACAATAGCATGCAAATGGCAAGTTAGATCCTAACCGAAAAGTCGACACAAAATTCACACCAATGCTTAGAGAAAAGGGACGACATTGTCTCGAAAGGCAGGAGACGTGAGCGACGGACCGGATCTGTGGCAAATAGGTCGAGCGAGGCCGGGAAACCGAAGGTAACGAGCGTCTGATTGAGGTACTTGGCGCAGTGCTCGAGGTTCCCCGCGTCGGCGAATGTCCCCACATCGCCGCTGCAACAACAACACAGCGACGAGTCGGCCCTCACAGCCATCAGAGAGGGGTGGCCAACCACTCTGAGAACCCCCCCATCCATCGCATGAGGACAAAAACCTAGAAATCGTGGCGCTCACCTCATGCCGACGGGAGGCGGTGGCTGCTGGTGAAGGTTCGACGAGGCCTGCAATTGGAAGGAGAGGGGAGGTTAGGGGCGTCGCCAGCGAGGGGAGCTAGAGGGAGGGGGCGCGTCGATCTGCGGAGTAGCTAGGGTTTTACCCGGAGCTCGAAGCGCGATGACACCGACATGGCGGAGGCCGGAGGGGGAGGCGGGGTAGAGGGAGATCTGGCGAGTGGGATGGGGAGGAGCAATGAGACGGTAGGATGGAATGGATTCGAGGAGGAGGGCTTTGCGTGTTTTTTTTTACGGCCAATTTCAGACAGCCCTAAAAAGTTTTCTGTTGTTTTAGGCATGTATAATGTATAATGATGTGGAGTTGAGATAACTCATAAGAAAAGACAAGAGATGATCTTTTAGCACAATATGTCTCATCGCGTTTTTAGGGATGACTAGTTATTGAAGATAAGACTAAAAGATAACCCATTATAGACTTTTTTTTATCATCTTTAAATTACATGCAAAATTTAAGATAAGACTATCTTATCAACCATTGTACATGTCCTTAATAGCTGAGGCTAGAAGGTTCTGCGCGTCGAAGGGGAAGGGGGCGAAAAGATTGTGATCCAGCGTTGTAGCGCTCGGGCGCGTAAGAGTAAACTCCGATTCAGAGAACTTTATTATTCAAAAACAAGGCATTCCTAGGACAATAAGTTGAATACAAAAATGGCAGGGTTTTTTGGCTCAGGGCATCTTCAACGCCCCGCAAACCTTCCGTAATCATCTGGACCACGAAAATCATCCAACGCGGTCTTGTATCGATCTGCAGCGCAGTTCGAATGTGTTTTCTTCCGCAAACCGGAGACAAACGTTGGGAGTCCACACATGTGAAATGTTGCTCTTCTTCCCCCGGCCCACCCAAAAGGAAGGCGTAGCCCACGCTTTTGCAGCATCCCGCACTGTTTTCGCGCCAAAATCCTCACTCTCTTTTTCCATTCCCCGCCGCTCTTCCTCCAATTCCCACTCTTTTCTCCCACCCTCTCCTTCCTTCCGTCGCCAACGCATGGTGCCGTCGGAGAACCTGTCGGGGATGGAGCCGGCGAAGGTGCCGGTGGACCTGAGCATCGCTCGCCCGGAAGATCATCTCGGCGACGCGGCAGACTCGGCGCGTCAAAGCGAAGGCCGCAAAGGAGGAGAAGCTCAAGTAGCAGTTAGCCACCGATGGGACTGGTGGTGGCGATAGGCGTGGAGGTCGTGGCGGATGAGGCGGTCCGCGCGGCCGTGGTGGACGCCGCCAAACGGGTGCGCCTATAGTACAGACAGTGCCGTGGCCGGAGCCTTATAAGCCTTTGTACGGTGCCTTACATCGTCAATGTTAATGCAGCGCCGCTCTTCTTCGAATATTCTTCATCGCGGCTCGTCCGGGCGCAGACAGCGACCGAGGAGCAGATGGGTGCCCGCACGCTGTTCGCTGCAATGCCTAGAGCGAGGGAGCCGATATATGATGCGGACAGGGAGATGCTAGACATCATCCACGACGGAGGCGAGGGAGGAGGCGGGGGCTATGAGGACAGACAGGTGGAAGACTCAGATCCCACCCAGTCCGTCAACTACCAGCAACAGCAGTCCTACACCTAGACAGCCACACAACAATCCTACACCCAGGCCGGTGATGACACACAACAATAGCAGCATTGGGCCATCCGAAGGGGGAGGAGGAGGACAGCGACGACGATGAGTGATATGTCTCCAATGTATCTATAATATTTGATTGTTTTATGCTATTATATTATCAATTTGGTATACTTTATGTGCAATTTTATATCTTTTTGGAACTAACCTATTAACCTAGTGCCCAGTGCCAGTTCTTGTTTTTGCCTATTATTTTGTTTCATAGAAAATCAATACCAAACGAACTCCAAACACGATGAAATTTTACGATGATTTTTTCAGGACCAGAAGGGACCCTAGAAGCTTCGGGGGGCAGAAGATGTACGAGAAGGCCACAAGCTCAAACGGCGCGCACCCAAGGGCGGCGCCGCCTGAGCTTGTGGGCCCCTTTAACTCCGTTTGCCCTAATTCCACTTCTATAAATTTCCATAAATCTCCAAAACACCAGAGCGAGACCCGAAACAATTATTCCGCCGCCGCAAGCCTCTATTCTTCCACGAATCTGGAGGCCTCCGTTGGTACTCTTCCGGAGGGGGAATTGATCATGGAGGGCTTCTACATCAACCTTGTTGCATCTTCGGTGATGTGTGAGTAGTTTGCCACGGACCTACTGGTCCATCGTGATTAGCTAGATGCCTTTTTTTTTCTCTTTTGATAGAGGCAAAGGTGTCCCATCTTTCGATGAGATGGTGGCTATCGTTTTGGAGGAAGTCGACTTTGACGATCCGACTACGAACGTGCGAGGACGTCGCGCCTTAGCAATCGTTAAACCAACTCCGAGAGGTTATTGACCA
The DNA here is from genome assembly GCF_056163025.1 of Triticum urartu. NCBI lineage: Eukaryota > Viridiplantae > Streptophyta > Magnoliopsida > Poales > Poaceae > Triticum > Triticum urartu. The sequence continues at coordinate 376,088,092 of NC_141879.1, forward strand.
CGCCGGAGCACGATCAACCTAGCCATGAAGGTCTGTTTCCTGCAGGCAAACGAAGAATAAGCAAGAAACTGATATTGCAATCTGGATATTGCGAATATAAGAGGAAAGCTTTATTGATCAAGATGGGGTTCTGTGACGCCTTTGTCTGGTCGTTGAACACAAACGAAGTACGCGAAGTTGCAGCTATGGCGAACTTTAATCTAAACAAAACGCAAAGTCTAAACGATGCCCTAAGGATTGTATATATGGAGGAAGAGGGGGAATTTCGTGGCCCTTGGAGGAGGGGTCCGAAACCAACCCTAACTCTTGTTTCCCCACACATACGGACTCTAAAAACGGCCTATACTTAAGTATTTTGAAAATACATGGGCCTGGCCCAATAAGGCCTGGCCCAATAATAAGGTGACGCAGCACCTAGAATAGCCACTGGATGAAATTTATGAAGTGACATCTTGTATATTTCGTCCAAGGCTTCATGCACTCCTTATGGTGGCTTCAAAGTCCTGAAATCATCACTTGTAACTCCGTTCTTGACCCCCTTGCGCATGCCATCATCTCCATGCTTGAACTTGCTCCAAGGTTCATCTTTCTTGTCCAAGCTAGACCCTTCAATTGTAAGCAAGACAAATGTATCCAATTTAGGCAACATCATATTCTCATGAACATTAGAATCGTTACCAAGAAACGAAAGTACCTGATAATTCAATTAGCGTTTGCGAGCTCTAGTAATTGGTCCAGTATGTATAGCAGCAGGGGCTGTGGGTGTAACAATGGTATTGATGTCCTCATCATCCTCCCCTTCTTGAAATGAAGTCGTCCTCGACGAAAGTTCATCTTCCTCACCCAAATAAGGCTTCAAATCTGCAATGTTAAAAGTGGGACTAACCCCAAAATCTGCAGGCAACTCAAGTTTATATGCATTATCATTTATTTTCTCTAACACCTTAAAAGGACCATCAGCACGTGGCATTAGCTTAGATTTGCGCAAATTAGGAAATCTATCCTTACGCAAATGTAACCAAACAAGATCTCCAGGTGCAAACACAACATGTTTTCTACCCTTATCTCCAGCAACTTTATATTTAGCATTCATACGCTCAATGTTTTCCTTAGTTAACTCATGCATTTTTAAAATCAATTCAGCACGTTCTTTAGCATCAAAATTAACCTTCTCCGAAGATGGAAGAGGCAACAGATCAATAGGTGCACGAGGTAGGAAACCATACACAATTTCAAAAGGGCACATCTTAGTGGTAGAATGCAATGAACGATTATAAGCAAATTCAATATGAGGCAAGCATTCTTCCCACATTTTCTTATTATTCTTCAAAATAGCCCTAAGCATAGTAGACAATGTTCTATTGACTACCTCAGTTTGTCCATCAGTTTGAGGGTGACCAGTAATACTAAAAAGCAGTTTAGTCCCCAACTTAGCCCATGAACATCTCCAAAAGTGGCTAAGAAATTTAGTATCACGATCTGAAACAATAGTATTTGGCACACCATGCAAGCGAATAATTTCATGAAAGAACAAATCAGCAACATTAACAGCATCATCGCTTTTATGACATGGTATAAAGTGTGCCATTTTCGAGAACCTATCCACGACAACAAATATGCTATCCCTCCCCTTCTTTATTCGAGGTAAACCTAAAACAAAGTCTATAGATATATCCTCCCAAGGAACACTAGGTATAGCCAAAGGCATATATAAACCATGAGGATTGAGTCGTGACTTAGCTTTTTAACATGTAGTGCAGCGAGCAACAAAACGCTCAACATCCCGTCTCATCTTTGTCCAAAAGAAATGTGTAGCAAGTATATCCTTCGTCTTCTTGACGCCAAAGTGTCCCATTAATCCTCCTCCATGCGCCTCCTTCAACAACAAAAGACGAACGGAGCTAGCTGGAATGCATAGCTTGTTAGCACGAAACACAAATCCATCGTTAAGAACGAACTTGTTCCAAGTTCTCCCTTCCTTACAATTCTGTAATACATCTTTAAATTCAGCATCATGCACATATTGATCTTTGAACCAAATATTTTAAAGTCAAGTTGTGAAAGCATAGTCTTACGACGAGACAATGCATCAGCAATAACATTTTCTTTACCCTTCTTGTGTTTAATGACATAAGGGAAAGTCTCAATGAATTCAACCCATTTAGCATGTCTATGGTTCAGTTTTTCTTGACTTTTAATGTGTTTCAAAGATTCATGATCAGAATGTATAACAAATTCTTTGGGCCATAAATAATGTTGCCATGTTTCTAAGGTCCGAACAAGAGCATATAATTCTTTATCATAAGTAGAATAGTTCAGACTAGGCCCACTCAATTTTTCAGAAAAGTATGCAACATGTTTGCCATCTTGTAATAACACACCTCCTAATCCAATTCCACTAGCATCACATTCAAGCTCAAAAGTCTTATTAAAATCAGGAAGTTGGAGTAAAGGATCATGTGTCAACTTATATTTCAATACCGTGAAGGCTTCTTCCTGTGCGGTACCCCAAACAAAAGGCACATCCTTCTTTGTAAGCTCGTTGAGAGGTGCAGCAATGGTGCTGAAATCTCTCACAGAACGCCTATAGAAACCAGCGAGGCCAAGAAAACTCCTCACTTGTGTGACCGTTTTGGGTTGCGGCCAACTCTCAATAGCTTCAATCTTGGCTTTATCAACTTCAATCCCCTGTGGAGTAACAACATAGCCAAGAAAAGATATCCGGTCGGTGCAAATGGTGCACTTTCCAAGGTTACCAAACAAATGTGCATCACGTGGAGCAATAAAAACAGCACGTAAATGTTCCAAATATTCCTCCGAAGATTTGCTATAAATCAATATGTCATCAAAGTAAACTACCACAAATCGTCCAATGAAAGCACGTAAAACTTCGTTCATTAACCTCATGAAAGTACTAGGTGCATTAGTTAACCCAAAAGGCATGACTAACCACTCATATAATCCAAACTTAGTTTTAAATGTTGTTTTCCATTCATCTCCCAATTTCATACGAATTTGATGATATCCACTACGCAAATCAACTTTGGAGAATATTGTAGAGCCACTCAATTCATCAAGCATATCATCTAGCCTAGGAATAGGATAACGATAATGAATAGTAATATTATTAATGCCTCTACAATCAATGCACATACGCGACGTACCATCCTTTTTTGGCACTAAAATGGTAGGAACAGCACAAAGACTAAGGGATTAATGTATATAACCTTTGTCGAGCAGTTCTTGTACTTGACACATAATCTCCTTCGTCTCCTCTGGATTGGTACGGTATGGTGCACGGTTGGATAATGATCCACCGGGAATTAAGTCAATTTGATGCTCAATCCCTCGAATAGGTGGTAAGCCCGGTGGCACGTCTTGTGGAAAGACGTCAGCGAACTCCTGCAAAATGTTAATTATAGCAGGAGGCAAAGAGGAAGGCACGTCCTCGAATGAAAATGATGCCTCTTTGCACACAAAAGCATAGCAAACATATTTGCTAAAATCTAGATCATCAATATCAGATTTGGTGGCAAGTAAACATGCACTTTTCAATTTAATTTCAGAAGCAACACTAGATGGTTTATTATTAGGCTTCATTTGTTGCTCAAATTCTTTTGCCACAATCTGATTTTCACTCTTATTTTTCTACTGTTTTGCTTTATTAGCTCTATTAATATCATCTTTCAAAATGGAAACAGGAGTCATAGGAAGCAAAGTAATATTTTTATCCTGATGAATAAGAGTATGCTGATTGTTTCTACCATGGTGTACAGAATTTTTATCAAATTGCCATGGTCTACCAAGTAATAAGGAACATGCTTGCATAGGTACCACATCACAATCAACATAATCAGCATATGTAGAGATACTAAAATGCACACGAACAGTACGTGTTACCTTAACCTTGCCGTTGTTGTTGAACCATTGGATGTAGTAAGGATGTGGATGCGGTCTTGTGGTGAGAGATAGCTTCTCCACCATCTCCATGCTAGCCAAGTTATTGCAACTCCCTCCATCTATGATGACGCGAACAGAACGTTCCTTTACAACTCCCTTTATATGGAACAAATTATGCCTCTGATTTTGCTCAGCTTGTGTAACCTGCACGCTCAAAACATGTTGAGCAACTAAACATTCATACCTGTTGTAAGTGCATCTAGTGCCACCCCTAGTTGGTTTTGGAGTATTGATGACAAACCTAGTTGAGGGACTAATGTGTTTGTGAGAATTGCAGGATAACACAGGTAGAAGTCCCTCATTGATTCGGTTTTCCTACCAGAGATGACCCCTAAAAATGTATGAAGACATTGAAGTCAGAGGTGGTATGTGAAGACATTCACATTGAAGACTATGATAAGAGAAGACATCGCCTGAAGACTATGGAGCGCAAAGACTTAACAGTTTCGTCGTTCTGTGTTTTTCTTTGTTGAGTCATAGGAACCACCGTACTGTTAAGTGGGGTCCAAGAGAACCAGTCAGAATGACTGATGTGATGCTTAACCAAAATCCTATGTCTTCGAGTGAAGATTATGAGAGCAAATCTTGTCCAGAGTTGGATAAGTCAGCTTTGCTTATAGCCCAAGTAAAGTTGTCGTGTGTGTTTGAAATCTGACTATTGGAACACGTGTCAGTTCCTTAGTGACCCAGGGTCATTTCGGACAAATCAGGTCGGTTTGCCTAGTGGCTATAAATAGCCCACCCCTACAACCATAAATGGTTGGCTGCTCAGAGTTAGAGTACGGCTTTTGTTGTTTGAGAGCAACCCACCTCGAAGCCTTTGAGAGAGAATTCCTTGCGAGGATAAAGCCCTAAACACCCAGAGCCAAAGAGTGTTAGGCATCACTTAAGTCTTCCTGTCTGTGTGATCTAAAGACTTATTACACTTGAGGACTGTGAATCCTCCAGCCGTTTAGGCGTCGCATTCTGAGCATCCAAGAGTCATTGTGGATCGCTGGTGAACGAAGTCTGTGAAGGTTTGGAAGTCTACCTTGAAGACTTACCAGAGTGATTGGGCGAGGACTGGGTGTCCTTAGATCAAGGGGAATAAGGTGAAGACGAGGTCTTCTGAGTTGAATCTCAGCCTCCCTAACCAGACGTACAGTTGTCACAGCAACTGGAACTGGTCCAACAAATCATTGTCTTCAATGAGTCACTGGTTTCATCCTTCCCTTCCCTTTCCTTACTGTTGGTCCTTGTGAAGTCATTGTATGATTGCATTATCTTTTGTCTTCACTGAGTGACTGCTTGTTCTGATTAGCTTCACAATATCTTCCTACCTGATCTTTACTGCCTAGCTGCTATTAGTCATTGTGCTTTCACTTCATTGAATACTTGACTATGGCTTGCCTAGTGTAGTCTACCTTTCGCTGCATGGTAATAGGTTTATTTCTATCGTTTGTCTTCGAAACTTCCATGTTTTGAAGACTTTCATAAAAATCGCCTATTCACCCCCCCCTCTATTCGATCACTAGCACTTTTAATTGGTATCAGAGCAAGGTACTCCCTTGTTCTGTGTGATTCGGTTTAACCACCTGGAGTTTTAGCTATGTCGACTGCAGGGATAATTAAGGTCTCCGCTGCATGCCCCGTCTTCGATGGAACTGAATATCCCTACTGGAAGAATAAGATGCGCATGCATCTTGAAGCCATTGATGTCGACCTATGGTATCTCGTCAAGAATGGCGTCCCCAAGGCCGGTGAAGGTATCACTGCTGCTGATGTCAAGAAGTTCGTTCAACTGGACTCCACTGCCAAGAACATCATCTGTGGTCATCTGACCAAAGGACAGTATGGCCGCGTGAGTGCTTTGGAAACATCTAAGCTAGTCTGGGACTGGCTCTCCAAGGTCAATGAAGGCGTCTCAACCCAGAGAGATCAGAGAAACAATGTCCTTCGCAACCTCTTCAATCGCATCAAGAGAAATGACAATGAGAATGTCCAGCTCATGTTTGATCGACTCACTGACATCACAAATGAGCTTCAAGCTCTCGGCGCCACTGAGATCACCAAGCATGAAGTAGTCAAGACACTCCTGAGATCACTTGATAGCTCGTTTGACACCCTAGCCCTGATGATTCAAGAACGTCCTGACTTCAAGACACTCGATCCATTTGACATACTTGAGAGGCTCAACACACACGAGTTTCAGCTTTCTGAGAAAAGAGACATCTACGGTCCCAACTATGGGCGAACTCGTGCCTTGAAGGCAAAAGCTGTCTCCTTATCTGAAGAAGAATCTGACAGCAGTTCTGATGATCCTGAAGACATTGGAAAGGAGCTTGCTATGCTTGTGAAGAAGTTCCAAACATTCACCAAGAAGAAAGGCTTCAGAAAGTCTTCACGATCAAGCTCAAGGAATGATGAAGCTTCTGCTCATGATTACAAGAAGAGAACATGCCACAAGTGCAAGAAACCTGGCCACTACATCTCTGAGTGTCCGCAGTGGGACAATGAGAACAAGAAGAAGAAGAAGAAGAGCAAGGAGTATGACTCTGACGACAAGAAGAAGAAGAAATACTCAAAGTTTTCTTCCAAGTCTTCCTCAAAGTCTTCATCACACAAGAAGAGCTCATCTGGCAAGGCACGTGCGTTTATTGGCAAGGAAATGGATTCAGAGGAGGAGTCCGCTTCTAAGGAGGCGGAGGTGGAGTCTGAGGAGGAGTCCCATTCTGGCGTTGCGAGTCTGGCTATAGCATACGTTGCCAAGTCCATCTTCAACACTGAAGACAATGACTTCATCACCGACACCGATGCAAATGACAAGGACTACTCCGCTCCTACCTACTGTGATGAGGACATCAATACCATTGTTACACCCACAGCCCCTACTGTTACATATACTGGACCAATTACTAGAGCTCGCGCACGCCAATTAAATTACCAGGTACTTTAGTTTCTTGGTAATGATTCTAATGTTCATGAGATTATGATGCTGCCTAAATTGGATACATTTGTTTTGCTTACAAATGAAGGGCCTAGCTTGGAGAAGGATGAACATTGGAGTAAGAACACACATGGAGTTGATGGCATGCACAAGGGGATCAAGAACGGAGTTACAAGTGATGATTTCAGGACTTTGAAGCCGCCATAAGGAGTGCACGAAGCCTTGGACGAAATATACAAGATGCCACTTCATAATATTCGTCCATAGGCTATTCTAGGTGCTGCGTCACCTTATTAATGGGCCAGGCCCATGTAATTTCGAAATACTTAAGTATAGGCTATTTTTAGAGTCCGTATGTGTGGGGAAACAAGAGTTAGGGTTGGTTTCGGACCCCACCCTCAAGGGCCACGAAATTCCCCCCTCTTCCTCCATATATACAGCCCTTAGGGCGTCGTTTAGACTTTGGGTTTTGTTTAGATTAAAAGTTCGCCATAGCTGCAACTTCGTGTACTTCGTTTGTGTCCAACGACCAGACCAAGACGTCACAGAACCCCACCTTGATCGATAAAGCTTTCATCTTATATTCGCAATATCCCGATTGCAATCTCAGTTTCTTGCTTGTTCTTCGTTTGCTCACAGGAAACAGACCCTCGTGGACAGGTTGATCGTGCTCCGGCGTGGTCAATAACCCTCGGAAGTTGGTTTAGCGATTGCTAAGGCGCGACGTCTCGCACATTCGTAGTCGGATCGTCAAGGTCGACTCCCACAGAAAACGATAGCCACCATCTCATCGAAACATCGGCACACCTTAGCCTCCATCAAGTGGTATCAGATTTCCAGGTGGCTCGGTGAGATTTTACAGTTTTTCGTAGATTAGATCGATTCTGTTCTTCATACCTACAGTCCACGAAAAAGCCAGAAAAAAATAATTAGGGTTAGTTCATCATATCCGAACCAATCTGAGCCTTTGCATAATCTTTTTAGGGTTTTTGCTTTGTTGAATTTGCGGTTGCATCATCGTGTCAAGTTGCTGGTCTTAGAGTCTAGTCTTTTAGAGTTTCGAGTTCTGGTCATAAGTTGTCACGCCGCCGCCGCCGCACCATCATCATCGCCCATCTACCATTTTTGCTTATCCGCCACCGCTCTGAATCCATATCCATATACCACCACCAATCCGTATCCATATACCACCACCAATCTGTATCCATATACCACCACCGCTACCATATACCACCATCGCTGCCATATACCACAACCATATATCCACCACCAATCCGAGTTCTTCTCATATTAGGTTTGTTCTTGAGATCAATCTAAATTCTGATTTGTGTTTCCTTGCCTGCGTAGGTCTCGGAAAAAAAAAGAGTCTGGAGACCCCCGGGCAGTTTTTAGGCCAAAATTTTCACGGGCAATTTTTTTCCCAATCCTATTTTTAGGCTTTTCTGAGTCTTTTGAGCCACGTGCCATCATAGTGATTTTTTGTCGCACTTTTTCATCGTCGCTGCCCTGATTTCCGAAAAAAAGTGAAAAAAAAATTTCGTGCCCATCCTATCAGTTTGACGAGGGAAGAGTTTTGAGACACTCGCCATTATAGTGATTTTTTCGCAAAAAAAGGAGCACAAAAAAAAGAGCGAAAAAAAAGAGTTTCGGAGTGTGATTTTCCCTTATTTACGTGCAGCACCGTGATTTTGTTAGTGTTCTAGGCTCGCGTCTCTAGCACGGTCTAGCCTAGGACCAGCACAGTACCGTCGTTGAGCATTTATTCAACTTTGCATCTCTGAATTGATTATTGCTGACCCTTTTTGCTACCATATTATAAGCCTTCCCAGCTCCACATACATCTACGTCGTGCGTTTGACTCTCCTTGGCAATTGCTCTATCCAAGCTTTTGAGAGTTTTGACTACAACGGTTGCCGATCACCGCCTGCTGCTGGGTAAGAACTGGTAAGAATTTGAGATTTGCTTGACGGATTTGTGACACCCGCCACCACCACCACTTGTTAGTAGTCTGTAGGATCATATTCTTGTGTGTTTCTATTGCTGCTAACCATGCCAGGATCACAAGCCGACGAGACTGACTGGGAGAACTTGACGAACAAGGAGCTTCATGATACGTTTCAGCAAATGATGAGTGGACAGGTGCAAGATGTGATAAACAGATTTGAAGAGGCCATGGAGAAGATAAATGGCATGGAGAAGACGTTTGAAACAAAGCTCGATAACAAGTTTGCTGAATTGCTTTCGCGTTTTCCACCACCACCACCGGCTCCTGCCGCACCTCTGCAACAACAGCAACAACATCGACTACCTCCACGTCGGGAAACAGTCCTCCGCCGAGCGAGCCGTGTCCCTCTTCAGTCGGGCCAAACTGCTGGTGCTGCTGTTGATACTTCTGTGGCTCCTACTGCTGATGTGGAGGAGGATGATTATGTGGGAGATTATGAGGATGAGATTGATCAAAATCAGAACTACGTGCCACCACCAGCACAGCAACCACCAGGTCGTCCACATGCAAATAATGGCAATGGTAGGGCTCACCCTCAGGTACGAGATCATGACCATCTCCCTAAACTAAAATCGAATATTCCACCATTTGAGGGTAGATATGTTCCTGATATATATCTTACTTGGGAGTTAGAAACTGAACAACGATTTACATGTTTACAATATCCCGAGGAGAGACGTGTTCTTGCTGCTGTTTGTGCATTCACTAGTTTTGCATGTGTTTGGTGGTCTGAGCATTGTAGATTATATCCTATTCCAGCTACTTGGACTGCTTTGAAAACTGCTATGCGTACTCGTTGGGTTCCACCATATTATCAACGTGAATTACTTCAAAAATTGCAGCGCTTAAGACAGGGAAAAAATTCTGTAGAAGAATATTATCAGGAATTACAAACTGGCATGATTAGATGTGGTATTGTTGAGGAGAATGAAGCTATGCTTGCACGTTTTATGGGTGGATTAAATAGAGAGATTCAGACGATTCTAGAGTATAAGGAGTATACTAATATCACTCGTTTATTCCATCTTGCTTGTAAAGCTGAACGTGAAGTGCAGGATCGACAGGCATTGGCGCGGACTAACTTTTCTGCAGGTCGACCTTCATCATGGACACCACATGCATCATCTACTTCCACACGTTCTGCTACACCGGCGCCTCCGTCGGCTGCCACCTCCAACCATGATACAATAAAGCAGGCACAATCACCACTATCTGCCAAGAGCACACCTTCTGGGCCTGCAAAGAGCTCTTCTTCATCCATGGCATCAACAGGGCAAACACATGATATTATTTGTCGACGTTGCAAGGGTGGAGGTCATTATGCGAGAGAATGCCCATCTAAGCGTGTGATGATTGTTACTGAGGATGGTGGGTATGAGTCCGCTAGTGACTATGATGAGGAGACTTTGGCTCTTATTACACGTGAAGAACACGGTGGAGACGATTCTGATCATGAGACGCAATACATGGCTCCTGAAGATGCTGACAGGTATGAATGTTTAGTTGCTCAACGTGTTTTGAGTGTGCAGGTTACACAAGCTGAGCAAAATCAGAGGCATAATTTGTTCCATACAAAGGGAGTTGTGAAGGAACGTTCTGTTCGCGTGATCATAGATGGAGGGAGCTGCAATAACTTGGCTAGCATGGAGATGGTGGAGAAGCTATCTCTCACCACAAGACCACATCCACATCCTTACTACATCCAATGGTTCAACAACAGCGGCAAGGTTAAGGTAACACGTACTGTTCGTGTGCATTTAGTATCTCTACATATGCTGATTATGTTGATTGTGATGTGGTACCTATGCAAGCATGTTCCTTATTACTTGGTAGACCATGGCAATTTGATAAAAATTCTGTACACCATGGTAGAACCAATCAGTATACTCTTGTTCATAACGATAAAAATATTACTTTGCTTCCTATGACTCCTGATTCCATTTTGAAAGATGATATTAATAGAGCGAATAAAGCAAAACAGGAGACAAATAAGAGTGAAAATCAGATTGTGGCAAAAGAATTTGAGCACCAAATGAAGCCTAATAATAAACCATCTACTGTTGTTTCTGAAATTAAATTGAAAAGTGCATGTTTACTTGCCACCAAATCTGATATTGATGAGCTAGATTTTAGCAAATCTGTTTGCTATGCTTTTGTGTGCAAAGAGGCATTATTTTCATTCGAGGACGTGCCTTCCTCTTTGCCCCCTGCTGTCACTAACATTTTGCAGTAGTTCGCTGACGTCTTTCCACAAGACGTGCCACCGGGATTACCACCTATTCGAGGGATTGAGCATCAAATTGACTTAATTCCCGGTGCTTCGCTACCCAACCGTGCACCATACCGTACCAATCCAGAGGAGACGAAGGAGATTATGCGTCAAGTACAAGAACTGCTCGACAAAGGTTATGAGTACGCGAATCCCTTAGTCCTTGTGCTGTTCCTATCATTTTAGTGCCGAAAAAGGATGGTACGTCGCGTATGTGCGTTGATTGTAGAGGCATTAATAATATTACTATTCGTTATCGTCATCCTATTCCTAGGCTAGATGATATGCTTGATGAATTGAGTGGCTCTACAATATTCTCCAAAGTTTATTTGCGTAGTGGATACCATCAAATTCGTATGAAATTGGGTGATGAATGGAAAACAACATTTAAAACTAAGTTTGGATTATATGAGTGGTTAGTCATGCCTTTTGGGTTAACTAATGCACCTAGTACTTTCATGAGGTTAATGAATGAAGTTTTACGTGCTTTCATTGCACGTTTTGTGGTAGTTTACTTTGATGACATATTGATTTATAGCAAATCTTTGGAGGAACATTTGGAACATTTACGTGCTGTTTTTATTGCTCTACGTGATGCACGTTTGTTTGGAAACCTTGGAAAGTGCACCTTTTGCACCGACCGAGTATCTTTTCTTGGTTATGTTGTTACTCCACAGGGAATTGAAGTTGATAAAGCCAAGATTGAAGCTATTGAGAGTTGGCCGCAGCCCAAAACGGTCACACAAGTGAGGAGTTTCCTTGGCCTCGCTGGTTTCTATAGGCGCTTTGTGAGAGATTTCAGCACCATTGCTGCACCTCTCAACGAGCTTACAAAGAAGGATGTGCCTTTTGTTTGGGGTACCGCACAGGAAGAAGCCTTCACGCTATTGAAAGATAAGTTGACACATGCTCCTTTACTCCAACTTCCTAATTTCAATAAGACTTTTGAGCTTGAATGTGATGCTAGTGGAATTGGATTAGGAGGTGTGTTATTACAAGATGGAAAACCTGTTGCATACTTTTCTGAAAAACTGAGTGGGCCTAGTCTGAACTATTCTACTTATGATAAAGAATTATATGCTCTTGTTCGGACCTTAGAAACATGGCAACATTATTTATGGCCCAAGGAATTTCTTATACATTCTGATCATGAATCTTTGAAACACATTAACAAAACTGAACCTTAGACATGCTAAATGGGTTGAATTCATTGAGACTTTCCCTTATGTCATTAAACACAAGAAGGGTAAATAAAATGTTATTGTTGATGCCTTGTCTCGTCGTTATACTATGCTTTCACAACTTGACTTTAAAATACTTGGTTTGGAGACCATCAAAGATCAATATGTTCATGATGCTGAATTTAAAGATGTATAGCAGAATTGTAAGGAAGGGAGAACTTGGAACAAGTTCGTTCTTAACGATGGATTTGTGTTTCGTGCTAACAAGCTATGCATTCCAGCTAGCTCCATTCGTCTTTTGTTGTTGCAGGAGGCGCATGGAGGAGGATTAATGGGACACTTTGGCGTCAAGAAGACGGAGGATATACTTGCTACACATTTCTTTTGGCCAAAGATGAGACGGGATGTTGAGCGTTTTGTTGCTCGCTGCACTACATGTCAAAGAGCTAAGTCACGACTCAATACCTCATGGTTTATATATGCCTTTGCCTGTACCTAGTGTTCCTTGGGAGGATATATCTATGGACTTTGTTTTAGGTTTACCTCGAACAAAGAAGGGGAGGGATAGCATATTTGTTGTCGTGGATAGGTTCTTGAAAATGGCACACTTTATACCACGTCATAAAAGCGATGATGCTGTTAATGTTGCTGATTTGTTCTTTCGTGAAATTATTCGCTTACATGGTGTGCCAAATACTATTGTTTCAGATCGTGATACTAAATTTCTTAGGCACTTTTGGAGATGTTTATGGGCTAAGTTGGGGACTAAGCTGCTTTTTAGTACTACTTGTCACCCCCAAACTGATGGACAAACTGAAGTAGTCAATAGAACATTGTCTACTATGCTTAGGGCTGTTTTGAAGAATAACAAGAAAATGTGGGAAGAATGCTTGCCTCATATTGAATTTTCTTATAATCGTTCATTGCATTCTACTACTAAGATGTGCCCTTTTGAAATTGTGTATGGTTTCCTACCTCGTGCACCTATTGATTTGTTGCCTCTTCCATCTTCAGAGAAGGTTAATTTTGATGCTAAAGAACGTTCTGAATTGATTTTAAAAATGCATGAGTTAACTAAGGAAAACATTGAGTGTATGAATGATAAATATAAACTTGCTGGAGATAAGGGTAGAAAACATGTTGTGTTTGCTCCTGGAGATCTTGTTTGGTTACATTTGCGTAAAGATAGATTTCCTAATCTGCGTAAATCAAAGCTAATGCCACGTGCTGATGGTCCTTTTAAGGTGTTAGAGAAAATAAATGATAATGCATATAAACTTGAGCTACCTGTAGATTTTGGGGTTAGTCCCACTTTTAACATTGCAGATTTGAAGCCTTATTTGGGTGAGGAAGATGCGCTTCCGTCGAGGACGACTTCATTTCAAGAAGGGGAGGATGATGAGGACATCAATACCATTGTTACACCCAATGCCCCTACTGTTACATATACTGGACCAATTACTAGAGCTCGCGCACGCCAATTAAATTACCAGGTACTTTCGTTTCTTGGTAATGATTCTAATGTTCATGAGATTATGATGCTGCCTAAATTGGATACATTTGTTTTGCTTACAAATGAAGGGCCTAGCTTGGAGAAGGATGAACATTAGAGCAAGAACACGCATGGAGTTGATGGCATGTGCAAGGGGATCAAGAACGGAGTTACAAGTGATGATTTCAGGACTTTGAAGCCGCCATAAGGAGTGCATGAAGCCTTGGACGAAATATACAAGATGCCACTTCATAATATTCGTCCATAGGCTATTCTAGGTGCTGCGTCACCTTATTAATGGGCCAGGCCCATGTAATTTCGAAATACTTAAGTATAGGCTATTTTTAGAGTCCGTATGTGTGGGGAAACAAGAGTTAGGGTTGGTTTCGGACCCCACCCTCAAGGGCCACGAAATTCCCCCTCTTCCTCCATATATACAGCCCTTAGGGCATCGTTTAGACTTTGGGTTTTGTTTAGATTAAAAGTTCGCCATAGCTGCAACTTCGCGTACTTCGTTTGTGTCCAACGACCAGACCAAGACATCACAGAACCCCACCTTGATCGATAAAGCTTTCATCTTATATTCGCAATATCCTGATTGCAATCTCAGTTTCTTGCTTGTTCTTCGTTTGCTCGCAGGAAATAGACCCTCGTGGTCAGGTTGATCGTGCTCCGGCGTGGTCAATAACCCTCGGAAGTTGGTTTAGCGATTGCTAAGGCGCGACGTCTCGCACGTTCGTAGTCGGATCGTCAAGGTCGACTCCCACAGAAAATGATAGCCACCATCTCATCGAAACATCGAGACACCTTAGCCTCTATCATACTGCTTCATGGCACGCGGTGCCAAGGTAAACACACGCACTACTTACTATCAAACATCTAGTGAAGATGACTCTGATTGTGGTTCCAAACCCAGCTACAAAACACTTGCTAAAATTGCAACTGAACAACAAAAAGCTATGGAACATATTCAAAAACTGTTAGACAAAAGCGATGATATGTTAGACGCCGAAATGACTCGATCTCAGTCCTTAATTGAAGACATAAAAAATGTTCACGTTAAGTATGAGGAACTTGAAAGTCGTCATGAAACGCTCTCAACAACTCATGAAAAGCTTTTCTATGATTATCTTCAAAGGAAGCAAGATCTTGAGAAATTGAGAGCGGCTCATGAAGATCTTCAAAAGGAAAATGAGTCACTTCGCGCCGAACAGATCAGTTCCGCTCAGGAAGGATTTGAACCACCATGTCTTAAATGCATCGAGCGTGACAACGCTACTTCTGTTGCTGAGTGTTCTACTGCTGCTACTGTTGCAATATCTTCAACTGTTGATGTGGTAACTAACCCCTCTGCTGAGGATACCACTACTATTGCTGATGAAAATGCTAGGTTGAAGACATTGCTTGAAACAGGGATGTACAAAAGTCTCAAAGGGCATCAGACACTATGTGATGTCCTCAAAAGGCAGATCCTGAACCGAAACCCTAGGAAAGAGGGTGTTGGGTTCGAAAGGAAAATGAATGCTGATGGCTCTTAATGGAAACCTGAGCAGTACCCCAAAACCACATGGGTTGCTGCAAAGGAACCTTCAGCGGATCCATCCACCCTATCTGGCTTCACTTGTGCTAATCCCATTGTTATTGATGAATCCTTTGATGCAAACTATAAACTATTTAAGAATCAGAATGGTGAAGTGTTTGCCAGGTATATTGGTACTAACTGCAGGAATGGACCGCCTATGAAGAAGGTCTGGGTGCCGAAAAGGTGTTTGGAGAATCTTCATGTGAATGTCGTCATGACACCACAAGTGAAGAAGACAAACTCTAGACCACAGGCTTCATACGGCCCAAAGGCTTCATATAGACAGATGACTCATCTGAGTCGCACTAATGCAAATGTTTTGCAGGGAAGCCATACTCAGGCCTATGAATATGAGCGCGGTTCATCAAACCGCCATGTTCATAAGACCAAGAACTATTCTGCTTATTCTTATGAGTACTATTGTCCACCTGCAAGACTTTTTGCTAGGTCTCCAAAGCTAAAGTTCTCAGATGCTGCACTTAGACTCATTGCTTCGAAGCCACCCTTGAAGATGTGGGTGGCTAAGAAAGCTTAACTCTCTTTTGCAGGGAAAGGTCTCCAACCAAAAACCAAAATCGTCTGACGCTATTGTTGGGGACCTTAAACATCTTGTAGGGCGCAAGATCAAATGCCCAAATGGTCTTATTATGTACTTTGTTCCTGAGTCGCTTGCTACTTGCCCTATCAGTCCTAATCTCGATCTAAGCTTTCATAATCCACTGGCTCGTCAAATGTTTTTGCTTCACAATTCTCTTCGTGAAGCCTATCCCCCTAACTGCACTGTAGGGTACGACACCAGCTGCTTCAGAATGGATTATTGATAGTGGGTGTACCAATCACATGACTGGCAAGCGAAGCCTTCTTATGGACTCAACCTTACATCCATCTGACAAAAGTCACATCACATTTGCTGACACTGGTAAAAGCAAGGTATTGGGTCTAGGTAGAGTTGCAATCTCAAAGGATCAACACATGGATAAAGTCATGCTTGTTGAATCCCTTGGTTTCAACTTAATGTCTGTCTCCATGCTTTGCGATTTAAACATGATTGTGATGTTTGGAAAATATCGTTGCCTTGTTCTAATGGAATCTGACAAGTCTCTAGTGCTTAAAGGGTATCGGAAAGATGATTTGTACGTGGTAGATTTCTCAGCAGGACCACAACTTGCCGTATGTCTTCTAGCAAAAGCTTCTGAATGCTGGCTCTAGCATCGGAGGCTAGGGCATGCTGGCATGAGGAACCTCCACACCCTTGCAAGGAAGAAGCATGTCATAGGCATCGAGGGCGTCAAGTTCAAGAAGGATCACTTATGCCGTGCCTGTGAAGCAGGAAAGATGATGAGGGCCAAGCATCCCTCGAAGACAATCATGACAACGACTCAACCCTTCGAACTGCTCCACATGGACCTTTTCGGTCCCACTCATTACTCAACTCTTACTACTACTGCTTGTCTCTATGGCTTTGTCATTGTTGATGATTATTCAAGATATACCTGGGTGCATATAATCCTCTACAAGACTGAAGTGCAGGATGTCTTCAGACGCTTCGCCAATCGAGCCATGAACAACTATGGCGTCAAGATCAAGCACATCAGAAGTGACAATGGCACTGAATTCAAGAACACTGGTCTAGACACTTATCTTGATACTTTGGGCATTACACATGAATTCTCAGCTCCGTACACACAGCAGCAGAATGGTGTCATGGAACGTAAGAACAGAACACTCATTGAGATGGCCCGGACAATGCTTGATGAATACAAGACTCCAAGAAAGTTCTGGCCTGAAGCCATTGATACTGCATGCCATATCATCAACCGTGTGTATCTTCACAAGCTTCTCGACAAGACATCCTACGAGCTCCTTACTGGCAAGAAGCCAAATGTCAGTTACTTCAGAGTTTTTGGTGCCAGGTGCTGGATCAAGGATCCACATCACACTTCAAAATTTGCACCAAAAGCACATGAGGGTTTTATGCTTGGATATGGAAAGGATTCGCACTCCTACAGAGTCTTCAACCTTTTTCACTATAAAGTGGTTGAAACAGTGGATGTGCAGTTCGATGAGACTAACGGCTCACAAAGAGA
Organism: Triticum urartu; assembly: GCF_056163025.1. Taxonomy (NCBI): domain Eukaryota; kingdom Viridiplantae; phylum Streptophyta; class Magnoliopsida; order Poales; family Poaceae; genus Triticum; species Triticum urartu. Next base: position 376,105,594 of record NC_141879.1, read on the forward strand.
GCACCTGCCAAATGTGCTAGATGAAGTTCCATCCAGTGAATCAATCAAACTTATGGGAACTGGAGAAATCATACCATCTGAATCTCAGCCTAAAGAGGAACTTATCATCTCCGCACCTGATCAAACAGAAGACAATGCTCAGCCTGAAGACAATCCTTCTAACGATGACAATGATTAGCAAGAGCAAAATCTTCGTCCTGTACATCCTCGTGTTGCAAATGAAGTACAGATTGAGAAAATAATTGATAGCATCAATGCACCAGGTCCACTCACTCGTTCAAGGGCAACACAACTAGCAAATTTTTGTGGGCACTTCGCATTCGTCTCAATATCTGAACCCAAGAAAGTTGAAGAAGCCTTCATGGAACCTGAATGGATTCAAGCTATGCAAGAAGAGCTTCAACAGTTTGAGCTGAATAATGTATGGGAACTGGTTAAGCGTCCTGATCCTCGCAAGCACAATATAATAGGCACCAAATGGATATATCGCAACAAGCAAGATGAGCATGGTCAAGTTGTCAGAAACAAAGCTCGTCTCGTTGCTCAAGGGTACACTCAAGTTCAAGGGATTGACTTCGATGAAACATTTGCTCCTGTGGCTAGACTTGAAGCCATACGCATACTGTTGGCCTATGCAAATCACCATAACATTCTTCTGTATCAAATGGATGTGAAGAGCGCTTTTCTCAATGGCAAGATTGAAGAAGAAGTGTATGTTGCACAACCGCCTGGCTTTGAAGATCCAAAACATCCTGACATGGTGTACAAGCTCAACAAGGCACTGTATGGCCTCAAGCAAGCCCCTCGGGCTTGGTATGACACACTCAAATACTTCCTGAAGAGCAAAGGCTTCAAACCTGGTTCCCTCGACCCCACTCTCTTTATGAAGACATATGATGGTGAACTGTTTGTGTGCCAAATATATGTGGATGACATTATCTTCGGCTGCACCAATCAGAAATACACTGACGAGTTTGGATATATGATGCAAGAGCAATATCAGATGTCCATGATGGGTGAGCTGAAGTTCTTCCTTGGTCTTCAAATACGTCAGCAACGTAACGGCATCTTCATATCTCAAGAGAAGTACCTCAAAGATTGCCTGAAGAAATTTGGGATGCAAGACTGCAAAGGCTTCACGACGCCAATGCCAGCCAAACATCATCTGGGTCCCGACGACAATGGTAAAGAGTTCGATCAAAAGGTATCCCGCTCCATGATTGGTTCTTTGCTTTATCTATGTGCATCTAGGCCAGATATTATGCTTAGTGTTTGCATGTGTGCTCGATTCCAAGCAGCACCAAAGGAATCGCATCACTTAGCTGTGAAGCGAATTCTTCGATATTTGGCTCACACCCCAACATTAGGATTATGGTATCCAAAGGGCTCAGAGTTTGATCTGGTTGGATCCTCGGATGCTAATTATGCTGGTGACAAGGTGGATCGCAAGTCTACATCAGGAACATGTCATTTTCTGGGACAATCACTTGTATGTTGGTCTTCAAAGAAGCAGAACTGTGTATCTCTCTCCATTGCTGAATCTGAATACATTGCTGCTGGATCTTGCTGCGCTCAGCTTCTATGGATGAAGCAAACACTCAAAGACTATGGCATTCATCTGAAGCAAGTGCCACTCTACTGCGACAACGAAAGCGCCATCAAGATTGCCAACAACCCAGTTCAGCACTCGAAGACAAAGCACATTGAAATTCGTCATCACTTTCTCAGAGATCATGTTGTGAAGGAAGATGTTGATATCATACATGTCAACACTGAAGAGCAATTGGCAGATATCTTCACCAAGCCCTTGGATGAGAAGAGGTTTTGCAAGTTACGGTGTGAGCTAAATATTTAGGAATCCTCAAATGTCCTGTGATCAGGCACACATCCTAACACTTATGCATATTGATGACTTAGATGTGCAACACACGAAGTAAAGTATATCTTCAATCAATGAAGACTTACATTCTAAGTGTGAATACATTAATGTGGAATTTGACTTTGGAGCGCCATGATAATTGTGCGCCGTGTCTAGGTCTAATACTTCCTATACGGTGGGTAATGCCACCACCAAATTTTTCTGTTTGAAGTGTTTCACTCATGGCGTTACATTTGGTATGTCTTCCCATTTGGTTTGGCTTCAATCTCAACTTGTCTTCATGATTATCTTCACTATGTTGATTTGATTGTCTTTCTCATATATTAGATACATTCATCTTTCCCGCAATCTCAGGCCATTAGCATTTGTAGCCGTCGGATCTTCAGCTTTGGACGTTTTCAACCGTTCAATCAAACTCTGCTGCACCTTCCTGCGACTGGACTGGGCAGCTACTCCGGCGACAAAATTGAATGCGTGTGGTTTATTGGGTCCTCGTTCGCACGTAGGCCTTCGTGGGCCGGCTGTTTCCAGAAGGAAAATGCATATCCAACGCCACGAAGAGAAGAAAGCCGCCCCCACCCCTCCCCGACTTCTCGTCTCTCTCCCCCTCCGATCATGCACCGCCGCCGGAAATTCCGCCATTGCCAGGTCCGTTGTTCATCCAGTTATCCCAATCGCCGCGCCTCACTTACGCTCTCACAGAAACGATGGGCGTGAGGCGCATGCAACCTAGCCGCTACCCTCACTGACGAGACCTCCTCCCTAACCTCTCCTTCTCTCTACCGACCGGAGCCTGTGGTGCGCCGCCGCCGTTGCGGCGCTTAAACCGGAGAGATCCTACGTTTATCCACAAGCACCAGCGTCTTCCCTCCTTCGCGGCTCCGATTCCCTGTGACTCCACGACGCCGACCACCTCCAGGTCTTCATGCCACACACAAGATGGGCGGTACCCCTCGAAGGCCCCCTTGGACTCCGCTTCACCTCAAGCCGCTCATTGATATTGTTGGATATCTGATCATGTTGGTTAGAAAAATATAGTCACTTAATATGGCACTTGGATTGTTAGATTTGGTTTTTAGAGGTAGTCAATGCATCAAAGAGATTTTGTAATCTGTTGTTCACTTGTGCATCAGATAGGAAATTTCGTAGTGTGTACTGAGTGCAAGAATGATTGAAAATTTCTTAATTTATACAGAAGGTCAGTAAAACTGAGCTCTTTCCCGACCTCTCACGCCCGGTGACATTTGAGTCGTTAGATTCTGTTATCTATCTGTCCTGGCTGTCTGATCTGAAGTGTGTACCACGTGTGGTTGACGACCAGGCAAGGGGGCGAGTAATGGCGAAGAAGCTCATATATCCCTGATTTGTTGTAACCGTCGCTGGCAGTGGAGGTACGTTACTCCCCTATTTCCTTCATTTTCCCCTATACTAGAGGCCTCCATATATTTTGCTCCCTTCACTGTACCTTCGGCAACCATATTTGTTAAGTAGAATAGTGTTTTGTATCATCTGCACCTGTCTTCTCACTCCTGAATCATTTGGCTGGGATCAATATTTGCTTGATAGATAGATAGAGCTGATGATCAGGCATCGTATCACAAATTGCATTCAGGTGGTGTTTACATGGGTGATTGATTGTCGTAGCTGATCATGCTTCATGCCATAAATAAGGTTCTTCTTGTATATGCATTGACAACTGGGATTATGGCAAGTTTTCCATGGGATGATCAGCTTGCATCATGCTCTCACCGAAGTTAAGACATGTCTCTGGGGCAGGTGAGCTTTTTTTATTCCCTGTAATTCTACTTTTTTCCTAACTTGTGTTGTGCTTCACGTCGAGCATGCTAGAGTGCAGAGTATATCGTATGGGTGGTTGTAGATACTAAATAGTTAGAGTGAAGGTATGGTATTTTAAAAACAAGTAAAACTGCACATGTTGCATCACATTTTTGTTGTGAATGTGGGCAGTGGGTTGTAGTTGATCTGGAACAATCTAAAAGGTTTCCTTGACAGAAAACCTTCAGCCAAGATTCCCTTAAGCACCTCAATTTTTTATACAAGTTTTAAACTGTAAATGTTTAAGGTGCTTCATCACTTTCTTTATGCTTCGTTACAAAGTTTAATAGTGAGACCTATTTGCTATGTGGGACATGTAGTATTTATTTTATCCTAATCTAATCCAGCTCTCAACCACTGTATTTTTGCTTTTGCTTTCAACAGATACAACATCAATTGCTCATTTCCTTGGCACAATACTTTGGGCAACAACTTAACTTATTGAGCCATTCTGTATCTGTTGTCGACGCGTCTTTGAAAATAAACGAATAATATTTCCTCCATATCTGAATGACACACTTATATAATGGATTTTTTCCAGTCAACAAATTGTCCTAAGCCTCATCCTGTATTAAGTACATTTATGTTCCATTGCTAACGTTTATTTGTCATGCCTTCCTCGGGATGGAAACATTCCACGGCACCACGACAACATCAGTGGAGGCCGAACCTTTTTATTTTATTTTCTGCTGCCATGGTAAATCCAATTTCATTGGGACATAGTCATATCTCTTGGATGACCTAGCCCATATGCATCTCTGTAGTCATATGATGGCAAGTTGGAGCCTTAGGATGAACAAATATTCAGTGGCAAACAGTGAGCTCTTTAACCATTTTGATCATGAATAGTGAAATACCAAATATTTTGTGGATATTATCTTTGTTTTTATCCATTTTTTGTGCTATCTATTTCAATCTTACTCCTCCAGTGCGGCGCCTTATGTATCGTCACTGTCAGAAAGATTACCTGGACACGGGGCATAGTGTGTTTAGCAATGATTACATTATCCTTCTCTAACCTGATGGTGTTAGAACCATCTAATAGCATTGGGGTAAGATTACGCAGCCCTTTTTTGGATTTGTTTCTCATACTTGGAGCTTTTGAGTGTGTGGTTGTCGACTATACACACTTGGATATAAAGCACATATCAGTAAATGTTATTTGGCATGTTTAGAATCATCACTGTGCCCAACAAGCACGGAAGATGCATCGATCCTTGGTGTTCACATAAAAATAGTTTGTCCACCTGCTCCCAGTTTAAGTTCCATTACCGTGCATAGAATACCTACTATTTATGGATTATACTCTACCCTCACTTCATACCAAGAACATCACGAATTTCTGATTGTGATGAAAACGTATCAGATAGAAGAAAGCATGCAATAATGCTCATAGATTGAAGCTATGTTTTCTTTTCAGAGGCCATCTGGATCCTCACTGCTCAGTTGCCGTATGAATCCTACCAGCTCAGCAAAGCCTTGAAATCCTTGATCCTTCCAAATTCGATCGAGTGAAATGATTAATTTGAAACACTTGAAGCTAAGGGGATTTGGTGGAAGTTCGAGATATAATTGCAATCTATCGTCTCTGGTGAAGAAATACGATGAAAAATACTGATCCATTATTTTTTAAGGTGATATATGCACCCTATCATCAATTAGACATACATTGATAGCAGGTTAATAAGAAGATCCCTGTGCTAATAAAGTTACTTGGGTAGTAGAGGTAGGTGGTGTTATCACATTAGGCTGTTTGGCAGATCGTTAGCACATTGAGGCAGCATGCTTTGTGCCTTGAATTAGGTTGATGTCCTAAAAATATATCTTCAATTCTGCCCTAACTATTGACAGATTCCGCAACACGTGTATTTACAACTTTAGGCAACTTTGAGCGTATTAGGTTCAAGCAGCAGCAGCTGTATAAGATTAAAATGCACTTATTCAATTAAGAACAATATTTTCTTTAGTCATTTCCTTTATGCTACATATTGCAAAATTTTGTATCAATTCAAAATTAATGAACAATAAAATTTGCATTGATTTATTGGACAAGTGGGTGAACGCCATCACGGTCTATTATAATTAACATCTTACATTATAAATACAATATTACAACTGGATGACTTTACATAATTTTTTAACACTATCATCTAACATTCAGAATGGACGGGCGCCGCAACGCGCGCCATCAATGATCTAGTATATATATATACCAGTGTTCTGTCCTCTACAACATTCACTTATAGCTATGTCTTCTTGTTGAATCTTTTGAACTAAGTGAATGTGATCGGACCCTAACCTCTCTATGCTTTCTATCTCAAACTCTATCTCTCCAAATCATATGCATTCTATTGAAACTGTCAAATATCTTCTCTGCGTCCTTGTCAGCAGAAGATACAGAGACAAACATTAAGTCTGTTTTCAATGCTAAATCCTTTCACCTGAAACCCGAAGAAGTGGGAACGACCACCCGACAATCCAGGCGTGCGTGGGAACGTGGAACAACCTCCGATATGTTGCATGATAGCCACGTGCCCTTCAGATGTGAATCGCCAGGGGCACCTGTGTAATAATACTGTGCCGTCCCTGTCCCTATAAATACACGCCTCACCACAGTCATTATCCTTTCTTCCACTCCCGCACAAACCCTAGAGCCACCGCTAGCCCTCGACGACGCCGGCGACGAAGCGCTTAGCTGCCGCGACCTCACCGACACCGTCTTCACGCCAGCCGCGGACATCGTCTTCTCCGCCGTCGCCGTAGGTGTCCTCCGTCGCCAAGTTAGGGCACGGACGATCGAACTGCTTGGCCTCCTCTCCCACTACGTCTAGTAGTTCTTTGTGTGGTAAATAAAACTTCCTTTTTTACGGCCCCTTTGATCCTATAGATTCATCACTTTCTACCACAAGCAGTTTCTGTTCACACAAGTTGGATCTATTTCATACTGCATCTCATAATATGCCTAGTATGTTCACTTATGCTTCACAAAGTAGTTAGATTCCTCACTTGTACTTATTCGTGGATTCGTACAAATCTGGAACCAACTCTCTATCTATGAGTGAATGTCTTCGCACTATGAGGTCAATGTCTTCTAAACTGATTTATCTTCAAAATCTTCTGAGAATGCATATGACCTCTTCCCCTTCCCTCGCACCTTAATGCTGTCACAGGTACATGTCCGTGGGAGAATCCCTTGGTTCTCATAGTCTGCATTCATTTGCAGAATTCTTACAACATCATATAAATTCTTCCGAAGCCAGTTCCTGTTTGACCAGCAAGCGGAAGCCTTTGAAACCTTTGAACGTGTTGAAGCCATTCAGTTTGAAGTTCATGGCTACAGAGAAATCAGCAAGGAAGGGTGGCAGACAGCGTCGAGGGGGAACGTCAATAGATCTGCCTGATGACCTCTCAGAGCTGTACAAGACAGATCCTGAAGAGGATTACAATCAGCGCAAGACACGAATCCAATGGATTCGAAGATATTGGGCAGAACAGTGGTTCAAGTACAGGTTCGTGACCCAGGAGTATGCTGAGAAGAATGCCATCAAACGACCATGGGGAGACATTCTATATAGAAATCTTCAACCCAAGTCCAGAGATGAAGCCATTGAACAAGGCTTCTATCCCTGCATGGTCCGTGGACCACAGCCTGCGGATGCAGACCCATCGTCACTGCTATGGTGTCATGACGACAATCTGTTCAAGCGCAACTTCCAGTTTGCCAAGAACTCGGCTAAGCAAAACAAGAAGACATTGGGACTAGACTTCAACCCTGGTCCTTCTGCTCCCCGTGCCGATGGCACCCGCGAAGCTGAACCCAATCTTGTTGGGCCCTTCTATAACCTGGAAGGTCTCATCACTCATATCATGGTTCAAGGGACAGCCGTGGATGAGCCTGCAGATGACGTTGAATCTGATGAAGCGCCTGCACCGCCGAAGCCAAAGAAACTGAAGAAGCCTAAAGCTTCAAAGCCTGCTCCTGCACCAAAGGTCTTACACGCGAAGCCTCTGGCCACTGCACCTCCTGAACACAGTGTGCAGTCTGAAGATTTGTAACGCATCTCCAAGCCCTCGAGAGTAAAGATGCCCTTGCAACCCACCAGCCAAGAACTGACTGCTGCTGCTATTCTGCGCAATGACGCCATTGATCTGTCCAGCGATGAAGATCTTGCAGATGACGCTCTTGAGCAACTGATCAAGAGCAAGGAAGAAGCAGAGATCTTCAATGATTTGCCTATCTTTGATGTGGCAATCATCCATAACTTCATTGATGAGTGGTTTGACACGCCCAACTCAGCTTTGAAGATCTGCAACTTCCAATTGGCCTCAGTGTCGCCTTCACTGGCGCCATTGCTTCTGAGCTAGCTCTAGCTCAGCGCATCGTTGAACTGAAGCAAAAGATCGACTATGAGAAAGCTCAATTCAAGAAGCACATGGCCAAGCTTAGTGTTCAAGATGTGAAAAACTTCAAGATTATGCTGCACGAGCTCAAGGAAGCCTTTCTCAAGAAGCGTGAAGAAGCTAAAGGTTCTCGTGAGCGCATGAAGAGCCTGGATGACAAGTGTGTGCAAGACTACAATGAGGCTGAGAAGCGCAAGGCTCTTGGTCGTCCTGGCATCGACCCCAGAATGGCTGCAAAGAAGAAGAAGCCCTCAACCGACCAATCTGCACCTTCAAGGCAGGAAGAACCTCGCATAGTCTTCCCAAGCATCATGACTGGCTCGAAGCCAAAGGTCAGGTCAACCGCTTCAGAACTAAAGAAGACGAGAACTGCCGAGGCTGAAGCCAGAAAAAGGAAAAATCCTGAAGCTTCTGATGTCGCTCCCTCTAAGAAGAAGCGCAAAACCAAGAAGGATCAGGCTACTCCCACAGAGCCCTTAGTTGTTGAACCTATCTCAATGGTTCGCCCTGCATCTGAACACCACGAGCGCCAATTGATTGTTCATGAGCCTGCTTCCACAGAGGCTCATGAAGCTGAAGACATTCCAGTAGTTGATCCCACCGCTGCTGAAGACATTGGTCACCATGACAATGTTGAAGATGATGTAGTTCTTCCTCAGATCGAGCACAACTTGGTATCATCATCTGTTCTCATGAACAGCGAACTCATCAGCATTGGTCATCCTCTGACGCCAATTGCTCAAGATGCATCATGGGCTGATCACCCACAACAACAAGACACCCCGAGTACTCCCCAACAACAGGTCACACCACCCGTGCAAGAAGAAGAAGATGACTTTGAGGCCCAGCCAACTCCATCTCCACAGGCGTCGCCAGCGCTGCGCAGGCTTTGCAAAGGACCAAGGCCTCAAGTCCCCCTTTCGAGCGTGCCAGAAGGAGAAGTGCCCCAATCTGTTGCACGCCAAGTGTTCCCAGAAGCCACTCCGACTGTGAATGTCTCCGTGTCTGAAGCCAAAGGTGCTGAAGACAATCCGGCTGCATCAGCCGATGACAAACAAGAAGAAGATCGTGTCCCTACACCCCCAATCTCTGAAGATCTTGTTCTCGAGGAGAACGTGACCGACCCTCCAGCTCATCAAGTGGAGGTTGAGAATCTTGAGGCTGCCACCACCAACAAAAATGAAGCCAATGACGTAGTCATGGCTGAAGCAAATGTGGAGCCTGCACCAACCAATGTGCCAGAAGCCAATGAAGCCAATAATGCAACTGCTCCTGAAGCCTCTGTTGTGCAGCCTGACGCCTCTGTTGATGCCACTGCTCCTGTTCCGCCACCAAGGCCACACACTATCGAGCAAGCATTCAACTATGGCCAACTTGTCACTGTCAAATGGCCTTTTCTGACTCCTCCGCCTGCTGTTGGTCCTTAGTTTGACTATCACGTTGAGCACAAGCCTCAGGTTCAGAAGCCAATGCCAAGGTTGCCCAGGTTTCCAGGTACTGCATCTGCACCCGGATCTTTTAATGTCAATGGCTTCAAGGCGCACAACACCTTCTTCAATAGCGCCAAGAACCCCTACTCAAAGGCAAGAATAACTTCTGATCAGTTCTGGAGCTATCAGCAGCGCAGTTATTACTCATGCATTCTGTACAATCAAGGTCGCATTTTCCCACATATGCGTCTTGACACTGAAGCCATAACTGGTCTGCCTTGTTTGGAAGAAGCTCTGGATTGCTTCAGAGAGTCTGGATTGTTACCGTTCGTCACTGACAAGGAGCACTGGAACGAAGAATTGCTGCTCCAATTCTATGCCACTCTTCATATTCGTGGCTACAACAGAGATCCAAAGACTTGGGTTCTTGAGTGGATGACATGCAATGTTCATCACGAAGCCAAAGCCTTTGATATCATTGAGCTCACTGGTCTGCCCACTCCAGGAGATCTTTATGAACATGGTTGTCAGCTTCACAGTGCAGCTATGGAGAGCATTTTTCACAAGCCTGGACCAAACACGAGTCAGATGCTTAGCATGATGAAGCCTTTGCCTCCAGATGCTGAATATCATAAGGAGTTCTTTGTTGAAGACCTTGAGTATCTGCCACGCACTATCTATCACATCATAAGGCGAACTCTCTGGCCCATCAAAGGACATTCTCCACATGCAAAGCTGGAAGGTGCAATGAAGACTTTGGTCTTCCATATTCTTCACGGCAAAAGCTTCAATGCACAAGACTTCTTCATCCGCCAACTTGCTGCATCAGGATCTGATCTCTTTTGCTTGAAGTTTTACGCTCCATGGATTATGCGGCTGATCAAACTACACTCAGCTGTCACCTATCAGCCTTCTGCTCGCAATCATCGGATCTTTCTGCCTGACGTCGATATGTCAGTTGAAGCCATCTATCCAGAGCCTGCCAAGGAGCCCCTTAGTCTTCAGAATGCTAATAAGCAAATTTTCTCTCAACACATTGAAGGCGACCCAGCAGTCACTCGTGTGTATCCTCCGGCTGGTACTACCCGTGCACCTCATCGTGCCCTCACTGAAGCCACTGAAAGCACCATTGCACAACGGCCCAAGAAGCGATCCTGTGTTCTCAATGACCGAGAGCTTCTAGTTGCCCTTCATCAGAAACAGGATAAGCATCATGACTGGCTGAAGCGCCAAATGCAAAGCCTCTTGGTGGACGTAAACAGGATTTGCAACCTTGCCACCAAGAATGCCTTTGTTGCCCATGAAACCTATCGGCGTACATGGAAAGGGCTGACACTTATGTGCTCTGAAGATGATCTTCAAGAGGATGGATTCTCTGAACGCTTCAAGTTTGACTCAACACCTCCAAGAAGGACTATGCTGCGACGAACTCCGTCTCTTGAAGACTCTGAGTTCTCTTCCTCCGCGGCAACTGTGAATGCCAGAGTGATCGATGACGAAGACGATGCTACTTCACCGCCCCTACTTCTGCACGCATCGACACTGCCCCGAGTTCGTCTGCACCGCCAACCAACTCCGACGACCCTGCTACTTCACCAACTCCTCATGGGAACGAGTAGGTGCTCTATGTCTTCAAACCTTTTTGGTCCTTACTGACAAAAGGGGGAGAAGCATATGAGTTTGATAGTCTTCAAGCGGGTCCATAAGGGCGGTGGTTTTATATTTTGCCTAGTGTTTACAACTCTCGCGTTTTGATACATTTGGTTCTTTGAGTTGTAACACTCAAACTCGATGGTCGTCTGCTACTTATTTGCTTTTGTGTGATGCGATGATAAATTCTGCATGTGCGACGATAAATTCCACACTTAGATCATTTTGCAGACGTCCATTTTTCATTATGCATGTCATTATCTTCACATACTTTTCATGCATGATGAATTTTCATCATAAGTTGTAGAGGATCTCCACAAGTACAACCTGCCATGTGCATTTGCATACCAAAAGCAAATTACTTATATGCACATCTTCAGGGGGAGCCTTTGCCACTTATGAAGACAATAACCAATCCTTTGCAATTTCACATATTTTATTCCCCGTTGAAAACTTCAACTAGTTTGTCATCAATCACCAAAAAGGGGGAGATTGTAAGTGCATCTAGTGCCACCCCTAGTTGGTTTTCGAGTATTGACGACAAACCTAGTTGAGGGACTAATGTGTTTGTGAGAATTGAAGGATAACACAGGTAGAAGTCCCTCATTGATTCGGTTTTCCTACCAGAGATGACCCCTAAAAATGTATGAAGACATTGAAGTCAGAGGTGGTATGTGAAGACATTCACATTGAAGACTATGATAAGATAAGACATCACGTGAAGACTATGGAGCGCAAAGACTTGGCAGTTTCGTCATTCTGTGCTTTTTTGTTGAGTCATAGGAACCACCGTACTGTTAAGTGGGGTCCAAGAGAACCAGTCAGAATGACTGAAGTGATGCTTAACCAAAATCCTATGTCTTTGAGTGAAGATTATGAGAGCAAATCTTGTCCAGAGTTGGATAAGTCAGCTTTGCTTGTAGCCCAAGTAAAGTTGACGTGTGTGTTTGAAATCTGACCGTTCGAACACGTGTCAGTTCCTTAGTGACCCAGGGTCATTTCGGACAAATCAGGTCGGGTTGCCTAGTGGCTATAAATAGCCCACCCCCTACAACCATAAACGGTTGGCTGCTCAGAGTTAGAGTACAGCTTTTGTTGTCTGAGAGCAACCCACCTCGAAGCCTTTGAGAGAGAATTCCTTGCGAGGATAAAGCCCTAAACACCCAGAGCCAAAGAGTGTTAGGCATCACTTAAGTCTTCCTGTCTGTGTGATCTGAAGACTTATTACACTTGAGGACTGTGAATCCTCCAGCCGGTTAGGCGTCACATTCTGAGCATCCAAGAGTCATTGTGGATCGCCGGTGAACGAAGTCTGTGAAGGTTTGGAAGTCTACCTTGAAGACTTACCAGAGTGATTGGGCGAGGACTGGGTGTCCTTAGCTCAAGGGGAATAAGGTGAAGACGAGGTCTTCTGAGTTGAATCTCAGCCTCCCTAACCAGACGTACAGTTGTCACAGCAACTGGAACTGGTCCAACAAATCATTGTCTTCAACGAGTCACTGGTTTCATCCTTCCCTTCCCTTTTCTTACTGTTGGTCCTTGTGAAGTCATTGTATGATTGCATTATCTTTTGTCTTCACTGAGTGACTGCTTGTTCTGACTGGCTTCACAATATCTTCCTACCTGATCTTTACTGCCTAGCTGCTATTAGTCATTGTGCTTTCACTTCATTGAATACTTGACTATGGCTTGCCTAGTGTAGTCTACCTTCCGCTGCATGGTAATAGGTTTATTTCTATCGTTTGTCTTCGAAACTTCCATGTTTTGAAGACTTTCATAAATCACCCCCCCTCTAGTCGATCACTAGCACTTTCACCTATCAGCATCTTTAGCAGCCATGTATTGCGTTTCATGATCAGAATCATCTCCACCGTGTTCTTCATGTGAAATAAGAGCCAAAGTCTCCTTATCATAGTCACTAGCGGACTCATACCCACCATCCTCAGTAACAATCATCACACGCTGAGATTTGCATTCTCTCGCAAAATGTCCTCTTCCCTTACAACGACGACAAATAGTATCACTTGTGTGCCCTGTTGATGCCATGGAAGAAGAAGAGCTCTGCGCAGGCCCAGCAGGTGTGCTCTTGGCAAATAGTGGTGGTTGTGCTTGCTTTCTTGTATCACGGCTGGAGCTGGCACCTGATGGAGGTGCTGGTCCAGTGGAAATAGAGGATGCACGTGGTGTTCATGATGAAGATCGACCTGCAGAAAAGTTAGTTCGCGCCAATGCGTGTCGATCCTGCACTTCACGTTCAGCTTTACAAGCAAGATGGAATAAACGAGTGATATTAGTATACTCCTTATACTCTAGAATGGTCTGAATCTCTCTATTTAATCCACCCATAAAATGTGCAAGCATATTTTCATTCTCCTCAACAATACCACATCTAATCATGCCAGTTTGTAATTCCTGATAATATTCTTCTACAAAATTTTTCCCTTGTCTTAAACACTTCAATTTTTGAAGTAATTCACGTTGATAATATGGTGGAACCCAACGAGTACGCACAACAGTTTTCAAAGCAGCCCAAGTAGCTGGAATAAGATATAATCTACAATGTTCAGACCACCAAACACATGCAAAGCTAGTGAAAGCACAAACAGCAACAGGAACACGTCTCTGCTCAGGATATTGTAAACATGTAAATCGTTGTTCAGTTTCTAACTCCCAAGTAAGATATATATCAGGAACATATCTACCCTCAAATGGTGGAATATTCAATTTCAGTTTAGGGAGATGGTCATGATCTCGTACCTAAGGGGGAGCCCTACCATTGCCATTATTTGCATGTGGACGACCTGGTGGTTGTGGTGCTGGTGGTTGCACGTAGTTCTGACTTTGATCAACCCCATCCTCATAATCTCCCACATAATCATCCTCCTCCGCATCAGCAGCAGGAGCCACAGAAGAATCAACAACAACACCAACAGTTTGACCAGGCGCAAGAGGGACACAGCTTGCTCGACGGAGGGCTATTTCGCGACGTGGAGGTAGTCGTCGTCGTCGTTGTTGTTGTTGTTGTTGTTGTTGTTGAGGTGCGTTAGGTGCGGCTGGTGGTGGTGGCGGAAGACGCACGAGCAATTCATTAGACTTGTTATCGAGCTTTGTTTCGAACGTCTTCTCCATGCCATCTATCTTCTCCATGGCCTCTTCAAATCTGTTTAGCACATCTTGCACCTGTCCACTCATCATTTGCTGAAATTTATCATGCAACTCCTTATTCATCATGTTCTCCCAGTCAGTCTCGTCGGCTTGTGATCCTGCCATGGTTAGCAGCAATAGAAATACACAAGAATATGATCCTACAGACTATTAACAAGAGGTGGTGGTGGGTGTCACAAATCCGTCAAGCAAATCTCAAATTCTTACCAGTTCTTACCCAGCAGCAGGCGGTGATTGGCAACCGTCGTAGTCAAAACTCTCAAAACTTGGATAGAGTGATTACCAGGGAGAGTCAAACACACAATGTAGATGTATGTGGATCTGGGAAGGCTTATAATATGGTAGCAAAAAGGGTCAGCAATAATCAATTCAGAGATGCAAAGTTGAATAAATGCTCAACGACGGTACTGTGCTGGTCCTAGGCTAGACCGTACTAGAGACGCGAGCCTAGAACACTAACAAAATCATGGTGCTGCACGTAAACAAGGGAAAAGCACACTCTAGAATTTATTTATTTTCGCTCTGTTTTTTTTTGCGCTCCTCTTTTTTTCTGCGAAAAGTCACTATAATGGCGAGTGTCTCAAAACTCTTCCCTCATCAAACTGACAGGATGGGCACGATTTTTTTTGACTTTTTCGGAAATCAGGGCAGCGACGATGAAAAAGTGCGACAAAAAATCACTATGATGGCGAGTGTCTCAAAACGCTCCGTGGGACCTAAAAATAGGATAGGGAAAAAATTGGTCGCTGAAATTTTGGCCTAAAAACTGACCGGGGGTCTCCATACTTTTTTTTTCTGAGACCTACTCAGGCAAGGAAACACAAAACGAAAACTAGGTGGATCTTGAAAAGAAACCTAATTTGAAAAGAACTCGGAATGGTGGTGGACATGCAGATGTATATATGGACTCGGATTGGTGGTGGACAGGCGGATGTATATGTGGACTCGGATTAGTGGTGGATAAACAGATGTATATGTGGACTCGGATTGGTGGTGGATAGGTGGATGTATATGTGGACTCGGATTGGTGGTGGACAGGCGGATGTATATGGCAGCGGTAAGGAATATGTTGGTGGTGATGGTATATGGTAGGAACGATGACGATGGTGCGGCGGCGGTGTGACAACTTATGACCAGAACTCGAAACTCTAAATGACTAGACTCTAAGACCAACAACTAGACACGACGATGCAACCCCAAATTCAACAAAGCAAAATACTGAAAAGACTATGCAAAGGCTCAGACTGGTTCGGATATGATGAACTAACCCTAATTTTTTTTGGCTTTTTCATGGACTGTAGGTATGAAGAACAGACTCAATCTAAACTACGAAAAACTGTAAAATCTCACCGAGCAACCTGGAAATCTGATACCACTTGATAGAGGCAAAGGTGTCCCATCTTTCGATGAGATGGTGGCTATCATTTTGGAGGAAGTCGACTTTGACGATCCGACTACGAACGTACGAGGACGTCGTGCCTTAGCAATCGCTAAACCAACTCCGAGAGGTTATTGACCACGCCGGAGCACGATCAACCTGACCACGAAGGTCTGTTTCCTACAGGCAAACAAAGAACAAGTAAGAAACTTAGGTTGCAATCTGGATATTGCGAATATAAGAGGAAAGCTTTATTGATCAAGGTGGGGTTCTGTGACGCCTTTGTCTGGTCGTTGAACACAAACGAAGTACGCGAAGTTGCAGCTATGGCGAACTTTAATCTAAACAAAACCCAAAGTCTAAACGACGCCCTAAGGGTTGTATATATGGAGGAAGAGGGGGGATTTCATGGCCCTTGGAGGAGGGGTCCGAAACCAACCCTAACTCTTGCTTTCCCACACATACGGACTCTAAAAACGGCCTATACTTAAGTATTTCGAAAATACATGGGCCTGGCCCAATAATAAGGTGACGCAGCACCTAGAATAGCCTCTGTACGAAATTTATGAAGTGGCATCTTGTATATTTCGTCCAAGGCTTCATGCACTCCTTATGGTGGCTTCAAAGTCCTGAAACCATCACTTGTAACTCCGTTCTTGATCCCCTTGCGCATGCCATCATCTCCATGCTTGAACTTGCTCCAAGGTTCATCTTTCTTGTCCAAGCTAGGCCCTTCATTTGTAAGCAAAACAAATGTATCCAATTTAGGCAGCATCATATTCTCATGAACATTAGAATCGTTACCAAGAAACGAAAGTACCTGATAATTCAATTGGCGTGCGCGAGCTCTAGTAATTGGTCCAGTATGTATAGCAGTAGGGGCTGTGGGTGTAACAATGGTATTGATGTCCTCAATACAATGTTCTCCTCGGAGTTCTATTCGATCTAATCTTCCTTTGCGATGTGTTTGTTAGGATCCGATGAATTGTGGGTTTATGATCAGATTATTCATTGAAGGTACCTGAGTCTTTTCTGAACTTTATTATGTATGCTTGTTATAGCTTTGTATTTCTCTCCGGTCTTGTAGCGCCCAAGATGTGATTCTATCCCAATCACGTAATGAATTCATGATTGGGGCACAAATCGCATTTCGAGCGCATAGCAAGGTGGATATCATTACAACATACCAAGTATCGAATAGATGAGAATACAAGATAAAGGCTTACAATCGCCACAAGCTACAACATCAATATAACAGTTCATCAATACATAGCAATCATCATAGAGAAGAGCGGGATCCGACTACTGATGAAATCAAACAAAAAAGAAGAACGACATCCACCATGCTAATCCCAGGCTCCCGACCCGGAACCTATCCCTTGATCGAAGAAGAAGCAGAAGAAGAACTCCAAAACAAGCATGCATCACTCTCGCGTCAAAGCATTGCTTTACCTGTACCGCACCTATTGTGTAGTAATCTGTGAGCCAGAGGACTCAACAATCCCATTACCATGGGTATCAAGACTAGCAAAGCTTAATGGGTATGGAATGGATAAGTGGCGAGGTTGCAGCAAGCACTAAGCATTGTATGGTGGCTAACTTACGAATACAAGAGTAAGAAGAGTAACTACGCATACTATCGCAAACTAGTAATGATCAATAAGTGACCCTAAACTACTTATGTCCAAACATAACCCCACTGTGTTCTCTTCTCGAACTCACTCAAAAAGAGAATGTCACAGTTACGCATGCAGTTGGTGTATTTTATTTCAGATCTGGTGTCAAGTTCTCTGCAACTGGATATCATAAATTTCCAATCTGCCACATAACCACGGGCACGACTCTAAAAAAGATTAAACCCTACAAGGGTGTCCCAACTTAGTCCATCACAAACTCTCACGATCCGCGAAGGTAGAACCTCCATCTAGGAACAACCCGAGTGTTCTTAGAATCCTGATGCACAAGTTCTTCGAAGAAAGGAAAACTATCCCAAGGAGATCTCCTGGTGAGCCAGATCCATGTCCAGAGCCGTGCGCTCTCTATCTATGGGCTCATCTATCTATGCGAAGTGGACGATAGCTTGAATACCATTGAGTGGCCCGAGGCAGCACCGCCGACTGCTAGGTAGGTGGACCAACACTCATGTTGAGCACTGGCCTGGGGTTGTTGATTAAGAATCTTTGGGTACCGGTAAATCCCTATGCAAGTTTTAGTTGTTATTAGGCAAATGGTAAAACCAATGTTGGATCTCCTCAGGAAAGCTTTACTTTAGGCAAAGAATCAAGGGGGGCCATAAACCCGGCCGTGTTAGGAACGCAAAATCAAGGAACATAACACCGGTATGACGGAAACTAGGGCGGCAAGAGTAGAATAAAACTCCAGGCAAAAGGCCGAGCCTTCCACCCTTTAACAAGTATATAGATGCATTAATTAAATAAGAGATATTGTGATATCCCATGTTATCCATGTCCCAACATGGAACAACCTGAAACTGCACCTGCAACTAGCAATGATATAAGAGGGGCTAGCAAAGCGGTAACGTAGCCAAACAACGGTTTGCTAGGAAGGTGGAAAAGGTTAGAGGCTTATCATGACAATTTGGGAGGCTTGGTAAACAAGTGGTAGGTAGCGCGACATAGTAATAGCATCGACACAACTAGCAAAGCAAAGATAGTAGTGGTATCCAAGGTAATGGTCATCTTGACTGAAATCCCGCTAGGAAGAAGACCGAGTCCATGAAGTAGATGAACCAACGTAGTCGAACGGATCCTCACAATCGCAATGAAACCGACAATCGCAACGAAACCGGGGCTATCAAGAAGAAGCACAACTGAAAAGAAACAAACAACATAGTAAACGAACAAGCATAACATGGCATGATGCACAATCAAGTATGATGCATGTCCGGTTTAATGAGGCATGGCATGGCAAAGTGCAATAAACAACACTACAATTTAAGTGGAGCTCAATATGCAACGAGTTGCATATTGACGAAACACCACATTCGAATTATTTAGTTCGCTCTCATTTATGAACAAGACAAGATTAAATGTTGGTTAACATGGCAAGAGGTGAAGCATGAGTAAACTATCTATCTAGGAAATTTAAATGAGGCCGGAAACAAAAAACAACAATTTCGGAAAATCCTCATATGCAATTTTTGAATTTGGTACTGTTCTGCCCCATGCACAATTTTAGAGTTGTTAAACATGCACAGTAATGCCACCATGTTAATCTATACATTTTTCGACACCATTTACATTTAAAGTTCATTTAATTCGAAGCTACAGTTAATTAGTTATGAAATAAATCATTTTAACATGACATCTATGCAAGTTTAATCAAACAACAATTTTAAACATTTTTAGCATGGATGAAAGTTGGAAATTATGAAACTAGATGAAATTCTAAGCACTTTTACATGTATGACATGTTTAATTCCGATGCACGGTTAATGAGATATTAAATGCATGAAGTGCAAGGGGTTTTCTCCAAAATTGGTAGTTCTTTGGATAATGCTAAATTCGCAGAATTGAAAAAAAACTACACGGTCCAAAACTACAAATGGAGAAGGCCCAACAGAAGGGGAAAAGGGTGGTGCTGTGGGTGGCCTCACCATGGGCCAAACAGGCCGGATCTGGTGGAACGGGGAGGCTGGGCCTTGGCGTGCGGGCGGGCTGGCATCTGATGCAGCCCATGCATCGGTCGCTGGCAGCAGAAGCGAGCGGCATGAGCTGGTCAACGCGGGAGGAGCAGAGGAGGCCATGGCGCTGCAGAGGCGTTCTCTAGCGATCTGGTGATGCTCCGGTGACGCGGGGGAGGCGAGGGAGGCCGAAGTTGGGCGGATCCGGGCGAGGAAGGCCTTGGACGGGCGCGGAGCAACGAATCAAGGCAACGGGAAAGTGGTGAAACTCCAAGGCCATGGCAGCTTCCTTCGGTTCCCTGTCCAAAATGAGACAGAGAGAGAGAGAGTTTGAGAACGAGGAAGGGAGAGAGATACGAAGCAGGAGGGAAGGGAAGAAGAAAGGAGCAGGGGCGCAACAAGGACGTGCTGGCCTCACCGGCCATGGTGCTGTTTGCTGGGGCGGGCGACGAACCTGAACTCCAAGGCAATGGCTTGGAAGCTTCATCCATGGTGCTGCATCGAGAGAACGAGGTGAGGCAAGGAGGTGCAAGGAAAGTGGAGGAGCGACAACAGGGCATCTCACCGGCGGCTAGGAGGTGGTCTTGTGCTCCGTCGAGATGGAACTCTCATGTGGCACGCGAAGACGACGATGAGGCAGGGGACGCACGGGTATGGGGAGACTTGCCGGTGGTCTCGGTCCAAACGGAAGCGGAGGCTTGGTGCCCGAGCGGCTGCTACGCTCGTGTAGCAAGGTGGGGAGGCTATCGGCATGGTCGATCGAAGGGGCTGGTTGGGTGGCTAGTTGGAGGGGATGGATCAATGGAATTGGGTGGTGGCTGAAACAGGAGGGAGGTGGTTGGCTTGGTCGATGGGGAAAGCAAGGAGGCTGGTGGATCCCGAGGAAGGAGATGGACAGGGGTGACGACGACAGAGGGACAAAGCTCCTAGATTTTAGGGTAGGTCTAAGTTTTGGTAGGGTTTTCATCTGCTATATATAGCAGGTAGGTAATAGGAGGGGGATTTGGATCATCGGATCGGGACCGGACAGTCAAGAATAAAAGGATAGGGAATCCAATAAATAATCCGTAGATGTTTTAGGGATGTTTGGGGATGATCCAGACCCATCGGTCACGACTACCCGGGTCGGGTTCAGGACAGCTTATGGAGGAGCGCGATGGCACTATAAAAAAAATACACTTTCGTGATGTGTTTGTCACAGCAGGTCACATTTTCTGTCATGCATGTACATCCATGACGATTTTATGACAGAATCAAGATAGTCATAGAAGTGTTCCATGACATTACCAAAATTATCAACACTGAAGTGTCCACTCCATGATGATAAATTCCGCGTCATGGAAGTGCTTTCGTCAAGGGTAACCAACATGTGGCATCCACCATGACGGGTCGTCGTTAAGCTATTGGGTTCCGGTCTGGATCCGATAACCCGTTAACAGCCCGGACCAATGGGGATTTTCCACGTGTAAAATTCTCATTCGCCAGCAGATCCACATGTTGGCCCATCGTTGGGACAATTGTCATCCAGTGAATGGACAGGGCGCGCCTATGATACGTCGACACATGGCTCGGCTCAACAGTGGCCCGTTCAGGTCAAAAGGCCAGCCCGTTTGACCTGGTCAAAAGGTAACGGCCGGCCCACTTAAAGCCAGCTAGCGGCCTATTCGCATATAGCCCATTTATAGCCCGCTAACTCACGACCCATTATGGCATATCCGAATTAGGCCCAGTAGCGTCATCTGGGACCGTCCAATATGATTCCAGCCCATTGTAACTTCTGGCCCATGTATGGCCCATGACGTGTTTCGGCCCATATGAGGCCCTTTGTAACTGTTGGCCCATTAACGACCCGTGGTGAAACTGACCCGTAATGAACAGTGTATCGCTTTATACCCATTAACACCCCATTATTCCATTGGGCCGTTTCTAGCCTGCGTTATCTTTCGACCTTCTATTCGTGCATATCATCTATGCATAGACCTGGCTCGGATGCCACTGTTGGGAAACGTAGCATGCAATTTCAAAAAATTTCCTACGCTCACGCAAGATCTATCTAGGAGATGCATAGCAACGAGAGGGGGAGAGTGTGTCCACGTACCCTCGTAGACCGAAAGCGGAAGCGTTTGACAACGCGGTTGATGTAGTTGAACTTCTTCTCGTTCCGACCGATCAAGCACCGAACGTACGGCACCTCCGAGTTCTGCACACGTTCAGCTCAATGACGTTCCTCGAACTCTTGATCCAGCAAAGTGTCGAGGGAGAGTTTCATCAGCATGACGACGTGATGACAGTGATGGTGAAGTGATCCGCGCAGGGCTTTGCCTAAGCACTACATGAATATGACCGAAGGCGTAAACTGTGGAGGGGGGCACCGTACACGGCTAACAAACGTTGGTATATCTTCTAGCGGTGCCCCACTCATATATATAGGTTGGAGGGAGGAGAGGCAGCCAAGAGGGAGCCCCAAGTAGGGGGAATCCTACTTGGGGTCCTCCCAATTCGGCCTCCCCTCTTTCCTATTCCTATTCGGAGTAGGAAGGGAAGAGGGGGAAGGGGGAATCCTATTCACTTTTTCCTTTCCTCCCCCTTTTCTACTCCAATTTGGCCAGCCCATATGGGGGGGGGGTGCACCAGCCCCTTAGGGGCTGGTCTGTCCCTCTGTTGGCCTATTAGGCCCATATAGTTTGCCGGGGGTTGCCCGGAACCCCTTCCAATGACCCGATACATACCCGGTACCCCCAGAACACTTCCGGTGTCCAAATACTATCGTCCTATATATGAATCTTTACCTCTCGACCATTTTGAGACTACTCATCATGTGTGTGATCTCACCTGGGACTCCGAACAACATTCGGGCACCAAATCACATAACTCATATAATACAAATTGTCATCGAACGTTAAGCGTGCGGACACTACGGGTTTGAGAACTATGTAGACATGACCGAGACACCTCTCCG
Organism: Triticum urartu; assembly: GCF_056163025.1. NCBI lineage: Eukaryota > Viridiplantae > Streptophyta > Magnoliopsida > Poales > Poaceae > Triticum > Triticum urartu. The sequence continues at coordinate 376,127,935 of NC_141879.1, forward strand.
GTCAATAACCAACAGCGGAACCTGGATGCTCATATTGGCTCCCACATATTCTACGAAGATCTTTATCGGTCAAACCTTATGACAACATAAGTTATTCCCTTTGTCATCGGTATGTTACTTGCCCGAGATTCGATCGTCGGTATCTTCATACCTAGTTCAATCTCGTTATCGGCAAGTCTCTTTACTCGTTCCGTAATGCATCATCCCGCAACTAACTCATTAGTCACATTGCTTGCAAGGCTTATCATGATGTGCATTACCGAGAGGGCCCAAAGATACCTCTTTGATACTCGGAGTGACAAATCCTAATCTCGATCTATGCCAACCCAACAAGCACCTTCGGAGATACCTGTAGAGCATCTTTATAATCACCCAGTTACGTTGTGACGTTTGATAGCACACAAGGTATTCCTCTGGTATCCGGGAGTTGCATAATCTCATAGTCAAAGGAATATGTATATGACATGAAGAAAGCAATAGCAATAAAACTGAGTGATCAATATGCTAAGCTAACGGATGGGTCTTGTCCATCACATCATTCTCCTACTGGTGTGATCCCGTTCATCAAATGACAACACATGTCTATGGTTAGGAAACTTAACCATCTTTGATTAACGAGCTAGTCTAGTAGAGGCTTACTAGGGACACGGTGTTTTGTCTATGTATCCACACATGTATCAAGTTTCCGGTTAATACAATTCTAGCATGAATAATAAACAGTTATCATGATATAAGGAAATGTAAAATAACAGCTTGATTATTGCCTCTAGGGGATATTTCCTTCAGTCTCCTACTTGCACTAGAGTCAATGATCTAGTTCACATTGCCATGTGATTTAACACCAATAGTCCACATCTTTATGTGATTAACACCCATAGTTCACATCGCCATGTGACCAACACCCAAAGGGTTTACTAGAGTCAATAATCTAGTTCACATCGCTATGTGATTAACACCCAAAGAGTACTAAGGTGTGATCATGTTTTGCTTGTGAGAGAAGTTTAGTCAACGGGTCTGCCACATTCAGAACCGTATGTATTTTGCAAATTTCTATGTCTACAATGCTCTGCACGGAGCTACTCTAGCTAATTGCTCCCACTTTCAATATGCATCTAGATTGAGACATTGAGCCATCCAGCTTAGTGTCAAAACTTGCATCGATGTAACCCTTTACGACGAACTCTCTGTACGAACTCTTTGTCACCTCCATAACCGAGAAATATTTCCTTATTCCTCTTTAGGTACCTAAGGATAATTTTGACCGTTGTCCAGTGATCTACTCCTGGATCAGTGTTGTACCCCCTTGCCAAACTCATGGCAAGGCACACAACATGTCTGGTACACAACATGTCATACTTTATAGAACCTATGGATCAGGCATAGGGAATGACTTCCATTCTCTATATATTCTGTCGTGGTCAGGTTTTAAGTCTTACTCAACTTCACACCTTGTAACACATGCAAGAACCCTTTCTTTGACTGATCCATTTTGAACTGCTTCAAAACTTTATCAAGGTATGTGCTTTGTGAAAGTCTTATCAAGTGTCTTGATCTATCTCTATAGATCTTGATTCCCAATATATAAGCAGTTTCACCGAGGTCTTTCATTAAAAAATTCTTATTCAAGTATCCTTTTATGCTATCTAGAAATTCTATATCATTCCCGGTCAACAATATGTCATCCACATATAATATCAGAAATGCTACAGGGCTCCCACTCACTTTCTTGTAAATACAGGCTTCACCATAAGTCTGTATAAAACCATATGCTTTGATCACCTCATCAAAGCGTATATTCCAACTCCGAGATGCTTGCACAAGTCCATAGATGGATCGCTGGAGCTTGCACACTTTGTTAGCACCTTTAGGATTGACAAAACCTTCTGGTTGCATCATATACAACTCTTCTTTAAGAAATCCATTAAGGAATGCAGTTTTGACATCCGTTTGCCAGATTTCATAAAATGTGGCAATTGCTAACATGATTCAGACAGACTTAAGCACTGCTACGAGTGAGAAAAAATCATCATAGTCAACACCTTGAACTTGTCGAAAACCTTTTGCGACAAGTCAAGCTTTGTAGATAGTAATACTACCATCAACGTCCGTCTTCCTATTGAAGATCCATTTATTCTCAATGGCTTGCCGATCATTGGGCAAGTCCACCAAAGTCCACACTTTGTTCTCATACATGGATCCTATCTCAGATTTCATGGCCTCAAGCCATTTAACGGAATCTGGGCTCATCTAGCTTCTTCTTAGTTCATAGGTTTGTCATGGTCTAGTAACATGACTTCCAGAACAGGATTACCGTACCACTCTGGTGTGGAACGTGCTCTATTCGACCTACAAGGTCTAGTAGTAACTTGATCTAAAGTTTCATGATCATCATCATTAGCTTCCTCTCTAGTTGGTGTAGGCATCACGAGAACGGATTTCTCTGATGAGTTACTTTCCAATTCGTGAGAAGGTACAATTACCTCATCAAGTTCTACTTTCCTCCCACTCACTTCTTTCGAGAGAAACTCCTTCTCTAGAAAGGATCCATTCTTAGCAACAAAGATCTTGCCTTCGGATATGTGATACAAGGTGTACCCAACAGTTTCTTTTAGGTATCCTATGAAGACATTTCTCTGATTTGGGTTCGAGCTTATCAGGATGAAGCTTTTTCACATAAGAATCATAACCCCAAACTTTAAGAAATGACAGCTTAGGTTTCTTGCCAAACCACAGTTCATACAGTGTCGTCTCAACGGATTTAGATGGTGCCCTTTTTAACGTGAATGCAACTGTCTCTAATGCATAACCCCCAAACGGTAGTGGTAAATCGATAAGAGACATCATAGATCGCACCATATCTAATAAAGTACGGTTATGACGTTCGGACACACCATTACGCTGTGGTGTTCCAGGTGGCGTGAGTTGTGAAACCATTCCACATTGTTTTAAATGAAGGCCAAACTCATAACTCAAATATTTGCCTCCACGATCAGATCGTAGAAACTTTATTTTCTTATTACGATGATTCTCCACTTCACTCTGAAAATCTTTGAACTTTTTCAAATGTTTCAGTGATGAGGACACCAATACCATTGTTACACCCACATCCCATACTACCTATACTGGACCAATTACTAGAGCTCGCGCATGCCAATTAAATTATCAGGTACTTTCGTTTCTTGGTAATGATTCTAATGTTCATGAGAATATGATGCTGCCTAAATTGGATACATTTGTTTTGCTTACAAATGAAGGGCCTGGCATGGATAAGAGTGATGAACATTGGAGCAAGAACAAGCATGGAGTTGATGGCATGCGCAAGGGGAACAAGAACGGAGTTACAAGTGATGATTTCAGGACATTGAAGCCACCATAATGAGTGCATGAAGCCTTGGACGAAATATACAAGATGCCACTTCATAAACTTCGTCCAGAGGCTATTCTAGGTGCTGCGTCACCTTATTATTGGGCCAGGCCCATGTAATTTCGAAATACATAAGTATAGGCTGTTTTTAGAGTCCGTATGTGTGGGGAAACAAGAGATAGGGTTGGTTTCGGACCCCTTCCCCAAGGGCCACGAAATTCCCCCCCTCTTCCTCCATATATACAGCCCTTAGGGCACCGTTTAGACTTTGGGTTTTGTTTAGATCAAAAGTTCGCCATAGTTGCAACTTCGCGTACTTCGTTTGTGTTCAACGACCAGACCAAGGCGTCACAGAACCCCACCTTGATCAATAAAGCTTTCCTCTTATATTCGCAATATCCAGATTGCAATCTTAGTTTCTTGCTTGTTCTTCGTTTGCCTACAGGAAACATACCTTCGTGGTCAGGTTGATTGTGCTCCGGCGTGGTCAATAACCTCTCGGAGTTGGTTTAGCGATTGCTAAGGCGCGACGTCCTCGCACGTTCGTAGTCGGATCGTCAATGTCGATTTCCTCCAAAACGATAGCCACCATCTCATCAAAAGACGGGACACCTTTGCCTCTATCAAGTGGTATCAGATTTTCGTAGTTTAGATCGAGTCTGTTCTTCATACCTATAGTCCACGAAAAAGCCAAAAAAATTAGGGTTAGTTCATCCCATCCGAACCAATCTGAGCCTTTGCATAATCTTTTCTGTATTTGCTTTGTTGAATTTGCGATTGCATCGTCGTGTCAAGTTGCTGGTTTTAGCGACTAGTCCTTTAGAGTTTCGAGTTTTGTTCACATATTGTCAAGTCGCCGCTGCCATATATCACCACCGCATCATCATCATCGCTGCCGCCATATACCACATATTCACCGCCAATCCGAGTCCATATACGCCACCACATATCCGCCATCATCACACCAATCCGAGTCCTCCTGCGACATATATCCGCCACCAGTCCGAGTTCCACCAGATTCATCTCCGCCATCAGTCCGAGTTCCACCAGATTCATCTCCGCCACGAGTCCTATTCCGAGTCCAGTATTTTGTTACTCTGTTTTGGATTTCCATATCACGCCATACTCCGAGTCGTGACAGAGAAGGACTCCCCAACTTCCGAGCCATCCGCAGAAGAAAAAAAGTTCCAGTTTAAAAAAAAACTAGTCTGGAAAATTCTGGCTAGGCAGTTTTTAGGACATTTGTAGACTTTTTCGAAAAAAATTGTTGCAGAGCAAAAAAAAGAGGGAAAAAAGTTAAAAAAGAGGAAAAAAGTGAAAAAAATGAAAAAAATTCAGAGTGTGCTCCTCCCTTGTTTACGTGCAGCGCCGTGATTTTGTTAGTGTTCTAGGCTCGCGTCTCTAGTACGGTCTCTAGCCTAGGACCAACACAGTACCGTCGTTGAGCGTTTATTCAACTTTGCATCTCTGAATTGATTATTGCTGACCCTTTTTGCTACCATATTATAAGCCTTCCCAGCTCCACATACATCTACATCATGCGTTTGACTCTCCCTGGTAATCGCTCTATCCAAGCTTTGAGAGTTTTGACTACATCGGTTGCCGATCACCGCCTGCTGCTGGGTAAGAACTGGTAAGAATTTGAGATTTGCTTGACGGATTTGTGACACCCGCCACCACCACCACTTGTTAGTAGTATGTAGGATCATATTCTTGTGTGTTTCTATTGCTGCTAACCATGCCAGGATCACAAGCCGACGAGACTGACTGGGAGAACTTGACGAACAAGGAGCTTCATGATAAGTTTCAGCAAATGATGAGTGGACAGGTGCAAGATGTGCTAAACAGATTTAACGAGGCCATGGAGAAGATAGATGGCATGGAGAAGACGTTTGAAACAAAGCTTGATAACAAGTTTGCTGAATTGCTTTCACGTTTTCCACCACCACCACCGGCTGCACCTGCCACACCTCTGCAACAACAACAACAACGACTACCTCCACGTCGGGAAAGAGCCCTCCGTCGAGCGAGCCGTGTCCCTCTTCAGCCTGGCCAAACTTCTGGAGCTGCTATTGATACTTCTGTGGCTCCTACTGCTGATGTGGAGGAGGATGATTATGTGGGAGATTACGAGGATGAGGTTGATCAAAATCAGAACTACGTGCAACCACTAGCACCACAACCACCAGGTCATCCACATGCAAATAATGGCAATGTTAGGGCTCCCCCTCAGGTACGAGATCATGACCATCTCCCTAAACTGAAATTGAATATTCCACCATTTGAGGGTAGATATGTTCCTGATATATATCTTACTTGGGAGTTAGAAACTGAACAACGATTTACATGTTTACAATATCCTGAGGAGAGACGTGTTCCTGCTGCTGTTTGTGCTTTCACTAGCTTTGCATGTGTTTGGTGGTCTGAACATTGTCGATTATATCATGTTCCAGCTACTTGGGCTGCTTTGAAAACTGCTATGCATACTCGTTGGGTTCCACCATATTATCAACGTGAATTACTTCAAAAATTGCAGCGCTTAAGACAAGGAAAAAATTCGGTAGAAGAATATTATCAGGAATTACAAACTGGCATGATTAGATGTGGTATTGTTGAGGAGAATGAAGCTATGCTTGCACGTTTTCTGGGTGGATTAAATAGAGAGATTCAGACCATTCTAGACTATAAGGATTATAATAATATCACTCATTTATTCCATCTTGCTTGTAAAGCTGAACGTGAAGTGCAGGATCAACAGACATTGGCGCGGACTAACTTTTCTGCAGGTCGACCTTCATGGACACCACATGCGTCATCTACTTCCACACGTTATGCTACACCGGCACCTCCGTCAGCTGCCACCTCCAATCGTGATACAATAAAGCAGGCACAATCACCACTATCTGCCAAGAGCACACATTCTGGGCCTGCAAAGAGTTCTTATTCATCCATGGCATCAACAGGGAAAACACATGATATTATTTGTCGATGTTGCAAGGGTGGAGGTCATTATGCGAGAGAATGCCCATCTAAGCATGTGATGATTATTACTAAGGATGGTGGGTATGAGTCCGCTAGTGACTATGATGAGGAGACTTTGTCTCTTATTACACATGAAGAACACGGTGGAGATGATTCTGATCATGAGACGCAATACATGGCTGCTGAAGATGCTGACAGGTATGAATGTTTAGTTGCTCAACGTGTTTTGAGTGTGCAGGTTACACAAGCTGAGCAAAATCAGAGGCATAATTTGTTCCATACAAAGGGAGTTGTGAAGGAACGTTCTATTCGCGTCATCATAGATGGAGGGAGCTGCAACAACTTGGCTAGCATGGAGATGGTGGAGAAGCTATCTCTCACCACAAGACCACATCCACATCCTTACTACATCCAATGGTTCAACAACAGCGGCAAGGTTAAGGTAACACGTACTGTTCGTGTGCATTTTAGTATCTCTACATATGCTGATTATTGTTGATTGTGATGTGGTACCTATGCAAGCATGTTCCTTATTACTTGGTAGACCATGGCAATTTGATAAAAATTCTGTACACCATGGTAGAAACAATCAGTATACTCTTGTTCATAAGGATAAAAATATTACTTTGCTTCCTATGACTCCTGATTCCATTTTGAAAGATGATATTAATAGAGCTAATAAAGCAAAACAGGAGAAAAATAAGAGTGAAAATCAGATTGTGGCAAAAGAATTTGAGCAACAAATGAAACCTAATAATAAACCATCTACTGTTGCTTCAGAAATTAAATTGAAAAGTGCATGTTTACTTGCCACCAAATCTGATATTGATGAGCTAGATTCTAGCAAATCTGTTTGCTATGCTTTTGTGTGCAAAGAGGCATTATTTTCATTCGAGGACGTGCCTTCCTCTTTGCCCCCTATTGTCACTAACATTTTGCAGGAGTTCGTTGACGTCTTCCCACAGGACGTGCCACCGGGACTACCACCTATTCGAGGGATTGAGCATCAAATTGACTTAATTCCCGGTGCATCGCTACCCAACCGTGCACCATACCGTACCAATCCAGAGGAGACGAAGGAGATCATGCGTCAAGTACAGGAGCTGCTCGACAAAGGTTATATACGCGAATCTCTTAGTCCTTGTGATGTTCCTATTATACTAGTGCCTAAAAAGGATGGTACGTCGCATATGTGTGTTGATTGTAGAGGCATTAATAATATTACTATTCGTTATCATCATCCTATTCCTAGGCTAGATGATATGCTTGATGAATTGAGTGGCTCTAAAATATTCTCCAAAGTTGATTTGCGTAGTGGATACCATCAAATTCGTATGAAATTGGGAGATGAATAGAAAACAACATTTAAAACTAAGTTTGGTTTATATGAGTGGTTAGTCATGCCTTTTGGGTTAACTAATGCACCTAGTACTTTCATGAGACTAATGAACAAAGTTTTATGTGCTTTCATTGGACGATTTGTGGTAGTCTATTTTGATGATATACTGATTTATAGCAAATCTTTGGAAGAACATTTGGAACATTTACGTGCTGTTTTTAATGCTCTATGTGATGCACGTTTGTTTGGCAACCTTGGAAAGTGCACCTTTTGTACTGACCGAGTATCTTTTCTTGGCTATGTTGTTACTCCACAGGGAATTGAAGTTGATAAAGCCAAGATTGAAGCTATTGAGAGTTGGCCACAACCCAAAATGGTCACACAAGTGAGGAGTTTTCTTGGACTCGCTGGTTTCTATAGGCGTTTTGTGAGAGATTTTAGCACCATTGCTGCACCTCTCAATGAGCTTACAAAGAAGGATGTGCCTTTTGTTTGGGGTACCGCATAGGAAGAAGCCTTCACGGTATTGAAAGATAAGTTGACACATGCTCCTTTACTCCAACTTCCCGACTTTAATAAGACTTTTGAGCTTGAGTGTGATGCTAGTGGAATTGGATTATGAGGTGTGTTATTACAAGATGGCAAACCTGTTGCATACTTTTCTGAAAAATTGAGTGGGCCTAGTCTGAACTATTCTACTTATGATAAAGAATTATATGCTCTTGTTCGGACTTTAGAGACATGGCAACATTATTTATGGCCCAAAGAATTTGTTATACATTCTGATCATGAATCTTTGAAACATATTAAAAGTCAAGCTAAACTGAATCGTAGACATGCTAAATGGGTTGAATTCATTGAGACTTTCCCTTATGTCATTAAACACAAGAAGGGTAAAGAAAATGTTATGGCTGATGCTTTGTCTCGTCGCTATACTATGCTTTCACAACTTGACTTCAAATTTTTTGGTTTGGAGACCATCAAAGATCAATATGTGCATGATGCTGATTTTAAAGATGTAATGCAGAATTGTAAAGAAGGAAGAACATGGAACAAGTTCATTATTAATGATGGCTTTGTGTTCCGTGCTAACAAGCTATGCATTCCTGCTAGCTCTGTTCGTCTTTTATTGTTGCAGGAGGCGCATGGAGGAGGATTAATGGCACACTTTGGCGTGAAGAAGACGAACGACGTACTTTCTACACATTTCTTTTGGCCAAAGATGAGACGGGATGTTGAGCGTTTTGTTGCTCGCTGCACTACATGTCAAAAAGCTAAGTCATGACTCAATCCTCATGGGTTATATATGCCTTTGCCTGTGCCTAGTGTTCCTTGGGAGGATATATCTATGGACTTTGTTTTAGGTTTACCCCGAACAAAGAAGGGGAGGGATAGCATATTTGTTGTCGTGGATAGATTCTCGAAAATGGCACACTTTATACCATGTCATAAAAGCGATGATGCTGTTAATGTTGCTGATTTGTTCTTTCGTGCAATTATTCGCTTGCATGGTGTGCCAAATACTATTGTTTCAGATCGTGATACTAAATTTCTTAGCCACTTTTGGAGATGTTTATGGGCTAAGTTGGGGACTAAACTAGTTTTTAGTACTACTTGTCACCCCCAAACAGATGGTCAAATTGAAGTAGTCAATAGAACATTATCTACTATGCTTAGGGCTGTTTTGAAGAATAATAAGAAAATGTGGGAAGAATGCTTGCCTCATATTGAATTTGCTTATAATCGTTCATTGCATTCTACTACTAAGATGTGCCCTTTTGAAATTGTGTATGGTTTCCTACCTCGTGCACCCATTGATTTGTTGCCTCTTCCATCTTCGGAGAAGGTTAATTTTGATGCTAAACAACGGGCTGAATTGATCTTAAAAATGCATGAGTTAACTAAGGACAACATTGAGCGTATGAATGCTAAATATAAACTTGCTCGAGATAAGGGTAGAAAACATGTTGTCTTTGCACCTGGAGATCTTGTTTGGTTACATTTACGTAAGGATAGGTTTCCTAATTTACGCAAATCAAAGCTAATGCCACGTGCTGATGGTCCTTTTAAGGTGTTAGAGAAAATAAATGATAATGCATATAAACTTGAGCTGCCTGCAGATTTTGGGGTTAGTCCCAGTTTTAACATTGCAGATTTAAAGCCTTATTTGGGTGAGGAAGATGAGCTTCTGTCGAGGACGACTTCATTTCAAGAAGGGGAGGGTGATGAGGACATCAATACCATTGTTACACCCACAACCCCTACAGACCTATACTGGACCAATTACTAGAGCTCGCGCACACCAATTAAATTATCAGGTACTTTCGTTTCTTGGTAATGATTCTAATGTTCATGAGAATATGATGCTGCCTAAATTGGATACATTTGTTTTGCTTACAAATGAAGGGCCTGGCATGGATAAGAGTGATGAACATTGGAGCAAGAACAAGCATGGAGTTGATGGCATGCGCAAGGGGAACAAGAACGGAGTTACAAGTGATGATTTCAGGACATTGAAGCCACCATAATGAGTGCATGAAGCCTTGGACGAAATATACAAGATGCCACTTCATAAACTTCATCCAGAGGCTATTCTAGGTGCTGCGTCACCTTATTATTGGGCCAGACCCATGTAATGTCGAAATACATAAGTATAGGCTGTTTTTAGAGTCCGTATGTGTGGGGAAACAAGAGATAGGGTTGGTTTCGGACCCCTTCCCCAAGGGCCACGAAATCCCCCCCTCTTCCTCCATATATACAGCCCTTAGGGAACCGTTTAGACTTTGGGTTTTGTTTAGATCAAAAGTTCGCCATAGTTGCAACTTCGCGTACTTCATTTGTGTTCAATGACCGGACCAAGGCGTCATAGAACCCCACCTTGATCAATAAAGATTCCCTCTTATATTCGCAATATCCAGATTGCAATCTTAGTTTCTTGCTTGCTCTTCGTTTACCTGCAGGAAACAGACCTTCGTGGTCAGGTTGATCGTGCTCCGGCATGGTCAATAACCTCTCGGAGTTGGTTTAGCGATTGCTAAGGCGCGACGTCCTCGCACGTTCGTAGTCGGATCGTCAAAGTCGATTTCCTCCAAAACGATAGCCACCATCTCATCGAAAGACGGGACACCTTTGCCTCTATCATTCAGACTTGTGTTACATCAAGTAGATATACCCATATCTGCTCAAATCATCTGTGAAGGTTAGAAAATAATGATACCCGCCGCGAGCCTCAACACTTATTGGACCGCATACATTGGTATGTATTATTTCCAATAAGTCATTAGCTCGCTCCATTGTTCCGGAGAACGGAGTTTTAGTCATCTTGCCCATGTGGCATGGTTCTCAAGTATCAAGTGATTCCAAAAGTCCATCCGCATGGAGTTTGTTCATGCACTTTACACCAATATAACCTAAACGGCAATGCCACAAATATGTTGCACTATCATTATCAACTTTGCATCTTTTGACATCAATATTCTGAATATGTGTATCACCACAATCGAGATTCAATAAACCATTTACATTGGATGTATGACCATAGAAGGTTTTATTCATGTAAACAGAACAACAATTATTCTCTGACTTAAATGAATAACCGTATCACAATAAACATGATCCAATCATATTCATGCTCAACGCAAACACCAAATAACATTTATTTAGGTCCAACACTAATCCCGAAGGTAGAGGGAGTGTGCGATGGTGATCTTATCAACCTTGGAATCACTTCCAACACACATCGTCACCTCGCCCTTAACTAGTACCTGTTCATTTTGCAACTCCTGTTTCGAGTTACAAATCTTAGCAACTAAACCAGTATCAAATACCCAGGGGCTACTATGAACACTAGTAAAGTACACATCAATAACATGTATATCAAATATACATTTCTTCACTTTGCCATCCTTCTTATCCGCCAAGTTTTTGGTGCAGTTCCGCTTCCAGTGACCATTTCCTTTGCAGTAGAAGCACTTAGTTTTAGGTTTGGCTCTACCTTTGGGCTTCTTCACGGGAGTGGCAACTTGCTTGCCATTCTTCTCGAAGTTCCCTTTCTTTCCCTTGCCTTTTTTCTTGAAACTGGTGGTCTTGTTAACCATCAACACTTGATGCTATTTCTTGATTTCTACCTTCGCCGATTTCAGCATCGCGAATATCTTGGGAATAGTTTTCCGATATCCCTTGCATATTATAGTTCATCACGAAGTTCTAGTAACTTGGTGATAGTGACTAGAGAACTCTGTCAATCACTATCTTATCTGGAAGATTAACTCCCACTTGATTCAAGCGATTGTAGTACCCAGACATTCTGAGCACATGCTCACTAGCTGAGCTATTCTCCTCCATCTTGTAGGCAAAGTACTTGTCAGAGGTCTCATACCTCTTAACACGGGCATGAGTCTGAAATACCAATTTCAACTCTTGGAACATGTCATATGCTCCGTGGCATTCAAAATGTTTTTGAAGTTCTGTTTCTAAGCCGTAAAGCATGGTGCACTAAACTATCAAGTAGTCATCATACCGAGCTTGTTAAACGTTCATAACATTGGCATCTGCTCCTGCAATAGGTCTGTCACCTAGCGGTGCATCAAGGACATAATTCTTCTGTACAACAATGAGGATAATCCTCAGATCACGGACCCAGTCCGCATAATTGCCACTATCATCTTTCAACTTAGTTTTCTCTAGGAACATATCAAAAATAAAACAGGGAGCTAAACGCGAGCTATTGATCTACAACATAGATATGCAAATACTGTCAGGACTAAGTTCATGATAAGTTAAGTTCAATTAATCATATTACTTAAGAACTCCCAGTCTCCCACTTAGATAGACATCCCTCGAGTCATCTAAATGATTACGTGATCCAAATCAACTAAACCATGTCCGATCATCACGTGATATGGAGTAGTCTTCAATGGTGAACATCTCTATGTTGATCATATCTACTATATGATTCACGTTCGACCTTTCGGTCTCCAGTGTTCCGAGGCCATGTATGTACATGCTAGGCTCGTCAAGTTTAACCCGAGTATTCCGCATGTGCAAAACTGTCTTGCACCTATTGTATGTGAATGTAGAGCTTATCACACCAGATCATCATGTGGTGTCTCGGCACGACGAACTGTCGCAACAGCGCATACTTAGGGAGAACACTTATACCTTAAAATTTTAGTAATGGATCATCTTATAATGCTACCGCCGTACTGCGCAAAATAAGATGCATAAAAGATAAACATCACATGCAATCAAAATATGTGACATGATATGACCATCATCATCTTGTGCCTTTGATCTCCATCTCCAAAGCACCATCATGATTTCCATCGTCACCGGCTTGACACCTTGATCTCCATCGTAGCGTCGTTGTCGTCTCGCCAACTATTGCTTCTACAACTATCGCTAACGCATAGTGATAAAGTAAAGCAATTACATGGCGTTTGCATTTCATATACAATAAAGCGACAACCATAAGGCTCCTACGAGTTGCCAATAACTTTTACAAAACATGATCATCTCATACAATAACATATATCACATCACGTCTTGACCATATCACATCACAACATGCCCTGCAAAAACAAATTAGACGTCCTCTACTTTGTTGTTGCAAGTTCTACGTGGCTGCTACTGGCTTCTAGTAAGAACCGTTCTTACCTATGAATCAAAACCACAACGGTGATTTATCAAGTTTGCTGTTTTAACCTTCAACATGGACCGGCCGCAGTCAAATTCGATTCAACTAAAGTTGGAGAAACATACACCCGCCAGCCTCCTTTATGCAAAACTAGTTGCATGTCTGTTGCTGGAACCGGTCTCATGAACGTGGTCATGTAAAGTTGGTCCGGGCTGCTTCATCCAACAATACCGCTGAATCAAAATAAGACATTGGTGGCAAGCAGTATGACGATCACCACCTACAAATCTTTGTGTTCTACTCGTGCATATCATCTATGCATAGACCTGGCTCGGATGCCACTGTTGGGAAACGTAGCATGCAATTTCAAAAAAATCCTACGCTCACGCAAGATCTATCTAGGAGATGCATAGCAACAAGAGGGGGAGAGTGTGTCCACGTACCCTCATAGACCGAAAGTGGAAGTGTTTGACAATGTGGTTGATGTAGTCGAACTTCTTCTCGTTCCAACCAATCAAGCACCAAACATACGTGAAAGTGCGTTATATCGACTAGAGGGGGGGTGAATAGGCGATTTTTATGGAAGTCTTCAAAACATGGAAGTTATGAAGACAAACGATAGAAATAGACCTATTACCCTGCAGCGGAAGGTAGACTACACTAGGCAAGCCATAGTCAAGTATTCAATAGAGTGAAAGCACAATGACTAATAGCAGCAATGTAGTAAGGATCAGGTAGGAAGATATTGTGAAGCCACACAGAACACGCAGTCACTCAGTGAAGACAAAAGATAGTGCGAACATACAATGACTTCACAAGGAGTAATAGTAAGTAAAGGGAAGGGAAGATGAAACCAGTGACTCGCTGAAGACAATGATTTGTTGGACCAGTTCCAGTTGCTGTGACAACTGTACGTCTGGTTAGGGCGGCTAGGTATTTAAACCTTAGGACACACAGTCCCGGACACCCAGTCCTGAACACGCAGCTCAGGACACCCAGTCCTCACCGTATTCCCCTTGAGCTCAGGTCACACAGACCTCGCCCAATCACTCTGGTAAGTCTTCAAGGTAGATTCCCAAACCTTCACAGACTTCGTTCACTGGCAATCCACAATGTCTCTTGGATGCTCAGAACGCGACGCCTAACCGGCTGGAGGATGCACAGTCCTCAAGTGTAATAAGTCTTCAGATCACACAGACAAGAAGACTTAAGTGATGCCTAATTCTCTTTGGCTCTGGGTGGTTAGGGCTTTATCCTCGCAAGGAATTCTCTCTCAAAGGCTTCGAGGTGGGTTGCTCTCAAACGACAAAGGCCGTACTCTGAATCTGAGCAGCCAATCGTTTATGGTTGTAGGGGGTGGGCTATTTATAGCCACTTGGCAACCCAACCTGATTTGTCCGAAATGACCCTGGGTCACTAAGGAACTAACACGTGTTCCAACGGTCAGATTTCAAACTCACACGGCAACTTTACTTGGGCTTCAAGCAAAGCTGACTTGCCCGACTCTGGACAAGATTCGCTCTCAAAGTCTTCACTCGAAGACATAGGTTTTGTTTAAGCATCACTTCAGTCATTCTGACTGGTTCTCTTGGACCCCACTTAACAGTACGGTGGTTCCTATGACTCAACATAGAAGAAAGAGAACTACGAAAGATCTAAGTCTTCGAGCTCCATAGGCTTCATCTGGTGTCTTCTCTTGTCATAATCTTCAATGTGAATATCTTCATATACCACCTTTGACTTCAATGTCTTCATACATTTTTAGGGGTCATCTCTGGTAGGAAAACCGAATCAATGAGGGACTTCTACCTGTGTTATCCAGCAATTCTCACAAACACATTAGTCCCTCAACTAGGTTTGTCGTCAATACTCCAAAACCAACTAGGGGTGGCACTAGATGCACTTACAATACGGCACCTCCGAGTTCTGCACACGTTCAGCTCGATGACATCCCTCGAACTCTTGATCTAGCAAAGTGTCAAGGGAGAGTTTCGTCAGCCCGACGGCGTGGTGATGGTGATGGTGAAGTGATCCGCACAGGGCTTCGCCTAAGCACTACGTGAATATGACCGGAGGCGTAAACTGTGGAGGGGGCGCCGTACATGACTAACAAACGTTGGTATATCTTCTAGCGGTGCCCCCCTCATATATATAGGTTGGAGGGGAGGAGAGGTAGCCAAGGGAGCGCCCCAAGTAGGAGGAATCCTACTTGGGGTCCTCCCAATTCGGCCTCCCCTCTTTCCTATTCTTATTCGGAGTAGGAACGGAAGAGGGGGAAGGGGGAATCCTATTCCCCTTTTCCTTTCCTCCTTCCCCTTTTCTACTCCAATTTGGCCAGCCCATATGGGGGGGGGGGGCGCACCAGCCCCTTAGGGGCTGGTCTGTCCCTCTCTTGGCCCATTAGGCCCATATAGTTTGTCGGGGGTTGCCCAGAACCCCTTCCGGTGACCCGATACGTACCCGGTACCCCCGGAACACTTTGGGTGTCCAAATACCGTCATCCTATATATGAATCTTTACCTCTCGACCATTTAGAGACTCCTCGTCATGTTTGTGATCTCACCTGGGACTCCGAACAACATTCGATCACCAAATCACATAACTCATATAATACAAATTGTCATCGAACGTTAAGCGTGCGGACCCTACAGGTTCGAGAACTATCTAGACATGACCGAGACACCTCTCCGGTCAATAACCAATAGCGGAACCTAGATTCTCATATTGGCTCCCACATATTCTACAAAGATCTTTGTCGGTCAAACCGTTATGACAACATAAGTTATTCCCTTTATCATCAGTATGTTACTTGCCCGAGATTTGATCGTCGATATCTTCATACCTAGTTCAATCTCGTTACCGTCAAGTTTCTTTACTCGTTCTGTAATGCATCATCCCGCAACTAACTCATTAGTCACGTTGCTTGCAAGTCTAATCATGATGTGCATTACCGAGAGGGCCCAAAGATACCTCTTCGATACTCGGAGTGAGAAATCCTAATTTTGATCTATGCCAACCCAACAAACACCTTCGGAGATACCTGTAGAGCATTTTTACAATCACCCAGTTGCGTTGTGACATTTGATAGCACACAAGGTATTGCTCTGGTATCCGGGAGTTGCATAATCTCATAGTCAAAGGAATATGTATATGACATGAAGAAAGCAATAGCAATAAAACTGAACGATCAATATGCTAAGCTAACGGATGGGTCTTGTCCATCACATCATTCTCCTTATGATGTGATCCCATTCATCAAATGACAACACATGTCTATGGTTAGGAAACTTAACCATCTTTGATTAACGAGCTAGTCTAGTAGAGGCTTGCTAGGGAGACAGTGTTTTGTCTATGTATCCACACATGTATCAAGTTTCCGGTAAATACAATTCTAGCATGAATAATAGACATTTATCATGATATAAGGAAATATAAAATAACAACTTTATTATTGCCATATTTCCTTCAATTCCAAATGTAGCCCATTTACAGCCCATAATGCGGTCCGTTATTGTCCCATGTTTGGCCAATCGATCATACATTCGACCTGTAGAAGGCCCATTGATTATACGGCCCGTAGAAGGCGCATTGTTTCTACGGCCGTAGAAGGCCCATTGTTTCTATGGCCCGTTGGAGGCCCATGGCCACTACAATAAATATGTAGCCCATAGTTATTATGGCCTAGTTTTAAAAAATAGGTTATTGCGGCCGCTAGCAAACCGCGAAAAAGAACTGCACTGACTACAAGCAAACAAATAAACAAGACAACAAGGAAATAAATAAGCAAGCAACTTACACTAGGCTATTATGGCTATTACAAATATTACATCCACTGGGCATCAAAGTTCGCCACCAGTGCAAATATAGTGAACAAAGCAGCATATTACATACACTGGGCGTCTAAATTGGCCACTAGTGAAAATAAACGCGGCAGTAAAACAAGTGCAGAACTGAAACCACTTCAGAAGAGCTCAAGAAACGATATCATGGATACCCACCATGCTGTCAAGAAGCTTAGCAAGCTTATTAGTTTTCTATTATTTGGCGCTAAAATTGTCTAGCGCTTGCTGTTGCACCAGAAAGTATGCATATGAATTCTGTAGGGACTTCCTCAGTCCTTCGGCTTCTTGCTGCAGCACAGATGACTGATGCCTTTCAGCTTGTAGCTAAGACTGAAGAAGCCGAAGTGATTCAGGCAGCTAGTTCGAAGAGCTTGTGCCAGCTGTAGTGGCCAGTAACTCGAACACTACATCAACACAGGACTTTGGGGTTGTCTCACTGTCTACAAGATGGTTTTTATCACCTTTCTTGGAGACCAACAGGGTTGTCTCACTATCTTGAACCTTATCTGCATTACTTTCTCTACCATTGCATAATGGGGTGCTCTTCTCCAATATTGTGTTGGCATTCTACAAGAGAAACAAGCAGACACATCACAGGCTTAGCATGTAGTATATGAAACTCATTTTGGTAAACCAGTTCAGTAGTAAGGTGGACAGGATAAAAGCATGAAACAAACACATATCTATGTACTATGGTCACTATATTGTCCATATCATTCTAGTTTATGTTGCCAAATCAAGATAGAGACACAGTTCAAATCATAGATTTTTAAGACATAGCAGCATAGACAGAACATAAGTGTGGGAAACTACACAGCACTGGCAACACTTGTAATGTGCATGGCATGAGAACATAATTGTTTATACAACTGAAACTGAAATCAACATAGAGCAAGAAGTTAGAACAACAACCCAGTTAAAGAAATAGGTTTAAAACATACCTATTGCGCCATTGGAGTTTCATTTGGATCCTTCAAATTCGAAATTAGTTGGTATGAGTAAATACAGTGATGCAAGAGCAAATAAGTATAGACCATATCTACAGAATCTGACCTAAGAACAGTTGCTATTCTGCTTTAAAGATGGAGTTTGGGTTCGCTGTGTTGGTCTTCATGCTTTGGGCACTGCAGTTGCTTTACAAACTGCTCGTGTGGGGGTACTTTGTGGTGGACATGGTGCTGTGTCAACTAGAAGTGGGTTACTATCCGCTGGGGTTGGGGCTAGATGGGGTGTAGCTGGTTCTCTGTCCAACGGTGTAAGTGTACAATCTGGAAGAGTCTCGATTTTGTGTGGTGGGGCTAGTTCATGGGCCAGTACAACCATGGTTCTATCTGCATCGATGGGTAGCACCATCTTTTGTGAAGAACGGGTTTTTACTCCCGTAGATACTTCCATCACCCCCTCCAATTCAAATGGTTGATAAACAAGAAAAGAAATTGAAAGTACAAACATTGTATGATAAACAGATGTGGTAATTCACATATAAGTTGTCTAACCAAACTGGACAGCATGACACAATTTCACATATATGATGGCTAACTAAACATGATAGCATGACACAATTTCAGATATATGATGGATAAC
Organism: Triticum urartu; assembly: GCF_056163025.1. Taxonomy (NCBI): domain Eukaryota; kingdom Viridiplantae; phylum Streptophyta; class Magnoliopsida; order Poales; family Poaceae; genus Triticum; species Triticum urartu. The sequence goes on from NC_141879.1 coordinate 376,146,681, forward strand.
TTAACAGGACATAACGACATACTTCAACATATGATGAGTATCTAAACAGGATGACATGACAAAACTGTATGATGTCATTCTAAAATAGGTTGGGATGAAATAATTCACATACATGTTGTCTAAGTATACAAGATGGCATAATATAATTCACATAATTGATTCATATACTAAGCAGCTAGCACTCGCATCTATGATCTCTAAGCTAAGAAGATGGCATTGAATATTGTGTATATGATGTCTAAACTAAGTAATGCAAGACACCATATGCATGATATGAGAAATATAAACATTGCAAGTTAGAGCATACACCTCAGGTGGGATATAGGACTGGTCATCTATCTCTGAATCCTCCTCTGAGGAGCTGCTTGTAACCATCGAGACATATGCTTCAACATGTACCATTGCCTGCTCTAAAGACCTTGTTTTCACTCCAGATTTTTCCATAACCGGCTCAAATGGCTGATACACACGAAGAGTAGTTCAATATACACAGATTGTCAACAAATGGAATACATAATGCAAAAAAAGATGGCATGAGATAATTCACATATATGATGCCTAGCTACATGGCGGTGCATAATTCACATATATGATAACTGTCTGAAAAACATGGCATTGCATAATTCACATATCTGATATAGAAAGCAAACAGAGGCATTCACACAAAGCATGTCTAATCTAAGCAGATGGCATGACAATGCAAGACACCATATGCATGATATGAGCAATATAACCCTGCCAAGTTAGAGCATACACCTCATGGGGGGATACAATTGGTCATCTGTCTCTAAATCCTCCTCTAAGGAGCTATCTGTAACCAGCAAGAAATCTGCACCGACAGGTAGCACTGACTGCTCAGAAGACCTTGTTTTCACTCCAGATTTTCCCATGACCGACTCAAATGGCTGATGCACAGGAAGAGTAGATGAATGTATAAACATTGTTGACAAATGGAATACATTATGAAAAAATATGGCATGATACAATTCACATATATGATGACTGGCTAAACAGGATGGCATTGCATGATTCATGTATATGATGTCTGGCTAAAGAAGATGGCATTGCATAATTCACGTATACTCTCTCCATTCCTAAATATTTTTCTTTTTAGAGATTTCAAATGGACTATCACATACGGATGTATCTCTACTCTTATCTTATAAATAATAGAGTTGGTGATGATGGTGTGCCTGCCATCCTGCAATATAGGCCGTCCGATTTATATCTGACGGATATGAAGGAAACTATGGCAATTTTGAAAAAAGATACCCACACCCCTCTCCACATTTCCAAATAAGGCCTTCCCTCATTCATCCTTTTCTCTCACAAGATAAACTACTCATACAAATGCATCTTGATGTTACGTGCAACGCACAGGCATCTTGCTAGTATAGACATATTTTAGAGTGTAGATTCACTCATTTTTCTCCGTATGTAGTCACGTGTTGAAATCTCTAAAACGAAAAATATTTAGGAATGGTAGGAGTATGATATAGAAACCAAACAGGTGGCACTCACACAAAGCAAATCTAAACTAAGCTGATGACATATAAGATGTATAATGTAAGCAATGCAAGGTGCCATATGCATGATATGACCAACATCAGCATGCCAGGTTAGAGCAAACACCTCAGTGGGTAAATAGGAGTGGTCGGCTCCCTCCGAATCCCCCTCTGAACAGTTATCTTCCTTTGGAATACAATCTGGAATGGGGGGAGGGGCGCGCACTTCGCCCACCATGGAGCGGCATTTGCATGACATTATATTCCCACTTAACGGTCTTCTCTTTTTCTCTACATGTGTCAGTATGATTGTGTACAATAACTGACATGCATAATAAAAACATAGTTAGATTATGTAAGGCCTAAGGGGTGTATGCAGAAATCAAGACTGATGGTAGCAAACGAGTGGATAGATCCAAAACTAATGATAGCAGGCAGATTATAGCTTCCGTTTAAAAAGATAGACAATGGGTCATCTACTGTTTGTTTCCCACCCAACATGAACCACATAGAAGACCCCAGATGAACCAGATAGTAGATAGATACTATTCGTTGCTGCCTCAATATGTGCCCCACAGGCATTTTACAACTCAAGTTTGAACATTAGTTTGGACCTGACTCGGAGTCTAAGAGGTGAACAGGACGATAAAGTAGTAGGTGATAATAACCGACGCATAAAGTAAGCAGACACGAAAGAGTGTGACCTCTCTTCCGGAACAGTGTAGTCCTCAGGTTCATCTGCTCAGTTGATGATGGTAATGCAGTTGGCGTGGCTGCTGACAACGGGGAAGATGATCTAAGGTGGGAAAGAAAGTCTGCAGGGGAAATCTCTGTTGCAGTGAACGCTTCCGTCGATGGTGCACCTCAGGTGGGGTGGATGACGGCACGGCACGGCAGGAGCAGGACATGACACACAGAGTTTTCTTTGACACCTATCTGGAAATGAAGTAAATTCGTAAGGGCTCCTTAGAATTGGAGGATTCTATAAATGCAGGGACAGGAAAAACATAGGAATAGGATAGGAATGCACGTGCAAAACAGAGCATTTGCAAACATAGGATTTCTGTCAACCTAGGTGTTTGTTTCATATGAATTGGAAAAACATAGTGTCGGTGTCAAAACCGGCTGATCTCGGGTAGGGGTCCTGAACTGTGCGATCGAAGGTAACAGGAGACCAGGGGGGCGCAATGTTTACCCAGGTTCGGGCCCTCTTAATGGAGGTAAAACCCTACGTCCTGCTTGATTATATTTGATGAGTATAGGGGTTACAAGAGTTGATCTACCTCAAGATCATAATGGCTAAACCCTAGATGTCTAGCCTATATGAATTCTGATAGCCTCTATAGACTAACCCCTTCGGTTTATATAGATACCAGAGGGGCCTAGGGTTGTACAGAGCCAGTTTACAGAGAAAGGAAACTACGCATCCGGGCGCCAAACTTGCCATCCACGCTGATAAAGGCAAAGGTGTCCCGATGTTTCGATGAGATGGTGTCTATCGTTTTCTGTGGGAGTCGACCTTGACGATCCGACTACGAACGTGCGAGACGTCGCGCCTTAGCAATCGCTAAACCAACTTCCGAGGGGTTATTGACCACGCCGGAGCACGATCAACCTGACCACGAGGGCCTGTTTCCTGCGAGCAAACGAAGAACAAGCAAGAAACTGAGATTGCAATCTGGATATTGCGAATATAAGATGAAAGCTTTATTGATCAAGGTGGGGTTCTGTGACGTCTTGGTCTGGTCGTTGGACACAAACGAAGTACGTGAAGTTGCAGCTATGGCGAACTTTTAATCTAACAAAACCCAAAGTCTAAACGACGCCCTAAGGGCTGTATATATGGAGGAAGAGAGGGGAATTTCGTGGCCCTTGAGGATGGGGTCCGAAACCAACCCTAACTCTTGTTTCCCCACACATACGGACTCTAAAAATAGCCTATACTTAAGTATTTCGAAATTACATGGGCCTGGCCCATTAATAAGGTGACGCAGCACCTAGAATAGCCTATGGACGAATATTATGAAGTGGCATCTTGTATATTTCGTCCATGGCTTCATGCACTCCTTATGGCGGCTTCAAAGTCCTGAAATCATCACTTGTAACTCCGTTCTTGATCCCCTTGCGCATGCCATCAACTTCATGCGTGTTCTTGCTCCAATGTTCATCCTTCTCCAAGCTAGACCCTTCATTTGAAAGCAAAACAAATGTATCCAATTTAGGCAGCATCATAATCTCATGAACATTAGAATCATTACCAAGAAACGAAAGTACCTGGTAATTTAATTGGCGTGCGCGAGCTCTAGTAATTGGTCCAGTATATGTAACAGTAGGGGCTGTGGGTGTAACAATGGTATTGATGTCCTCATCATCCTCCCCTTCTTGAAATGAAGTCGTCCTCGACGAAAGCTCATCTTCCTCACCCAGATAAGGCTTCAAATCTGCAATATTAAAAGTGGGACTAACCCCAAAATCTGCAGGTAGCTCAAGTTTATATGCATTATCATTTATTTTCTCTAAAACCTTAAAAGGACCATCAGCACGTGGCATTAGCTTTGATTTGCGCAGATTAGGAAATCTATCTTTACGCAAATGTAACCAAACAAGATCTCCAGGTGCAAACACAACATGTTTTCTACCCTTATCTCCAGCAAGTTTATATTTAGCATTCATACGCTCAATGTTTTCCTTAGTTAACTCATGCATTTTTAAAATCAATTCAGAACGTTCTTTAGCATCAAAATTAACCTTCTCCGAAGATGGAAGAGGCAACAAATCAATAGGTGCACGAGGTAGGAAACCATACACAATTTCAAAAGGGCACATCTTCGTAGTAGAATGCAATGAACGATTATAAGCAAATTCAATATGAGGCAAGCATTCTTCCCACATTTTCTTGTTATTCTTCAAAACAGCCCGAAGCATAGTAGACAATGTTCTATTGACTACTTCAGTTTGTCCATCAGTTTGGGGGTGACAAGTAGTACTAAAAAGCAGCTTAGTCCCCAACTTAGCCCATAAACATCTCCAAAAGTGGCTAAGAAATTTAGTATCACGATCTGAAACAATAGTATTTGGCACACCATGTAAGCGAATAATTTCACGAAAGAACAAATCAGCAACATTAACAGCATCATCGCTTTTATGACATGGTATAAAGTGTGCCATTTTCGAGAACCTATCCACGACAACAAATATGCTATCCCTCCCCTTCTTTGTTCGAGGTAAACCTAAAACAAAGTCCATAGATATATCCTCCCAAGGAACACTAGGTACAGGCAAAGGCATATATAAACCATGAGGATTGAGTCGTGACTTAGCTCTTTGACATGTAGTGCAGCGAGCAACAAAACGCTCAACATCCCGTCTCATCTTTGGCCAAAAGAAATGTGTAGCAAGTATATCCTCCGTCTTCTTGACGCCAAAGTGTCCCATTAATCCTCCTCCATGCGCCTCCTGCAACAACAAAAGACGAACGGAGCTAGCTGGAATGCATAGCTTGTTAGCACGAAACACAAATCCATCGTTAAGAACGAACTTGTTCCAAGTTCTCCCTTCCTTACAATTCTGCAATACATCTTTAAATTCAGCATCATTAACATATTGATCCTTGATGGTCTCCAAACCAAATATTTTAAAGTCAAGTTGTGAAAGCATAGTATAACGACGAGACAAGGCATCAGCAATAACATTTTCTTTACCCTTCTTGTGTTTAATCACATAAGGGAAAGTCTCAATGAATTCAACCCATTTAGCATGTCGACGGTTCAGTTTTGCTTGACTTTTAATGTGTTTCAAAGATTCATGATCAGAATGTATAACAAATTCCTTGGGCCATAAATAGTGTTGCCATGTTTCTAAGGTCCGAACAAGAGCATATAATTCTTTATCATAAGTAGAATAGTTCAGACTAGGCCCACTCAATTTTTCAGAAAAGTATGCAACAGGTTTCCCATCTTGTAATAAAACACCTCCTAATCCAATTCCACTAGCATCACATTCAAGCTCAAAAGTCTTATTGAAATTAGGAAGTTGGAGTAAAGGAGCATGTGTCAACTTACCTTTCAATACCGTGAAGGCTTCTTCCTGTGCGGTACCCCAAACAAAAGGTACATCCTTCTTTGTAAGCTCGTTGAGAGGTGCAGCAATGGTGCTGAAATCTCTCACAAAACGCCTATAGAAACCAGCGAGGCCAAGGAAACTCCTCACTTGTGTGACCGTTTTGGGCTGCGGCCAACTCTCAATAGCTTCAATCTTGGCTTTATCAACTTCAATTCCCTGTGGAGTAACAACATAGCCAAGAAAAGATACTCGGTCGGTGCAAAAGGTGCACTTTCCAAGGTTACCAAACAAACGTGCATCACGTAGAGCAATAAAAACAGCACGTAAATGTTCCAAATGTTCCTCCAAAGATTTGCTATAAATCAATATGTCATCAAAGTAAACCACCACAAATCGTCCAATGAAAGCACGTAAAACTTCGTTCATTAACCTCATGAAAGTACTAGGTGCATTAGTTAACCCAAAAGGCATGACTAACCACTCATATAATCCAAACTTAGTTTTAAATGCTGTTTTCCATTCATCTCCCAATTTCATACGAATTTGATGGTAACCACTACGCAAATCAACTTTGGAGAATATTGTAGAGCCACTCAATTCATCAAGCATATCATCTAGCCTAGGAATAGGATGACGATAACGAATAGTAATATTATTAATGCCTCTACAATCAACGCACATACGCGACGTACCATCCTTTTTCGGCACTAAAATGATAGGAACAGCACAAGGACTAAGGGATTCACGTATATAACCTTTGTCGAGCAATTCTTGTACTTGACGCATAATCTCCTTCGTCTCCTCTGGATTGGTACGGTATGGTGCCCGGTTGGGTAATGATGCACCGGGAATTAAGTCAATTTGATGCTCAATCCCGCGAATAGGTGGTAATCCCGGTGGCACGTCTTGTGGAAAGACGTCGGCGAACTCCTGCAAAATGTTAGTGACAGCAGGAGGCAAAGAGGAAGGCATGTCCTCGAATGAAAATAATGCCTCTTTGCACACAAAAGCATAGCAAACAGATTTGCTAAAATCTAGATCATCAATATCAGATTTGGTGGCAAGTAAACATGCACTTTTCAATTTAATTTCAGAAGCAACACTAGATTGTTTATTATTATTAGGCTGCATTTGTTGCTCAAATTCTTTTGCCACAATCTGATTTTCACTCTTAGTTTTCTCCTGTTTTGCTTTATTAGCTCTATTAATATCATCTTTCAAAATGGAATCAGGAGTCATAGGAAGCAAAGTAATATTTTTATCCTTATGAACAAGAGTATACTGATTGTTTCTACCATGGTGGATAGAATTTTTATCAAATTGCCATGGTCTACCAAGTAATAAGGAACATGCTTGCATCGGTACCACATCACAATCAACATAATCAGCATATGTAGAGATACTAAAATGCACACGAACAGTACGTGTTACCTTAACCTTGCCGCTGTTGTTGAACCATTGGATGTAGTAAGGATGTGGATGTGGTCTGGTGGTGAGAGATAGCTTCTCCACCATCTCGATGCTAGCCAAGTTGTTGCAACTCCCTCCATCTATGATCACGCGAACAGAACGTTCCTTCACAACTCCCTTTGTCTGGAACAAATTATGCCTCTGATTTTGCTCAGCTTGTGTAACCTGCACACTCAAAACACGTTGAGCAACTAAACATTCATACCTGTCAGCATCTTCAGGAGCCATGTATTGCGTCTCATGATCAGAATCGTCTCCACCGTGTTCGTCACGTGTAATAAGAGCCAAAGTCTCCTCATCATAGTCACTAGCGGACTCATACCCACCATCCTCAGTAACAATCATCACACGCTTAGATGGGCATTCTCTCGCATAATGACCTCCACCCTTGCAACATCGACAAATAATATCATGTGTTTGCCCTGTTGATGCCATGGATGAAGAAGAGCTCTTTGCAGGCCCAGAAGGTGTGCTCTTGGCAGATAGTGGTGATTGTGCCTGCTTTATTGTATCACGGTTGGAGGTGGCAGCCGACGGAGGCGCCGGTGAAGCAGAACGTGTGGAAGTAGATGATGCACGTGGTGTCCATGAAGAAGGTCGACCTGCAGAAAAGTTAGTCCGCGCCAATGCCTGTCGATCCTGCACTTCACGTTCAGCTTTACAAGCAAGATGGAATAAACGAGTGATATTAGTATACTCCTTATACTCTAGAATCGTCTGAATCTCTCTATTTAATCCACCCATAAAACGTGCAAGCATAGCTTCATTCTCCTCAACAATACCACATCTAATCATGCCAGTTTGTAATTCCTGATAATATTCTTCTACAGAATTTTTTCCCTGTCTTAAGCGCTGCAATTTTTGAAGTAATTCACGTTGATAATATGGTGGAACCCAACGAGTACGCATAGCAGTTTTCAAAGCAGCCCAAGTAGCAGGAATGGGATATAATCTACAATGCTCAGACCACCAAACACATGCAAAACTAGTGAATGCACAAACAGCAGCAGGAACACGTCTCTCCTCGGGATATTGTAAACATGTAAATCGTTGTTCAGTTTCTAACTCCCAAGTAAGATATATATCAGGAACATATCTACCCTCAAATGGTGGAATATTCAATTTTAGTTTAGGGAGATGGTCATGATCTCGTACCTGAGGGTGAGCCCTACCATTGCCATTATTTGCATGTGGACGACCTGATGGTTGCTGTGCTGGTGGTGGCACGTAGTTCTGATTTTGATCAACCTCATCCTCGTAATCGCTAGCAAAATCATCCTCCTCCGCATCAGCAACAGGAGCCACAGAAGTAGCAACAGGAGCACCAACAGTTTGGCCAGGTGCAAGAGGGAGACGGCTCGCTCGGCGGAGGGCTGTTTCACGATGTGTAGGTAGTCGTCGTTGTTGTTGTTGTAGAGGTGCGTTAGGTGCAGCCGGTGGTGGTGGTGGAAGACGCGCGAGCAATTCATTAAACCTGGTATCGAGCTTTGTTTCGAACGTCTTCTCCATGTCATCTATCTTCTCCATGGCCTCTTCAAATCTGTTTAGCACATCCTGCACCTGTCCATTCATCATTTGCTGAAATTTATCATGCAACTCCTGATTCGTCATGTTCTCCCAGTCAGTCTCGTCGGCTTGTGATCCTGCCATGGTTAGCAACAATAGAAAACACACAAGAATATGATCCTACAGAATACTAACAAGAGGTGGTGGTGGCGGGTGTCACAAATCCGTCAAGCAAATCTCAAATTCTTACCAGTTCTTACCCAGCAGCAGGCGGTGATCGGCAACCGTTGTAGTCAAAACTCTCAAAAGCTTGGATAGAGCGATTGCCAGGGAGAGTCAAACGCACGACGTAGAGGTATGTGGAGCTGGGAAGGCTTATAGTATGGTAGCAAAAAGGGTCAGCAATAATCAATTCAGAGATGCAAAGTTGAATAAATGCTCAACGACGGTACTGTGCTGGTCCTAGGCTAGACCGTGCTAGAGACGCGAGCCTAGAACACTAACAAAATCACGGCGCTGCACGTAAATCAGGGAAAAGCACACTCTGGAACTTTTTTTTTTTTTGCTTTTTTTTTTGCGCTCCTCTTTTTTTTTTGCGCTCCTCTTTTTTTTTTGCGCTCCTCTTTTTTTTTTTTTTTTTTTTTTTTGCGAAAAATTACTATAATGGCGAGTGTCTCAAAACTCTTCCCTCGTCAAACTAATAGGATGGGCACGAATTTTTTTTTTCACTTTTTTTTTTCGGAAATCAGGGCAGCGACGACGAAAAAGTGCGACAAAAAATCACTATGATGGCACGTGGCTCAAAAGACTCAGAAAAGCCTAAAAATAGGATAGGGAAAAAATATTTTTGCCCGTGAAAATTTTGGCCTAGAAACTGCCCGGGGGTCTCCAGACTCTTTTTTTTTCCGAGACCTACGCAGGCAAGGAAACACGAATCGGAATTGAGATTGATCTCAAGAACAAACCTAATATGAGAAGAACTCGGATTGGTGGTGGATATATGGTGGATTCAGAGCGGTGGCGGATAAGCAAAAGTGGTAGATGGGCGATGATGATGGTGCGGCGGTGGCGTGACAACTTGTGACCAGAACTCGAAACTCTAAAAGACTAGACTCTAAGACCAGCAACTTGACACGACGATGCAACCGCAAATTCAACAAAGCAAAAACCCTAAAAAGATTATGCAAAGGCTCAGATTGGTTCGGATATGATGAACTAACCCTAATTTTTTTTATTGTGGCTTTTTCGTGGACTGTAGGTATGAAGAACAGACTCGATCTAATCTACGAAAAACTGTAAAATCTCACCGAGCAACCTGGAAATCTGATACCACTTGATAAAGGCAAAGGTGTCCCGATGTTTCGATGAGATGGTGTCTATCGTTTTCTGTGGGAGTCGACCTTGACGATCCGACTACGAACGTGCGAGACGTCGCGCCTTAGCAATCGCTAAACCAACTTCCGAGGGGTTATTGACCACGCCGGAGCACGATCAACCTGACCACGAGGGCCTGTTTCCTGCGAGCAAACGAAGAACAAGCAAGAAACTGAGATTGCAATCTGGATATTGCGAATATAAGATGAAAGCTTTATTGATCAAGGTGGGGTTCTGTGACGTCTTGGTCTGGTCGTTGGACACAAACGAAGTACGTGAAGTTGCAGCTATGGCGAACTTTTAATCTAACAAAACCCAAAGTCTAAACGACGCCCTAAGGGCTGTATATATGGAGGAAGAGAGGGGAATTTCGTGGCCCTTGAGGATGGGGTCCGAAACCAACCCTAACTCTTGTTTCCCCACACATACGGACTCTAAAAATAGCCTATACTTAAGTATTTCGAAATTACATGGGCCTGGCCCATTAATAAGGTGACGCAGCACCTAGAATAGCCTATGGACGAATATTATGAAGTGGCATCTTGTATATTTCGTCCATGGCTTCATGCACTCCTTATGGCGGCTTCAAAGTCCTGAAATCATCACTTGTAACTCCGTTCTTGATCCCCTTGCGCATGCCATCAACTTCATGCGTGTTCTTGCTCCAATGTTCATCCTTCTCCAAGCTAGACCCTTCATTTGAAAGCAAAACAAATGTATCCAATTTAGGCAGCATCATAATCTCATGAACATTAGAATCATTACCAAGAAACGAAAGTACCTGGTAATTTAATTGGCGTGCGCGAGCTCTAGTAATTGGTCCAGTATATGTAACAGTAGGGGCTGTGGGTGTAACAATGGTATTGATGTCCTCATCACACGCAAAGGAGAGTCCCATCCGGACACGGGGGAAGGCCTTCTACCTTGTATCTTCACAGCCCATCAGTCCGGCTCACAACACATGGGCCGGACTCTCGAGGACCCCTTAGTCCAGGACTCCCTTAGTAGCCCCTGAACCAGTCTTCAATGACGATGTGTTCGGCTCGCAAATTGTCTTTGACATTGCAAGGAGGTTTCCTTCTCCGCATACTTCAAAGTAGTCTTCTGAGCAAGAGAACTGTATCCGGCTCTGTATAATAGTTACAACCCTCAACCACAAGGGTACAATACTTAATAAGGTATGTCTACTAACAACTTTTTTGGCAAAACGTTACGTCTGACCTTTTTATCATTTCAAACCATTTTTTGGCCTCCCGCTTGTGTTTCGAGGCGCAGCCTCCATTGACACGTCTTGTCAAAGCAGAGATTCTGTCCCTGTATTGCGGGATTTTCATCAATATGGGTTTGGGTAATCCAACCGTGCCATTCGCACGACCCCTTGGGAACAGGAGAGTTTTAAGGCTCGTGGTGGGTGCTTGATATTCACTGCCTATATAAGCGGATAAAGATCCATCTTTTTACCCCATGCCTTCTTCCTTCCTCATCCTTCCCATCCTCGAGCCATAGCCGGATCCGGCTCGCAGGGCAAGTGGATGACTTCCTCCATCACGAAGAAGAACACCAGGGAACTCCGGGAAGCAGGGTACCTGGCTGCAAGTATCACGCACAGGCTCCCTGCCAAAAAGCAGATCATCCCCACTCCGGAGCCCGACGAGAGAGTGGTGTTTATTCCCCACTTCCTCTGCGGACTAAGGTTTCCTCTCCACCCTTTCGTCCGTGGCCTCATGTTCTATTATGGGCTAGATTTCCACGATCTAGCCCCAAATTCCTTCCTCCACATTTCGGCGTTCATCGTCGTGTGCGAGGCGCTCCTCCGCATCCCCCCCACTTCGGCCTATGGCTTAAGGTTTTCAACATGAAGCCGAAAGTGGTCGATGGGCAGCACATGGACTGCGGCGGCACCATCGTGAGCAAGCTCCCCAACGTCACCTGGCCCAAAGGGGCCTTCGTGGAGACCATGAAGGGATGGCAATAGGAGTGGTTCTACATCACCGAACGCCGCGACGCCACATGGGCATCCACTCCTGAGTTTAAATCCGGACCCCCAATGCGGCTCACGTCATGGATCAACAAGGGCCTAGATTGGGCATCGTCCAATGAAGTGATGGTGTTGCAAAAGCGCATAAAAATATGATAGAGAAGAACACCAGTCTTGCTGATGTGATTCAGATGATGCTTTTCCGCCGGATCCTCCCCTGCGAGTGCCGGCCTCTCCACATGTGGGAGTTCAATCCGGAAGGTCCACGGACCCTGTAGCGATTCTTCGGCACGACACACAAAGAGATCTGGAAGCTACTTTTCAAGGCCTAGAAGTCCTGGCCGGAGACGACCGATGACATCAGCCTCGACTGCGCTCACCCGGCCACCCCGGTAAGTTTTCTAGTTTCTGAACATAACTTCAGTTCACAAATCAAAGGGTATGCTAAGCCTTCCATCCTTATGATGAGGACATCAATACCATTGTTACACCCACAGCCCCTACTGTTACATATACTGGACCAATTACTAGAGCTCGCGCACGCCAATTAAATTACCAGGTACTTTCGTTTCTTGGTAATGATTCTAATGTTCATGAGATTATGATGCTGCCTAAATTGGATACATTTGTTTTGCTTTCAAATGAAGGGCCTAGCTTGGAGAAGGATGAACATTGGAGCAAGAACACGCATGAAGTTGATGGCATGCGCAAGGGGATCAAGAACGGAGTTACAAGTGATGATTTCAGGACTTTGAAGCCGCCATAAGGAGTGCATGAAGCCATGGACGAAATATACAAGATGCCACTTCATAATATTCGTCCATAGGCTATTCTAGGTGCTGCGTCACCTTATTAATGGGCCAGGCCCATGTAATTTCGAAATACTTAAGTATAGGCTATTTTTAGAGTCCGTATGTGTGGGGAAACAAGAGTTAGGGTTGGTTTCGGACCCCACCCTCAAGGGCCACGAAATTCCCCTCTCTTCCTCCATATATACAGCCCTTAGGGCGTCGTTTAGACTTTGGGTTTTGTTTAGATTAAAAGTTCGCCATAGCTGCAACTTCACGTACTTCGTTTGTGTCCAACGACCAGACCAAGACGTCACAGAACCCCACCTTGATCAATAAAGCTTTCATCTTATATTCGCAATATCCCGATTGCAATCTCAGTTTCTTGCTTGTTCTTCGTTTGCTCGCAGGAAACAGACCCTCGTGGTCAGGTTGATCGTGCTCCGGCGTGGTCAATAACCCCTCGGAAGTTGGTTTAGCGATTGCTAAGGCGCAACGTCTCGCACGTTCGTAGTCAGATCGTCAAGGTCGACTCCCACAGAAAACGATAGCCACCATCTCATCGAAACATCGGGACACCTTTGCCTCTATCAAGTGGTATCAGATTTCCAGGTTGCTCGGTGAGATTTTACAGTTTTTCATAGATTAGATCGAGTCTGTTCTTCATACCTACAGTCCACGAAAAAGCCACAAAAAAAAATTAGGGTTAGTTCATCATATCCGAACCAATCTGAGCCTTTGCATAATCTTTTTAGGGTTTTTGCTTTGTTGAATTTGCGGTTGCATCGTCGTGTCAAGTTGCTGGTCTTAGAGTCTAGTCTTTTAGAGTTTTGAGTTCTAGTCATAAGTTGTCACGCCGCCGCCGCACCATCATCATCGCCCATCTACCACTTTTGCTTATCCGCCACCGCTCTGAATCCTTATCCATATACCACTACCAATCCGTATCCATATACCACCATCAATCTCTATCCATATACCACCACCGCTACCATATACCATCACCGCTGCCATATACCACAACCATATATCCACCACCAATCCGAGTTCTTCTCATATTAGGTTTGTTCTTGAGATCAATCTCAATTCCGATTCGTGTTTCCTTGCCTGCGTAGGTCTCGGAAAAAAAAAGAAAAAAAAAGAGTCTGGAGACCCCCGGGCAGTTTTTAGGCCAAAATTTTCACGGGCAAAAATATTTTTTCCCTATCCTATTTTTAGGCTTTTCTGAGTCTTTTGAGCCATGTGCCATCATAGTGATTTTTTGTCGCACTTTTTCGTCGTCGCTGCCCTGATTTCTGAAAAAAAAAGTGAATTTTTTTTTTCGTGCCCATCCTATCAGTTTGACGAGGAAGAGTTTTGAGACACTCGCCATTATAGTAATTTTTCGCAAAAAAAAGAGGAGCGCAAAAAAAAGCGAAAAAAAAGTTCCAGAGTGTGCTTTTCCCTTATTTACGTGCAGCGCCGTGATTTTGTTAGTGTTCTAGGCTCGCGTCTCTAGCACGGTCTAGCCTAGGACCAGCACAGTACCGTCGTTGAGCGTTTATTCAACTTTGCATCTCTGAATTGATTATTGCTGACCCTTTTTGCTACCATACTATAAGCCTTCCCAGCTCCAAATACCTCTACGTCGTGCGTTTGACTCTCCCTGGCAATCGCTCTATCCAAGCTTTTGAGAGTTTTGACTACAACGGTAGCCGATCACCGCCTGCTGCTGGGTAAGAACTGGTAAGAATTTGAGATTTGCTTGACGGATTTGTGACACCCGCCACCACCACCTCTTGTTAGTATTCTGTAGGATCATATTCTTGTGTGTTTTCTATTGTTGCTAACCATGGCAGGATCACAAGCCGACGAGACTGACTGGGAGAACATGACGAATCAGGAGTTGCATGATAAATTTCAGCAAATGATGAATGGACAGGTGCAGGATGTGCTAAACAGATTTGAAGAGGCCATGGAGAAGATAGATGACATGGAGAAGACGTTCGAAACAAAGCTCGATAACAGGTTTAATGAATTGCTCGCGCGTCTTCCACCACCACCACCGGCTGCACCTAACGCACCTCTACAACAACAACAACGACGACTACCTACACATCGTGAAACAGCCCTCCGCCGAGCGAGCCGTCTCCCTCTTGCACCTGGCCAAACTGTTGGTGCTGCTGTTGCTACTTCTGTGGCTCCTGCTGCTGATGCGGAGGAGGATGATTTTGCTGGCGATTACGAGGATGAGGTTGATCAAAATCAGAACTACGTGCCACCACCAGCACAGCAACCATCAGGTCGTCCACATGCAAATAATGGCAATGGTAGGGCTCACCCTCAGGTACGAGATCATGACCATCTCCCTAAACTAAAATTGAATATTCCACCATTTGAGGGTAGATATGTTCCCGATATATATCTTACTTGGGAGTTAGAAACTGAACAACGATTTACATGTTTACAATATCCCGAGGAGAGACGTGTTCCTGCTGCTGTTTGTGCATTCACTAGTTTTGCATGTGTTTGGTGGTCTGAGCATTGTAGATTATATCCCATTCCTGCTACTTGGGCTGCTTTGAAAACTGCTATGCGTACTCGTTGGGTTCCACCATATTATCCACGTGAATTACTTCAAAAATTGCAGCGCTTAAGACAGGGAAAAAATTCTGTAGAAGAATATTATCAGGAATTACAAACTGGCATGATTAGATGTGGTATTGTTGAGGAGAATGAAGCTATGCTTGCACGTTTTATGGGTGGATTAAATAGAGAGATTCAGACGATTCTAGAGTATAAGGAGTATACTAATATCACTCGTTTATTCCATCTTGCTTGTAAAGCTGAACGTGAAGTGCAGGATCGACAGGCATTGGTGCGGACTAACTTTTCTGCAGGTCGACCTTCTTCATGGACACCACGTGCATCATCTACTTCCACACGTTCTGCTTCACCGGCGCCTCCGTCGGCTACCACCTCCAACCGTGATACAATAAAGCAGGCACAATCACCACTATCTGCCAAGAGCACACCTTCTGGGCCTGCAAAGAGCTCTTCTTCATCCATGGCATCAACAGGGCAAACACATGATATTATTTGTCGACGTTGCAAGGGTGGAGGTCATTATGCGAGAGAATGCCCATCTAAGCGTGTGATGATTGTTACTGAGGATGGTGGGTATGAGTCCGCTAGTGACTATGATGAGGAGACTTTGGCTGTTATTACACGTGACGAACACGGTGGAGACGATTCTGATCATGAGACGCAATACATGGCTCCTGAAGATGCTGACAGGTATGAATGTTTAGTTGCTCAACGTGTTTTGAGTGTGCAGGTTACACAAGCTGAGCAAAATCAGAGGCATAATTTGTTCCATACAAAGGGAGTTGTGAAGGAACGTTCTGTTCGCGTGATCATAGATGGAGGGAGTTGCAACAACTTGGCTAGCATCGAGATGGTGGAGAAGCTATCTCTCACCACAAGACCACATCCACATCCTTACTACATCCAATGGTTCAACAACAGCGGCAAGGTTAAGGTAACACGTACTGTTCGTGTGCATTTTAGTATCTCTACATATGCTGATTATGTTGATTGTGATGTGGTACCGATGCAAGCATGTTCCTTATTACTTGGTAGACCATGGCAATTTGATAAAAATTCTATTCACCATGGTAGAAACAATCAGTATACTCTTGTTCATAAGGATAAAAATATTACTTTGCTTCCTATGACTCCTGATTCCATTTTGAAAGATGATATTAATAGAGCTAATAAAGCAAAACAGGAGAAAACTAAGAGTGAAAATCAGATTGTGGCAAAAGAATTTGAGCAACAAATGCAGCCTAATAATAATAAACAATCTAGTGTTGCTTCTGAGATTAAATTGAAAAGTGCATGTTTACTTGCCACCAAATCTGATATTGATGATCTAGATTTTAGCAAATCTGTTTGCTATGCTTTTGTGTGCAAAGAGGCATTATTTTCATTCGAGGACATGCCTTCCTCTTTGCCTCCTGCTGTCACTAACATTTTGCAGGAGTTCGCCGACGTCTTTCCACAAGACGTGCCACCGGGATTACCACCTATTCGCGGGATTGAGCATCAAATTGACTTAATTCCCGGTGCATCATTACCCAACAGGGCACCATACCGTACCAATCCAGAGGAGACGAAGGAGATTATGCGTCAAGTACAAGAACTGCTCGACAAAGGTTATATACGCGAATCCCTTAGTCCTTGTGCTGTTCCTATCATTTTAGTGCCGAAAAAGGATGGTACGTCGCGTATGTGCGTTGATTGTAGAGGCATTAATAATATTACTATTCGTTATCGTCATCCTATTCCTAGGCTAGATGATATGCTTGATGAATTGAGTGGCTCTACAATATTCTCCAAAGTTGATTTGCGTAGTGGTTACCATCAAATTCGTATGAAATTGGGAGATGAATGGAAAACAGCATTTAAAACTAAGTTTGGATTATATGAGTGGTTAGTCATGCCTTTTGGGTTAACTAATGCACCTAGTACTTTCATGAGGTTAATGAACGAAGTTTTACGTGCTTTCATTGGACGATTTGTGGTAGTTTACTTTGATGACATATTGATTTATAGCAAATCTTTGGAGGAACATTTGGAACATTTACGTGCTGTTTTTATTGCTCTACGTGATGCACGTTTGTTTGGTAACCTTGGAAAGTGCACCTTTTGCACCGACCGAGTATCTTTTCTTGGCTACGTTGTTACTCCACAGGGAATTGAAGTTGATAAAGCCAAGATTGAAGCTATTGAGAGTTGGCCGCAGCCCAAAACGGTCACACAAGTGAGGAGTTTCCTTGGCCTCGCTGGTTTCTATAGGCGTTTTGTGAGAGATTTCAGCACCATTGCTGCACCTCTCAACGAGCTTACAAAGAAGGATGTACCTTTTGTTTGGGGTACCGCACAGGAAGAAGCCTTCACGGTATTGAAAGATAAGTTGACACATGCTCCTTTACTCCAACTTCCTAATTTCAATAAGACTTTTGAGCTTGAATGTGATGCTAGTGGAATTGGATTAGGAGGTGTGTTATTACAAGATGGAAAACCTGTTGCATACTTTTCTGAAAAATTGAGTGGGCCTAGTCTGAACTATTCTACTTATGATAAAGAATTATATGCTCTTGTTCGGACCTTAGAAACATGGCAACATTATTTATGGCCCAAGGAATTTGTTATACATTCTGATCATGAATCTTTGAAACACATTAAAAGTCAAGCAAAACTGAATCGTCGACATGCTAAATGGGTTGAATTCATTGAGACTTTCCCTTATGTGATTAAACACAAGAAGGGTAAAGAAAATGTTATTGCTGATGCCTTGTCTCGTCGTTATACTATGCTTTCACAACTTGACTTTAAAATATTTGGTTTGGAGACCATCAAGGATCAATATGTTAATGATGCTGAATTTAAAGATGTATTGCAGAATTGTAAGGAAGGGAGAATTTGGAACAAGTTCGTTCTTAACGATGGATTTGTGTTTCGTGCTAACAAGCTATGCATTCCAGCTAGCTCCGTTCGTCTTTTGTTGTTGCAGGAGGCGCATGGAGGAGGATTAATGGGACACTTTGGCGTCAAGAAGACGGAGGATATACTTGCTACACATTTCTTTTGGCCAAAGATGAGACGGGATGTTGAGCGTTTTGTTGCTCGCTGCACTACATGTCAAAGAGCTAAGTCACGACTCAATCCTCATGGTTTATATATGCCTTTGCCTGTACCTAGTGTTCCTTGGGAGGATATATCTATGGACTTTGTTTTAGGTTTACCTAGAACAAAGAAGGGGAGGGATAGCATATTTGTTGTCGTGGATAGGTTCTCGAAAATGGCACACTTTATACCATGTCATAAAAGCGATGATGCTGTTAATGTTGCTGATTTGTTCTTTCGTGAAATTATTCGCTTACATGGTGTGCCAAATACTATTGTTTCAGATCGTGATACTAAATTTCTTAGCCACTTTTGGAGATGTTTATGGGCTAAGTTGGGGACTAAGCTGCTTTTTAGTACTACTTGTCACCCCCAAACTGATGGACAAACTGAAGTAGTCAATAGAACATTGTCTACTATGCTTAGGGCTGTTTTGAAGAATAACAAGAAAATGTGGGAAGAATGCTTGCCTCATATTGAATTTGCTTATAATCGTTCATTGCATTCTACTACTAAGATGTGCCCTTTTGAAATTGTGTATGGTTTCCTACCTCGTGCACCTATTGATTTGTTGCCTCTTCCATCTTCGGAGAAGGTTAATTTTGATGCTAAAGAACGTTCTGAATTGATTTTAAAAATGCATGAGTTAACTAAGGAAAACATTGAGCGTATGAATGCTAAATATAAACTTGCTGGAGATAAGGGTAGAAAACATGTTGTGTTTGCACCTGGAGATCTTGTTTGGTTACATTTGCGTAAAGATAGATTTCCTAATCTGCGCAAATCAAAGCTAATGCCACGTGCTGATGGTCCTTTTAAGGTTTTAGAGAAAATAAATGATAATGCATATAAACTTGAGCTACCTGCAGATTTTGGGGTTAGTCCCACTTTTAATATTGCAGATTTGAAGCCTTATTTGGGTGAGGAAGATGAGCTTCCGTCGAGGACGACTTCATTTCAAGAAGGGGAGGATGATGAGGACATCAATACCATTGTTACACCCACAACCCCTACTGTTACATATACTGGACCAATTACTAGAGCTCGCGCACGCCAATTAAATTACCAGGTACTTTCGTTTCTTGGTAATGATTCTAATGTTCATGAGATTATGATGCTGCCTAAATTGGATACATTTGTTTTGCTTTCAAATGAAGGGCCTAGTTTGGAGAAGGATGAACATTGGAGCAAGAACACGCATGAAGTTGATGGCATGCGCAAGGGGATCAAGAACGGAGTTACAAGTGATGATTTCAGGACTTTGAAGCCGCCATAAGGAGTGCATGAAGCCATGGACGAAATATACAAGATGCCACTTCATAATATTCGTCCATAGGCTATTCTAGGTGCTGCGTCACCTTATTAATGGGCCAGGCCCATGTAATTTCGAAATACTTAAGTATAGGCTATTTTTAGAGTCCGTATGTGTGGGGAAACAAGAGTTAGGGTTGGTTTCGGACCCCACCCTCAAGGGCCACGAAATTCCCCTCTCTTCCTCCATATATACAGCCCTTAGGGCGTCGTTTAGACTTTGGGTTTTGTTTAGATTAAAAGTTCGCCATAGCTGCAACTTCGCGTACTTCGTTTGTGTCCAACGACCAGACCAAGACGTCACAGAACCCCACCTTGATCAATAAAGCTTTCATCTTATATTCGCAATATCCAGATTGCAATCTCAGTTTCTTGCTTGTTCTTCGTTTGCTCGCAGGAAACAGGCCCTCGTGGTCAGGTTGATCGTGCTCCGGCGTGGTCAATAACCCCTCGGAAGTTGGTTTAGCGATTGCTAAGGCGCGACGTCTCGCACGTTCGTAGTCGGATCGTCAAGGTCGACTCCCTCAGAAAACGATAGCCACCATCTCATCGAAACATCGGGACACCTTTGCCTCTATCAATTCGGCAGTCAAAAATGTGCCCTGCTTACTCGACTATGGAGTTCTCCAGACGCGTTTGCGGATCTTTTGAAGAGCACGGCCGACGCTGCAAAGTTTTTTCGGGCCCAAGAGGGGAAGATGACAGAGAAACTCTTCTGGTCGCACTACCTGGTGCCGGAGCGTCTAGCGCTGTTGAATGACCAGATGATGCAGCTGGCGGAGCTGCATAGGATTGTCCGACCTGGCCATGAAGGACATTGTAGTCCGGCTATGGCCAACCGAACCATTCCTAGCAGCTACTTCGGCCTGGTCAAGCGGTTCACCGATGCCCTACCCCGAATTGAAGCTGTGAAGCGCTCTTTGTGCATTGAGGGCGTGCGGATGTCTTTTGCCCGTGTGAAGATGCACTGGGTGAAGATGAAGGCTGCCGTCGTGGCGGTTGAGGGCCCACCCGAAGGCAAGGACCATCGCAAACCAGAGCGGTATTTTGAAGACGTCCTAGAGGGTGCCCATTTGATAGAGGGTCAATGATCGAAAGATGTCATGTTTGAATGAATGTATCCGGGCTGCCCAGACTTTGTTTTATGAACCAAGGCTTTTGTAGTATGTTTGTGCCTTTATCTGAAATTATTTTCCTCCTGTGCGGCCATTTTTATATCTGAAAGTTTGCCAGTCATTGGCTTTAGCCCCCACATAGATACTATGGGGGTGTTCAGAATAGCACATGGCCACTCTTGACCCAACTTTTTGGTCCGTAAAGGAGGTGACTGTGCAGCAAACCAGGCAATCAGACTATGCAGCTTTATCACTCCCACTTGGCCATAGGAGTTTGAGAATGGGACTATGAGCTAGCCCCTGGTGCGTGTGCAGCTATCCGAACTTGGATGCCTTAGGTGCTTGAATGGGTGGAGGCCAGTCCTTCGTATAATAAGGAAAAAATCGCAAAAGATTTAGTAAGTCGCCGAACCACTGACCAGCTCTCGCTATATCATGATAGTCACTTTTTGGCTTTCTCTACTAAGGTGTTTGACCGGACAAACCAGAAACACATTCGCAGTAGTTCTCCCTTTACTACCTTAGCTGAATAGGCGGAACGTAAGGTGGTAACCACAGGAGCCGGGCAACCCAACTATTGACCAAAGACATGATTCGGAGCCGATGCATATAATGCAGTATTCAGGACACTGAGGTATACTATAAAAGTGTTTGGACTTTTTGTTTTTGAAAAATATATGTGGCTGAATAGAGCCCCTGGCAATTTATGCCGAGGTGTATATGTCAATCTGTCATGAGGTTAGAATACAGATTATGAAATAAGCTAATACCGAATAGGGTTGGACAAAACTATTTCTGCTATAGTTTGATTGATACGTCAAAACATGCTCTTACAGAGAATGCCATATGCATCAAGGCTATTTTACATGCCAAGAGTTCGAGAACAAGGGAAAGCAGTATACAAGTCCTAAAAAAGGTGGTCTTGAAGATCCTTTGGACATCCTGCCGCACGTCTGCGCCATTTTCACCTTGTTGAAGGATCCTTCGAGAGGATCAGCGATCGTACATATAGGAGGGGCCTGGGAGAGGGCCCTTGTACCACCGAAAAATGATATAGGTTTTGAAGAACTGGAAATAAGAGAGAAAAGAGAAAAAGGAAGACGAAGAAGATTAAGGTCCGAATAGGGCCGAGCCGTATTGTGGACTTTATCCTTAGTGTGCCTCCGTCCTTGCCCATGGTATTTTTAGTGTGTAGTTATGCACGCCCGACACGTATGCCGCGATTAAGTGGGGTTTTTGACGGAGGCCGAATTGCTAGTCTAGTTCTGGATGAACCGAACTATCCTTCTGCAGGGTAGACCGGACTCGTTTGATAGTGTCCGGGGGCTTGATGGCCGATGAAGTATTCGGCTTGATAAGGCCACCCTGTATCTCAACTGCGAGGGCCGCGGTATGCTCCTCAGTACGGAGGGAGCGCTCCATATTTCCACTGACTGTTATGACACCGAGTGGTCCGGGCATCTTGAGCTTTAGATAAGCATAGTGCGGGACTGCATTGAAACAGGCGAAAGCGGTTTGTTCGAGCAGTGCATGATAATCACTGCGGAAGGGGATGATATCGAATATCAAATCTTCACTTCGGAAATTATCCGGTGCACCGAAGACTACTTCCAGTGTTATTGACCCTGTACAGCAGGCCTCCATGCCGAGTATTACTTTGAAGGTGGTTTTAGTAGGCTTGATCCTTGATGGATCGATACCCATTTTACGGACAATGTCCTGATAAAGCAGGTTAAGACTACTACCGCCGTCCATGAGGACTCGCGTGAGATGGAATCCATCGATGATTGGATTGAGGACTGATAGAGGCGAAGGTGTCCCGATGTTTCGATGAGATGGTGGCTATCGTTTCTGTGGGAGTCGACCTTGACGATCCGACTACGAACGTGCGAGACGTCGCGCCTTAGCAATCGCTAAACCAACTTCCAAGGGGTTATTGACCACGTCGGAGCACGATCAACCTGACCACGAGGGCCTGTTTCCTGCGAGCAAACGAAGAACAAGCAAGAAACTGAGATTGCAACCTGGATATTGCGAATATAAGATGAAAGCTTTATTGATCAAGGTGGGGTTCTGTGACGTCTTGGTCTGGTCGTTGGACACAAACGAAGTACGCGAAGTTGCAGCTATGGCGAACTTTTAATCTAAACAAAAACCAAAGTCTAAACGACGCCCTAAGGGCTGTATATATGGAGGAAGAGGGGGGGATTTCGTGACCCTTGGAGGAGGGGTCCGAAACCAACCCTAACTCTTGTTTCCCCACACATACGGACTCTAAAAACAGCCTATACTTAAGTATTTCAAAAATACATGGGCCTGGCCCAATAATAAGGCGACGCAACACGTAAAATAGCCTCTGGACGAAATTTATGAAGTGGCATCTTGTATATTTCGTCCAAGGCTTCATGCACTCCTTATGGTGGCTTCAAAGTCCTGAAATCATCACTTGTAACTCCGTTCTTGATCCCCTTGCGCATGCCATCATCTCCATGCTTGAACTTGTTCCAAGGTTCATCTTTCTTGTCCAATCTAGGCCCTTCATTTGTAAGCAAAACAAATGTATCCAATTTAGGCAGCATCATATTCTCATGAACATTAGAATCGTTACCAAGAAACGGAAGTACCTGATAATTCAATTGGCGTGCACGAGCTCTAGTAATTGGTCCAGTATGTATAGCAGCAGGGGTTGTGGGTGTAACAATGGTATTGATGTCCTCATCAAGGACCAATGCTGCCGAACCTCCGTGATGGATATTGGTCGGATGGTCCCTATGATCAAAAGTGATTGGGCAGGCCCACCATGGGTTGAATTTTGGGGCGACTGGCTCTATGGCGTAGACGTCCCTTAGTGCGCAATTGCGCTCCCTCTTAGGGATATGAGTGACGTAGATCATATTCACTGTTTTTACCTCGGGGGGAATTTCTTTTGCCCCCCATGTGTTCGATGGGTGAGGCTCATCGTCATCCTCGCTTGGCAGCTCCTTCCCGTTATGTTCGGTGTTTAGCTTACCGGCCTATTTAAAGACCCAACAAATTCTGTTGGTATGATTGGCAGGCTTGTCAGGGGTGCCATGAATCTGGCAAGGCCGATCGAGTATTCTGTCCAAACTGGATGGACCGGCATCTTTGTTTCCTTTGAATGGCTTCTTCTGCTGATCGGGTTTAGAGCCACTAAATCCGGCGTTGACCGCTGTCGGTGCCAAAACCGGCGGATCTCGGGTAGGGGGTCCCGAACTGTGCGTCTAAGGTCGATGGTAACAGGAGATGGGGGACACGATGTTTACCCAGGTTTGGACCCTCTTAATGGAGGTAATACCCTACTTCCTGTTTGATTGATCTTGATGAATATGAGGATTACAAGAGTTGATCTACCACGAGATCATAATGGCTAAACCCTAGATGTCTAGCCTGTATGATTGTGATTGCCTCTACGGACTAAACCCTCCGGTTTATATAGACACCGGAGGGGCCTAGGGTTGTACAGAGTCAGTTTACAGAGGAAGGAATCTTCATATCTGAACGCCAAGCTTGCCACCCACGCAAAGGAGAGCCCCATCCGGACACGGGGGGAAGTCTTCTGTCTCGTATCTTCATGGTCCATCAGTACGGCCCACGTCACGTAGCTCGGACGCCCGAGGACCCCTTAGTTCAGGACTCCCTTAGTAGCCCCTGAACCAGGCTTCAATGATGATGTGTCCGGCGCGCAGATTGTCTTCGGCATTGCAAGGCGGGTTCCTCCTCCTAATATTTCAACGTAGTCCTTGAACACAAAGAACGTGTCCTGTTCTGCAAAACAAGCTCCGCGAAGAGTATAATATTTCATGGGTCCCATCTACTGACAACTTTTGTAGTGAGACGCCACGTCCCCACCAGGTCATTATTTCAAACCATTTTTAGCCTCCCGCTCCACGTTTTGAGATGCGGTTTTCATTGGCACGTCTTGTCGAAGCAGAGATCATGACCCCTTATTGCGAGATTCTCATCAATACGGACATGGGTAATCCAACCGCACCGCCTGCATGACCCTTGGGGAATAGGCGAGTTTTAAGGTGAATGGGGAGGCGCTTGATATTCGCTGCCTTTGTAAAGAGATAAGGATTCACCCCTTCACCCACGCCTTCTTCCTCTCACCCACCCACTCTCGAGCTCCAGCGCCCAAGCTTCCATCCTTTCCGCCTCAAAAAAGCACTCCGGCCATGTCCGAATCTGGAGCGCAGGGCAAGTGGATGGCCTCCTCCGTCACGGAGAAGGATATCATAAAGCTCCGGGAGGCGGGGTACTTGGCCCAGGAAATCACCCACCGGCTTCCGGTCAAGGGGCAGATCGTTTGGAGCCCCATGAGAGGGTGGTGTTCATTCCCCACTTTGTTCCCGGGTTAGGGTTTCCTCTCCACCCCTTCGTCTGCGGACTCATGTTGTACCACAGGCTAGATTTCCATGATCTGGCCCCAAACTCCTTCCTCAACATCTCGACATTCATTGTTGTGTGCGAGGCCTTCCTCCGCATCCCACCCTACTTCGGATTGTGGCTAAAGACCTTCAATGTGAAGCCGAAGGTGGTGGGCGGTCAACACGCAGAGTGCGGAGGTGCTATGGTAAGCAAAATGTCCAACGTCGCATGGCCCAAATGCACCTTTGTGGAGACCATCAAAGGGTGGTAGCAGCAGTGGTTCTACTTCACAGAGCCCCGCGACACCACCTGGGCCGCGGCTCCCAAATTCATTTCCGGGGCCCCAATGCGGCTTACCTCATGGCTAGAAAAGGGCCTGGACTGGGCGTCGTCGGACGAGGTGTCCACGCTACAGACGCGCATCAAGAGCATGGTGGACAAGAACATTAAGCTTGTCAATGTGATCCAGGTGAGGGTTTTTCGCGGGATCGTTCCTTGCCAAAGCCGGACTTGCAATTTGTGGGAGTTCGATCTGGCCAAGCACCAGACCTTGCAACAGTTCTTCGGTGCTACACACGAAGGCATCTGGAATGTGCTTTTTAAGGCCAATGAGACGTGGCCGAAGACGATCGAGGACCGTGGGTACAACCTGACCCATCCCGCCAGTCTGGTAAGTTTTTTCGTATTTCATGGTGTATCCTTCACCTGTACATTCAAGTAAGATGTCTAAGCTTCCCCATGTGTCTTTCCAGGGCTGGACAAGGAAGGCGGAGCAGATCCAGTGTCCGGCTCCGCTGCCTGAAAACCCAGCAATCCCACTTCTGACGAAGATGCTGGTTTCGGCGCCCTACCAGGCGCCGAAGAAGAAGGCCCAGAAGAAGGGCTAGGCGGGAAGATGCGGCCTTCACCGTAAAGGCACTTCGGACGTGACGTCCAAAGACACCAAAACCCACTCCTCCCCCACCACCGAGGAAGACGAGGAGGAGGAGGAGGAAAGAAACTCTCCCCCTGGGGGGAGGAAGAAAAGGACGGCCTCCACGGATCTAGAGGCAGAGGCGTCCAAGAAGGGGAGGGTCTCCCTCACGGATAACTCCGTGTTGGACACTGATAGCAGCTCCGAGTGGCGCCCCAGGGAGAAGCCCCTGGCCGAATCATAAGTACTCAAAGGTACTTATATACACATATATCCCACTTTTTTACTTCGTGGTTTTAATATGTCGAATCATGAGCTGCAGTCCGGCCCACGCCCGCCCCCAACGATCCTCATTTTTAGGGAATTCGCTGGATCCAAATGTGATGGACAGTGGGTCACTTCTGGCGGCCTCCTCTCCCAAGGCCACGGATGACGCCGAGGTGTTGTCCTGAAGGACCTTCCCAGGCTAGGGAGAGGTACAGGAGGCCGTCAGGGTGGCGCCAGAGGGTGATACCTCAGCCGCCGGACACATGGGGGAACAAATCCCTGTGGAGACTGGCGATGGGGGCCATATCCAATTCGGCCCCCAGCCGAATACTTTTCCGGAGGCCCATACGGCTCCGGAATTAGGCAAGCAACCTCCTTCTTTAGAAGGAGGTGCACCTATTCCGCCGGTGACCTCTGTCCATCCAGAGGTACCGGATAATTTACTAGAAGTGTTGCAAAGTGCTTCCATTGTTGAGGAACACCGTATCCTCATGGGTACGGTGGTTGAGAGGGTTCAGTCCGCTAAGAGCAGACTGATCGAAGCCTGCACCAGCCTTCTAACAGGCTTTGAGGTATGCGACGTAATTATGCAAAAAGGATGTCATAGTATAGACAGTAGCCCCTAAGACTCTGTCTGGTGCTCGAAAAGATAAGCCAGACATAGGATCAAATAATTTTCGCCAGAGACTAACCATACATGTCTATGTGAATAAGCAGGCGTCGATGCTGGCTGCGACCTCCCATTCTGCCGAAGTCTCCAAACCGAAGCAGAGTTTGGGTCGGGCCGAGGAAGAGCTCGGCCATGTGAAAAAACAACGAGAGGACAAGCAAGGTATGCAATGGCCTATTCAGATCTAGAAAGATATGAATTGTTTGTGTTGATCATGTTATTATGATATTTCGCAGGAGCTGCGACATGATATTTCGCAGGAGCTGCGACCGAGGTGGAGACCCTCAAGAGCACGCTGGCCGAGGCCCAGAAGAGAGCGGCAAAGGAACAAGACGCCCGTGAAAAACACGAGGCAAGGGTCGGGGAGGTCCAGCAGGAGCTCCAGGACGCCGTAAAGAAATACGAGTCCTTGGAGCGCAAGATTGCGGACCAAGAGTCCGAACTTGCTACGGCACACTGAAGCACACAAGAGGCCTGGGTTGAAGCCCAGGGCGCCCTCCAGGAAATCCAGGAGGCTAGGAAAATCGCGGCGTGTAAGGCCTTTATTATGCAGAGCAAATATGTGAAGAAAAGGTACCTCTTACTGACACGGATTTGGAGTTTTCCAGGAGTGTTTGCGGATTTGCCGTGCAGTGTTACTGATGCTGCGGAGTTCTTCCGAGCCGAAGAGGGGAGCTCAACAAAGAAGCTGTTCTGGTCGCAATACCTTGCGCGAGAGCATCCGGTGCCCTTTAGTGATCAGCTGAAACAACTAACCGAACTGCATAGGGTGACTGAATCGGCCATGAAGGATTTGATAATCCGTCTGTGGCCTACCGAAGCCATACCCAGCAGATATTTCGAGCTCGTGAAGCGGCTGGTTGATGCCTGCCCTCGGCTTGACGCCATCAAGCGGTCGGTGTGCATCTAAGGTGCGCTGATGGCCTTCACCCGTGTCAAGGTTCAGTGGGCGAAGATGGACGCCGTCAAGCTCGCGACCGAGGGACCGCCCGCGGGCAAGGAGCACCGCACGCCCAAGTAGTATTTTGATAATGTCCTGAAGGGATCCCGCATTATAGAGGGCCAGTGTGCAAAAGACATTATCTTTGAATGAAGACATTCATGTTATTCCGTCCTGTATTATGAAACAAAGTTGATATGTAATATAATGCTTGTTGTTTGTTTAAAATTTTGCCTCCCGTGGGGCCGTTTATTAAATCTGAGAGTTGGCCAGTCGTCGGCTTCAGCCCCCACGTAGGTAGTACGGGGGTGTTCGGGTTGGAACCTAAACACTCTTGATCCAAGAGTTTGGTCCTTGAAGGAGGTGTTTAGCACAACGAACCAGGCAATCGGACTATGTGGCTTTATCACCCTCACTTAGCCATAGGAGTTTGATAATAGAAATGTAGGCGCAACCCCTAGTTAGTATTTGTTAATCTGGACTAGGGTGTTGTAGACACCTGATCGGGTGGAGGCCGATCCGTCGCATAATGCGAGAAAAAATCGTAAGAGATTTTAACCTCCGAATAGCTGACCAGCTCTCGCCGCATCATGACAGTCAGTTTTCGGCTTTCTCTACTAAGGTGTTTACCCGGATGAACCAGAAACACAATCGCAGTAGTCCTCCCTTTACTACCCTAGCCAATAGGACGGAACATAAGGTAGTAAGCATAGGAGCTGGGCAACCCAACTATTGACCAAAGACATGATTCGAAGCCGATGCATATAATGCTAAATTTGGGGTGCCGAACTATACTATAAAAAGTGTTCGGACTTTGTTGACGTAGTATGGAGCGCAATGAAGCCCCTGGCGAATTAAAGCGTACCAAAGTGTACACGTGCAATCGATAAGAATAGCGAAATAACATGAAGTAGTAAGCCAGTGCCACATAAGTTGGGCCACAAACTGTTTCCATTATAATCTGATTAATATGTCGAAGCGTATTTGTACAAATAGTGTGATAAGAAAAAGGGCTATTTAACATGCCGAGGCCAAGGGGGAGCTGCATGCGGGTCCTAAAAATAGGTAGAGTGCTCGTCAAGAAGACCACCTAGAGATTCCCCCACATGTCTATGCTGCTTGCCACCTTGGTATATCCATCCTTCTAAAGGATCGATGATCAGCCCGTCATGAGGGGCCTGCAGAAAAGAAAAAGGAAAAAGGAAAAAAAAGAAAAGGGAAAGTATGTGTGTCCGAGGAAGGTCGAGCCATATTATGGACCACAATCAAGTTATGCCTTCGTCTATGCCCATGGTATTTTGAGTGCATAGTTATGTACGCGCGGTACATACGCCGCCATTTGGTTGGGACTGAGACGGAGGCCGAATTGCTAGTCGAACTCCTAACGAGCTGGACTGTCAAGCTGCGGAGTAGTCTGGACTCGTTTGATAGTGTCCAGGAACTTGGTCGCTGAATTAAAATTCTGCTTGATAAGGCCTCTCTGTACTTCCGCTGCCAGGGCCGCGGTGTGCTCCTCGGTACAGAGGGAGCGTTCAATGTTTCCATTGACTGTTATGACACCGCGTGATCCGGGCATCTTGAGTTTGAGATAAGCATAGTGTGGCACCGCATTGAGTTGAGCAAATGCAGTTCATCCGAGTAGTGCGTGATAGCCACTGCGAAAGGGGACGATGTCGAAGATCAAGTCTTCGCTTCAGAAGTTGTCCAGGGATCCGAAGACGACTTCCAATGTGATTGAGCCCGTGCAGCGGGCCTCTACACATGGTATTACTCCTTTAAAGGTAGTTTCTGTGGGCTTGATCCTTGATGGATCGATGCCCATCTTGCAGACTGTATCCTGATAGAGTAGGTTGAGGCTGCCGCCGCCGTCCATGAGGACTCGCGTGAGGTGGAATCCATCAATGATTGGGTCAAGGACCAGTGCGGCTGAACCGCCATGACGGATACTGGTCGGGTGGTCCCTGCGATTGAAGGTGATTGGGCAGGACGACCATGGGTTGAATTTTGGGGTGATGGGCTCTATCGCGTAGACGTCCCTAAGCGCGCGTTTGCGCTCCCTCTTGGGGATATGGGTAACATATATCATGCTCACCGTTTTAACATGGGGGGGAAACTTCTTCTGTCCCCCTGTGTTCGGCGGACGGGGCTCCTCGTTGTCGTCATCACTTTGTGACCCCTTCTCCTTGTTCTCAGTATTTAACATACCGACCTGTTTAAAGACCCAACAACTTCTGTTGGTATGATTGGCTGGTTTATCGGGGGTGTCGTGGATCTGACATGGACGATCGAGTATGCGGTCCAAGATGGATGAGCCCGGATTGTTTCTTTTAAATGGCTTCTTCCGATGGCCGGACTTGGAGCCACTGAATCTGCCGTTGACCGCCGTGTCATCGGTATTGTCACTGTTGCTTTGACGCTTGTGTCTGTTGCGTCGGGGCTTGCCGTTGCTATTTCTGGCTTCGGAGGTGCCAAGTTTGCTTGCATTATTGTTGCTACGGGCTAGCCAACTATCTTCGCCCGCGCAAAAGCGGTCATAAGTGCCGCGAGGGCTGCCATGGACTTCGATTTTTCTTGGCCGAGGTGTCGGGCGATCCATTCGTCGCAGATGCTATGCTTAAAGGCCGCTAGGGCTTCGGCATCCGGACAGTCGATGATCTGGTTCTTTTTAGTTAGGAACCTAGTACAAAATTTCCTGGCTGACTCTCTGGGCTGTTGAACTATGTGACTTAAGTCATCGGCATCCAGAGGTCGAATGTATGTACCTTGGAAGTTGTCGCGGAAGGCGTCTTCCAAGTCCTCCTAGCTGCCAATGGAGTTTTCTGGCAGGCTATTTAACCAGTGTCAAGCTGGTCCCTTGAGTTTTAGCGGGAGGTATTTGATGGCATGAAGACCATCACCGCGGGCCATTTGAATATGGAGAAGAAAGTCCTCAATCCATACCGCGGGATCTGTTGTTACATTATATGATTCGATATTCATGGGTTTAAACCCTTCTGGGAATTTTTGCTCCACTACTTCATCAGTGAAGCAGAGGGGGTGTGCGGCGCCTTTATATTGGGCCAAGTCATGACATAGCTCGGATGGAGTCCGTCTGTGCTTTTCGGTCCGGACGTAGTTATGCTTGTCACGTCCGGCTAGATAGCCGTTGTCGTGCGTCGGGGCACGCCCCGTGATCCATAGATCGATCTGGTCTGACCTGCTCTATTTTCCAGGTCCTGCCGCAGGTCATATGTATATCCCCAAGCTGTTGTGTCCCTACCTTTATGGCGAGATAGTATAGGCTGGTGTTCGGTTTGAGTTGCCGTTTTGTCCCGGCCACGTGGTGGTCGGTTAGCCGCGTTACGCACTGATGGTACGGGCCCAAGTGCCTCGTCGTCGAATTGAGGTAGCAGTTTGCGCTTCAGGTAACTTTTGGTTGGGCGCTCGAGGCCGTATTCCTCGGCTGCCAGGACATTAGTCCACCTGTCGTTGAGTAGGTCTTGATCAGCTTGAAGCTGCTGCTGCTTCTTTTTCAGGCTCCTTGCAGTGGCAATTAGCCGGCGCTTAAAGCGCTCCTGCTCGAGGGGTTCCTCAGGCACGATAAAGTCTTTGTCGCCGAGGCTCACCTCGTCCTCAGAGAGTGGAAGATAATTACTGTCCTCCGAGTCTTCATTTATGGCCTGCTCATCAGGGCTAACTTGCCCATCTTCCCGATCGTCCTGTTCGGAGGTTGGCTCGACGAGGTCTTCTTGGTCTTCGGCGTCGTCCAGAGTATTGTTGTCTCTCGTGCCGGCATCGCTGTCTTTTCCATGGCATGATTTAGAGCGGCACCGCTGACGTTGGCACTTTGGCTGTATCTCAGGAGGTTTATCCTCGACTGGATCTTTATCGTTATCGCTGTTACCCTCCTTGGGTGTATCCACCATGTACACGTCATACGAAGTGGTCACCGCCCAGCGTCTGGTAAACGGCGGGTTTTGGGCCTGCTCTTCTCCGGCGTCATCGTCCATACCGTCGATGTCTTCAGAGCTGTAATCGAGCAGGTCAGTTAAGTCCTCGGCAGTGGCTATAAAGTGGGTGGTGGGTGGGACATAAAATTCCCCGCTCTCAGGCCCTAGTCCGGGCTGGGCGTAGTTCGGACGTTGCTCCTCTGTAATGACGAGGGATCACATCAAGTCCAGAGCGTCGCTTAAAGGCGAGGTTTGGCCAGGGAGAAGAGAGTCCGTGGAGTACAGCGGGAAGGAGACTCCTTGGCCGAGCTCACACGATGCTGACTCCGAGGGTTTGGAGCCAGTGTCCGGAGAAGAGTCCAGCTTCGTGATGGCTGCCAGCGACACTACTTCCTCCGACTCTTCCATACTGGACTTAGTGGCCACAGATAGTCCAACGGGCTCAAGAATCCCGTCTTCGGACCTGGCGATGCGCTCTGGATCTAAGGCCAGAGCAGAGGTTGGGGTCATGAACCCTTGGAAGATCAAGTCTCCTTAGATATCAGCGACATAGTCTAGATTTCCAAAACTAATCTGGTGACCTGGGGTGTGGCTGTCGATCTGCTCTAGATGGCCAAGCGAGTTGGCCCGCAGTGCGAAGCCGCCGAATACGAAGATCTGGCCGGGGAGGAAAACCTCCCCCGGGGCGGCATGGTTGTAGATGACTAATGGAGCCATCGAACCTTCTGATGACGACACAACGGAACTCTCAATGAAAGCACCAATGTCGGTGTCAAAATTGGCGGATCTCGGGTAGGGGGTCCTGAACTGTGCGTCTAAGGTCGATGGTAACAGGAGACGGGGGACACGATGTTTACCCAGGTCCGGGCCCTCTTAATGGAGGTAATACCCTACTTCCTACTTGATTGATCTTGATGAATATGAGGATTGCAAGAGTTGATCTACCATGAGATCGTAATGGCTAAACCCTAGATGTCTAGCCTGTATGATTGTGATTGCCTCTACGGACTAAACCCTCCGGTTTATATAGACACCGGAGGGGCCTAGGGTTGTACAGAGTCAGTTTACGAAGGAAGGAATCTTCATATCCGAATGCCAAGCTTGCCACCCACGCAAAGGAGAGCCCCATCCGGACACGGGGGAAGTCTTCTATGTCGTATCTTCATGGCCCATCAGTCCGGCCCATGTCATGTAGCCCAGACGCCCGAGGACCCCTTAGTCCAGGACTCCCTCAACCGTCGTGTCTTCGATATCTTCATTGTTGCTTCGATGCTTGTGTTTGTTGCGTCGTGGCCTACCATTGCCATCTTTGGCTTCGGAGGTGCCAGGGTCGCTGGTGTTGTTGCTTCTACGAGCTAGCCAGCTATCTTCTCCCGCACAAAAGTGGGTCATGAGTGCGGTAAGAGCTGCCATGGACTTTGGTTTTTCATGGCCGAGGTGTCGGGCAAGCCATTTGTCACGGACGCTGTGTTTAAAGGCCGCGAGGGCTTCGGCATCCGGACAATCGACAATTCGGTTCTTTTTAATTAAGAACCTAGTCCAAAGTTTTCGGGCTGACTCTCCAGGTTGCCAGACTATATGACTAAGGTCATCGGCGTCCCGAGGCTAGACATATGTACCTTGGAAGTTGTCTCTAAAGGAATCTTCCAAATCTTCCCAGCTACCAATGGAGTTCTCTGGCAGGCTGTTTAACCAGTGCTGCGCTGGTCCTTTCAGTTTTAAGGGGATATATTTGATGGCGTGGAAATCGTCACCGTGAGCCATATGGATATGGAGAAGGAAATATTCGATCCATACCGCGGGATCTGTCGTGCCGTCGTATGATTCGATGTTTACGGGTTTAAACCCTTCCGGGAACTGGTGCTGCATTACCTCATCGGTAAAGCATAAGGGGTGTGGGGTGCCTCTGTATCAGGCAATGTCACGACGGAGTTCGGATGGCATCCGTATGCGGTTTTCGGCCCGAGTGAGGTTATGCCTATCGTGCCATGCCTGATGGTCGTCTTCTCATGTTGGGGCATGCCCCCTTGATCCATAGATTGATCTGGCTTTGCCTACTCTATTGTCCAGGTCCTGTCATAGGTCGTAGGTGTATCCTGGAGCCGTTGTTTCTCTACCTCTACGGCGAGGTGGTGCGGGTTGGTGTTTGGCGTGGATGGCCGCTTTATCCCGCCCACGTGGTGGCCGGTCTGGTTCATCAGCGCGGTCATGTCTTGACGGTAGGCTCGAGGGCCTCGTCGTAAAATTGTGGTAGTAGCCGACGGTTCGGATAACTCTTTGTTGGGCGTTGGAGGCCATATTATTCGGCGGCTAGGACCTGGGTCCATCTGTTGTTGAGTGTATCCTGTTCGGCTTGGAGCTATTCCTGCTTCTTTTTTAGGCTTCTCGCAGTGGCGATTAGTTGGCGCTTAAAGCGCTCCTGCTCGAGGGGTTCCTCTGGCACGATGAAATCTTCGTTTCCGAGACTGACATCATCCTCGGAGACCGGTATATAGTTGCTATCTTTCGAATCCTTGTTCCCGACCGGATCGTCGGGGTTAACTTGCCCCTCCTCCCCATCATCTTGTTCGAATGCGAGCTCGACGGGGGCTTCAGGGTCTTTGGTGTTTTCTGGAGTGTTACTGTCTCCGGTGCGGGTATTACTGTCTTTTTCATGATGCGATTTTGAGCGGCATCGCTGGTGTCGACGCTTCGGTGGTGCCTCAGCAGGTTTGTCCTCGACCAGATCCTTCCTGCCTTCGCCATCACCTCTTTGGGTGTATCCACCATATACACGTCGTATGTGGAGGTGGCCGTCCAACATTTGGTAAACGGCGGGTTTTGGCCTTTTTCGTCTCCGACATCGTCGTTCATGCCGTCAATGTCTTCGGAGGTGTAATCCAGCATGTCGGTGAAGTCCTCGACGATGGCTATGAAGTGGGTGGTGGGTGGGACATAAAATTCCCTGCTCTCAGCCCCTAATCCGGGCTGGGCGTAGTTCGAAGGTGATCCCTCAGTAATGGCCAGGGATCACATTAAATCCAGAGCCTCGTTTAAGAGCGAGGTATGGACAGGGAAACGAGAGTCCGCGGAGCTAGCCAGGGCAAAAACCTCCTGTCCATGCTCACTTGGCGTGGACTTCGAGAGTTCGGAGCTAGAGTCCGGGGGCGAGTCCGACTTTCAAACGATAGGGGGAACCCCGCCTGACTCTGGGCTTGCCGAGGACACAATCGCCTCTGGATCTCTGGTAGTGAGCTTCATAGTAGAGAGTCCGGCGGGCTCCAAACTCCCATCTTCAGACCCGACAGTTTGCTCCGGATCTAAGGCCAGGGGCGGGGCCACGAACCCTTCGAAGATCAAGTCTCCTCGGATATCAGCGACATAATTCAGGTTCCCAAAACTAATCTGATGACCAGGGGTGTCACTATCGATCTGTTCGAGGTGGCCAATTGATTTGGCGCACAATGCGAAACCGCCGAACACAAAAATTTGACCCGAGAGGAAAGTTTCCTCCGAAACAGCATCGTTGTTGATGATCGAACGAGCCCTCAAAACTTCCGTCGACGACATAGTGGAACTCTCAATGAAAGCACCAACGTCAGTGTCACAACCGTCCGATCTCGGGTAGGGGGTCCCGAACTATGCGTTTGAGGATCGAAGGTAACATGAGACCATGGGGACACGATGTTTACCCAGGTTCGGGCCCTCTTAATGGAGGTAAAACCCTACGTCCCGCTTGATTATATTTGATGGGTATAGGGGTTACGAGAGTTGATCTACCTCGAGATCATAATGGATAAACCCTAGATGTCTAGCCTATATGAATTCTTATAGCCTCTACGGACTAACCCATTCGGTTTATATAGATACCAGAGGGGCCTGGGTTGTACAGAGTCGGTTTACAGAGAAAGGAAACTACGCATCCGGACACCAAACTTTCCATCCACGCAGAGTCCCATCCAGACACGGGGGAAGGCCTTCTACCTTGTATCTTCATGACCCATTAGTCCGGCTCACAACACACGGGCCAGACTCTCGAGGACCCCTTAGTCCAGGACTCCCTCACACATGAATGGAGAAACATGGTCAAATTAAAGTCAAACCACATGAAAATGTAAAATAAGAATCATATTATGCCAGTAATGCAATTTGTCCAGTTGTTCATTCATATTAATTTGAAAAGGACGTCCAAGTGGATATTAAAATTCCTACGTTTTTTCTTTGAAAGAGACACCAAAGGAAAAATCCTCCAGTTTTGCGTTGCTCCATTCCTTCTAACCAAATGCACGGATAGTAGGACCATAGTAAAGTTTCCAATTCCTATGTTTTCCTTCACTTTTTCTTTGAACCAGTGGCGATTCCAGTAGGTAGTCATCAACAGGCTGAAGCCTGCCCTCAAAATATCTTGTGAGCTTAGATTTGGGCCACATGAGTATCATATAATGGCTATCTTGCTAAATCGATTCAAATTGTGGTTCAAAAGAGCATTTAGTTTTCTCCCTGTTAACTTTGTGACCATGATTCTTTTATTTCTAGATGTGCAACTGCTTTGAACCAAAGGATCCCTGAGGGATCGACATGAATGCAGAGTAATAAAGTGATGCCACGAGTGTAGAACCTCTTTGGCATAGCCTTGTCGACCTCAGCATCATTGGGTTGGACATGGAGGATGGTGATGCTGGTGTGACTGTCGGAGGCGAGGAAAAAGATTCGAGGCCCCTGTAGATGGCACCGAGGGTACAACTCTGCTGTGATGGACGGTTCCGTCGTTGGAGCAGCTCCGGTGAGGTGTACGATGGCGAGGATGAAGCAGACAGACAACTGATTTTCTACTACGCAACTTTATCCTTGTAGACGTTGTTGGGCCTCCAAGTATAGAGTTTTGTAGGACAGTAGCAAATTTCCCTTAAGTGGATGACCTAAGGTTTATCAATCCATGGGAGGCGTTGGATGGAGATGATCTCTCTCAAACAACCCTGCAACCAAATAACAAAGAGTCTCTTGTGTCCCCAACACACCCAATACAATGGTATATTGTATAGGTGCACTAGTTCGGCGAAGAGATGGTGATACAAGTGTAATATGGATGGTAGATATAGGTTTTTGTAATATGAAAATATAAAAACAGCAAGGTAGCAAGTGGTAAAAGTGAGCGAAAATGGTATTGCAACGCTTGAAAACAAGGCCTAGGGTTCATACTTTCATTAGTGCAAGTTCTCTCAACAATGATAACATAATTAGATCATATGGCGATCCCTCAACACGTGACAAAGAGTCACTCAAATTTATTATTTCCAATCAATCCGTTGAGTTATTCCTATAAGTTATTATTTCCGATCAATCCATTGAGCTATTCCTATAAGTGTCACACACAACCCTAGAGTTCGTAGTAAAATAACACCATATAATACACATCAATCAACCCTAATGTCACCTAGATACTCCAATGTCACCACAAGTATCCGTGGGTCAATTATACGATATGCATCAAACAACTTCAGATTCATAATATTCAATCCAACACAAAGAACCTCAAACAGTGCCCCAAGATTTCTACCAGAGAAACAAGGATGAAAACATGCATCAACCCCTATGCATAGATTACCCTAATGTCACCTCAGGAATCCGCGAGTTGAGTGCCAAAACATACATCAAGTGAATCAATAGAACACCCCATTGTCACCACGGGCATTCCACGCAAGACAAACATCAAGTGTTCTGAAATCCATAATAGTATTCAATCCGATAATAGTCAAACCTCAAAGGTAAACCTCAACTCATCACAAGAATGATAGAGGCAAAGGTGTCCCGATGTTTCG
This sequence comes from Triticum urartu, assembly GCF_056163025.1. NCBI lineage: Eukaryota > Viridiplantae > Streptophyta > Magnoliopsida > Poales > Poaceae > Triticum > Triticum urartu. Next base: position 376,184,366 of record NC_141879.1, read on the forward strand.
ATGAGATGGTGGCTATCGTTTTCTGTGGGAGTCGACCTTGACGATCCGACTACGAACGTGCGAGACGTCGCGCCTTAGCAATCGCTAAACCAACTTCCGAGGGGTTATTGACCACGCCGGAGCACGATCAACCTGACCACGAGGGCCTGTTTCCTGCGAGCAAACGAAGAACAAGCAAGAAACTGAGATTGCAATCTGGATATTGCGAATATAAGATGAAAGCTTTATTGATCAAGGTGGGGTTCTGTGACGTCTTGGTCTGGTCGTTGGACACAAACGAAGTACGCGAAGTTGCAGCTATGGCGAACTTTTAATCTAAACAAAACCCCAAAGTCTAAACGACGCCCTAAGGGCTGTATATATGGAGGAAGAGAGGGGAATTTCGTGGCCCTTGAGGGTGGGGTCCGAAACCAACCCTAACTCTTGTTTCCCCACACATACGGACTCTAAAAATAGCCTATACTTAAGTATTTCGAAATTACATGGGCCTGGCCCATTAATAAGGTGATGCAGCACCTAGAATAGCCTATGGACGAATATTATGAAGTGGCATCTTGTATATTTCGTCCATGGCTTCATGCACTCCTTATGGCGGCTTCAAAGTCCTGAAATCATCACTTGTAACTCCGTTCTTGATCCCCTTGCGCATGCCATCAACTTCATGCGTGTTCTTGCTCCAATGTTCATCCTTCTCCAAGCTAGGCCCTTCATTTGAAAGCAAAACAAATGTATCCAATTTAGGCAGCATCATAATCTCATGAACATTAGAATCATTACCAAGAAACGAAAGTACCTGGTAATTTAATTGGCGTGCGCGAGCTCTAGTAATTGGTCCAGTATATGTAACAGTAGGGGCTGTGGGTGTAACAATGGTATTGATGTCCTCATCATCCTCCCCTTCTTGAAATGAAGTCGTCCTCGACGGAAGCTCATCTTCCTCACTCAAATAAGGCTTCAAATCTGCAATATTAAAAGTGGGACTAACCCCAAAATCTGCAGGTAGCTCAAGTTTATATGCATTATCATTTATTTTCTCTAAAACCTTAAAAGGACCATCAGCACGTGGCATTAGCTTTGATTTGCGCAGATTAGGAAATCTATCTTTACGCAAATGTAACCAAACAAGATCTCCAGGTGCAAACACAACATGTTTTCTACCCTTATCTCCAGCAAGTTTATATTTAGCATTCATACGCTCAATGTTTTCCTTAGTTAACTCATGCATTTTTAAAATCAATTCAGAACGTTCTTTAGCATCAAAATTAACCTTCTCCGAAGATGGAAGAGGCAACAAATCAATAGGTGCACGAGGTAGGAAACCATACACAATTTCAAAAGGGCACATCTTCGTAGTAGAATGCAATGAACGATTATAAGCAAATTCAATATGAGGCAAGCATTCTTCCCACATTTTCTTGTTATTCTTCAAAACAGCCCTAAGCATAGTAGACAATGTTCTATTGACTACTTCAGTTTGTCCATCAGTTTGGGGGTGACAAGTAGTACTAAAAAGCAGCTTAGTCCCCAACTTAGCCCATAAACATCTCCAAAAGTGGCTAAGAAATTTAGTATCACGATCTGAAACAATAGTATTTGGCACACCATGTAAGCGAATAATTTCACGAAAGAACAAATCAGCAACATTAACAGCATCATCGCTTTTATGACATGGTATAAAGTGTGCCATTTTCGAGAACCTATCCACGACAACAAATATGCTATCCCTCCCCTTCTTTGTTCTAGGTAAACCTAAAACAAAGTCCATAGATATATCCTCCCAAGGAACACTAGGTACAGGCAAAGGCATATATAAACCATGAGGATTGAGTCGTGACTTAGCTCTTTGACATGTAGTGCAGCGAGCAACAAAACGCTCAACATCCCGTCTCATCTTTGGCCAAAAGAAATGTGTAGCAAGTATATCCTCCGTCTTCTTGACGCCAAAGTGTCCCATTAATCCTCCTCCATGCGCCTCCTGCAACAACAAAAGACGAACGGAGCTAGCTGGAATGCATAGCTTGTTAGCACGAAACACAAATCCATCGTTAAGAACGAACTTGTTCCAAGTTCTCCCTTCCTTACAATTCTGCAATACATCTTTAAATTCAGCATCATTAACATATTGATCCTTGATGGTCTCCAAACCAAATATTTTAAAGTCAAGTTGTGAAAGCATAGTATAACGACGAGACAAGGCATCAGCAATAACATTTTCTTTACCCTTCTTGTGTTTATCACATAAGGGAAAGTCTCAATGAATTCAACCCATTTAGCATGTCGACGGTTCAGTTTTGCTTGACTTTTAATGTGTTTCAAAGATTCATGATCAGAATGTATAACAAATTCCTTGGGCCATAAATAATGTTGCCATGTTTCTAAGGTCCGAACAAGAGCATATAATTCTTTATCATAAGTAGAATAGTTCAGACTAGGCCCACTCAATTTTTCAGAAAAGTATGCAACAGGTTTTCCATCTTGTAATAACACACCTCCTAATCCAATTCCACTAGCATCACATTCAAGCTCAAAAGTCTTATTGAAATTAGGAAGTTGGAGTAAAGGAGCATGTGTCAACTTATCTTTCAATACCGTGAAGGCTTCTTCCTGTGCGGTACCCCAAACAAAAGGTACATCCTTCTTTGTAAGCTCGTTGAGAGGTGCAGCAATGGTGCTGAAATCTCTCACAAAACGCCTATAGAAACCAGCGAGGCCAAGGAAACTCCTCACTTGTGTGACCGTTTTGGGCTGCGGCCAACTCTCAATAGCTTCAATCTTGGCTTTATCAACTTCAATTCCCTGTGGAGTAACAACGTAGCCAAGAAAAGATACTCGGTCGGTGCAAAAGGTGCACTTTCCAAGGTTACCAAACAAACGTGCATCACGTAGAGCAATAAAAACAGCACGTAAATGTTCCAAATGTTCCTCCAAAGATTTGCTATAAATCAATATGTCATCAAAGTAAACTACCACAAATCGTCCAATGAAAGCACGTAAAACTTCGTTCATTAACCTCATGAAAGTACTAGGTGCATTAGTTAACCCAAAAGGCATGACTAACCACTCATATAATCCAAACTTAGTTTTAAATGCTGTTTTCCATTCATCTCCCAATTTCATACGAATTTGATGGTAACCACTACGCAAATCAACTTTGGAGAATATTGTAGAGCCACTCAATTCATCAAGCATATCATCTAGCCTAGGAATAGGATGACGATAACGAATAGTAATATTATTAATGCCTCTACAATCAACGCACATACGCGACGTACCATCCTTTTTCGGCACTAAAATGATAGGAACAGCACAAGGACTAAGGGATTCGCGTATATAACCTTTGTCGAGCAGTTCTTGTACTTGACGCATAATCTCCTTCGTCTCCTCTGGATTGGTACGGTATGGTGCCCTGTTGGGTAATGATGCACCGGGAATTAAGTCAATTTGATGCTCAATCCCGCGAATAGGTGGTAATCCCGGTGGCACGTCTTGTGGAAAGACGTCGGCGAACTCCTGCAAAATGTTAGTGACAGCAGGAGGCAAAGAGGAAGGCATGTCCTCGAATGAAAATAATGCCTCTTTGCACACAAAAGCATAGCAAACAGATTTGCTAAAATCTAGATCATCAATATCAGATTTGGTGGCAAGTAAACATGCACTTTTCAATTTAATTTCAGAAGCAACACTAGATTGTTTATTATTATTAGGCTGCATTTGTTGCTCAAATTCTTTTGCCACAATCTGATTTTCACTCTTAGTTTTCTCCTGTTTTGCTTTATTAGCTCTATTAATATCATCTTTCAAAATGGAATCAGGAGTCATAGGAAGCAAAGTAATATTTTTATCCTTATGAACAAGAGTATACTGATTGTTTCTACCATGGTGAATAGAATTTTTATCAAATTGCCATGGTCTACCAAGTAATAAGGAACATGCTTGCATCGGTACCACATCACAATCAACATAATCAGCATATGTAGAGATACTAAAATGCACACGAACAGTACGTGTTACCTTAACCTTGCCGCTGTTGTTGAACCATTGGATGTAGTAAGGATGTGGATGTGGTCTTGTGGTGAGAGATAGCTTCTCCACCATCTCGATGCTAGCCAAGTTGTTGCAACTCCCTCCATCTATGATCACGCGAACAGAACGTTCCTTCACAACTCCCTTTGTATGGAACAAATTATGCCTCTGATTTTGCTCAGCTTGTGTAACCTGCACACTCAAAACACGTTGAGCAACTAAACATTCATACCTGTCAGCATCTTCAGGAGCCATGTATTGCGTCTCATGATCAGAATCGTCTCCACCGTGTTCGTCACGTGTAATAAGAGCCAAAGTCTCCTCATCATAGTCACTAGCGGACTCATACCCACCATCCTCAGTAACAATCATCACACGCTTAGATGGGCATTCTCTCGCATAATGACCTCCACCCTTGCAACGTCGACAAATAATATCATGTGTTTGCCCTGTTGATGCCATGGATGAAGAAGAGCTCTTTGCAGGCCCAGAAGGTGTGCTCTTGGCAGATAGTGGTGATTGTGCCTGCTTTATTGTATCACGGTTGGAGGTGGTAGCCGACGGAGGCGCCGGTGAAGCAGAACGTGTGGAAGTAGATGATGCACGTGGTGTCCATGAAGAAGGTCGACCTGCAGAAAAGTTAGTCCGCACCAATGCCTGTCGATCCTGCACTTCACGTTCAGCTTTACAAGCAAGATGGAATAAACGAGTGATATTAGTATACTCCTTATACTCTAGAATCGTCTGAATCTCTCTATTTAATCCACCCATAAAACGTGCAAGCATAGCTTCATTCTCCTCAACAATACCACATCTAATCATGCCAGTTTGTAATTCCTGATAATATTCTTCTACAGAATTTTTTCCCTGTCTTAAGCGCTGCAATTTTTGAAGTAATTCACGTTGATAATATGGTGGAACCCAACGAGTACGCATAGCAGTTTTCAAAGCAGCCCAAGTAGCAGGAATGGGATATAATCTACAATGCTCAGACCACCAAACACATGCAAAACTAGTGAATGCACAAACAGCAGCAGGAACACGTCTCTCCTCGGGATATTGTAAACATGTAAATCGTTGTGCAGTTTCTAACTCCCAAGTAAGGTATATATCAGGAACATATCTACCCTCAAATGGTGGAATATTCAATTTTAGTTTAGGGAGATGGTCATGATCTCGTACCTGAGGGTGAGCCCTACCATTGCCATTATTTGCATGTGGACGACCTGATGGTTGCTGTGCTGGTGGTGGCACGTAGTTCTGATTTTGATCAACCTCATCCTCGTAATCGCTAGCAAAATCATCCTCCTCCGCATCAGCAGCAGGCGCCACAGAAGTAGCAACAGGAGCACCAACAGTTTGGCCAGGTGCAAGAGGGAGACGGCTCGCTCGGCGGAGGGCTGTTTCACGATGTGTAGGTAGTCGTCGTTGTTGTTGTTGTAGAGGTGCGTTAGGTGCAGCCGGTGGTGGTGGTGGAAGACGCGCGAGCAATTCATTAAACCTGTTATCGAGCTTTGTTTCGAACGTCTTCTCCATGTCATCTATCTTCTCCATGGCCTCTTCAAATCTGTTTAGCACATCCTGCACCTGTCCATTCATCATTTGCTGAAATTTATCATGCAACTCCTGATTCGTCATGTTCTCCCAGTCAGTCTCGTCGGCTTGTGATCCTGCCATGGTTAGCAACAATAGAAAACACACAAGAATATGATCCTACAGAATACTAACAAGAGGTGGTGGTGGCGGGTGTCACAAATCCGTCAAGCAAATCTCAAATTCTTACCAGTTCTTACCCAGCAGCAGGCGGTGATCGGCAACCGTTGTAGTCAAAACTCTCAAAAGCTTGGATAGAGCGATTGCCAGGGAGAGTCAAACGCACGACGTAGAGGTATGTGGAGCTGGGAAGGCTTATAGTATGGTAGCAAAAAGGGTCAGCAATAATCAATTCAGAGATGCAAAGTTGAATAAACGCTCAACGACGGTACTGTGCTGGTCCTAGGCTAGACCGTGCTAGAGACGCGAGCCTAGAACACTAACAAAATCACGGCGCTGCACGTAAATCAGGGAAAAGCACACTCTGGAACTTTTTTTTTTTTGCTTTTTTTTTTGCGCTCCTCTTTTTTTTTTGCGCTCCTCTTTTTTTTTTTTTGCGAAAAATTACTATAATGGCGAGTGTCTCAAAACTCTTCCCTCGTCAAACTAATAGGATGGGCACGAAATTTTTTTTTTCACTTTTTTTTTTCGGAAATCAGGGCAGCGACGACGAAAAAGTGCGACAAAAAATCACTATGATGGCACGTGGCTCAAAAGACTCAGAAAAGCCTAAAAATAGGATAGGGAAAAAATATTTTTGCCCGTGAAAATTTTGGCCTAAAAACTGCCCGGGGGTCTCCAGACTCTTTTTTTTTTCTTTTTCTTTTTTTTTTTCCGAGACCTACGCAGGCAAGGAAACACGAATCGGAATTGAGATTGATCTCAAGAACAAACCTAATATGAGAAGAACTCGGATTGGTGGTGGATATATGGTGGACTCAGAGCGGTGGCGGATAAGCAAAAGTGGTAGATGGGCGATGATGATGGTGCGGCGGTGGCGTGACAACTTGTGACCAGAACTCGAAACTCTAAAAGACTAGACTCTAAGACCAGCAACTTGACACGACGATGCAACCGCAAATTCAACAAAGCAAAAACCCTAAAAAGATTATGCAAAGGCTCAGATTGGTTCGGATATGATGAACTAACCCTAATTTTTTTTTGTGTGGCTTTTTCGTGGACTGTAGGTATGAAGAACAGACTCGATCTAATCTACGAAAAACTGTAAAATCTCACCGAGCAACCTGGAAATCTGATACCACTTGATAAAGGCAAAGGTGTCCCGATGTTTCGATGAGATGGTGGCTATCGTTTTCTGTGGGAGTCGACCTTGACGATCCGACTACGATCGTGCGAGACGTCGCGCCTTAGCAATCGCTAAACCAACTTCCGAGGGGTTATTGACCACGCCGGAGCACGATCAACCTGACCACGAGGGCCTGTTTCCTGCGAGCAAACGAAGAACAAGCAAGAAACTGAGATTGCAATCTGGATATTGCGAATATAAGATGAAAGCTTTATTGATCAAGGTGGGGTTCTGTGACGTCTTGGTCTGGTCGTTGGACACAAACGAAGTACGTGAAGTTGCAGCTATGGCGAACTTTTAATCTAAACAAAACCCAAAGTCTAAACGACGCCCTAAGGGCTGTATATATGGAGGAAGAGAGGGGAATTTCGTGGCCCTTGAGGGTGGGGTCCGAAACCAACCCTAACTCTTGTTTCCCCACACATACGGACTCTAAAAATAGCCTATACTTAAGTATTTCGAAATTACATGGGCCTGGCCCATTAATAAGGTGACGCAGCACCTAGAATAGCCTATGGACGAATATTATGAAGTGGCATCTTGTATATTTCGTCCATGGCTTCATGCACTCCTTATGGCGGCTTCAAAGTCCTGAAATCATCACTTGTAACTCCGTTCTTGATCCCCTTGCGCATGCCATCAACTTCATGCGTGTTCTTGCTCCAATGTTCATCCTTCTCCAAGCTAGGCCCTTCATTTGAAAGCAAAACAAATGTATCCAATTTAGGCAGCATCATAATCTCATGAACATTAGAATCATTACCAAGAAACGAAAGTACCTGGTAATTTAATTGGCGTGCGCGAGCTCTAGTAATTGGTCCAGTATATGTAACAGTAGGGGCTGTGGGTGTAACAATGGTATTGATGTCCTCATCAAGAATGGTGGAAGCTGCATGGCAATTTATCTTGGAATGGCTATGGAAATGCCATAATAGGTAGGTATGGTGGCTGTTTTGAGGAAGGTATATGTTGGGTGTATGGTACCGGCGAAAGTTGCGCGGTACTAGAGAGGCTAGCAATGGTGGAAGGGTGAGAGTGCGTATAATCCATGGACTCAACATTAGTCATAAAGAACTCACATACTTATTGCAAAAATCTATTATTCATGGAAACAAAGTACTATGCACATGCTCCTAGGGGGAAAGATTGGTAGGAAAAGACCATCGCTCGTTCCTGACCACCACTCGTAAGGAAGACAATCGATAACTAAATTATGCTCCAACTTCATTACATAACGGCTCACCGTACGTGCATGCTAAGGGAATACAAACTTCAACACAAGTATTTCTACAATCCACAATTACTCACTAGCACAACTCTAATATCACCATATTTATATCTCAAAACAATCATAAGGAATCAAACTTCTCATAGTATTCAATGCACTTTATATGAAAGTTTTTATAATATCCCTCTTGGATGTCCATCATATTAGGACTAAATTCATAACCAAAGCAAATTACCATGCTGTTTAAAGACTCTCAAAATAATATAGGTGAAGCATGAGAGTTCATCAATTTCTTAAAAATAAAACCACCGCTGTGCTCTAAAAAGATATATGTGAAGCACTAGAGCAAATAACAAACTACTCCAAAAGGTATAAGTGAAGCACAATGAGTAGTTCAATAATTATGTAACTATGTCAAAACTCCTTCTCATAACTTTTATTTCAGATCTTAAGTACTTTATTCAAACAACAATCAAAACAAAAAAAATGACATTGCAAGGCTAGCACATATCATGTGAAGAAGCAAAAACTTAGGCTCAACCAAAGCTGACCGATAGCTGTTGAAGAAGAAAGGTGGGATGCCTACCGGGGCATCCCCAAGCTTAGATGCTTGAGACTTCTTGGAATATTAACTAGGGATGCCTTGGGCATCTCCAAGCTTGAGCTTTTGTTTCTCCTTAATTCCTCTCATATCACGGTTTCCCTAATTCTTAAAAACTTCATCCACACAAAACTCAACAAGAACTTGTGAGATAAGTTAGTATAAATCCATGCAAAACCTTATCATTCTCTACTGTAGAAAATCACTAAACTTATAATTTGACATTGCATACTAAATGCCTCTGCATATTTAACACTCCCATCCTCAAATAGAATCACTAAACAAGAAAACATATGTAAACAATGCAATCATAACAGTAATCTGTCTAAACGGGATAGTCTGTAAAGAATGCAAGAGGAATCATACTTCTTTAACTCCAAAAATTCTGAAAACTTAGGACAACGTAGATAATTTGAATATCAATCTTGTGAAAAAAGAATTAGTTTTTATCATGTTCCAGTGAATTTAAAAATTCCTGGACTGAGAGCAAAAGTTTCTGTTTTTGCACAGAATCAAGTCAACTATCATCCACAATGTCCCAAAGGCTTCACTTGGCACTTTATTGAAACAAAAGCTATACAACATAATTACTACATTAGCTTAATCATGTGGACACACAAAAATAGTAGGGGTAAATGTTGGGCTGTCTCCCGACAAGCACTTTTCTTTAATGCCTTTCTAGCTAGGCATGATGATTTCAATGATGCTCACACAAAAGATAAGGATTGAAACATACTGGGAGCATCATGAAGCATATGACAAGCACATTGATACGTCTCCAACGTATCTATAATTTTTATTGTTCCATGCTATTATATTATCTATCTTGGATGTTTTATATGCATTTATATGCTATTTGATATGATTTTGGGACTAACCTATTAACCTAGAGCCCAGTGCCAGTTTCTGTTTTTTCCCCTTGTTTTTGAGTTTCGCAGAAAAGGAATATCAAATGGAGTCCAATTGACCTGAAAATTTACGGAGATTATTTTTGGGAAATATAAAAAATAATGGAATGAAAAGATACCGGAGAAGAGTCCAGAGGCCACCACAAGGGTGGAGGGCGCGCCCCCCCGACCTTGTGGCTGCCTCATGGGTCCCCCTGATTTGTTCGCGACGCCAACGCCTCTTATAAATCCCCAAAACCCGTGAACATAACCTAGATATGGAGTTCCGCCGCCGCAAGCCTCTGTTGCCACCAAAAACCAACCGAGACCCTATTCCGGCACCCTGTCAGAGGGGGGAATCATCACAGGTGGCCATCTTCATCATCCCAGCGCTCTCCATAACGAGGAGGGGGTAGTTCACCCTCGAGGCTGAGGGTATGTACCAGTAGCTATGTGTTTGATCTCTCTGTCTCTCTCTCTCGTGTTCTTGATATGGCACGATCTTGATGTACCGCGAGCTTTGCTATTATAGTTGGATCTTATGATGTTTCTCCCCCTCTCCCTTCTTGTAATGGATTGTGTTTTCCCTTTGAAGTTATCTTATCGGATTGAGTCTTTAAGGATTTGAGAACACTTGATGTATGTCTTGCATGTGCTTATCTGTGGTGACAATGGGATATTCACGTGATCTACTTGAGGTATGTTTTGGTGATCAACTTGCGGGTTCCGTGACCTTGTGAACTTATGCATAGGGGTTGGCACACGTTTTTGTCTTGACTCTCCGGTAGAAACTTTGGGGCACTCTTTGAAGTTCTTTGTGTTGGTTTGAATAGATGAATCTGAGATTGTGTGATGCATATCGTATAATCAAACCCGCGAATACTTGTGGTGAAATTGGAGTATCTAGGTGACATTAGGGTTTTGGTTGATGTGTATCTTAAAGTGTTATTTTACTATGAACTCTAGGTCTGTTTGTGACACTTATAGGAATAGCCCAATAGATCGATCAGAAAGAATAACTTTGAGGTGGTTTCGTACCCTACAATAATCTCTTCGTTTGTTCTCCGCTATTAGTGACTTTGGAGTGACTCTTTGTTGCACGTTAAGGGATTGTTATATGATCTAATTATGTTATCATTGTTGAGAGAACTTGCACTAGTGAAAGTATGAACCCTAGGCCTTGTTTCCAAGCATTGCAATACCGTTTTTGCTCACTTTTACCACTTGCTACCTTGCTGTTTTTATATTTTCAGATTACAAAAACCTATATCTACCATCCATATTACACTTGTATCACCATATCTTCGCCGAACTAGTGCACCTATACAATTTACCATTGTATTGGGTGTGTTGGGGACACAAGAGACTCTTTGTTATTTGGTTGCAGGGTTGTTTGAGAGAGACCATGATGAGAACATGACTACCTTGGATACGACCAAAAATATTGCATACATGCATATTTGTCAGGTGATTTCTAATGCAAACTATTCAATAATCTATTTATGTTATCCAGAACAAAAATACTTCACACACTTTTGTGTTTTGTCTAATTGCAGGTGTATGGGACATTTGTACAATCCACATATGAAGACAAGGGAAAAGGAGAAGTTTAGGTTGTGTTCAAAAAGTCCTCTCACGTCACTTTTGGGCCAAGAGAAGATAGAGTCCAAGTCTCTCACGTTCTGGATTCAGATTCGGACTGCACAGACATACCAGACTCAAAACGCCAACAACTTTTTCATACGGACTCCGAATTGGGTGATTCTTTTTTTGTTGGAAACTAGATTTCGTGCTCTTTCCAACCCAATTGGATTCACCTTCAAATTCATCCGGAGCGTTGAGTTACGGACGAAACAATCTGACGTTGCAGCAGAATCCGAGTCAAACTACAAGCCCAAAGGTGTTGCATCACCTCCACTTGGGCCCATGAGCCTTGTACGACCTAGGGTTAGTTTTAGGCTGCCTTGGGACGTCCTCCCACCTCCTTGGCCGCCACCCCTTGCTCCTATATAAGTAGATCCATCTAGTAGCTTTTTCCTTGGGATTTGTTTAGTTAAAAGTTAGCCATTGCAACTTCGTGTACCTCGTTTGTGTCCAACGACCAGACCAAGACCGCTTCCGGATCCCCACCATTATCAATACTTCATATATATTTGCGATATTCAGATTGCTTTATCATATTCTTGCTCGTTCTTCGATTGCTTGCAGGAATAGACCTTCGTGGTCAGGCTGACCGTGCTTCCAGCATCGTCAGTAACCTCAGGAGATTGGTTTAGCGGTTGCTAAGGCGCAACGTCGTGCACGTTTGTAGTCAGATCGTCAAAGTCGTCTCCACCAAATCGATAGTTATCATCTCATCGAAAGATCGGGACCCTCGCCTCCACCAAATCGTCGTGCACGTTTGCCTGTCACCACCTGCCGCATGGTAAGAACTTGTAAGATATTGATATTTGCTTTACTGTGAGCACTTTACAACCACATCCTAGTAGTTCATAGGAACATTATTCTCGAATTTTGGTTCTTGTTTCTACTAATCATGACAGGTTCCAGAGATAGAAGTTCTTGGACGACGGACACATCTTCACCATCACGAGAGTTGGGACAACACACACAAGCATATGGTCAGGTTATCTCTTTACCATCATTTGAGGGTAGATTTAATCCTGCTATTTATCTAGCTTGGGAGCTTGAAGTAGAACAAGTTTTTAGTCACCATGATTTTTCTGAACTTGAGAGAGTACGAGCTACCATTAGAGCATTTACTGGTTTTGCTTCTGTTTGGTGGAGTGTACATTGTAAGAAAAACATTGATAACCAACCCACAACTTGGAAAGTTTTGAAAGCTGTAATGAGACAACAATTTTTTCCTCCTTACTATCGTCGTGAATTGCGTTGCAAATTGGAGCAATTAAAACAAGGCAGTAACAATGTTCATGCTTACTACCAAGAGTTCAAATCTTATATGCATCATTGTGACATAGAAGAATCTGAGGATGATACAATGAATAGATTTTTTTGGTGGTTTGAACCATGATATTCAGGCAAGGTTTCGGTATATTCCTCGTTGCATTACTGGTATATATGTCCGTGCTTGTACCTTTGAGAGACAGATACAGGAGGATGCATTGGGTGACTACAACAACTACTATTCCAGTTCATGCTCACCATCGCCGGTTGGTTACTCCACTATTGCACCTACTAGAGCAGCCCCACCTCGGATTGTGAGCGCAATATCATCTCAAGAGTATGGTACATTGTCAACGTCCGTACCTACATCAGCTACATCTTTGCGAGGTAACAGTAAAGGTATTGATGATATAACTTCACATAAGAATGAAGCATGCCTATTTAACTTGAATGCATCATGTGTTGAGTTACCTGTTGATTTGAGCACACCACCTATTTTAGAGACTCTTGTTACTGTCATGAATACGTCATGTGATCAAACAACTGAAATATCAACAATTTTGAGTGCACCCATTGAATTAACTGTTGATGCAAAAGAACCAATGTTTAATCATTTTGATATGACCTCTAATCTTGATGATGATTCTGTGTCCAATGACTTATTGCATGTTTGCTTATTTAAGCATGTTGTAGCTTGTAAATTTGATGCAAGTAAGGTTTATTCATCGAAGTTAGGATGGTTTAATGATGAACATTGCCAATCTTTTGAAGAGAATAAGAGCTTCACTTATATGTGCAAACTGAGTTCCAATATTTTCATGCCTCCTACTTCCTGTGATAATTTTTTGGCTTTAGATTTTATGAACAATGAAAGTTACTCATGTATACATGTGACATATGTGCAAAAATCAAGGGAAGTTAAAATGGATGACATATACATATACAACATGTACACCTTGTCTCTTTTGTTAGCCACATTTCAGATTAAGCAATGCCGAGGACGGCTTTATTTTCAAAAAGGGGTGGATGATGTGGACATGACTACCTTGGATACGACCAAAAATATTGCATACATGCATATTTGTCAGGTGATTTCTAATGCAAACTATTCAATAATCTATTTATGTTATCCAGAACAAAAATACTTCACACACTTTTGTGTTTTGTCTAATTGCAGGTGTATGGGACATTTGTACAATCCACATATGAAGACAAGGGAAAAGGAGAAGTTTAGGTTGTGTTCAAAAAGTCCTCTCACGTCACTTTTGGGCCAAGAGAAGATAGAGTCCAAGTCTCTCACGTTCTGGATTCAGATTCGGACTGCACAGACATACCAGACTCAAAACGCCAACAACTTTTTCATACGGACTCCGAATTGGGTGATTCTTTTTTTGTTGAAAGCTAGATTTCGTTCTCTTTCCAACCCAATTGGATTCACCTTCAAATTCGTCCGGAGCGTTGAGTTACGGACGAAACAATCTGACGTTGCAGCAGAATCCGAGTCAAACTACAAGCCCAAAGGTGTTGCATCACCTCCACTTGGGCCCATGAGCCTTGTACGACCTAGGGTTAGTTTTAGGCTGCCTTGGGACGTCCTCCCACCTCCTTGGCCGCCACCCCTTGCTCCTATATAAGTAGATCCATCTAGTAGCTTTTTCCTTGGGATTTGTTTAGTTAAAAGTTAGCCATTGCAACTTCGTGTACTTCGTTTGTCCAACGACCAGACCAAGACCGCTTACGGATCCCCACCATTATCAATACTTCATATATATTTGCGATATTCAGATTGCTTTATCATATTCTTGCTCGTTCTTCGATTGCTTGCAGGAATAGACCTTCGTGGTCAGGCTGACCGTGCTTCCAGCATCGTCAGTAACCTCAGGAGATTGGTTTAGCGGTTGCTAAGGCGCAACATCGTGCACGTTTGTAGTCGGATCGTCAAAGTCGTCTCCACCAAATCGATAGTTATCATCTCATCGAAAGATCAGGACCCTCGCCTCTATCAGACCATCTTCATCCTACGCCTCCCACGGATTGATAAACCTTAGGTCATCCACTTGAGGGAAATTTGCTACTGTCCTACAAAACACGCTTGGAGGCCCAACACGAGTCTACAAGAAGAAGGTTGCGTAGTAGACATCAAGCTCTTTTCTAGCACCGTTGCCGGAGAGGTTAGTGCTTGAAGGTATATCTTTAGATCTTGCAATCGAATCTTTTAGTTTCTTATTTTATCACTAGCTTAGTCTATAAAATAAAACTAAAAAATGGAATTGAGGTTGCCTCATATGCTTCATCTTTTTAATGTCTTTCGTGAAAATAAGGATTCTGATAATTGTGCCAAAGTGTTAGAAGAAGAATGCATTAAAATGTTTGGCACTAAATATTTGAACGATGAGCATGATTGCAATGTTGTTAATATGAATTCCTTGAATATCCATGATGCTAATGATATGCAAAGCCACAAGCTTGGGGATGCTATGTTTGATGGAGCTTTGTTAATATACTTGAATCATATGGTGTTTCTCCCCCTCTAGCTTCTTGTGATGAATTGAGTTTTACCTTTGAGGTTTCACATTATCAGATTGAATACTATTATGCATTTGAGAACACTTGATGTATGTCTTGTGGGGGATACCCATGGTGACAATGGGGTGTTCTATTGATTCACTTGATGTATGTTTTGGCACTCAACTCGCGGATTCCCGAGGTGACATTGGGGTAATATATGCATAGGGGTTGTTGCACGTTTTCGTCCTTGTTTCTCCGGTAGGAATCTTGGGGCACTATTTGAGGTTCTTTGTGTTGGATTGAATATTATGAATCTGAAGTTGTTTGATGCATATCGTATAATTGACCCACGGATACTTGTGGTGACATTGGAGTATCTAGGTGACATTAGGGTTGATTGATGTGTGTCATATGGTGTTATTTTACTACGAACTCTAGGGCTGTTTGTGACACTTATAGGAATAGCTCAATGAATTGATCGGAAAGAATAACTTTGAGGTGGTTTCGTAACCTACAAGCAATTTCATCTTACGTTCTCCGCGATAGGAACTTTGAAGTGACTCTTTGTCGCACATTTAGGGATTATTATGAGATCCAATTATGTTATCATTGTTGAGAGAACTTGCACTAGTGAAAGTATGAACCCTAGGGCTTGTTTCCAAGCATTGCAATACCGTTCTCGCTCACTTTTGTTACTAGTTACCTTGCTATTTTTATATTTTCAGATTACAAAAACCTATATCTACCATCCATATTATACTTGTATCACCATCTCTTCGTCGAACTAGTGCACCTATACAATTTGCCATTGTATTGGGTGTGTTGGGAACACAAGAGACTCTTTGTTATTTGGTTGCAGGGTTGTTTGAGAGAGACCATCTTCATCCTTCACCTCCGACGGATTGATAAACCTTAGGTCATCCACTTGATGGAAATTTGCTAATGTCCTTGATGTCTACTACGCAACTTTATTCTTGTAGAAACATGTCGGGCCTCCAAGCGCAGAGTTTTGTAGGATAGTAGCAATTTTCCCTCAAGTGGATGACCTAAGGTTTATCAATCCGTGAGAGGTGTAGGATGAATATGGTCTCTCTCAAATGACCTGCAACCAAATACAAGAAATCTCTTGTGTCCCCAACATGCCCAATACAATGGCAAATTGTATAGGTGCACTAGTTCGGCGAAGAGATGGTGATAAAAGTGTAATATTGATGGTAGAAGTATATTTTTATAATCTGAATAAATTAAAACAGCAAGGTAGCAAATAGTAAACGGGCACAAAAACGTTATTGCAATGCTTGAAAATGAGGCCTAGGGTCCATACTTTCAGTAGTGCAACCTCTCAATAATGATAACATAATTGGATCATATAACCGTCCCTCAACGTGCAATGAAGAATCACTCCAAAGTTCTTATCTAGTGGAGAACATAAGTTAGAATTGTTTGTAGGGTACGAAACCACCTCAAAGCTATTCTTTCCGATCAATCTATCCTAGAGTTCATACTAAAATAACACAAAGCTATTCTTTTCGACCGATCTAACCAAGAGTTCGTACGAAAATAACACCAAAGCAAATTCAGTTTCACAATATTCAATCCAACACAAAGAACTTCAAAGAGTGCCCCAAGATTTCTACCTGAGAAACAAAGAAAAGAACGTGCATCAACCCCTATGCATAGATTACCCCAATGTCACCTCGGGAATCTGCGAGTTGAGTGCCAAAACATATATCAAGTGAATCAATACGACACCCCATTGTCACCACGAGTATTCAATTGCAAGACATATATCAAGTGTTCTCAAATCCATAAAAGTATTCAATTTGATAACAACAAAATCTCGAAGGGAAAAACTCAATTCATCATAACAAGATAGAGAGGGTAAAACACCATATGATCCAACTATATTAACAAAGCCCGCATACATCAAGATCATGACATCTCAAGAACATGAGAGAGAGAGAGATTAAACAATAGCTACTGGTACAAACCCTCAACCCCGAGGGTGGACTACTCCCTCCTCATCGTGGTGGCCGCCAGCAAGATGAAGATGGCCACTGGAGATGATCCCCCCCTCCGACAGGGTGCCGGAACGGGGTCTAGATTGGTTTTCGGTGGCTACAGAGCCTTGCGGCGGCCGAACTTCGGATCTAGGTTAACCTCGAAGGTTTTCAGAATATTTGGGAATTTATAGGGTAAAGAGGGGGTGCGGGAGGCCACCGAGGTGGGCACAACCCACCTGGGAGCGCCTGGGCCCCCAGGCGCGCCCTGGTGGGTTGTGCCCCCCTCGGGGAACCCCCCAGGTGCTGCTCTGGCCCATTGGTGGTCTTCTGGTCCATAAAAAAATCCACAAAAAGTTTCACAGTGTTTGGACTCCGTTTGATATTGATTTCCCGCGATGTAAAAAAAATGCAAAAAATAGCAACTGGCACTTGGCACTATATCAATAGGTTAGTCCCAAAAAAGATATAAAACGACTATAAAATGATTATAAAACATCCAAGAATGATAATATAACAGCATGGAATTACAATAGAAATTATAGATATGTTGGAGATGTATCAGTCCTACAAAACTCTGCGCTTGGAGGCCCAACATGAGTCTACAAGAAGAAGGTTGCGTAGTAGACATCAAGCTCTTTTCTGGCGCCATTGCCAGGGAGGTGAGTGCTTGAAGGTATATCTTTAGATTTTGCAATTGAATCTTTTAGTTTCTTGTTTTATCACTAGTTTAGTCTATAAAAGAAAACTACAAAAAATGGAAATGAGGTTGCATCATATGCTTCATATTTTTTATGTCTTTCGTGGAAATGATGGAAAGGAAAATTATGCTCAAGTGTTAGAAGAAGAAGTCTATAAAATGTTTGGCACTAAATTTCTGAATGATGAGCATGACTGCAATGTTGATAGTATGAATTCTTTGAATATCCATGATGCTAATGATATGTAAAGCCATAAGCTTGGGGATGCTATGTTTGATGAAGATGATATTTTTTGTCCCCCAAGTATTGATGAGCAAATTTATTATGATGATAACATGCCTCCTATTTATGATGAGTATATTGATGAAAGTGGTTTTGTAAGAGTGTCAACTCTAGGTAATGATCCCACTATTTTGGAGGGTGTTGAATCCTATAATATTTATGAGAGTGGATTTGGAGAGGTCATGACTTTATTTAGTGATGAATCCACTATTTCGGAAGAGGTTCCAATTGATTATGAGAACAAAGTTGCTATCTATGATGATTATTGTGATGGTATGTATGCTATAAAGAATAATGATAACCATGAAACTTTTCAACATGATTTTAATTTTCAATTGGAGTATGCCTCACATGATAATTATTTTATTGAATTTGCTCCCACTATTATGAATGAGAAGAATTTTGCTTATGTGGAGAGTAGTAAAATTTCTATGCTTGTGCATCATGAAAATAATGCTTTATGTGATGGTTATATTGTTCAATTCATTCATTATGCCACTGAAAATTACTATGAGAGAGGAACATATGCTTCTACATATTACAATAATATCAAGTTTCCTCTCTATGTGTTGAAAATCTTGAAGTTATGCTTGTTTTACCTTCCTATGCTAGTTGATTCTTGTTCCCATAAGTTGTTTGCTCACAAAATCCCTATGCATAGGAAGTGGGTTAGACTTAAATGTGCTAGTCATATTCTTAATGACGCTCCCATTATGTTTCAATTCTTATCTTCTATGCGAGCATCATTGAAATGATCATGCCTAGCTAAAAAGGCATTAAAGAAAAGCGCCTGTTGGGAGACAACCCAATATTTATACCTACTATTTTTGTGTGTTCACAGGATTATGCTACTATAGTAATCATGTTTTATAGCTTTTGTTTCAATAAAGTGCCAAGTAAGAACTTTAGGATGGTCTGTGGTGATAGTTGATTTAATCTTGCTAAAAACAAAAACTTTTGCGCCCAGTAAAACAATTTTCAAAAATCACAGAAGCGTGCTTTTGATCTGAAGTTTTTACACAAGATTGATATACAAATTCCCCAGGGTGTCCTAATTTTTCATAATTTTTGGAGTTATAGAAGTGTGGAAAGTTTCTAGATTACTACAAACTGTTCTGTTTTTTAAAGATTCTATTTTTCATGTGTTGTTTGCTTATTTTGATGAATCTATGGGTAGTACCTGAGGGTATGAACCATAGAGAAGTTGGAATACAGTAGGTATAACACCAATATAAATTTAGAATAAGTTCACAACAATACTTAAGTGGTGATTTGCTTTATTATACTAACGGAGCTTACGAGTTTTCCATTGAGTTTTGTGTTGTGAAGTTTTCAAGTTTTGGGTAAAGTTTTGATGGACTACGAAATAAGGAGTGGCAAGAGCCTAAGCTTGGGGATGCCCAAGGCACCCCAAGGTAATATTCAAGGACAAACAAGAGCCTAAGCTTGGGGATGCCCCAGATGGCATCCCGTCTTTCGTCTTCATTCACGGGTAACCTTACTTGGAGCTATATTTTTATTCACCACATGATATATGTTTCTTGCTTGGAGTGTCATTTTATTTTATTAGGATTTGCCTCCTGTTTGAATAATATCCCAAGATCTGAAATTCTTAAATGTTAGAGAGTCTTCACATAGTTACATAATTATTTGACTACTCATTGATCTTGACTTATATCTTTTGGAGTAGTTTGTCATTTGCTCCAGTGCTTCACTTGTATATTAGAGCACGGCGGTGGTTTTATTTTGAAGAAATTGATGAACTCTCATGCTTCACTTATATCATTTTGAGAGTCTCTAAACAACATGGTAATTTGCTTAGGTTGTGAATTTAGTCCTAATATGATGGGCATCCAAGAGGGATATAATAAAAACTTTCAAATAAAGTGCATTGAATACTATGAGAAGTTTGATTCCTTATGATTGTTTTGAGATATGAGGATGATGATATTAGAGTCATGCTAGTGAGTAATTGTGGATTGGTAGAAATACTTGTGCTAAAGTTTGTGATTCCCATAGCATGCATGTATGGTGAACCATTATGTGATGAAGTCAGAGAATGATTTATTTATTGATTGTCTTCCTTATGAGTAGCGGTCGGGGACGAGCGATGGTCTTTTCCTACCAATCTATCCCCCTAGGAGCATGCGCGTAGTACTTTGTATGACTAGTAGATTTTGGCAATAAGTATGTGAGTTCTTTATGACTAATGTTGAGTCCATGGATTATACGCACTCTGACCCTTCCACCATTGCTAGCCTCTCTTGTGCCGCGCAACTTTCGCCGGTACCATACACCCACCATATACCTTCCTCAAAACAGCCACCACACCTACCTATTATGGCATTTCCATAGCCATTCCGAGATATATTGCCATGCAACTTCCACCGTTCCGTCTATTATGACATGCTTCATCATTGTCATATTGCTTTGCATGATCATGTAGTTGACATAGTATTTGTGGCAAAGCCACCATTCATAATTTTCATACATGTCACTCTTGAGTCATTGCACATCCTGGTACACCACCGGAGGCATTCATATAGAGTCATATTTTGTTCTAAGTATCGAGTTGTAATTCTTGAGTTGTAAGTAAATAAATGTGTGATGATCTTCATTATTAGAGCATTGTCCCATGTGAGGAAAGGATGATGGATATGATTCTCCCACAAGTCGGGATGAGACTCCGGACGAAAAGGAGGCCAAAAAAAATGAGAGAAGGCCTAATGAAAAAATGAGAGAAAAGAGAGAAGGGGTAATGTTACTATCCTTTTACCACACTTGTGCTTCAAAGTAGCACCATGGTCTTCATGATAGAGAGTCTCCTATGTTGTCACTTTCATATACTGGTGGGAATTTTTCATTATAGAACTTGGCCTGTATATTCCAGTGATGGGCTTCCTCAAATTGCCCTAGGTCTTCGTGAGCAAGTGAGTTGGATGCACACCCACTTAGTTTTTTTTTGAGCTTTCATAAACTTATAGCTTTAGTGCATCTGTTGCATGGAAATCCCTACTCACTCACATTGATATTTATCGATGGGCATCTCCATAGCCCGTTGATATGCCTAGTTGATGTGAGACTATCACCTTGTTGTCTTCTCCACAGCCGGCATATTCTATTCCACCTATAGTGCTATGTCCATGGCTCACGCTCCTGTACTGCGTGAAAGTTGAAAAGGATTGAGAACATCAAAAGTATGAAACAATTGCTTGGCTTGTCAACGGGGTTATGCATGATTTGAATATTTTGTGTGATGAAGATGGAGCACAGCCAGACTATATGATTTTGTAGGGATAAGCTTTCTTTGGCCATGTTATTTTGAGAAGACATGATTGCTTTATTAGTATGCTTGAAGTATTATTGTTTTTATGTCAATATTAAACTTTTGTTTTGAATCTTATGGATCTGAATATTCCTGCCACAATAGAGAAGATTACATTGATAAATATGTTAGGTAGCATTCCACATCAAAAAAAATTTCTTTTTATCATTTACCTACTCGAGGACGAGCAGGAATGAATCTTGGGGATGCTTGATACGTTGCGAACGTATCTATGATTTTTGATTGTTCCATGCTATTATATTATCCATCTTGGATGTTTTATATGCATTTATATGGTATTTTATATGATTTTTGGGACTAACCTATTAACCAACAGCCCAGTGCCAGTTTTTGTTTTTTCCTTGTTTTTGAGTTTCACAAAAAAGGAATATCAAATGGAGTCCAAATGAGCTGAAAATTTACGGTGATTTTTTATGGACAAGAAGAAGCCCCCGAAGCAAAAGAGTTGGGCCAGAAGAGCCATGAGGCATCCACAAGGGTGGAGGGCGCCCCCTAGGGCACACCCCCTGTCTTGTCGTCGCCTCGTGGACCCCCTTGACTTGTTCCCGACGCCAAAAATTCCTATAAATATAGATACCCCCAGAAATTACGCTAGACCAAGAGTCCCGCCGCCGCAAGCCTCTATAGCCACGAAAAACCAATCGGGAGCTCGTTCCGGCACCCTTCCAGAGGGGGAAACTATCACCGGTGGCCATCTTCATCATCCCGGCGGTCTACATGACGAGGAGGGAGTAGTTCACCCTCAGGGCTGAGGGTATGTACCAGTAGCTAAGTGTTTGATCTCTCTCTCTCTCTCTCTCTCGGGTTGTTGATTTGGCATGATCTTGATGTACCGCGAGCTTTGTTACTATAGTTGAATCATATGGTGTTTCTCCCCCTCTACCTTGATTGAATACTATTATGGATTTGAGAACACTTGATGTATGTCTTGCATGGGATACCCGTGGTGACGATGGGGTGTTCTATTGATTCACTTGATGTATGTTTTGGCACTCAACTTGCGGATTCCCGAGGTGACATTGGGGTAATCTATGCATAGGGGTTGATGCATGTTTTTGTCATTGTTTGTCTGGTAGGAATCTTGGGGCACTCTTTGAGGTTCTTTGTGTTGGATTGAATATATGAATCTGAAGTTGTTTGATCCATATCGTGTAATTGACCCACAAATACTTGTGGTGACATTGGAGTATCTAGGTGACATTAGGGTTGATTGATGTGTGTCATATGGTGTTATTTTACTACGAACTCTAGGACTGTTTGTGCCACTTATAGGAATAGCTCAATGGATTGATCGAAAAGAATAACTTTGAGGTGGTTTCGTGCCCTACAAGCAATTTCAACTTATGTTCTCCGTGATAGGAACTTTCGAGTGACTCTTTGTCGCACGTTTGGGGATTATTATATGTTCCAATTATGTTATCTTTGTTGAGAGAACTTGAACTAGTGAAAGTATGAACCCCATGCCTTGTTTCCAAGCATCGCAATATTGTTTTCACTCACTTTTGTTACTAGTTACCTTGCTGTTTTTATATTTTCAGATTACAAAAACCTATATCTACCATCCATATTACACTTGTATCACCATCTCTTCGACGAACTAGTGCACCTATTCAGTTTACCATTGTATTGGGTGTGTTGAGGACACAACAGACTCTTTGTTATTTGGTTGTAGGGTTGTTTGTGAGAGACCATATTCATCCTATGACTCCCACGGATTGATGAACCTTAGGTCATCCACTTGAGAGAAATTTGCTATTGTCCTACAAAACTCTGCGCTTGGAGGCCTAACACGAGTCTACAAGAAGAAGGTTGCCTAGTAGACATCATATGGTGTCGGAATAGGCTCCCGGTTGTTTTTTCATGGCTACAAGGCTTGCAGCGGCAGAACTCTTGATCTAGGTTTATTTCTGGAGATTTCGGGATTTATAGGAATTTTTGGCGTTGGTTTCACGTCATGGGGGTCCACGGGGTAGTGACAAGGTAGGTGTGATAGAGGCGAGGGTCCCGATCTTTCAATGAGATGATAACTATCGATTTGGTGGAGACGACTTTGACGATCCGACTACAAACGTGCACGACGTTGCGCCTTAGCAACCGCTAAACCAATCTCCTGAGGTTACTGACGATGCTGGAAGCACGGTCAGCCTGACCACGAAGGTCTATTCCTGCAAGCAATCAAAGAACGAGCAAGAATATGATAAAGCAATCTGAATATCGCAAATATATATGAAGTATTGATAATGGTGGGGATCCGTAAGCGGTCTTGGTCTGGTCGTTGGACACAAACGAAGTACACGAAGTTGCAATGGCTAACTTTTAACTAAACAAATCCCAAGGAAAAAGCTACTAGATGGATCTACTTATATAGGAGCAAGGGGTGGCGGCCAAGGAGGTGGGAGGACGTCCCAAGGCAGCCTAAAACTAACCCTAGGTCGTACAAGGCTCATGGGTCCAAGTGGAGGTGATGCAACACCTTTGGGCTTGTAGTTTGACTCGGATTCTGCTGCAATGTCAGATTGTTTCGTCCGTAACTCAACGCTCCGGACGAATTTGAAGGTGAATCCAATTGGGTTGGAAAGAGCACGAAATCTAGTTTCCAACAAAAAAAAGAATCACCCAATTCGGAGTCTGTATGAAAAAGTTGTTGGCGTTTTGAGTCAGGTATGTCTGTGCAGTCCGAATCTGAATCCAGAACGTGAGAGACTTGGACTCTATCTTCTCTTGGCCCAAAAGTGACGTGAGAGGACTTTTTGAACACAACCTAAACTTCTCCTTTTCCCTTGTCTTCATATGTGGATTGTACAAATGTCCCATACACCTGCACTTAGACAAAATACAAAAGTGTGTGAAGTATTTTTGTTCTGGATAACATAAATAGATTATTGAATAGTTTGCATTAGAAATCACCTGACAAATATGCATGTATGCAATATTTTTGGTCGTATCCAAGGTTGTCATGTCCTCATCATCCTCCCCTTTTTGAAAATAAAGCCGTCCTCGGCGTTGCTTAATCTGAAATGTGGCTAACAAAAGAGACAAGGTGTACATGTTGTATATGTATATGTCATCCAGTTTAACTTCCCTTGATTTTCGCACGTATGACACATGTATACATGAGTAACTTTCATAGTTCATAAAAACTAAAGCCAAAAAATTATCACAGGAAGTAGAAGGCATGAAAATATTGGAACTCAGTTTGCACATATAAGTGAAGCTCTTATTCTCTTCAAAAGATTGGCAATGTTCATCATTAAACCATCCTAACTTCAATGAATAAACCTTACTTGCATCAAATTTACATGCTACAACATGCTTAAATAAGCAAACATGCAATAAGTCATTGGACACAGAATCATCATCAAGATTAGAGGTCATATCAAAATGATTAAACATTGGTTCTTTTGCATCAACAGTTAATTCAATGGGTGCACTCAAAATTGTTGATATTTCAGTTGTTTGATCACATGACGCATTCATGACAGTAACAAGAGTCTCTAAAATAGGTGGTGTGCTCAAATCAACAGGTAACTCAACACATGATGCATTCAAGTTAACTAGGCATGCTTCATTCTCATGTGAAGTTATATCATCAATACCTTTACTGTTACCTCGCAGAGATGTAGCTGATGTAGGTACGGACGTTGACAATGTACCATACTCTTGAGATGATATTGCGCTCACAATCCGAGGTGGGGCTGCTCTAGTAGGTGCAATAGTGGAGTAACCAACCGGCGATGGTGAGCATGAACTGGAATAGTAGTTGTTGTAGTCACCCAATGCATCCTCCTGTATCTGTCTCTCAAAGGTACAAGCACGGACATACATACCAGTAATGCAACGAGGAATATACCGAAATCTTGCCTGAATATCATGGTTCAAACCACCAAAAAATCTATTCATTGTATCATCCTCAGATTCTTCTATGTCACAATGATGCATATAAGATTTGAACTCTTGGTAGTAAGCATGAATAGTGTTACTGCCTTGTTTTAATTGCTCCAATTTGGAACGCAATTCACGACGATAGTAAGGAGGAAAAAATTGTTGTCTCATTACAGCTTTCAAAACTTTCCAAGTTGTGGGTTGGTTATCAATGTTTTTCTTACAATGTACACTCCACCAAACAGAAGCAAAACCAGTAAATGCTCTAATGGTAGCTCGTACTCTCTCAAGTTCAGAAAAATCATGGTGACTAAAAACTTGTTCTACTTCAAGCTCCCAAGCTAGATAAATAGCAGGATTAAATCTACCCTCAAATGATGGTAAAGAGATAACCTGACCATATGCTTGTGTGTGTTGTCCCAACTCTCGTGATGGTGAAGATGTGTCCGTCGTCCAAGAACTTCTATCTCTGGAACCTGTCATGATTAGTAGAAACAAGAACCAAAATTCGAGAATAATGTTCCTATGAACTACTAGGATGTGGTTGTAAAGTGCTCACAGTAAAGCAAATATCAATATCTTACAAGTTCTTACCATGCGGCAGGTGGTGACAGGCAACCAGCGGTGTCAAATAACTCCGAAGATTGTGTAAAGCGATTACCAGGGGAACGTGCGTATACACGGTGTAGAAATATGTGGAGCTGGGTTGGCTATATATGGTAGCAAAAGATTAGCAATAATCAATTCAGAGATGCAATATTGAATAAACGCTCAACGACGGTACTGTGCTGGTCCTAGGCTAGACCGAACTAGAGACGCGAGCCTAGAACACTAATGAGGTCACGTCGTAGCACAACCAGCATCAATGAAGGATACTAAGTAGCTCTGGACAGCAAGATATAAGTGAAGATCACAACGGCAGTAAAGATAATGATGTGAAACAACAGCCAAGCTGTTTTACTGAACAGTGCACAAAACAGATTCCAATCCGAATGCAACTACGAGATTGAGTCTAAAAAGATCCGAATTTTGTTTTTTTTCTCTTTTTTTTTCTCGCACTTTTTTTTCTTTCTCTCCTTTTTTTCTCTGACTTTTTTTTCTCTTTATTTTCTCATTTTTTTTCTCTCTTTTTTTTCTCCCTCTTTCCAACACAAACTAGATAAGATGCAGATTGGATCAAGTGAAGATGTGAACGATCTCAACTATTATTATGACAATGAATGGTGGGTAGCACGTGGTGGAAATTGATGGATGGGTGGTGGACAGCGGAAGAGATAATGATGCAGCGGTGGCGTGACTAATGTGAACAGAACTCGAAACTCTAAACGAACTAGACACTAAGACCAGCAACTCGACACGACGATGCAACCGATAATTCAACTATGCAAGCAATGAAAAGAAAATTGCAAAGGCTCAGACTGCTTGGACCAAGGATGAATAGATCTAACTCTTTTTTGTGGCTTTTTCTTGGACAATAGGTAAGAAAATAAATCTAATCTAGGAAAACTGGAAATTCTCACCGAGCAACCTGAAAACTGATACCACTTGATAGAGGCGAGGGTCCCGATCTTTCGATGAGATGATAACTATCGATTTGGTGGAGACGACTTTGACGATCCGACTACAAACGTGCACGACGTTGCGCCTTAGCAACCGCTAAACCAATCTCCTGAGGTTACTGACGATGCTGGAAGCACGGTCAGCCTGACCACGAAGGTCTATTCCTGCAAGCAATCAAAGAACGAGCAAGAATATGATAAAGCAATCTGAATATCGCAAATATATATGAAGTATTGATAATGGTGGGGATCCGTAAGCGGTCTTGGTCTGGTCGTTGGACACAAACGAAGTACACGAAGTTGCAATGGCTAACTTTTAACTAAACAAATCCCAAGGAAAAAGCTACTAGATGGATCTACTTATATAGGAGCAAGGGGTGGTGGCCAAGGAGGTGGGAGGACGTCCCAAGGCAGCCTAAAACTAACCCTAGGTCGTACAAGGCTCATGGGCCCAAGTGGAGGTGATGCAACACCTTTGGGCTTGTAGTTTGACTCGGATTCTGCTGCAACGTCAGATTGTTTCGTCCGTAACTCAACGCTCCGGACGAATTTGAAGATGAATCCAATTGGGTTGGAAAGAGCACGAAATCTAGTTTCCAACAAAAAAAAAGAATCACCCAATTCGGAGTCTGTATGAAAAAGTTGTTGGCGTTTTGAGTCAGGTATGTCTGTGCAGTCCGAATCTGAATCCAGAACGTGAGAGACTTGGACTCTATCTTCTCTTGGCCCAAAAGTGACGTGAGAGGACTTTTTGAACACAACCTAAACTTCTCCTTTTCCCTTGTCTTCATATGTGGATTGTACAAATGTCCCATACACCTGCACTTAGACAAAATACAAAAGTGTGTGAGGTAGTTTTGTTCTGGATAACATAAATAGATTATTGAATAGTTTGCATTAGAAATCACCTGACAAATATGCATGTATGCAATATTTTTGGTCGTATCCAAGGTTGTCATGTCCTCATCAAGGTGGGTACGCCCTCCACCCTTGTCGTTGACTCAGGACTGTTCTGGCCCAACTCTTGTGCTTTGGGGGCTTCTTCTGGTCCATAAAAAATCACCGGAAATTTTCAGCTTGTTTGGACTCCATTTGATATTCCTTTTCTACAAAACTCAAAAAAAGGAAAAAACAGAAACTGGCACTGGGCTCTAGGTTAATAGGTTAGTGCTGAAAATAATATAAAATATCATATATATGCATATAAAACATCCAAGATGGATAATATAATAGCATGGAACAACAAAAAAATTGTAGATACGTTGGAGACGTATCAACATCGTTAATCTAAAGTGGGACTCTAATAGCATCTGCAATAGATGATGTAAAATACATCACCAAAAAGTGCTAGATGTAAAATGCATCAACCGCGCCACGGCCGCTTCGATAGACGCTGTAAATACTGTTCACTCTGAACTTAACTGAAGAAACTGAACTTTACAGTCGAAACTAAATTTTATTGTCGAAACTGATTGAACTAGTAGTACAACATAGCAAAGAAGTTTAGGGCGTTCGAGCAGAGAAGCGGTGATCTAAATCAGTAGCCGCTCGAGCAGGGAATGCATTAGCAGAGAGCAACTCGTGTAGTAGCACTGCGAGCGAGTGCTAAAGCAGCAACCCCTCTAGCTGCCGTAGGGCATGCAGCAGCAGCAGCGTGAGCTAGAGCAAGAGTAGAGCAGAGCACCAACACGAACGAGAGCAAGAGCGGAGCAGCAGCGCGACCGATAACAATAGCAGAGCAGAGCAGCAACACGAATGAAAGCAAGAGCTGTGCAGCAGCCGCGACAGACAGCAGGAATAGATCCGCAACGCGAGCGAGAACCGGAGCAGTAGCAGTGATACGTCTCCGTCATATCTAGTTTTCCTAACGCTTTGGACTCTAATTTGCATGATTTGTATGAAACTAACCCGGACTGACGCTGTTTCCAGCAGAACTACCATGGTGTTGTTTTTGTGCAGAAATAAAAGTTCTTGGATTGGAACGAAACTTTGCGAGGAATTTTTATAAAAATAAGACAATTTCTGGAGCCAAGAACCACCAGAGGGGGCACCGGGGTGGGCACTACCCACCAGGGCGCCCCCTCTAGGCGCGCCTAGGTGGGTTGTCCCCACCTGGTGGCCCTGCAGACCCTGACCAACGCTATAAAATCACATATTTACAGGAAAAAATCAAGGAGAAAGAATTATCACGTTTCACAAGATGGAGCCGCCGCCACCTCCTGTTCTTTATCGGGAGGCCAGATCTGGAGTCCATTCGGGGCTCCGGAGAGGGGGATCTTCGATCTTCATCATCACCAACCCTTCTCCATCGCCAATTCCATGATGCTCCCCACCGGGAGTGAGTAATTCCTTCATATGCTCGCTGGTCGGTGAGTAGTCGGATGAGATTCAACATGTAATCGAGTTAGTTTTGTTAGGGCTTTATCCCTAGTATCCATTATGTTCTGAGATTGATGTTTCTATGACTTTGCCATGCTTAATGCTTGTCACTTTGGGCCCGGGTGCCATGATTTCAGATCTGAAACGTTTATGTTATCACCATTATATCTATGTTCTAGATCCAATCTTGCAAGTTATAGTCACCTACTATGTGTTATGATCCGGCAACTGATGAGGACATCAATACCATTGTTACACCCACAGCCCCTGCTGCTATACATAGTGGACCAATTACTAGAGCTCGCGCACGCCAATTGAATTATCAGGTACTTTCATTTCTTGGTAACGATTCTAATGTTCATGAGAATATGATGCTGCCTAAATTGGATACATTTGTTTTGCTTACAAATGAAGGGCTTAGTTTGGACAAGAAAGATGAACCTTGGAGTAAGTTCAAGCATGGAGATGATGGCATGCGCAAGGGGATCAAGAACGGAGTTACAAGTGATGATTTCAGGACTTTGAAGCCACCATAAGGAGTGCATGAAGCCTTGGACGAAATATACAAGATGCCACTTCATACATTTCGTCCAGAGGCTATTCTAGGTGCTGTGTCACCTTATTATTGGGCCAGGCCCATGTATTTTCGAAATACTTAAGTATAGGTTGTTTTTAGAGTCCGTATGTGTGGGGAAACAAGAGTTAGGGTTGGTTTCGGACCCCTCCTCCAAGGGCCACGAAATTCTCCCCTCTTCCTCCATATATACAGCCCTTAGGGCATCGTTTAGACTTTGGGTTTTGTTTAGATTAAAAGTTCGCCATAGCTGCAACTTCGCGTACTTCGTTTTTGTCCAACGACTAGACCGAGACGTTACAGAACCCCACCTTCATTAATAAAGCTTTCCTCTTTTATTTGCAATATCCAAATTGCAATCTTAGTTTCTTGCTTGTTCTTCGTTTGCTCGCAGGAAATAGACCCTCGTGGTCAGGTTGATCATGCTCCGGCATGGTCAATAACCCTCGGAAGTTGGTTTAGCGATTGCTAAGGCGCAACGTCTTCGCACGTTCGTAGTCGGATCGTCAAAGTCGACTCCCACAGAAAACGATATCTATCTCATCAAAACATCGGGACACCTTCGCCTCTATCAAGTGGTATCAGATTTCCAGGTTGCTCGGTGAGATTTTACAGTTTTTTTGTATTTTAGATCGACTCTGTTCTTCATACCTACAGTCCACGAAAAAGCCAAAAAAAATTAGGGTTAGTTCTTCATATCCGAACCAGTCTGAGCCTTTGCATAGTCTTTTCAGTATTTTGCTTTGGTGAGTTTGCGGTTGCATCGTCGTGTCTAGTTACTGGTCTTAGTGTCTAGTCCTTTAGAGTTTTGAGTTCTGTTCACAAGTAGTCACGCCACCGCCGCATCATCATCATCACCGCTGCCACATACCACCATCATCGTCACCGCTGCCACATACCACCATCGTCATCGCCGCTGCCATATACCACATATCCACTGCCATCACGATAATCCGAGTCCACCTCCATCACAGATTTGCCACCAGTCCGTGTTCCACCGGCCTACATATATTCGCCACCAGTCTGAGTTCCACCAGATTCATCTCCGCCACCAGTCCTAGTCCGAGTCCAGTATTTGTTGCCTTGCTTTCGAGTTCCAGATCACGCGACACTTTGAGTCGTGACAGAGTAGGACTCCCGAGATTCCGTGCTACCCACAGTAGAAAAAATAGTTCCAGTTAAAAAAATTAAGTCTGAAAAATTCTGGCTAGGCAGTTTTTAGACCATTTGTAGACTTTTTCCAAAAAATTGTTGCAGAGCAAAAAAGAGAGGAAAAAAGTGAAAAAAATAAAAAAAATTCAGAGCGTGCTCCTCCCTTGTTTCCGTGCAGCGTCGTGATTTTGTTAGTGTTCTAGGCTCGCGTCTCTAGCACGGTCTAGCCTAGGACCAGCACAGTACCGTCGTTGAGCGTTTATTCAACTTTGCATCTCTAAATTGATTATTGCTGACCCTTTTGCTACCATATTATAAGCCTTCCCAGCTCCATATACATCTACATCCTGCGTTTGACTCTCCCTGGTAATCGCTCTATCCAAGCTTTCAGAGTTTTGACTACGACGGTTGCCGATCACAGCCTGCTGCTGGGTAAGAATTAGTAAGAATTTGAGATTTGCTTGACGAATTTGTGACAACCACCACCACCTCTTTTTAGTAGTCTGTAGGATCATATTCTTGTGTATTTCTATTGCTACTAACCATGGCAGGATCACAAGCTGCGAGACTGACTGGGAGTGATAGAGGCGAGGGTCCCGATCTTTCGATGAGATGATAACTATCGATTTGGTGGAGACGACTTTGACGATCCGACTACAAACGTGCACGACGTTGCACCTTAGCAATCGCTAAACCAATCTCCTGAGGTTACTGACGATGCTGGAAGCACGGTCAGCCTGACCACGAAGGTCTATTCCTGCAAGCAATCGAAGAACGAGCAAGAATATGATAAAGCAATCTGAATATTGCAAATATATATGAAGTATTGATAATGGTGGGGATTCGAAAGCGGTCTTGGTCTGGTCGTTGGACACAAACGAAGTACACGAAGTTGCAATGGCTAACTTTTAACTAAACAAATCCCCAGGAAAAAGCTACTAGATGGATCTACTTATATAGGAGCAAGGGGTGGCGGCCAAGGAGGTGGGAGGACGTCCCAAGGCAGCCTAAAACTAACCCTAGGTCGTACAAGGCTCATGGGCCCAAGTGGAGGTGATGCAACACCTTTGGGCTTGTAGTTTGACTCGGATCCTGCTGCAACGTCAGATTGTTTCGTCTGTAACTCAACGCTCCGGAGGAATTTGTAGGTGAATCCAATTGGGTTGGAAAGAGCACGAAATCTAGTTTCCAACAAAAAAAGAATCACCCAATTCGGAGTCCGTATGAAAAAGTTGTTGGCGTTTTGAGTCAGGTATGTCTGTGCAGTCCGAATCTGAATCCAAAACGTGAGAGACTTGGACTCTATCTTCTCTTGGCCCAAAAGTGACGTGAGAGGACTTTTTGAACACAACCTAAACTTCTCCTTTTCCCTTGTCTTCATATGTGGATTGTACAAATGTCCCATACACCTGCAATTAGACAAAACACAAAAGTGTGTGAAGTATTTTTGTTCTGGATAACATAAATAGATTATTGAATAGTTTGCATTAGAAATCACCTGACAAATATGCATGTATGCAATATTTTTGGTCGTATCCAAGGTAGAGAACATGACGAATAAGGAGTTGCATGATAAATTTTAGCAAATGATGAGTGGACAGGTGCAATGTGTGCTAAACAGATTTGAAGAGGCCATGGAAAAGATAGATGGCATGTAGAAGACGTTCGAAAAAAGCTCGATAACAAGTTTAATGAATTGCTCGCGCGTCTTCCACCACCACCACTGGCTGCACCTAACACACCTCTACAACAACAACAACAACAACAACAACAACAACAACAACAACAACAACAACAACAACAACAACAACAACAACAACGACTACCTCCACGTCTCGAAACAACCCTCCGCCGAGCGAGCCGTCACCCTCTTGCGCCTGTCCAAACTGTTGGTGCTGCTGTTGATACTTCTGTGGCTCCTGCTGCTGATGCGGAGGAGGATGATTTTGCGGGAGATTACGAGGATGAGGTTGATCAAAATCAGAACTACGTGCAACCACCGGCACCACAACCACCAGGTCGTCCACATGCAAATAATAGCAATGGTAGGGCTCCCCTCAGGTACGAGATCATGACCATCTCCCTAAACTGAAATTGAATATTCCACCATTTGAGGGTAGATATGTTCCTGATATATATATTACTTGGGAGTTAGAAACTGAACAACGATTTACATGTTTACAATATCCTAAGAAGAGACGTGTTCCTGCTGCTGTCTGTGCTTTCACTAGCTTTGCATGTGTTTGGTGGTCTGAACATTGTAGATTATATCCTATTCCAGCTACTTGGGCTGCTTTGAAAACTGCTATGCGTACTCGTTGGGTTCCACCATATTATAAGAAAGCATAAAAAGGGAAATAAACGAGCATGGATATTACAATGAAAAAGTATGAGCACCGACAACTAGCATGAGTGTGTTAACAGGAATGTAATGTCAGTGAGAAGTACGTACTCCCCCAAGCTTAGGCTTTTGGCCTAAGTTGGTCTATGGCCACGGCTGGCGTGGCGGATATCCAAAGTTGTAGTTGGGGTCGTACTGAGAAGCATCAGGTAGTGCCTGAAGAGCTGCAGGATGGAGGCGGGCTGCCTTCGTCCTCCTCTCGTACTCGGCCGCCTCCTCCCTGGTTATAACATATCTCCCTTTTGCCTGAAAGTCAAAGAAGGCAGGAGCAGGGAGAGCGACGTGATAGGTGCGTTGTCTGTCAAAGATTAGTCGGTACTTGAGGAACTGATTGTTCCTCTCAACAAACTGATGACGAACCATGGCATTATAATCTAAATAAGCAGGCGGCAACTCAATATCATCTCCACGTATGGGTATCTCAAGAAAATCAGCTAAACGGGTTTCGTAAATTCCACCAAAGAAATCTCCATTAATTTTGTTATTATGCAACCTGCGTGCAACAATGGCCCCCAAGTTATATTGTCTATCTCCTAATACAACACTCTTGAGAACATTAAGATCCGGCACACACATGTGGCATGCCTCATCCTTACCATTTATGCATCTACATATAAAGAGAGCAAAATAATGTATAGCAGGAAAATGAATACTCCCTATGGTAGCTTGCGTGATTTCCCTAGATTCCCCCACAGTTATACTAGCAAGAAAGTCTCTATATCCAGATTTGCGAGGTTCACTAACATTACCCCACTGTGGGAGTTTACAAGCAGTGTTAAAATCTTCTGAGTCCATGGTATAAGATTTATCATAAAGATCAAACAGGACAGTTTGAGAATTGCGTGATGATGAAAATTCAAACCTTCTCACAAAGGAATCAGTGAGGTAGTGGTACTGACGACACTTATCTGGCACGAAGCTCTCAAGATCGGTGTTACGCACATATGCGTCAAATTCCTCCTTGATTCCTGCTTGGGCCATGAAATCTTCTGACGGCCATTCACAAGGCCGCACTTGAGCATCCCTCGGTGGTTCATCGTCCGGCTCACGCATTGCGGGCCTGGGTCCTTGCTTCCTTGAAGAACCACCTTGGTACATTTTCCTAAACATATTTCCTCCTCTGAAAAATTTCTGAAATTTTTAGTAACTTCAAAATAAAAGTGAACCAAACTCAACAAAATTGATAACAACTACTCCCACAAGTGCCTAGAGGCCATATCATGCGTTAAAACTACTTTTGACCACATAAATTTGACATGCAAGCTCAAGAACAGGGTCACCTAAGCAGCAAAAATTTGCAATAAATAAAGCACTAGAACAAAAACTAATTAGACCATTAGAGGAGTCACATACCAAAGAACAATCCCCCAAAGAAGTTTTGTGAATGGAGCTTTGAGCTAGGAGATCAAAAATGGCAGCAAGATGAGCTAGAACTCGTGCTTGAGCTGGTTAGTGATTTTTTTGGGAGGAAGAAGGAGTGTGTGGTGGCTGGAATAAGTAGAGGGGAGCCACCATGGGCCCACGAGGCAGGGGGCGCGCCCTGGACCCTCGTGGCCAGGTGCTGGCTCCCCCTGATGTGTTCTCAGTGCCAGATATTCTCAAATATTCCAGAAAAAATCATATTCAAATTTCAGGGCATTTGGAGAACTTTTATTTTCGGGGTATTTTTTATTGCATGGATAATTCAGAAAACTAACAGAAATTACTATTTTTGCTTTATTTAATATAAATAACAGAAATTAAAAGGGAAATTTTTGTTTTTGCCACTCTAGATTTTGCCAATTTTCCTTATGCCACTCTAGATTTTGACATTTCACTTTTGCCATTCTTAGTTTTTGACAATTATCACAATTGCCATTCCCGTGGCAAAAGCAAAATGTTGAGAGTGGCAATTGTGATAATTGTCAAAAGCTAAGAGTGGCAAAAATGAAATAAAATTATTTTGCTTTTGCCACAGAATGGCAATTGTGATAATTGTCAAAATCTAAGAGTGGCAAAAGTGAAATGTCAAAATCTAGAGTGGCGTAAGAAAAATTGGCAAAATCTAGAGTGGCAAAAACAAAATTTTCCCAAAGTAAAAAGAGGGTACAGAGAGTTGTGTTTTCTAAATTCACCCATCTCATGCTCATCAAAAGGAACCCACTAACAAGGTTGATCAAGTCTTGTTAATGAACTCATTCCAAATTGTATGAAACTGGAGAATTTTCGAATAACACTAGGTTACCTCAACGGTGATATGCACGTCCCCAATAATAAGAATATCATATTTCTTCTTGAAAGTAGGAAGAGGAAATTCAAAACCTCCAAAAATAATTGTTGAAATTTTTCCAATAGAATTGATACTGTGGACTTGAGGTTGTTTTCTCGGAAAGTGTACCATATGCTCATTACCATTAACATGAAAAGTGACATTGCCTTTGGTGCAATCAATAACAGCCCCTGCAGTATTCAAAAAGGGTCTTCTAAGAATAATAGACATACTATCATCCTCGGGAATATCAAGAATAACAAAGTCTGTTAAAATAGTAACGTTTGCAACCACAATAGGCACATCCTCATAAATACCGACAGGTATAGCAGTTGATTTATCAGCCATTTGCAAAGATATTTCAATAGGTGTCAACTTATTCAAATCAAGTCTACGATATAAAGAGAGAGGCATAACACTAACACCGGCTCCAAGATCACATAAAGCAGTTTTTAACATAGTTTCTTTTAATGGAGCATGGTATAGTAGGTACTCCTGGATCTCCAAGTTTCTTCGGTATTCCACCCTTAAAAGTATAATTAGCAAGCATGGTGGAAATTTCAGCTTCCGGTATCTTTCTTTTATTTGTAACAATATCTTTCATATACTTAGCATAAGGATTCATTTTAAGCATATCAGTCAAATGCATATGCAAAAAGATAGGTCTAATCATTTCAGCAAAGCGCTCAAAATCCTCATCATCCTTTTTCTTGGATGGTTTAGGAGGAAAAGGCATGGGTTTCTGAACCCATGGTTCTCTTTCTTTACCGTGCTTCCTAGCAACAAAGTCTCTCTTATCATAACGTTGATTCTTTGATTGTGGGTTATCAAGATCAACAACACGTTCAATCTCTACATCATTATCATTGCTAGGTTGATAGAGGCTAAGGTGTCCCGATGTTTTGATGAGATGGTGGCTATCGTTTTCTGTGGGAGTCGACCTTGACGATCCGACTACGAACGTGCGAGACGTCGCGCCTTAGCAATCGCTAAACCAACTTCCGAGGGTTATTGACCACGCCGGAGCACGATCAACCTGACCACGAGGGTCTGTTTCCTGCGAGCAAACGAAGAACAAGCAAGAAACTGAGATTGCAATCGGGATATTGCGAATATAAGATGAAAGCTTTATTGATCAAGGTGGGGTTCTGTGACGTCTTGGTCTGGTCGTTGGACACAAACGAAGTACGCGAAGTTGCAGCTATGGCGAACTTTTAATCTAAACAAAACCCAAAGTCTAAACGACGCCCTAAGGGCTGTATATATGGAGGAAGAGGGGGGAATTTCGTGGCCCTTGAGGGTGGGGTCCGAAATCAACCCTAACTCTTGTTTCCCACACATACGGACTCTAAAAATAGCCTATACTTAAGTATTTCGAAATTACATGGGCCTGGCCATTTAATAAGGTGACGCAGCACCTAGAATAGCCTATGGACGAATATTATGAAGTGGCATCTTGTATATTTCGTCCAAGGCTTCATGCACTCCTTATGGCGGCTTCAAAGTCCTGAAATCATCACTTGTAACTCCGTTCTTGATCCCCTTGCGCATGCCATCAACTCCATGCGTGTTCTTGCTCCAATGTTCATCCTTCTCCAAGCTAGGCCCTTCATTTGTAAGCAAAACAAATGTATCCGATTTAGGCAGCATCATAATCTCATGAACATTAGAATCATTACCAAGAAACGAAAGTACCTGGTAATTTAATTGGCGTGCGCGAGCTCTAGTAATTGGTCCAGTATATGTAACAATAGGGGTTGTGGGTGTAACAATGGTATTGATGTCCTCATCATCCTCCCCTTCTTGAAATGAAGTCGTCCTCGACGGAAGCGCATCTTCCTCACCCAAATAAGGCTTCAAATCTGCAATGTTAAAAGTGGGACTAACCCCAAAATCTACAGGTAGCTCAAGTTTATATGCATTATCATTTATTTTCTCTAACACCTTAAAAGGACCATCAGCACGTGGCATTAGCTTTGATTTGCGCAGATTAGGAAATCTATCTTTACGCAAATGTAACCAAACAAGATCTCCAGGCGCAAACACAACATGTTTTCTACCCTTATCTCCTGCAAGTTTATATTTAGTATTCATACGCTCAAGGTTTCCTTAGTTAATGCATGCATTTTTAAAATCAATTCAGAGCGTTCTTTAGCATCAAAATTAACCTTCTCTGAAGATGGAAGAGGCAACAAATCAATAGGTGCATGAGGTAGGAAACCATACACAATTTCAAAAGGTGATGAGGACATGACTACCTTGGATACGACCAAAAATATTGCATACATGCATATTTGTCAGGTGATTTCTAATGCAAACTATTCAATAATCTATTTATGTTATCCAGAACAAAAATACTTCACACACTTTTGTGTTTTGTCTAATTGCAGGTGTATGGGACATTTGTACAATCTACATATGAAGACAAGGGAAAAGGAGAAGTTTAGGTTGTGTTCAAAAAGTCCTCTCACGTCACTTTTGGGCCAAGAGAAGATAGAGTCCAAGTCTCTCACGTTTTGGATTCAGATTCGGAGTGCACAGACATACCTGACTCAAAACGCCAACAACTTTTTCATACGGACTCCGAATTGGGTGATTCTTTTTTTGTTGGAAACTAGATTTCGTGCTCTTTCCAACCCAATTGGATTCACCTTCAAATTCATCCGGAGCGTTGAGTTACGGACGAAACAATCTGACGTTGCAGCAGAATCCGAGTCAAACTACAAGCCCAAAGGTGTTGCATCACCTCCACTTGGGCCCATGAGCCTTGTACGACCTAGGGTTAGTTTTAGGCTGCCTTGGGACGTCCTCCCACCTCCTTGGCCGCCACCCCTTGCTCCTATATAAGTAGATCCATCTAGTAGCTTTTTCCTTGGGATTTGTTTAGTTAAAAGTTAGCCATTGCAACTTCGTGTACTTCGTTTGTGTCCAACGACCAGACCAAGACCGCTTCCGGATCCCCACCATTATCAATACTTCATATATATTTGCGATATTCAGATTGCTTTATCATATTCTTGCTCGTTCTTCGATTGCTTGCAGGAATAGACCTTCGTGGTCAGGCTGACCGTGCTTCCAGCATCGTCAGTAACCTCAGGAGATTGGTTTAGCGGTTGCTAAGGCGCAACGTCGTGCACGTTTGTAGTCGGATCGTCAAAGTCGTCTCCACCAAATCGATAGTTATCATCTCATCGAAAGATCGGGACACCTTAGACTCTAATCCAAAACGTGAGAGAC
Organism: Triticum urartu; assembly: GCF_056163025.1. NCBI lineage: Eukaryota > Viridiplantae > Streptophyta > Magnoliopsida > Poales > Poaceae > Triticum > Triticum urartu. The sequence goes on from NC_141879.1 coordinate 376,223,180, forward strand.
TTGGACTCTATCTTCTCTTGGCCCAAAAGTGACGTGAGAGGACTTTTTGAACACAACCTAAACTTCTCCTTTTCCCTTGTCTTCATATGTGGATTGTACAAATGTCCCATACACCTGCAATTAGACAAAACACAAAAGTGTGTGAAGTATTTTTGTTCTGGATAACATAAATAGATTATTGAATAGTTTGCATTAGAAATCACCTGACAAATATGCATGTATGCAATATTTTTGGTCGTATCCAAGGTAGTCATGTCCTCATCAAAAGGGCACATCTTAGTAGTAGAATGCAATGAGCGATTATAAGAAAATTCAATATGAGGCAAGCATTCTTCCCACATTTTCTTGTTATTCTTCAAAACAGCCCTAAGCATAGTAGACAATGTTCTATTGACTACTTCAGTTTGTCCATCAGTTTGGGGGTGACAAGTAGTACTAAAAAGCAGCTTAGTCCCCAACTTAGCCCATAAACATCTCCAAAAGTGGCTAAGAAATTCAGTATCACGATCTGAAATAATAGTATTTGGCACACCATGTAAGCGAATAATTTCACGAAAGAACAAATCAGCAACATTAACAGCATCATCGCTTTTATGACATGGTATAAAGTGTGCCATTTTCGAGAACCTATCCACGACAACAAATATGCTATCCCTCCCCTTCTTTGTTCGAGGTAAACCTAAAACAAAGTCCATAGATATATCCTCCCAAGGAACACCAGGTACTGGCAAAAGGCATATATAAACCATGAGGATTGAGTCGTGACTTAGCTCTTTGACATGTAGTGCAGCGAGCAACAAAACGCTCAACATCCCGTCTCATCTTTGGCCAAAAGAAATGTGTAGCAAGTATATCTTCTGTCTTCTTGACGCCAAAGTGTCCCATTAATCCTCCTCCATGCGCCTCCTGCAACAACAAAAGACGAACGAAGCTAGCTGGAATGCATAGCTTGTTAGCACGAAACACAAATCCATCGTTAAGAACGAACTTGTTCCAAGTTCTCCCTTCCTTACAATTCTGCAATACATCTTTAAATTCAGCATCATGAACATATTGGTCTTTGATGGTCTCCAAACCAAATATTTTAAAGTCAAGTTGTGAAAGCATAGTATAACGACGAGACAAGGCATCAACAATAACATTTTCTTTACCCTTCTTGTGTTTAATGACATAAGGGAAAGTCTCAATGAATTCAACCCATTTAGCATGTCTACGGTTCAGTTTTGCTTGACTTTTAATGTGTTTCAAAGATTCATGATCAGAATGTATAACAAATTCCTTGGGCCATAAATAATGTTGCCATGTTTCTAAGGTCCGAACAAGAGCATATAATTCTTTATCATAAGTAGAATAGTTCAGACTAGGCCCACTCAATTTTTCAGAAAAGTATGCAACAGGTTTTCCATCTTGTAATAACACACCTCCTAATCCAATTCCACTAGCATCACATTCAAGCTCAAAAGTCTTATTGAAATTAGGAAGTTGGAGTAAAGGAGCATGTGTCAACTTATCTTTCAAAACCGTGAAGGCTTCTTCCTGTGCGGTACCCCAAACAAAAGGCACATCCTTCTTTGTAAGCTCGTTGAGAGGTGCAGCAATGGTGCTGAAATCTCTCACAAAACGCCTATAGAAACCAGCGAGGCCAAGGAAACTCCTCACTTGTGTGACCGTTTTGGGCTGCGGCCAACTCTCAATAGCTTCAATCTTGGCTTTATCAACTTCAATTCCCTGTGGAGTAACAACATAGCCAAGAAAAGATACTCGGTCGGTGCAAAAGGTGCACTTTCCAAGGTTTCCAAACAAACGTGCATCACGTAGAGCAATAAAAACAGCACATAAATGTTCCAAATGTTCCTCCAAAGATTTGCTATAAATCAATATGTCATCAAAGTAAACTACCACAAATCGTCCAATGAAAGCACGTAAAACTTCGTTCATTAACCTCATGAAAGTACTAGGTGCATTAGTTAACCCAAAAGGCATGACTAACCACTCATATAATCCAAACTTAGTTTTAAATGCTGTTTTCCATTCATCACCCAATTTCATACGAATTTGATGGTATCCACTACGCAAATCAACTTTGGAGAATATTGTAGAGCCACTCAATTCATCAAGCATATCATCTAGCCTAGGAATAGGATGACGATAACGAATAGTAATATTATTAATGCCTCTACAATCAACGCACATATGCGACGTACCATCCTTTTTCGGCACTAAAATGATAGGAACAGCACAAGGACTAAGGGATTCGCGTATATAACCTTTGTCGAGCAGTTCTTGTACTTGACGCATAATCTCCTTCGTCTCCTCTGGATTGGTACGGTATGGTGCACGGTTGGGTAGCGAAGCACCGGGAATTAAGTCAATTTGATGCTCAATCCCTCGAATAGGTGGTAATCCCGGTGGCACGTCTTGTGGAAAGACGTCAGTGAACTCCTGCAAAATGTTAGTGACAGCAGGGGGCAAAGAGGAAGGCACGTCCTCGAATGAAAATAATGCCTCTTTGCACACAAAAGCATAGCAAACAGATGTGCTGAAATCTAGCTCATCAATATCAGATTTGGTGGCAAGTAAACATGCACTTTTCAATTTAATTTCAGAAACAACAGTAGATGGTTTATTATTAGGCTTCATTTGGTGCTCAAATTCTTTTGCCACAATCTGATTTTCACTCTTATTTGTAAGCAAAACAAATGTATCCAATTTAGGCAGCATCATAATCTCATGAACATTAGAATCATTACCAAGAAACGAAAGTACCTGGTAATTTAATTGGCGTGCGCGAGCTCTAGTAATTGGTCCAGTATATGTAACAATAGGGGCTGTGGGTGTAACAATGGTATTGATGTCCTCATCGTAGGTTGATCATCAACATGAATATTATCTTTAACATTATCACTAGGTTCATGTTCATTACTAGATTGTGTTTTAGCATCAGAAATAGAAATATCGTTGGGATTCTCAGGTGTGTCAACAACAGGTTCACTAGAAGCATGCAAAGTCCTATCATTTTTCTTTCTCTTCCTTTTAGAAGGACTAGGTGCATCTATAGTAGTTCTCTGAGAATCTTGCTCAATTCTCTTAGGATGGCCCTCAGGATACAAAGGTTCCTGAGTCATTTTACCACCTCTAGTCATAACTCTAACAGCATTATCATTTTTCTTATTATTTAGTTCATTGAGCAAATCATTCTGAGCTTTAAGTACTTGTTCTACTTGAGTGGTAACCATAGAAGCATGTTTACTAATAAGTTTAAGTTCACCTTTAACATTAGCCGTATAATCACCCAAGTGTTCAAGCATATCAGCATTGTGTTTCAATTGTCTACCAACATAAGCATTGAAGTTTTCTTGTTTAACCATAAAGTCATCAAATTCATCTAAGCATTGGCTAGTAGACTTATTACAAGGAATATCACCTTCATCAAATCTATAGAGAGAATTTACCTTTACTACCTGTGTCGGGTTATCGAGACCATGTGTTTCTTCAATAGGTGATGAATTAAGGCCATGTATTTCTTCAACAGGAGGTAAATTCTTAACATCTTCAGCTTTTATACCTTTTTCTTTCATAGATTTCTTTGCCTCTTGCATATCTTCAGGACTGAGAAATAGAATACCCCTTTTCTCCAGAGTTGGCTTAGGAGTTGGTTCAGGAAGTGTCCAATTATTTTCATTGGTAAACATATTATTCAATAGAATTTCAGCTTGATCAACTATTCTTTCCCTGAAAACACAACCAACACAACTATCCAGGTGGTCTCTGGAAGCATTGGTTAGTCCATTATAAAAGATATCAAGTATTTCATTTTTCTTGAGAAGATGATCAGGCAAAGCATTAAGTAATTGGAGAAGCCTACCCCAAGCTTGTGGGAGATTCTCTTCTTCAATTTGCACAAAATTATATATTTCCCTTAAAGCAGCTTGTTTCTTATGAGCGGGGAAATATTTAGCAGAGAAGTAGTAAATCATATCCTGGGGATTACGCACACAACCAGGATCAAGAGAATTAAACCATATCTTAGCATCACCCTTTAATGAGAATGGAAATAATTTAAGGATATAATAGTAGCGAGTTTTCTCATCATTAGTGAACAGGGTAGCTATATCATTTAATTTAGTAAGATGTGCCACAACAGTTTCAGATTCATAGCCATAGAAAGGATCAGATTGAACCAAAGTAATTATATCAGGATCAACTGAGAAATCATAATCCTTATCAGTAATAAAGATAGGTGAAGTAGCATAAGCAGGATCATATTTCATTCTAGCATTCAGAGATTTTTCCTTCAGCTTAGCTAATAGTTTCTTAAGATCACTTCTAGCATTGCAGGCAAGAAAGTCTCTAGCAGTTTATTCATCCATAACATAACCCTCAAGCACAACAAGCAATTCATATCTAGGGGGAGAATCTTCATCATCACTTTCATTAATATTATCAGTTTCAATAATTCCATTCTCTCTAGCCCGAGCAAGTTGTTCATCAAGAAATTCACCAAGTGGCACAGTAGTATCAAGCATAGAAGTAGTTTCATCATAAGTATCATGCAAAGCAGAAGTGACATCATCAATAACATGCGACATATCAGAATTAATAGCAGAAGCAGGTTTAGGTGTCGCAAGCTTACTCAAAACAGAAGGTGAATCAAGTGCAAGGCTAGATGGTAGTTCCTTACCTCCCCTCGTAGTTGAGGGAAAAATCTTGATTCTTTGATCTTTTCAAGTTCTTCATAATGATAAGAAGATATGAATCCCAAGTGACTCAAAGAATAGAGCTATGCTCCCTGGTAACGGAGCCAGAAAATGGGCTTGATAACCCACAAGTATAGGGGATCGCAACAGTTTTCGAGGGTAGAGTATTCAACCCAAATTTATTGATTCAACACAAGGGGAGCCAAAAAATATTCTCAAGTATTTGCAGCTGAGTTGTCAATTCAACCACACCTGGAAACTTAATATCCGCAGCAAGGTATTTAGTAGCAAAGTAATATGATAATAGTGGTAACGGTGGCAAAAAGTAATGTTTTGGGGTTTTGTAGTGATCGTAACAGTAGCAGCGGGAAAGTAAATAAGCGAAGAATAATATATGGAAAAGCTCTTAGGCATTGGATCGGTGATGGAGAATTATGTCGGATGCGATTATTCATGCAACAGTTATAACATAGGGTGACACGGAACTAGCTCCAGTTCATCAATGTAATGTAGGCATGTATTCCGAATATAGTCATACATGCTTATGGAAAAGAACTTGCATGACATCTTTTGTCCTACCCTCCCGTGGAAGTGGGGTCCTATTGGAAACTAAGGGATATTAAGGCCTCCTTTTAATAGAGTACCGGACCAAAGCATTAACACATAGTGAATACATGAACTCCTCAAACTACGGTCATCATCGGTAACTATCCCGATTATTGTCACTTCAGGGTTAACGGATCATAACACATAATAGGTGACTATAGACTTGCAAGATAGGATCAAGAACTCTCATATATTGATGAAAACATAATAGGTTCAGATCTGAAATCATGGCGCTTGGGCCCTAGTGACAAGCATTAAGCATAGCAAAGTCATAGCAACATCAATCGCGGAACATAGTGGATACTAGGGATCAAACCCTAAGAAAACTGACTTGATTACATGATAAATCTCATCCAACCCATCACCGTCCAGCAAGCCTACGATGGAATTACTCACGCACGACGGTGGGCATAATGAAATTGGTGATGGAGGAAGGTTGATGATGATGGCGACGGATTCCCCTCTCCGGAGCCTCAAATGGACTCCAGATCATCCCTTCGAAGAGAGTTTAGGGCTTGGCGGCGGCTCCGTATCGTAAAACGCGATGAATCCTTCTCTTTGATTTTTTTCTCCCTGAACACGAATATATGGAGTTGGAGTTGAGGTCGCTGGAGCGTCAGGGGGCCCACGAGGCAGGGGGGCGCGCCCCCACCCTTGTGGACAGGGTGTAGGCCCCCTGACGTGGATTCTTCTTCTAGTATTTTTAATATATTCCAAATGATCTTCGTTGATTTTTAGGTCATTCCGAGAACTTTTATTTCTGCACAAAAATAACACCATGGCAATTCTGCTGAAAACAACGTTAGTCCGGGTTAGCTCCATTCAAATCATGCAAGTTAGAGTCCAAAACAAGGGCAAAAGTGTTTGGAAAAGTAGATACGACGGAGACGTATCAAGCGGCATCAACATGCCATGGTAAAAATGTTGTCCCATTTGGGGCAGGTTTGGGTATAAGCTTCTCACAAACCTTAGCTTCTCATGACAGGCATGATGGTTTCAGTAGGGAACGTACCACCTTTGGGGACGAAACGATATCCGTTGCCTCTTATTGCTTTCAAAATTTTTCGAGTGTCAACATAGAACAACAGGAGTGTTGTGTTCAATTTTGGAATTTTTCGGGGTTCGTTTGGACATTTTTATACATTAACTGGGTTTTCCAGACATTTCATGTGCATAATTGAAATTTGAACTACATGCACATTCTCCAGTGCATATAAACTGGTTGAAAAATCAAATATGTGTCCTTGGTTGCATGCTTAGGTCCCATGCAAGAAATGGGAATGAATTTCAAATACCAGGGCACTGTTGATTGCTGACAAAAGATTAAGATACATCATTTTTAAATTCTAGTAAATCCAAAACTCGTCTGAAATTCATGAAACTTGGCATGCTATCATGGAGCGGCATCAACATGTCGTAAATTTTTTGTCCCATTTGGGGTAGGTTTGGGTATAAGCTTCTCACAAACCTTAGCTTCTCACAATAAGCATGATGGTTTCAGTAGGGAACGTGCCACCTTTGGGGACGAAATGATATCCGTTACCTCTTATTGCTTTCAAAATTTTTGTAGTGCCAACATAGAGCAACATGAGTGTTGTGTTTACTTTTGGAATTTTTCGGGGTTCGTTTGGATATTTTTATACATTAACTGGGTTTTCTAGGCATTTCATGTGCATAATTCAAATTTGAACCACATGCACAAGCTCCAGTGCGTATAAATTGCTTGAAAAATCAAATCTGTGTCCTTTGGGGCATGCTTAGGTCCCATGCAAGAAATGGGAATGAATTTCAAACACCAGGGCACTGTTGATTGCCTGCAAAACGTTGAGATACTTTGTTTTCAAATTCTAGTAAATCCAAAACTCGTCCAAAATTCATGAAACTTGGCATGCTATAATGGAATGCACCCGACATGCTGTGGTATTTTTCGTGTCTATTTTGAGAGAAGGCGCACTTGAATAACATCCAACAAAGGCATTTTGAAACAAATAGTTGCCACTATAACATCTCAAACGTTTTGTATAATTTAAATTGTCTGTGTTTTGTTAACCATTCACGTGACGCCACGCCTCACTCTTTTAATGGCTAGGAGGTGCCGTGCGGACAGGTGCTTGAGTGCTTGACTAAATGGAAGGCGTGTCGACAGCTTCCCCAGGAAGCCAAGAGAAAATGTGCCGAGCAAGATTTCTGCAGCTCTTGATCGCAAACGTTTTAGATAGAACACCTGTATGCAAAGTGAGAGCTATGGTCTTCCCCCTTAAGTCAAGGGAAAATCCGCAGCGCAGGATTTGTGCATCCCTTCAACGCAAACGGTTGTTTTGGATGACCTGTGTGCAACCACGTATAAACAATTTGGTAAGATTTGCATCTGTCGTATTGGGTATGTTGCCATTTGTCAAACTGGAAATATTGACATTTGTTGATCTAGTAACGTTGCCATTTGTCAATCCTTGTAACTCTGCGATTTGTTAAAATATGCAGCTAGAAATCACTAGCACTATCTAATTTTTGCAAATAAAATTCAGTAATTAAGCATAGATTTCATTCATAGATTAAGTAGTCGTTCTTAACTTATACAAATAGTTCAACTATATATACTAGCTAATTTTAAGTATGTTGTACTGTTTGACCACACATCCATAGTTAGATGAACTGAACAAACTAGCCCCTAAATACTACTACTACCACGGAGGGGCTTTGTGCTACTTCCGGCAGCCTCTCCTCTGCCGAGCGCGCTCAGTAAGAGGTAGAGGAGGAGGAGGAGCCTACCGACGAGCTGGAGAAATGCAATATGGTGCCTACCGCTGCTGCACGTTCAGCGATGCTCGCTAGCTCGAACACCCACTGCCGCTCCAGACGATCCCTCTCGAAGCGGCCGGACTGCTCGTAGATCTCCTGATTCCTCACCTCTACGTCGGTGTGTGCTGCGGCCACGGCTGTGGTAAGGCTCTTTGCGTGCTCGACGAGGCACTCCTCCTCCTCCTCCCGCAGGAACTCGATGTAGCGCGCAAGGTCGCTGACGCACGTGCGGGCCTCCACCTCCGCCTCCCTCCTTCGGGCGGCGGTGGCGGAGCAGGTGATGATCTAGGCGGTCGACGGTGGGCTGGCGACTATGGCAGCCGACGATTGGGTGGCGGCCACGACCACCACCTCCCGCCTTCGGGACGCGCTGGCGGAGCGGGTGATGGCCACGGTGGCCGGCAGTAGGGTGGCGGCCACGACGGCCACCTCCCACCTTTGGGCCGCGGCGGCGGAGCGGGAGATGGCCCTGGCTTTCGACGGTGGTGTGGCGACAAAGATGGCCGGCAACAGCTGCCGACGGGTAGCGGCGGCGGAGCGTGTGGTGGGTGTTCCACGCACACCCAACAGGGACGCCACACACATTACACTACACCGGGGACTGCGCCGCCACCGCGGTGTAGCCTCCCAACTGGAGCTGTCCTCTAATGATGGCAGAGTGGCTAAGCGACGACGATGGACCGGTGCCATTGGCGATTGTGGGAGAAGCACACGAGATAAGCTATAGGGAGGGAGGGGAAATGCGACGCAGGACTCGCCGGTCGTGAGGGTTTTTATAGCAGGCCGATAAGCATTGGGATTTTGGGGATTTCACCGAGTCAGGCGGGAAGCTTGCGCGGGAACCTGCGAGGTTGCGCGGGAATGGGCTCACCGACGATTCATTGGCGCCACCGTTTGGCCAAAAGAATGCCTCCACGTGCTGCGCAAGCTTGCGCTGTAAGCCGTCTGCGGCAGCGGGGTGACAAGACGTGTGAGAGGAGGACGAAAGGACACGTACACATACAGTTAATACAAAAAATGTTTGCAATTTAATTACTTACTATACCCCCGTCCTGCTTTATAAGTAGGATTTAACTAATAAAATATGAATGCATGTCGCCAAAGATTATATCGTTGGAGTCGTATTTGAACATAGTTTCCAGCTATACAATTTTTGTAATATGCATTAACACTTTTTGGTTAAATTTAAGGTTATATACCAGCAAGCGTTTGCCCGCAACACACACGGCTTATTCCATCACAAACAACTTGGATGGATCAACTGTATGCCACGTATCACACACTGTCATGGTATTCTCATGGGGGGCCAGCGAGGCGACAGATGCCACAGGGTGTCTTAGTGTGAGAGCAAGAATGCTGCCGGAATATCCAGGGATGGGTATGTGAGTATCACACGGTAGTTTACCTAGGTTCGGGGCTCTCCGGAGAGATAATACCCCTACTCCTGCATGTCTAAGTATATGTGGTATATCTGGTACAGAATGCTTCTGGAGCTATATATGAGATCAGTGCTATGGGCACCTGATTTTGTATATATGCGGGTGGCCGGATGGGCATGCAAGCTCTAGTGGCCGGATGGCATATGGCTTCCTAAATGGGCCTGTGCCCATGGGCATGTATGCATGCGTGAGTGAGTGGAGTTGTGGATGGATGGATGTGTGCCTTATATAGGCATGGCTAGCTTAGCATGTAAGCTATGTGGTGGCATGGGAACAAGGGGTATGGTGGGGTGTCATGCTTGTCTCCTGGGTCACTTCATAAATAGTGCCCAGGGACAAGTGACACTATACATGATAACATGAGGTGACACGTGAACAATGTTCATGTACAGCCGTCTTGTCGGTGTCGGGTCGGTGCAGCGACGGACTCCGCGCAGCAGGCCGAGTAGAGTAGCCGGCCAGAGGAGTAGGCCGGGTGACGAGTCGGCCCGGGCAGACGGACAGGGGGGCGTCTGGGGCGGCCCGAGCAGTCGGACTGAGGGGCTTTTGCTAGCCCCGATGTCTTGAAATATTATCTTGCTATCTTCGGGGTACCCGTGGTCAATTACTCTGATAGTAGCCCCTGAGCCTCCGGGCAACTTGGCAAAGTTGGGCGGAGGTTTTTTAGCGGATGTTGATGTAGAAGATGTCGATGACGGCCGGCTGCGGACCGCAGCCGGCACGGCCTGCTTTCGGCGGAGGCGCACAAGCGCACCCACTGGGTGTAGCCTCCGAGCGAGGAGGGGGGGTTCCCCACGGAAATGATCATGCAAAAGACAACGTTAGTCCACGCAGATATATCAAATATTTGCTTTTAGCATTGCAAGTTTTATGCGGAGGGTGTCGACTCAGTTTCGTCCAAGCCCCTTTAATCCTTTTCATGTTCCCTCCGCTCTTTGGCTTGTGCTCTCGCTTGCCGGACAGCCACTCTGTGGTCTATGGCTGAGAGTGGGCCACGAAGTGGAGTGTACAGTACTCAGACTCTGGGAGCAGATTCGACCGAGTAGATACTCGTAAAGGAAACAGCCGGGTCGCCCGAACCGTTTTTCTTCTTGGACGTTTTTCGCGTGGGTGGCCTCCAGCATTCACTCTTGCTAGTCGGACAGCCGCTCTGCGGTTTGTGACTAAGAGTTGGCCTTTGGTACCGCGCACGCTACTAAGCCGTCTGCAGAAACTAACATCTCAGGCCATCAAGGACTTAGTGAAATCTCTAAGTCCCTGAAATCAGCATTAACGAATGCACCACTTTGCAAGCTTGTGCTAGTCACCACACACATCACAAAAATACATGGATAGCACCTCTGTAAAGATGAAAAAGCATATAACACAACTCATGTAGAGCTTAGGGGCATATCATGCACACATTAATCATGGCAAAAATGACAAAAGGCTATTTGGTGCAGCAGATCTGACAATTATCTCAAATAGCTCTCTTCCAACAGCATTTCGGGCATCGAGATGAGCTCAAATGAAAATGATGCAATGACATGAAATGATGTGCTCTCTGAGACGAACATTTTGATATGCTACACGCCCAAAACGGAGCTACGGATGCGGAGATATAGCATGATGAAAAATGCAAATTATTAGGGTTTCGGGCAAGATTAGGTCAACCTCAGATCCAGATCTGGATCCGGATCATGCACGCTTTACGAGGAACGCCGGAACAGGAGCTTGAGGTCACCGGATTTCGCGAGGGAGGTCGCCGGAGTTCGTACGTAGCCGGACTTGGGGAGCTCCAGCCGAGGTCGCCGGACTTGCGGTGGCGCGGAGGAGCTCGAGGGCGGCGTGGAGGCGGCGCCGGCGCGGCGATGGCGGGTGGCGGCGAGCTCGGCAGCGGGGGATGGAGCGGCTCCGGTGGAGGACCTCGCCAGCATGGGCGGCGCGGGTCCGCGGGCGAGGGAGAGGCGCGGGGCGGCGCTGTAGCAGGTGGGCTCGGGGGGCCCGATCCGGGCTCAACTGGGCCGGCGGCGGAGGGAGGCGGCCGGGCGAATGGGGAGGCACCACGTGGCGGCGGCGGCGCGGGTCGGACACGTCCGGCCCGACGATTTTTGTCCGGCGGCGGAGAGGGAGCGGGGCTAGGGTTAGGGATCCGGAATTTTCGGGGGAGTGCACCTATTTATAGATAGAGGGAGCTAGGAGAGTCCAAATGAGGTGCGGTTTTCGGCCACGCGATCGTGATCGAACACTCTAGATGATGGAGAGGGTTTTGGTGGGTTTTGGGCCAAATTGGAGGGGTGTTGGGCTGCAACACACACGAGGCCTTCTCGGTCCCTTAGTTAACCGTTGGAGTATCAAACGAAGTCCAAATGGTACGAAACTTGACAGGCGGTCTACCGGTAGTAAACCAAGGCCGCTTGGCAAGTCTCGGTCCAATCCGGAAATGTTTAACCCCCACACACGAAAGGAAGGTAGAAAGGACCACCGGAGGAGATAGGAGCGCCGGAATGCAAAACAGACAACGGGGAAAATGCTCAGATGCATGAGACGAACACGTATGCAAATGCGATGCACATGATGACATGATATGAGATGCATGACAATGACAACAACACACGGAGACAAAAACCCGAACCTGAGGAAATAAAATAACTTAGCACCGGAAACGGCAAGAGTTGGAGTACATATAAGGTAAATTACATCCGGGGTGTTACAACACTCCACCACTACGAAAGGATCTCGTCCCGAGATCTAGGACTTGAAGAACGCCGGGTACTCAGAACGGAGGTGATCCTCGCGTTCCCAGGTGGCTTCACGGTCGGAATGGTGTGACCACTTGACTTTGAGGAATTTGATTGACTTATTGCGAGTCTTGCATTCAGTCTCTTCAAGAATAGCAACGGGGTGCTCACGATAAGAGAGATCTTCTTGGAGATCAATGTCTTCGAAGTTGACGGTGCGGTCAGGAGTCTTGAAGCACTTGCGGAGCTAAGAGACATGGAACACGTCGTGCACATTTGCAAAGTTTGAAGGAAGCTCGAGTTGATTGGCGAGATCGCCTCTCTTGCTGACGATCTTGAAAGGACCCACGTATCTAGGGGCAAGCTTCCCTTTGATACCGAAGCGACGAGTACCTTTCATTGGAGAGACGCGGAGGTAAACATGATCTTCGATCTCGAAAGCCAAATCATGATGCTTACTATCATAGTAGCTCTTCTGGCGCGATTGCGCTGCTATGAGATTATCACGATTGACTTTGCACATCTCCTCTGCCTCTGTGAGTAAGTCATTTCCAAGAAGTTGACGTTCACCGGTTTCAGACCAGTTGAGTGGAGTACGGCACTTCCTGACATACATAATTTCGAATGGTGCCTTGCCCGAACTTGCTTGAAAACTGTTGTTGTAGGAGAATTCGGCATATGGAAGACAATCTTCCCACTTCATGCTGAAAGAGATCACACAAGCCCTGAGCATATCTTCAAGAATCTGATTGACATGCTCGACTTGACCGCTAGTTTGAGGATGGAAAGCTGTGCTGAAGCGGATGTTGGTGCCCATGGCCTTCTGAAAAGACTCCCAAAACTTGGAGGTAAAGATGCTGCCACGGTCTGAAGAGATCACCCGTGGAATGCCGTGCAGCGAGACAATCCGAGAGGTATACAGCTCCGCCAATTGAGCTGCAGTGATTGACTCTTTCATAGGCAGAAAGTGAGCCACTTTAGTGAGTTTGTCGATGACAACGAATATAGCATCATTGCCACGCTTGGACTTTGGAAACCCAGTCATGAAGTCCATCTCAATGTGGTCAAACTTCCATTCTGGAATGGCAAGAGGTTGGAGGAGACCAGCTGGCCTTTGGTGTTCTGCCTTCACTCTTCTGCAGACATCACACTCATTCACGAACTTAGCAATCTCGCGCTTCATTCGAGTCCACCAATAAGCCTGCTTGAGGTCCTGATACATCTTCGTACTCCCAGGGTGGATGGAGAGGAGTGAATTGTGAGCCTCGTTCATGATAACTTTACGAAGATCACCTTTGGGCACAACAATACGATCCTCGAAGAAGAGAGTATCCTTGTCATCAAGGCGGTAGCACTTGTACTTGGGTTGACTCTTGGCAATCCCAATCTTCACCTTCTTCACCACAGCATCAAGAAGTTGAGCCTCGCGAATCTGGTCTTCCAAAGTAGGAGAGACTTGAAGGTTGGCGAGGAAACCTTGAGGAACAACTTGCAAATTGAGTTTGCAGAAAGCTTCACAAAGCTCGGGTTGATAAGGCTTGAGAATCAGACTGTTGCAGTAAGCCTTCCTGCTCAATGCGTCAGCAATCACATTGGCCTTGCCTGGAGTATACTCGATACTCGGATTATACTCTTGAATCATTTCGACCCAACGAGTCTGCCTGAGGTTGAGATTAGGCTGAGTGAAGATGTACTTGAGACTCTTGTGGTCAGTGAAGATGTCCACTTTTCTTCCCAATAAGAGATGTCTCCAAGTCAAAAGAGCATGCACAACTGCCGCCAACTCGAGGCCATGAGTTGGGTAGTTCTTCTCGTTGGGCTTCAACTGGCGAGAGGTATAAGCCACAACTTTCTTCTCTTGCATCAACACTGCACCAAGACCTTGAAGAGAGGCATCGCAGAAGACCTCGAACGGTTTGGATTCATCAGGAGGAGTCAGAACTGGAGCAGTGACCAATTTCTCTTTCAAAGTGTTGAAAGCGATGTCACATTCCGAAGACCAAACGTACTTGACGTGCTTCTGGAGAAGGTTAGAAAGAGGCTTCGCGATCTTTGAAAAGTTCTCCACGAACCTTCGACAGTAGCTTGCGAGACCAAGGAAGCTGCGGAGTTGCTTCACGTTCTGAGGTGGTTCCCAATTCACAATTGCAGACACCTTCTCAGGATTCACCGCAATGCCCTTGGCAGAGATGATATACCCAAGATAAAGAACCTCATCGAGCCAAAACTCGCACTTTGAGAACTTGGCGTAGAACTGATGTTCCCTGAGCTTATCGAGCACCAAACGCAAGTGCTTGGCATGATCTTCCTTGTTCTTTGAAAAGACCAGAATGTCGTTGAGATAGACCAAAACGAAGTCATTGGTGTAGGCATTGAAGATGAAGTTCATCATGCGAGAGAAAGTCGGAGGAGCGTTGACGAGGCCAAAAGACATGACAGTGTATTCATATGAACCATAGCTTGTTCTGAAAGCCGTCTTGGGAATATCTTGCTCACGGATTCGAATCTGGTGATAACCCATACGGAGATCAAGCTTGGAGAATACTTGGGCACCTTTGAGTTGTTCGAACAGCTCGTTGATGTTGGGAAGTGGGTATTTGTTCTTGATAGTCTTCTTGTTCAATGGACGGTAGTCAACACAAAGTTGGTCCATTCCATCCTTCTTCTTTACAAAAAGAACTTCACAACCCCACAGAGAAGAACTAGGTCGGATGAGACCCATTCTCTCTTGAATATCGAGTTGCTTCTTCAACTCCTTCAACTCTTCAGGTCCGAGCTTGTAAGGACGTTTGCACACCAGTTCCGTGCCAGGCTCAAGATCGATGACGAATTCAACTGGCCGGTGCGGAGGCATTCCTGGAAGCTCTTCTGGAAAGACGTCTTGATATTCGCAAACGACTGGAATTTGAGAGATGGCATCTAGTTCACCCTTCTCATTGAGAGAAAAAAGACGGATTGTATCATCACGAGCGGCAAAGACAATTACATCCTCAGAAGAATGAGTCAATTGAATCTACCTGGCTGCACAATCAAGCTGAGCCTTGTGCTTAGATAGCCAATCCATTCCGAGAATAAGATCAATATCCGAGTCACCAAGAACCGTAGGAGAAGACAGAAATTTGTAGTCACCCAAAGTGATAGTAACATCCGAAACAATGAAGTTAGCATGCATGCGCCTACCGGGAGAGACAACTGCTAATGGTCTAGGCAAAACTTGCAAGGCCAACTCATGCTTAGATGCAAAAGGTCTCGATGCGATGCACCAGTGTCAAAAAGAACTTTAGCTGGAATATCGTTAACAGGAAGGTTACCCATGATGACATCTGACGAGTCCTCTGCCTGAGCTGCATTCATCAAATTGACCTTGGCGTGCTTGGGGTTATGCTTGACCACAGTTGTACTTGCCGATCTCACAGGAGGAGAAGGAGGGAGACGCCTCTGATTGAAGCATTTGTTGGCATAGTGACCCTTCTGTTGGCACTTGTTGCACGTGACCTCTGAAAGCGGACGGTGATACAGAGCACTCAATCTTGGAGCTTGAGACGAAGTCTTGTTCTGAAAGCCAGGGTTGGGTGGGTGGGAAGATCCACTGCCACCTTTGCTCTTCTGTTGAAACGGCTGACAGAACGGAGGAGGAGGAAGCCAATACTTCTGCTGCTTGGCCACTTGAGTAGAGGAAGAAGGAGTAGCATCTCTGACTCGCTTCTTGGAAGCATCACACTTCAGTTGAGCAGCCTCTTGCTTCAATGCCATGTTGTAGAACTCATCGTACCTCAAGGGCTCAAAGAGAACAAGAGCTAGCTGGATTTCTTCTCTGAGACCACCCCTGAACTGATATATCATGCTCTCCTCGTCAGGGACGTCCTGCTTAGCAAAGCGGGCGAGCTTCTGAAACAACTTGTTGTAGTCATAGACAGACATAGAGCCTTGCTTCATGTTGCGGAATTCCTCATGCTTGCTTTCAACCACGCTCTGAGGAATATGATGAGCTTTGAAGTCTTGACGGAATTCATCCCAGGTAATCGCACGGCCTCCTCTGGAATCTTTGTACTGCTAAAACCATTCTGCAGCTTGGTCTTTGAGTTGGAAGGAAGCGAACTTGACAAAGTCCTCAGGCCTGACGTTACTGCACTCAAAATGCTTGCACAAGTCCACAAGCCAATCATCAGCATCAGTTGCCTCAACACAATTGCTGAAGGTCTTTGGCTGGTTAGCAAGGAACTGGTTGAGTGTAGCAAAGTGAGTCTGATTGTTGCCTTGGTTGCCTTGGTTCGCTTGGTTGCGCTCTTGAAGAATTTGCATGATCAACTGCGTGTTTGCATTGCTAGCAGCCATCACAGCTTGCCATGCCTCCGGAGGAGGAGGTGGTGGTGGCGGATCAGGATTCGGAGTCGTGCGCATTGGAGGAGCCATCCTGAAGAGGTTGACATCCATTAGCACATTGATAGATAAAATTGAAGCTGAATCCAACAGGTAGAAATTGCAACATATAGTCTTCAAATTCGAACAAAATGAACGAATGCATTCCAATTGACATGGTCACATATCCATAAATTGAGAAGCCACTTAGAATTTAGGTAGAGGAATAAATCAACAAGGTACGGAGCAAGAATGAATACTCGGTAAAGATCACCCAATCTCAAACCAAATATCTGTGGAAGAAGAACTAGAGCTACAAGAATTCCCACCTATGAAACTCCCGAAACTTTCCGGTTATGCAATCAGGTGTTGGGGATACAGGCGAAGCATAATATGTCACCCAAATCTAGCAAATCCTACATCCAGCTGTATCCATCCTTCAACACATAACCGAGAAAAACTTCGGAAATCGTCTACCTCAACCTTCGAAAAGCATCCGTTATACAAGTTATGGCAATACTCCCGAACTCCCGCCCCAGTACTGGGTGGCGTCGAGGTTATCTCACCAACAACTACATAAAAGAGATTTTCGATGTCGGCGAACTAAACTCAGGTATTCCAGGACTGCAACGATAAAATTTTGACGACAACACCTTGGAGCTCAACTCCCCGGGACACTGCCACAACCCCTAAATGACAGGAGGCACCAAGAACAATGTTCTCGTCACAAATCCATCAGAACGATTCCAAGATACCCGCGTGATCCTAAATTTTTTTTAGTGAAATGTGAGAAGAGAAGAGTCAAAAATCTACGTCAGGATGCCTTACCAGAGCGATGAAGGGACTGGGGAGTAAAAATAATTCCTAAACTCTCCGATATATAATTCCTAAATGACTCAAAACATTTTTCTAGACTCAACTCGTCCGCTAATTCGGTCAAGCAGTGGGGGCTCCTAAGGTCGGGGAAGGCTCTGATTACCAACTTGTAACGCCCTCGATGCGGCTATAGCCCCTACGTGTCGAAGCACGACTTAGAGGCATAACTGCAATGAAAGCAATGTCACAAGTAAGGTAATCTTCACAACAACCCATGTAAATAGATAATAAGGGGAAAGGTACATAGTTGGCTTACACTCGCCACGTCACACAAAGTACATAAATAGCATTACATCAACCAATACAATCATGGTCCGACTACGGTACCAAAATAAAAGATCAACCCCAACAAGCGACATGGTCCCGATCGCCCCAACTGGGCACCACTACTGATCATCAGGGAAAGACACATAGTAACGGCGTGAGTCTTCGTCGAAATCCCACTTGAGCTCAAGCGCATCATCTGGAACGGAGTCATCGGGCCCTGCATCTGGTTTGGAAGTAATCTGTGAGCCACGGGGACTCAGCAATCTCGCACCCTCGCGGTCAAGACTATTTAAGCTTATAGGAAAGGTAAGGTAATATGTGGAGCTGCAGCAAGCGACTAGCATATATGGTGGCTAACCTGTTCGCAAAAGAGAGCGAGAAGAGAAGGCAAAGCATGAACGAAGAACTATAGAAGAACCTACGACAATCATTACTCCAACACCGTGTTCACTTCCCGGACTCCGCCGAGAAGAGACCATCACGGTAACACACGCAGTTGATTCATTTTAATCAAGTTAAGGTTCAAGTTATCTACAACCGGACATTAACAAATTCCCATCTGCCCATAACCGTGGGCACGTCTTTCGAAAGTTCAAATCCCTGCAGGGGAGTCCCAACTTAGCCCATGACAAGCTCTCACGATCAACGAAGGATATTCCTTCTAGCGGGAAGACCCGACCAGACTCGGAATCCCGGTTACAAGACATTTCAACAAGGTAAAACTAAACCAGCAACACCGCCCGAATGTGCCGACAAATCCCGATAGGAGCTGCACATATCTCTTTCTCAGGGCACACTCAAATTGTCCAAGGTACGGGTAGGCCAGCCCAGAGTTGCCCCTGGTGGCCACCGGCAGCTGACAGGTTTGACCAACACTCAGAGGAGCACTGGCTCGGGGGGGTTTAAATAAGATGACCCTTGGGCTTCGGAAACCCAAGGGAAAAAAGGCTAGGTGGCAAATGGTAAAACCAAGGTTGGGCAATGCTGGAGGAGTTTTATTCAAGGCGATTTGTCAAGGGGTTCCCATTATTACCCAACCGCGTAAGGAACGCAAAATCCGGGAACATAACACCGATATGACGGAAACTAGGGTGGCAAGAGTTGAACAAAACACTAGGCAAAAGGCCGAGCCTTCCACCCTTTACCAAGTATATAGATTCATTAAGATAACAAGATAATATAGTGATATCCCAACAAGAAAATAATGTTCCAACAAGGAACGATCTCCAATCTTCACCTGCAACTAGCAACGCTATAAGAGGGGCTGAGCAAAGTGGTAACATAGCCAATCAACGGTTTGCTAGGACATGGTGGGTTAGAGGTTTGACATGGCAATTTGGGAGGCATGATAAGCAAGTGGTAGGCATCGTAGCATAGGCATAGCAAAAGAGCGAGCATCTAGCAAAGCAAAGATAGAAGTGATTTCGAGGGTATGATCATCTTGCCTGCAAAGTTGTCAGAGTTGACTGGATCCTCGAAAGCAGACTCAACGGGCTCCTCGTTAGCGAACTCGACTCCCGGCTCTACCCAAACAAGACAAACAAGCAAAAGGAACACAATCAACCACGTGCAAATGCTCGAATAACATGATGCAAACATGGTATGCTATGCGGGATGCGATATGTGATGCATATGCAAGAGTTGACAAGGAATGATTGAACCTGGCCTCAACTTGGAAATCCAAGAGTGCCACTGGAAAGGTGAGGTGATTTCGGTTGAAATCGATATAAAGAACACCGGAATCGGATGCACGGTTTGGAAATGGCAAGCAAAACAAATATGGCACCGGTCTGCGACAAACATCAAGTAGCCATCTAAATGCACCAAGATAATTATGCTACAGCACTCAAACATGGCAACAAAATACATGGCAGGGATCCACTCATGATGCTTGACAAAAGATTAAAACTGAGCTACGGCCAATTCATCGATTAACAGGTTCAAACAAGCATGGCAAAAGTGCAATTGATAAACAGGTTTCAGACTTTGTGAAATTAACACTAGCCTGGAATTTCAGATCAGGTAGCACACTTTGGAGCATGAAAACTATATGCTACAGGAACTTAACATGGCAAATCAAGGCATGACATGGAGCTACTCAAAGAGCTTAACAAAAGTTCCTTAGTGACCTTGAGCCAAAAGGGATCAGAAAATACAATTGCAAGCATGTGAACATGGCAAATACATAATCAGATCTCAGACTTAGAGAAAAACTGGAGCATGCAAATCTGTTAACAAGTAGGCATGTTCACGAGCTCGATGCGCTCACTACAGAGCAAGGCATGACAATCTAAGCATACACCCATCAAAAATACACATTGTATAAGCTAGACATGGCAAGAACAACAACATAGCATGCACAGATCAACAACAACATCCTCGGCAAAATTGCTAACAAGTAGACAATCTGCCCAGGTTCACGAAATAGCAAAAGTAGAGCTCGATTGACTCAAGCTAGGGTGCTCCATAATTGCAAACAAGGACATGGATGGATAGAGCACCACAATATTAACAAACCATCCGTACTGATCATCCTCAAAAGAGGCAAGGATCACTAGGAAACAACATGAACATATGGCATATTGATAAAAACAGATCGAGGACTTAGTGAAATCTCTAAGTCCCTGAAATCAGCATTAACGAATGCACCACTTTGCAAGCTTGTGCTAGTCACCACACACATCAAAAAAATACATGGATACCACCTCTGTAAAGATGGCAAAGCATATAACAAAACTCATGTAGAGCTCAGGGGCATATCATGCACACATTAATCATGGCAAAAATGACAAAAGGCTATTTGGTGCAGCAGATCTGACAATTATCTCAAATAGCTCTCTTCCAACAGCATTTCGGGCATCGAGATGAGCTCAAATGAAAATGATGCAATGAGATGAAATGATGTGCTCTCTGAGACGATCATTTTGATATGATACACGCCCAAAACGGAGCTACGGATGCGGAGATATAGCATGATGAAAAATGCAAATTATTAGGGTTTCGGGCAAGATTAGGTCAACCAAAGATCCAGATCTGGATCCGGATCGTGCACGCTTTACGAGGAACGCCGGAACAGGAGCTTGAGGTCGCCGGATTTCACGAGGGAGGTCGTCAGAGTTCGTACGTAGCCGGAGTTGGGGAGCTCCGGCCGAGGTCGCCGGACTTGCGGTGGCGCGGAGGAGCTCGAGGGCGGCGTGGAGGTGGCGCCGGCACGGCGATGGCGGGCGGCGGCGAGCTCGGCAGCCGGAGACGGAGCGGCGCCGATGGAGGACCTCGCCAGCGCGGGCGGCGCGGCTCCGCGGGCGAGGGAGAGGCGCGGGGTGGCGCTGTAGCAGGTGGGCTCGGGGGGCCCGATCCCGGCTCAACCGAGCCGGCGGCGGAGGGAGGCGGCCGGGCGAATGGGGAGGCGCCATGTGGCGGCGGCGGTGCGGGTCGGACACGTCCGGCCCGGCGATTTTTGTCCGGCGGCGGAGAGGGAGCGGGGCTAGGGTTAGGGATCCGGAATTTTCGGGGGAGTGCACCTATTTATAGATAGAGGGAGCTAGGAGAGTCCAAATGAGGTGCAGTTTTCGGCCACACGATCGTGATCGAACACTTTAGATGATGGAGAGGGTTTTGGTGGGTTTTGGGCCAAATTGGAGGGGTGTTGGGCTGCAACACACACGAGGCCTTCTCGGTCCCTCGGTTAACCGTTGGAGTATCAAACGAAGTCCAAATGGTACGAAACTTGACAGGCGGTCTACCGGTAGTAAACCAAGGCCGCTTGGGAAGTCTCGGTCCAATCTGGAAATGTTTAACCCCCACACGCGAAAGGAAGGTAGAAAGGACCACCGGAGGAGATAGGAGCGCCGGAATGCAAAACGGACAACGGGGAAAATGCTCGGATGCATGAGACGAACACGTATGCAAATGCGATGCACAGGATGACATGTTATGAGATGCATGACAACGACAACAACACACGGAGACAAAAACCCGAACCCGAGGAAATAAAATAACTTAGCGCCGGAAACGGCAAGAGTTGGAGTACATATAAGGTAAATTACATCCAGGGTGTTACAGGTGGAGACGAAGATGATCCCGCCCGGACTGCGAGACCAGTAGCAGTAGGCCGCATGGTGGGCGCCAACTGTCGTGGTATTCTCACGGGGGGCCAGCGAGGCGACAGATGCCACAGGGTGGCTTAGTGTGAGGGCAAGACTGCTTCCGGAATATCCAGGGACGGGTATGCGAGTATCACGCGGTAGTTTACCTAGGTTCGGGGCTCTCTGGAGAGATAATACCCCTACTCCTGCATTTCTGAGTATATGTGGTATATCTGGTACAGAGTGCTCTTGGAGCTGTATCTGAGATCAGTGCTATGGGCACCTGATCTCTTATATATGCGGGTGGTCGGATGGGCATGCAAGCTCTAGTGGCCGAATGGCATATGGCTGCCTAAATGGGCGTGTGCCCATGGGCATGTATGCATGCGTGAGTGAGTGGAGTTGTGGATGGATGGATGTGTGCCTTATATAGGCATGTCTAGCTTAGCATGTAAGCTATGTGGTGGCATGGGAACAAGGGGGTATGGTGGGGTGTCATGCTTGTCTCCTGGGTCACTTCATAAGTAGTGCCTAGGGACAAGTGACACTATACATGATGACATGAGGTGACATGTGAACAGTGTTCATGTACAGCCGTCTTGTCAGTGTCGGGTCGGTGTTGGGTCGGTGCAGCGGCCGACTCCGCGCAGCAGGCCGGCTGGAACAACCGGCCGGAGGAGTAGGCCGGGTGATGATTCGGCCCGGGCAGTCGGACAGGGGGCCGTCTGGGGCGGCCCGAGCAGTCGGACTGAGGGGCTTTTCCTAGCCCCGATGTCTTGAAATATTTTCTTGCCGTCTTTGGGGTACCCGTGGTCAATTACTCCGACACACACGCAACTCTAATCTGATTTGTGCTTGATGTCTCCGACATCGCTCACACAGTTCGTCTTATTTGCCACTTATCACTGTGCCGGCCTCTGCTCGCATCCCTCGGCAAGCTCTGCTCACCGTTAGGCACCGCGGCGTGCTTAGGCTTGTGGACAACTTTTCCTTGCGCGTTGAACTGCTCGTGTCCCTCCACGGAGCGCTCTGCTCGTGTTCCTCCGCGCGTGCTCTGCCAGCAGTTGGGCGTGCGCATGATCACGTTGGGGCCCCCATATGCATGTGATTGCGCCGCGCGCGTTGCCACACGATGCAGTTACGTGCGGCACGATGGAGTTACGCGCTGCAAATTAGAACTGCCATTAGGGCCTGCCGATATTTCTGGCCGTCCGGCTTCCCCTTTTATTCCCGCGGCCATTTTAACCTTAGTCTCTTCAACCTTTCAATCGCGCCCCACAACAGAGCAAGCACACCCACGACGACACATAGAGAGGGGATGTCCAGCGATGCTCCAATGGAGTTCGGCGAGCATAGAGTGGAGATCCACGCGAGGGAGACGGATCTCTCGGTGGTGTACACCATCGACCCGGCCGTGGTGGACGACTACATCAACAACGTTGAGCAGTTGCTTGCTCGAGACAAGTACAAGGTGGTCGGCATCAACCTCCAGTACACCACCGGTCGTCCCGACATAGATCAGAAGGTTGTTGTCGCCCAGTTGTGCATGGGCCTTCATGTCCTCATCTACCAGACCGCATGGCCACAGAGCCCTGCGACTGTTTCAACAGGTTTGTCAACAGCACCGACTACAAGTTCGCCACGGTGGAAACCACCGACGATGTAAACGCGCTCCATGTTACAGGCTTGGCTTGCAAGAACCTTGTCGAAATCCGTGACCACTATAGGGTCTAGGGCAGCACGAAGAAGGACTCCCTGGTTGAACTCGCCTCGTCCATCATCGACCCCTACTACAAAAAGATGAAGCAGGATGCCCAGAGAACAAGTCCCCTATCCTGGCACAGGGCCTGGATGCGGCAACTAGATGAACCTCACCTCAGGTTCGCAGCCAAGAGTGTGTACACATGCTACGAGATGCATAGGCAGATCATTGACATGAGGAATGCCTCGTTACCAAAATTGACGAGCCCGGATCGAGCCACAAGCAGAGCAAGCATCACAAGAAGTAGATGATGCACAGATCATCGTTTATGCTAGTTAATCATGCATGTAATATATAGTTTTCTTTATTGGTGTGTGGAAATGTCATGTGTGTAGTAGCCACCTATGTAATTATGCATGTAATAGTTTGCTTTGGTGTGTGCAAATGCCATGGTTGTAGTAGCCACCTATATATATATATGTATATATATGTGTGTGTGTGTGTGTATATATATATCTTCTGTATGCAATCCCATCGCACAACACACACGTCTTATTAGTGGCAACCCTCTGTGTTATTCTCGGTCTTCACGTACATTTCTGATTACAGACCTGTTTGCCGCGTATCACACACATCTTGTTAAGTTGAACCGTTTCTGTTCTCATGTCTCAACGTAAACAGTTCATCCGAGTGAACCGCATGCCGTATATCGCACACACCTTCATCTGGCTGACTGTTTCTTTTGTGTTGCCTAATCACAAACAGTTCAGCCGAGTGAACCGTATGCTGTATATTGCACACACCTCCATCTGGCTGCCCGTTTCTTTTGTTCCTCCTCATCGCAAACAGTTAATTGAACTGAACCGTATGCTCTGCATCGCACACGCAACTAAAATCTGAACCATGTTTGATGCATCCTCCGTCGCAAACGTTTTGCACCCTTTTGATGGTTTTTTTACACCACCGTCTACGATTATGGCATCGCACACAGTTTCGTCGAAGGGTCTCTGATCGTAGTGTCGCGTTAGCAGCATCCTGCAGTAGTGTAGTGCCGTATCGCCCTAGGTTATGACTGTTATATGATGAATATCATCCAACAAATTCACCGATCCAATGCCTACGAATTTCTCTTATATCGTTCTCGCTAAGTACTATTGCTATTATTACTGTTGCACTTGCTACAAAATTATTGCTACCACTGTTACCGTTACTATTGTTGTTGCTACTATTATCAAAACTATCATACTACTTTGCTACAGATAATTAATCTCCAGGTATGGTTGAATTGACAACTCAACTACTAATACTTTAAATATTCTTTGGCTCCCCTTGTGCCGAATCAATAAATTTGGGTTAAATACTCTACCCTTGAAAATTGTTGCGATCCCCTATACTTGTGGGTTATCAAGCAGCGCGAGCGAGAGCCGGAGCAGCAGCAACTAGTGCTAGTGTGGAAGTCGCTGCTGAGGAAGCAATGGCATGGGGGAGAGACGCAGTGGAGGAAGTGGCCGACGACGGCGCCGTCGATGGAGACCCGCCATGGCTGCTCGGTATTGAGCACCGGCAGCCTCATGAGATCGAATAAAAGATAAAATGCAGCGGTGAGTGCAGAACCTCCTTGGTGGCGCCGAGTAGGCCTCGGCTTCATTGGAGGAATTGGTGAGGGTGCTGCGGTTTCGGTGGGGCACATCAAGACGGCTTTGTGGGGTTGGATGTGGGGCGATGGACGAGGCGAATGTCGGGGCAGCTCCTTGGAGGTGGAGGACGGGGCGGCTGATCCGGCGGGACAACAAGATCGACGACGGATCCTCATCCGTTGCGGTGGATGAGGGACGTTGAGCTGTTGCTGTGGACGATGTCGTCGGGGAAGAGTCTCCGGCTGGGCGGCGGTCGGGAGGCCGATGAAGGAGCATGAGGTTTTGCGGGTTTTGGCGGCCTCGATGTACGAATGGGGGGCGAAGGGGAAGGTAGGGGGAGCTATGGCTTAGGGACACGCTTGTCCGAAATGTGGGGTAAGTTACGAACGTACCCCCGCCGGTTTTGACCACACGACGTCGAGGCGACATTTCTGGTTGAGGGGTAGAAGTGGGATTTCATGTGTCTGGGCTGCACGACCGATTTCGGATGAGGAGGGAGTTTTCGCGCCCGTCGAAATTTCGGGATAACAAGGCGCGACGTGGGTTGAAGATGCGGGAGTTTCACAACAAAAGAGACAAAAGATACTCGAGCTTGAAAATTTCGGGTTAACAAGGCGGGGATTCCATGTTCTGCAGAACAAACTTAACATGTACAAAAAAACAATTCATACAAGACACAAGAGAGTCCTGTCCCCTTTTACTATATCGCTATAAATGCCATTGAAAAAACTACAAGAAAAATGTAAAAAAATCGGGAGAACAAGATTAGCATGTACAGTACCAAATCAATTCACACTTCCCTGAACGACAACAAAAGACAAATAAATGCTCACCACAAGAAAGAGTCATGTCCCTTTTTATATGATTACAAATGCCAGGATCTCGAATTTCAATTTTTGAATCCACATTATGTTGAATTCGAATATATTGTTAGGTGATCTTGCGGTTTATAATGGATGTAGTCCTACATTTTGATCTTCCATCTTATATGAACATTTTACTCCACCCTAATAATATATATATTGTCGTCTACCACATGGACCAAATTTGAATCAATTTTCCTTATTTTTATACGATTGTTGTCAAGTTATACCATCATTTAAATATTATCTTAATAACAGAAAACATGCATATAGTAGTAATCATATTTCAATATGAACTACATGTACCATACGATCTCCAATTCAAATATTTGTATCCATTTTATGTTGAACTCAAATCACAGTACATTGGTCTAGGTAGCGAGATATTCGGGATAATCTATACCCTGTTTTAATATGTATAATTTTTGGCCGAATTGGGATAAGTTTTGGTATAAGCTTCTTGCAAACCGGAGATTCTCTCAACAAGCCTCGTGGTTCCGAGAAGGAACGTGACACCTTTGTGTGCGAAACGATATACGCTGCCTCCCCCTAATTTTCTTTATAGAGGCAACATAGAACTATATGAGTGCCCTATTAAAATTCTGAATTATTCCGGGTTCGTTTGGCCTTTTTATGCATTAATTGAGTTTTTGGTCATTTAATGTGCATAATTCAAATTTGAACTGCAAGCACATGCTCCGGTGCACCAAAGTTTGTTAAAAATCACATGTGTGTCCTTGGGTGAATTTCTAGGTCCCATGCAAGAAATGGGAATGAAATTCAAACATTTGGGCATCGTGGCTAGGTCGAGAACATTGAGAAACTTGGTTTTTAAATTCTTGTAAATCTAAAACTCGCCTGAAAATCATGAAACTTGGCTTGGTGTCATGTCATAGCACTAACATGCTGTGGTAAAAAAATTGGCCGAATTGGAACAAGTTTTGGTATAAGCTTCTTGCAAACCGGAGCTTCTTTCAAGAAGGCTCGTGGTTCTGAGAGGGAACGTGTCACCTTTGTGTGCAAAATGATATACGCTGCCCCCCCTTGATTTTCTTTACAAAGGCAACATAGAACTATATGAGTGTCGTGTTAAATTTTGGAATTATTTCGGGTTCGTTTGGCCTTTTTTGTACATTAATTGAGTTTCTGGTCATTTAATGTGCATAATTCAAATTTGAACTACAAGCACATCCTCCAGTGCACCAAAGTTGGTTGAAAAATAACATGTGCATCCTCGGGTGAATTTCTAGGTCCCATGCAAGAAATGGGAATGAAATTCAAATATCTCGGCATCGTGGCTCGGCCGGAAACATTGAGAAACTTTGTTTTTAATTCTTGTAAATCCAAAACATGCATGAAAATCATGAAACTTGGCTTGGTGTCATGACATGGCACCAACATGCTATGGTAATTTTGCTGTCTGATTTACGAAGGCGCACACATTAACAATCAACAAAGTCATTTTAGAACAAGTGATGTCACATTACAATCGGAAACACAAGTATTATTGAAACCATGGGCGTTCTACTTACCACTTACGTGCCGCCAAGAATCTCCTTTTTTATTGGCTAGGAGGCGCCGTGCGGGGTAGCTATTTGAGTATGAGAGGTGATATAGGATGAAATCCTAGAGGGGGATCTTTTCACACTTGGAGGGGGAAAAGGGCAAACTCACAAGAACACAAAGAGGAAAACACTCAAACACTTCCCCGATCATACATCCACCAGAATAGCAAAATAAGATCCACAAGTCACAAGCACAATCAAAGGAAAGATACAACGGCGAAGTTCTTCCCACTCCTAGGAGATGAGGTCTGGAAGATAGTATTCTCCTAGAGGAGGTCTTGAAATCCACTAGGATTCTTCCCAAAGGGGTCTTGATTCCACAAATGGGAAGGTAGAAGGAGCAAAGCTCACAAATATCTCATCTCATACTTTGCTAACCCTAAACATTGCCCTAGGTACGGTTTATATAGTCTTGGGGTCGAAAGAGATGAAGAGGGACTCGGTTTGGGGATCTTAGCCGTCCATCCTGGGAGGCCCGTGCGCACGGGGTAAGTTGGGCCCGTGCGCATGGGGGTCCCATGGGCACGGTACAGGCCCGTGCGCACGGAGTGCTCCAGCGCCAACTTCCTGGATAGCCCGTGGGCACGGGGTCTCGGGGGCCCTGCGCACGGGGTCACCTGGGACTTCCAGTTTTGATGCTGTTGTACTCCGTCTTGGTCCGTGTGTCCTTGGGGTGGTTCCTCTTCTCCTTGGGGTGCTCCTGATAGAGGCAAAGGTGTCCCGATGTTTCGATGAGATGGTGGCTATCGTTTTCTGTGGGAGTCGACCTTGACGATCCGACTACGATCGTGCGAGACGTCGCGCCTTAGCAATCGCTAAACCAACTTCCGAGGGGTTATTGACCACGCCGGAGCACGATCAACCTGACCACGAGGGCCTGTTTCCTGCGAGCAAACGAAGAACAAGCAAGAAACTGAGATTGCAATCTGGATATTGCGAATATAAGATGAAAGTTTTATTGATCAAGGTGGGGTTCTGTGACGTCTTGGTCTGGTCGTTGGACACAAACGAAGTACGTGAAGTTGCAGCTATGGCGAACTTTTAATCTAAACAAAACCCAAGTCTAAACGACGCCCTAAGGGCTGTATATATGGAGGAAGAGAGGGGAATTTCGTGGCCCTTGAGGGTGGGGTCCGAAACCAACCCTAACTCTTGTTTCCCCACACATACGGACTCTAAAAATAGCCTATACTTAAGTATTTCGAAATTACATGGGCCTGGCCCATTAATAAGGTGACGCAGCACCTAGAATAGCCTATGGACGAATATTATGAAGTGGCATCTTGTATATTTCGTCCAAGGCTTCATGCACTCCTTATGGCGGCTTCAAAGTCCTGAAATCATCACTTGTAACTCCGTTCTTGATCCCCTTGCGCATGCCATCAACTCCATTCGTGTTCTTGCTCCAATGTTCATCCTTCTCCAAGCTAGGACCTTCATTTGTAAGCAAAACAAATGTATCCAATTTAGGCAGCATCATAATCTCATGAACATTAGAATCATTACCAAGAAACGAAAGTACCTGGTAATTTAATTGGCGTGCGCGAGCTCTAGTAATTGGTCCAATATATGTAACAGTAGGGGCTGTGGGTGTAACAATGGTATTGATGTCCTCATCATCCTCCCCTTCTTGAAATGAAGTCGTCCTCGACGGAAGCTCATCTTCCTCACCCAAATAAGGCTTCAAATCTGCAATGTTAAAAGTGGGACTAACCCCAAAATCTGCAGGTAGCTCAAGTTTATATGCATTATCATTTATTTTCTCTAAAACCTTAAAAGGACCATCAGCACGTGGCATTAGCTTTGATTTGCGCAGATTAGGAAATCTATCTTTACGCAAATGTAACCAAACAAGATCTCCAGGTGCAAACACAACATGTTTTCTACCCTTATCTCCAGCAAGTTTATATTTAGCATTCATACGCTCAATGTTTTCCTTAGTTAACTCATGCATTTTTAAAATCAATTCAGAACGTTCTTTAGCATCAAAATTAACCTTCTCCGAAGATGGAAGAGGCAACAAATCAATAGGTGCACGAGGTAGGAAACCATACACAATTTCAAAAGGGCACATCTTAGTAGTAGAATGCAATGAACGATTATAAGCAAATTCAATATGAGGCAAGCATTCTTCCCACATTTTCTTGTTATTCTTCAAAACAGCCCTAAGCATAGTAGACAATGTTCTATTGACTACTTCAGTTTGTCCATCAGTTTGGGGGTGACAAGTAGTACTAAAAAGCAGCTTAGTCCCCAACTTAGCCCATAAACATCTCCAAAAGTGGCTAAGAAATTTAGTATCACGATCTGAAACAATAGTATTTGGCACACCATGTAAGCGAATAATTTCACGAAAGAACAAATCAGCAACATTAACAGCATCATCACTTTTATGACATGGTATAAAGTGTGCCATTTTCGAGAACCTATCCACGACAACAAATATGCTATCCCTCCCCTTCTTTGTTCGAGGTAAACCTAAAACAAAGTCCATAGATATATCCTCCCAAGGAACACTAGGTACAGGCAAAGGCATATATAAACCATGAGGATTGAGTCGTGACTTAGCTCTTTGACAGGTAGTGCAGCGAGCAACAAAACGCTCAACATCCCGTCTCATCTTTGGCCAAAAGAAATGTGTAGCAAGTATATCCTCCGTCTTCTTGACGCCAAAGTGTCCCATTAATCCTCCTCCATGCGCCTCCTGCAATAACAAAAGACGAACGGAGCTAGCTGGAATGCATAGCTTGTTAGCACGAAACACAAATCCATCGTTAAGAACGAACTTGTTCCAAGTTCTCCCTTCCTTACAATTCTGCAATACATCTTTAAATTCAGCATCATTAACATATTGATCCTTGATGGTCTCCAAACCAAATATTTTAAAGTCAAGTTGTGAAAGCATAGTATAACGACGAGACAAGGCATCAGCAATAACATTTTCTTTACCCTTCTTGTGTTTAATCACATAAGGGAAAGTCTCAATGAATTCAACCCATTTAGCATGTCGACGGTTCAGTTTTGCTTGACTTTTAATGTGTTTCAAAGATTCATGATCAGAATGTATAACAAATTCCTTGGGCCATAAATAATTCCTTGGGCAAAGTAATATTTTTATCCTTATGAACAAGAGTATACTGATTGTTTCTACCATGGTGAATAGAATTTTTATCAAATTGCCATGGTCTACCAAGTAATAAGGAACATGCTTGCATCGGTACCACATCACAATCAACATAATCAGCATATGTAGAGATACTAAAATGCACACGAACAGTACGTGTTACCTTAACCTTGCCGCTGTTGTTGAACCATTGGATGTAGTAAGGATGTGGATGTGGTCTTGTGGTGAGAGATAGCTTCTCCACCATCTCGATGCTAGCCAAGTTGTTGCAACTCCCTCCATCTATGATCACGCGAACAGAACGTTCCTTCACAACTCCCTTTGTATGGAACAAATTATGCCTCTGATTTTGCTCAGCTTGTGTAACCTGCACACTCAAAACACGTTGAGCAACTAAACATTCATACCTGTCAGCATCTTCAGGAGCCATGTATTGCGTCTCATGATCAGAATCGTCTCCACCGTGTTCGTCACGTGTAATAAGAGCCAAAGTCTCCTCATCATAGTCACTAGCGGACTCATACCCACCATCCTCAGTAACAATCATCACACGCTTAGATGGGCATTCTCTCGCATAATGACCTCCACCCTTGCAACGTCGACAAATAATATCATGTGTCTGCCCTGTTGATGCCATGGATGAAGAAGAGCTCTTTGCAGGCCCAGAAGGTGTGCTCTTGGCAGATAGTGGTGATTGTGCCTGCTTTATTGTATCACGGTGGGAGGTGGCAGCCGACGGAGGCGCCGGTGAAGCAGAACGTGTGGAAGTAGATGATGCACGTGGTGTCCATGAAGAAGGTCGACCTGCAGAAAAGTTAGTCCGCGCCAATGCCTGTCGATCCTGCACTTCACGTTCAGCTTTACAAGCAAGATGGAATAAACGAGTGATATTAGTATACTCCTTATACTCTAGAATCGTCTGAATCTCTCTATTTAATCCACCCATAAAACGTGCAAGCATAGCTTCATTCTCCTCAACAATACCACATCTAATCATGCCATTTTGTAATTCCTGATAATATTCTTCTACAGAATTTTTTCCCTGTCTTAAGCGCTGCAATTTTTGAAGTAATTCACGTTGATAATATGGTGGAACCCAACGAGTACGCATAGCAGTTTTCAAAGCAGCCCAAGTAGCAGGAATGGGATATAATCTACAATGCTCAGACCACCAAACACATGCAAAACTAGTGAATGCACAAACAGCAGCAGGAACACGTCTCTCCTCGGGATATTGTAAACATGTAAATCGTTGTTCAGTTTCTAACTCCCAAGTAAGGTATATATCAGGAACATATCTACCCTCAAATGGTGGAATATTCAATTTTAGTTTAGGGAGATGGTCATGATCTCGTACCTGAGGGTGAGCCCTACCATTGCCATTATTTGCATGTGGACGACCTGATGGTTGCTGTGCTGGTGGTGGCACGTAGTTCTGATTTTGATCAACCTCATCCTCGTAATCGCTAGCAAAATCATCCTCCTCCGCATCAGCAGCAGGAGCCACAGAAGTAGCAACAGGAGCACCAACAGTTTGGCCAGGTGCAAGAGGGAGACGGCTCGCTCGGCGGAGGGCTGTTTCACGATGTGTAGGTAGTCGTCGTTGTTGTTGTTGTAGAGGTGCGTTAGGTGCAGCCGGTGGTGGTGGTGGAAGACGCGCGAGCAATTCATTAAACCTGTTATCGAGCTTTGTTTCGAACGTATTCTCCATGTCATCTATCTTCTCCATGGCCTCTTCAAATCTGTTTAGCACATCCTGCACCTGTCCATTCATCATTTGCTGAAATTTATCATGCAACTCCTGATTCGTCATGTTCTCCCAGTCAGTCTCGTCGGCTTGTGATCCTGCCATGGTTAGCAACAATAGAAAACACACAAGAATATGATCCTACAGAATACTAACAAGAGGTGGTGGTGGCGGGTGTCACAAATCCGTCAAGCAAATCTCAAATTCTTACCAGTTCTTACCCAGCAGCAGGCGGTGATCGGCAACCGTTGTAGTCAAAACTCTCAAAAGCTTGGATAGAGCGATTGCCAGGGAGAGTCAAACGCACGACGTAGAGGTATGTGGAGCTGGGAAGGCTTATAGTATGGTAGCAAAAAGGGTCAGCAATAATCAATTCAGAGATGCAAAGTTGAATAAACGCTCAACGACGGTACTGTGCTGGTCCTAGGCTAGACCGTGCTAGAGACGCGAGCCTAGAACACTAACAAAATCACGGCGCTGCACGTAAATCAGGGAAAAGCACACTCTGGAACTTTTTTTTTTGCTTTTTTTTTGCGCTCCTCTTTTTTTTTTTTACGCTCCTCTTTTTTTTTTTTTGCGAAAAATTACTATAATGGCGAGTGTCTCAAAACTCTTCCCTCGTCAAACTAATAGGATGGGCACGAAATTTTTTTTTCACTTTTTTTTTTCGGAAATCAGGGCAGCGACGACGAAAAAGTGCGACAAAAAATCACTATGATGGCACGTGGCTCAAAAGACTCAGAAAAGCCTAAAAATAGGATAGGGAAAAAATATTTTTGCGCGTGAAAATTTTGGCCTAAAAACTGCCCGGGGGTCTCCAGACTCTTTTTTTTTTCCGAGACCTACGCAGGCAAGGAAACACGAATCGGAATTGAGATTGATCTCAAGAACAAACCTAATATGAGAAGAACTCGGATTGGTGGTGGATATATGGTGGATTCAGAGCGGTGGCGGATAAGCAAAAGTGGTAGATGGGCGATGATGATGGTGCGGCGGTGGCGTGACAACTTGTGACCAGAACTCGAAACTCTAAAAGACTAGACTCTAAGACCAGCAACTTGACACGACGATGCAACCGCAAATTCAACAAAGCAAAAACCCTAAAAAGATTATGCAAAGGCTCAGATTGGTTCGGATATGATGAACTAACCCTAATTTTTTTTTGTGTGGCTTTTTCGTGGACTGTAGGTATGAAGAACAGACTCGATCTAATCTACGAAAAACTGTAAAATCTCACCGAGCAACCTGGAAATCTGATACCACTTGATAGAGGCAAAGGTGTCCCGATGTTTCGATGAGATGGTGGCTATCGTTTTCTGTGGGAGTCGACCTTGACGATCCGACTACGATCGTGCGAGACGTCGCGCCTTAGCAATCGCTAAACCAACTTCCGAGGGGTTATTGACCACGCCGGAGCACGATCAACCTGACCACGAGGGCCTGTTTCCTGCGAGCAAACGAAGAACAAGCAAGAAACTGAGATTGCAATCTGGATATTGCGAATATAAGATGAAAGTTTTATTGATCAAGGTGGGGTTCTGTGACGTCTTGGTCTGGTCGTTGGACACAAACGAAGTACGTGAAGTTGCAGCTATGGCGAACTTTTAATCTAAACAAAACCCAAGTCTAAACGACGCCCTAAGGGCTGTATATATGGAGGAAGAGAGGGGAATTTCGTGGCCCTTGAGGGTGGGGTCCGAAACCAACCCTAACTCTTGTTTCCCCACACATACGGACTCTAAAAATAGCCTATACTTAAGTATTTCGAAATTACATGGGCCTGGCCCATTAATAAGGTGACGCAGCACCTAGAATAGCCTATGGACGAATATTATGAAGTGGCATCTTGTATATTTCGTCCAAGGCTTCATGCACTCCTTATGGCGGCTTCAAAGTCCTGAAATCATCACTTGTAACTCCGTTCTTGATCCCCTTGCGCATGCCATCAACTCCATTCGGTTCTTGCTCCAATGTTCATCCTTCTCCAAGCTAGGACCTTCATTTGTAAGCAAAACAAATGTATCCAATTTAGGCAGCATCATAATCTCATGAACATTAGAATCATTACCAAGAAACGAAAGTACCTGGTAATTTAATTGGCGTGCGCGAGCTCTAGTAATTGGTCCAGTATATGTAACAGTAGGGGCTGTGGGTGTAACAATGGTATTGATGTCCTCATCAGCTCCCGAGCCTCTTGGTGGTGTTCCCCTTCGTACCTAATGAGACATAGCGTATCTTGGTGAGGTAGCAACAATGTTCCATTTGTATCCATATGCAAGCTAAGTAGGAAGGAGTTCACCTCGGTTTCCAAAGCACGTGTTCTCGCTCTTGTCATAGGTCCACATGGGGCTTGATGTGTCGATGTAGAGTCCATGGGGATGATGGAAGGATGCTCCGCATCATCTCCCCCCCCCCTTGGGAGAGATCCGTCCACGGATCATGATCTTCATCACCATGGTACTTGGCCAAGTATTTGACGTTGAATGTGTAGCTCACATTGTACTTGTCTCATGGGATGTCGACCTTGTAGGCGTTGTCGTTGTAGCGTGCGAGTACCTTGAATGGGCCATCGGCTCTTGGAAGTAGCTTGGACTTGCGTTCCTTGGGGAAACGATCCTTGCGGAGATGTACCCAAACTAGGTCACCCGGTTGAAACACCATTGGGGAGTTGTTGGTGTTGCGCTTGGTCGCAAGTCGTTGTACTTGGCGCTCTAAGGCGTGCCTTGTATCTTCATGCATCTTCTTGAGGTGGTTCACTCGGTCGCTTGCGTCCATGTTGATGCGCTCTTGTAGTGGTAGAGGAAGAATGTCCAATGGGGACAATGGGTTGAATCCATAGACGACTTTGAAAGGGGACTTGCCAGTAGTCGAATGTGTTGCACGGTTGTAGGCGAACTCGGCGATTGGTAGGCATGTAACGCCCTCGATGCGGCTATATCTCCCATGTGTGGAAGCACGACTTAGAGGCATAACCGCATTGAAAGCAATGTCGCAAGTGAGGTATTCTTCGCAAACAACCCATGTAATACAATAAGGGAAAAGATACATAGTTGGCTTACAATCGCCACTTCACACAATTACATGAATAAAGCATTACATCAACCATATACAATCAAGGTCTGACTACGGAACCAAAATAAAAGAAGACTACCCCAAAAGCTACACAGATCCCTGATCGACCCCAACTGGGCTCCGCTACTGATCAAACTGGAAACGGAACAACACAAAGGACAAGATCTTCATCGAGCTCCTCCTTGAGCTTGGTTGCGTCATCTGCACGGTTCAACGGCACCTGCAAGCTGGTTTTGGAAGTATCTGTGAGTCACGGGGACTCAGCAATCTCACACCCTCGCGATCAAGACTATTTAAGCTTATAGGAAGGGTAAAAGGTATGAGGTGGAGCTGCAGCAAGCGACTAGCATATATGGTGGCTAACATACGCA
Organism: Triticum urartu; assembly: GCF_056163025.1. Classification (NCBI taxonomy): domain Eukaryota; kingdom Viridiplantae; phylum Streptophyta; class Magnoliopsida; order Poales; family Poaceae; genus Triticum; species Triticum urartu. Next base: position 376,259,109 of record NC_141879.1, read on the forward strand.
AATGAGAGCGAGAAGAGAAGGCAACGCACGGTCGATAAAAGTATGATCAAGAAGTGATCCTAGAACAACCTATGTCAAGCATAACTACAACACCGTGTTCACTTCCCGGACTCCACCGAGAAGAGACCATCATGGTTACACACGCAGTTGATGTATTTTAATTAAGAACAACTTCAGGTTTCTACAACCGGACATTAACAAATTCCCATCTGCCCATAACCGCGGGCACTGCTTTTGAAAGTTCAAATCCCTGCAGGGGAGTCCCAACTTAGTCCATCACAAGCTCTCACGGTCAACGAAGGATAAACCTTCTCCCGAGACATTCCGATCAGACTCGGCATCCTGGTTCTACAAGACAACTTCGACAAAGATAAAACAAGTCCAGCAACACCGCCCGAATGTGCCGACAAATCCCGATAGGAGCTGCACATATCTCGTTCTCAGGGCACACCGGATTGTCCAAGGTACGGGTAGGCCAGCCCAGAGTTGCCCCTGGTGGCCACCGGCAACTGACAGGTTGGACCAACACTCAGAGGAGCACTGGCCCGGAGGGTAAAATAATGATGACCCTCAGGAGCGCGACTCCCAAGGGAAAAGAAAAAGGCTAGGTGGCGAATGGTAAAACCAATATTGGGCATTGCTGGAAGAGTTTTATTCAAGGCGAACTGTCAAGGGGTTCCCATTATAGCCCAACCGCGTAAGGAACGCAAAATCCAGGAACATAACACCGATATGACGGAAACTAGGGCGGCAAGAGTGGAACAAAACACCAGGCATAAGGCCGAGCCTTCCACCCTTTACCAAGTATATAGATGCATTAATTAAATAAGATATATTGTGATATCCCAACAAGTAAACATGTTCCAACAAGGAACAACATCTCCATGTTCCAACAAGGAACAAACTTCAATCTTCGCCTGCAACTAACAACGCTATAAGAGGGGCTGAGCAAAGCGGTAACATAGCCAAGCAACGGTTTGCTAGGACAAGGTGGGTTAGAGGCTTGGTTCAACAATATGGGAGGCATGATAAGCAAGTGGTAGGTATCGCAGCATAGGCATAGCAAAAGAGCGAGCAACTAGCAAGCAAAGATAGAAGTGATTTCGAGGGTATGGTCATCTTGCCTGAAATCGCGCAAGGAAGAAGAACGAGTCCATGAAGAAGACAAACGGACGTAGACAACGTATCCTCACAAGCGCAACGCTACCGGATTACCGAGAAGAAGTACACCGGAAAGAAAGCAAACAACATAGTGAACAACCACCACATAAGCATGGCACGATGCGCAAACAAGTATGATGCATGTCCGGTTTAATGAGGCATGGCATGGAAAAATGCACAAGCAACCCTACAAATTAAGTAGAGCTCAATATGCAACATATTGACGAAACACCACGACAAGTTATTTAGTTCGATCTCGTTTATGTACCCAACAATATTAAATGTTGTTAAACATGGCAAGAGGGTGACGCAAAATAAAACTACCTATATAGTCAAGTTTAAATGAGGCCGGAAGCAACGAACACCAATTCCGGTATATCCCCATATGCATATATTAGGTTTGGTGCTGTTATGCCCTAAACACCATCTTAGAGTTGTTAAACATGCAAAGTAAAGTCACCATGATAAACTAGGCATTTTTCTACCCCATTTATATATAAAGTTTATTAAATTCCGAGTTACGGTTAAATAGTTATGAATTAAAGCATTTTAACATGGCAATATGGCAAATAAATGCAAACCGTAGTTTAAACATTTTAAACATGGTTAAAAGTTTGATATTATGAAACTAGACACAATTCTAAGCATTTTTCATATATAAATTGTTTTAAACCAATGCACAGTTTGTGAATTAATGATGCATGAACAAAGAGGGTTTTTCTGCAAAACTGGCAGTCTCTGGATAATGTCTAAATTCGCAGGCGAGGAAAAAAACACATCATGGGCTGAAACTATTGGGCGCAGGACATCAGCAGTAGCAGAATCGGGCCAAGCCCAAGTAGGAACAGAGGAGGGGCGTTGGGGATCTGCTCACCGTGGGCCAAGGCCCGGTCGGTGGAGAGGGAGGCCGGCAGGGGGCGACGCTGGGCCTTGGAGGTTGCGGTCAACGAGCGGCTCTACCGAGCGAGCTGTTGCTGCTCGTTACTGAAGAACGAAGAACAGATGCAGTAGCAGTTTCGTGGAGATGCAGAAAACGGGTAGAGGCGCGATGCAGAGGCAGAGGCGCGATGCAGAGGCAGGGGACAAGCGGGTGCGGCGGATGTGGGCAGTCCGAGGGTCGGGGAAGCGGTTCCCGGCGACGAGGAACTCCGGCGGTGGCACTGCTCGATGGAGCGAAGCAGGCAGCAGCGGGATCATGCGGGCGAAGCAGAGGACGGCGTCGAGCTTGTTCGCGAGCAGAGGACGACGGCGGTCTCGGCGTGAGCTCCCGGCGATGACGTGTGATGCAGGGAGGCAGACGAGGCGGCGGGGAAGGCCGGGACTGCAAGGGCGCGAAGACGACGACAACAACGCGGTCGGCGAGCAGGGGAGGCCATGGCGTGGTGCTTGCCTCCTGCAGTTTCCTGAAGAGGACAGAGAGCAGATGAGAGAGGGAACCAGAGGAAGGAGAGAAAGGGAACCAGGGCGGCGCTCAACTGAGACGGCGACGGTGGAGATGCTCGGGACCCTCCTGGTCCAGATCGAGCGAGGCAGGAGGACTCGGGCTGCAGCCATGGCGCGGGAAGCACCTGTAGGGAAAAGACCGGGAGAGAGATGGCGTGAGCGAGAGAGAGAGACTAGGGGAAAAGGAGGATGGAAAGGAAAACAGAGGCGACGGTCCTGCTGGTTGCCGGCGAGGAGCGGCTCGGGAGGCCTCGGGCATGAGGAGCGGGGCTGGCTCTCTGGTTGGTGGGAAGGATCGATGGCGAGAAGTGGCTGGCGCTGGTTGACTTCGGTTGAATCGGGAGGAAATCCAAAGGAGGAAGGAGGTTGGTCAGGTGGTTCGGGCAAGATCCCGAGGCTGGAGGAGACAGTGGGTGGCGACGACGGCGGGGAGGATTTGAGGGATTCGACAGCTAGGTCTAGGTTAGGCTGTTTATATAGCAAGTAGGTAAATAGGAGGGAGTTTTTGGATCATCCGATCAAAATCGGACGGCCCGAGATAAATAGGTTAGGTAGCCCAAATAATAAACCGAAGATATTTTAAAGATGTTTGGTGATGATCCGGACCCGACGGTAACGACGGAGCGGGTCGGGTTCGTAGAAGTTTCGGACACGCACGTGATGGGTTTGAGTATTGTGTAGAGAGGGTCAAACGGTCGGGCAAAAAACGAATGGTCGGTCTTGAGCAAGGTCAACAGAGACGAGGAAGAAGCGGCAACTATCAATGGGTGCAAGTGTGGTTGGGCTCAAAACGGACAACGGAGAGAACTCGGAGAACCCGGACGAATGCAAGTTTTGAAACATGCAGATGCAATGCGGATGATGCCATGGCAATATGCAACACGCAAGCGAAAGACAAGGCAACAACAACGAATAACTGGACGACACCTGGCGCAACGGTCTCGGGGCGTTACAACACTCCACCACTACGAGAGGATCTCGTCCCGAGATCTAGAATGGCACCGAAGGGAAAAATGGAAGAGAAAGAGAAGAGGTAACACTAAGTTGCTTCTTTGACAAACGAGTGAAACCACTTGCAAAGGTTAAGCCATTTCGAGAAAAGAATACAACAGAGATGAACAAAGTATAAAGCACTCCATTAGGAAAGAGGAACGAGGAAGAACAAGGTTGAAAGCACTCCGGTAGGGAAGAGTAATAAGGAAGAACAAATTCGGACAGCACTCCAGTTGAAAAGAGATGCAAAGCTTGATAAGGCAAAGAGAACTTTAGTAAAAGGCACAACACTCCGGTTAAATGGATAAGCATGAAAAGAACACGATCCTCACCATTCGATATGATGAGAGAAAATAGCAACATCACAATGCCTCCGGATGAAGGAATAGAAGATAGATCATTGAAGTAAAAGAATGGAGAGGAAAATGCCAACTTCTGTCACAATTGAGCTTGAAAAGGCATCCCTAGGAGAAGGGTCGAACGGAGTTGTTGGAACACCAACAACGAAAAGAATAAACTTGGTATGGTCTTATGGAATACATCTCAAATTATAAGGTGTCAACCAGCCACTCGCGGGAAAAAGAATTGGATTGGTAAGAACAAGGAGACGAGAAACTTATTTCACCGGAAGGATGAAAGAAGAACTTGGGTCTTATATGAGCACCATAAATAGCAACAATCCTTAGGGACGGTTTTAGGTGAAATATAGCCCAAGATAATTCCAATGACGAGATTGATGGCTTTAAAATACCTCATTCTTAACAACATGTGAATAATGAGACATGAACTCAAATTATCAAGAATGACATAATACCACCTCAAATGATACGGTTGAAAGAATTGCACTTTAAAATGCAAGATAAAGAATACTTGAGTTCCTCTGAAAAGAATCTTGATGAGCACTTCGAGAAGGGATTAAATCCTTGATGAACCATCATGTAGAACCTCCATGAAGAACTTCGGTAAAAAAAGAATGATCAAACGAAAGGAAAGAGAAGTTGAAAACATAAGGTGAAGCCTTGAAATGATTAAATGGAGCTTTGCGACGAGATAAATGAGAGATCTTGAAACTCCGGGAAAAGAAAAGATGAAACAAATGAAACCGAGAATTTGATGAGCCTCCGTAATAAGTAATTGAATATACTCGATGAAACAAGAATAAGAATTACATTATGCTTATCCTTCACCAATTAAATTGATGACAATCCACGGACTTGGCACACTACTTATTCTCGTAGAAAGGATTAAGATAGGTATAGCATAACTTGAGAACGTCTTCAACGAAACACCGGTGGAATTGAAACAACGAATGAATAGATATGATAACGAAAGAAGAGGAATCTTGCACGAACCACCGTAATAATTAAAATGACCGAAGGGAAGATAAAGGAACACCGGGAAGAATTATGAAATGAACGAGGATACTTGAGAGAATTTAGATCCATGAGAACGAAGAGAATATGAGCTGATTAGAGGGTCCTTGATTTAAACACCGGTATGATTTAGAGTATGGGAGCTGAAAGCTAGAATGAAAAAAAATCTAAATTTATGGACTCCGGATAATCCAACTGAGAAGGCTCTTGAATTGCTCCGGATAGGTGAAAAGAATTCTGACAATCGAAAACAAATATAAGAGGATGGCTTGACTGGAATCACGAATCTCTGAGAGAACGGATAAGATATGGAGGTAAACCCTTCTTCGGTCTTCAAAATCCAAGAAAGACGACGAGAAACACCACCATGAATTATTTAGTCACTCCGGAAGAATCAAAAACGAAGAGGTTGAGCCAACTATGAAAAGAATTTGAAAGATCTTGGAGAAACACATCTGACTGAAGAAAATCATTCTTACGTCAAACTTCGAAAAGAAATTTGAGGATAGCTCCGGGAAAATAAGAAGAGTCAGGTAAGATCCTGGGAAAAGACCTGTGGGTTAGGGCCCACTCAAAAGAAACACCGTAGAAATGATTTGAAAGAGAGGTTGCACCGGTTGAATTAAATGACTTGAACAAGATAGCATTCCCGAAAGATCTTGAAAGAATGAGAATAAACTCCAACATCTTCTGAGGTATCTTCAGCACTCCGGAACAATAGAATAGCGAGCGGTGAAAGATTATGAGGTGCACCAGCATGAGAAGGTATTTGAAACGATGAAAAAGGATGTGATCAACACCAAAGCTTGATTTGAATCCACTGGAGAAGAAAACGAGTGAAGAGTGACGAACTTGAAGCTTCGTTGGCATCTTCCTGAGAATCAACGGATAAGAACATTGACGTAAAAGAATGGAGAGACTTCACAACATTAAAATGATACTTGAATAAGAAATCTGGTTCCTTGAAGAAAAGGGTGGGAGGGAGGGAAAACAAAGGCAACTTGGAGACATATGAAACAAACACCGTTCAGAAGAAACTGATACTTGATCTTGCGGATGTTGAAATGATCGGCTTCACTTGAAGAGAAAACACACCGGTTGAAAAAGAATTAACATGACAATCTCGATTGCCATGAAGGATTTGCATTCACATAGAAATGTGAGAACAGCACTTAGGAAAGGTATGGAATCAACATTTGACATTGAAGCAACTCGAATACCACAACTGAAAACAAAACAAAGGATTGGCTTGCAGAATAAGCCAGAACAAACATATGATAGAGATTTCGTCCGAAGTTTTCGTGGTGGGGCCTACACGGGCTCGATCGTACAGCACCATCATGTACAAGGCAGTGCACATGACATAGGAAGCGTCCCCGAGTCGGCATAGCCAAGGACTCTTTAAGACACAATGAGACCACTGTAAAACCGACCGTGAATAGGCGGACCACTAGATGTCGAACCCCAATTTAATATCATACATCTGACGAAAAGATATCCTAGGAGCTACTTGAATTCCCACTTATAAACTCCCGAAATTTTCCGGTTATGCAATCAGGTGTTGAGGATACAGGGGAAGCATAATATCTCACCCAAAACTAGCAAATCCTACATCCAGCTGTATCCATCCTTCAACACATAACCAAGAAACCTTCGGAAATCGTCTACCTCAACCTTCGAAAAGCATCCGTTATACGAGTTATGGCAATACTCCCGAACTCCCGCCCCAGTATTGGCTGGCGTCGAGGTTATCTCACTAACAACTGCATAAAAGAGATTTTCGATGTCGGCGAAACTAAACTCAGGTATTCCAGAACCGCAACGATAAAATTGTGACGACAACACCTCGGAGCTCAACTCCCCGAGACACTGCCACAACCCCTAAATGACAGGAGGCACAAAGAACAATGTTCTCGTCACAAATCGATCGGAACGATTCCAAGATACCCGGATCCTAAATTTTTTTTAGTGAAATTTGAGAAGAGAAGAGACAAAACTCTACGTCAGGATGCCTTACCAGAGCGACGAAGGGACTGGGGAGTAAAAAGAATTCCTAAACTCTCTGATATATAATTCCTAAATGACTCAAAACATTTTTCTAGACTCAACTCGTCAGCTAAATTCGATCAAGCAGTGGGGGCTCCTAAGGTCGGGGAAGGCTCTGATTACCAACTTGTAACGCCCTCGATGCGGCTATATCTCCCACGTGTTGAAGCACGACTTAGAGGCATAACCGCATTGAAAGCAATGTCGCAAGTGAGGTAATCTTCACAAACAACCCATGTAATACAATAAGGGAAAAGATACATAGTTGGCTTACAATCGCCACTTCACACAATTACATGAATAAAGCATTACATCAACCATATACAATCAAGGTCTGACTACGGAACCAAAATAAAAGAAGACTACCCCAAAAGCTACACAGATCCCCGATCGACCCCAACTGGGCTCCTCTACTGATCAAACTAGAAACGGAACAACACAAAGGACAAGATCTTCATCGAGCTCCTCCTTGAGCTTGGTTGCGTCATCTGCACGGGTCAACGGCACCTGCAAGCTAGTTTTGGAAGTATCTGTGAGTCACGGGGACTCAGCAATCTCACACCCTCGCGATCAAAACTATTTAAGCTTATAGGAAGGGTAAAAGGTATGAGGTGGAGCTGCAGCAAGCAACTAGCATATATGGTGGCTAACATACGCAGATGAGAGCGAGAAGAGAAGGCAACGCACGGTCGATAAAAGTATGATCAAGAAGTGATCCTAGAACAACCTACGTCAAGCATAACTCCAACACCGTGTTCACTTCCCGGACTCCGCCGAGAAGAGACCATCACGGTTACACACGCGGTTGATGTATTTTAATTAAGATCAACTTCAGGTTTTCTACAACCGGACATTAACAAATTCCCATCTGCCCATAACCATGGGCACGGCTTTTGAAAGTTCAAATCCCTGCAGGGGAGTCCCTCCTGGTCCAGATCGAGCGAGGCAGGAGGACTCGGACTGCAGCCATGGCGCGGGAAGCACCTGTAGGGAAAAGACAGGGAGAGAGATGGCGTGAGCGAGAGAGAGAGACTGGGGAAAAAGGAGGATGGAAAGGAAAACAGAGGCGATGGAAAGGAAAACAGCAGCGGGATCGTGCAGGCGAAGCAGAGGACGGCGTCGAGCTCGTTCCCGAGCAGAGGACGACGGCGGTCTCGGCGCTAGCTCCCGGCGACGAGGTGTGATGCAGGGGAGGCAGACGAGGCGGCGGGGAAGGCCAGGACTGCAAGGGCACGAAGACGACGACAACAACGCGGTCGGCGAGCAGGGGAGGCCATGGCGTGGTGCTTGCCTCCTGCAGTTTCCTGAAGAGGACAGAGAGCAGATGAGAGAGGGAAACAGAGGAAGGAGAGTGATGAGGACATCAATACCATTGTTACACCCACAGCCCCTACTGTTACATATACTGGACCAATTACTAGAGCTCGCGCACGCCAATTAAATTACCAGGTACTTTCGTTTCTTGGTAATGATTCTAATGTTCATGAGATTATGATGCTGCCTAAATTGGATACATTTGTTTTGCTTTCAAATGAAGGGCCTAGCTTGGAGAAGGATGAACATTGGAGCAAGAACACGCATGGAGTTGATGGCATGCGCAAGGGGATCAAGAACGGAGTTACAAGTGATGATTTCAGGACTTTGAAGCCGCCATAAGGAGTGCATGAAGCCATGGACGAAATATACAAGATGCCACTTCATAATATTCGTCCATAGGCTATTCTAGGTGCTGCGTCACCTTATTAATGGGCCAGGCCCATGTAATTTCGAAATACTTAAGTATAGGCTATTTTTAGAGTCCGTATGTGTGGGGAAACAAGAGTTAGGGTTGGTTTCGGACCCCACCCTCAAGGGCCACGAAATTCCCCTCTCTTCCTCCATATATACAGCCCTTAGGGCGTCGTTTAGACTTTGGGTTTTGTTTAGATTAAAAGTTCGCCATAGCTGCAACTTCTCGTACTTCGTTTGTGTCCAACGACCAGACCAAGACGTCACAGAACCCCACCTTGATCAATAAAGCTTTCATCTTATATTCGCAATATCCAGATTGCAATCTCAGTTTCTTGCTTGTTCTTCGTTTGCTCGCAGGAAATAGGCCCTCGTGGTCAGGTTGATCGTGCTCCGGCGTGGTCAATAACCCCTCGGAAGTTGGTTTAGCGATTGCTAAGGCGCGACGTCTCGCACGTTCGTAGTCGGATCGTCAAGGTCGACTCCCACAGAAAACGATAGCCACCATCTCATCGAAACATCGGGACACCTTTGCCTCTATCAAGTGGTATCAGATTTCCAGGTTGCTTGGTGAGATTTTTACAGTTTTTCGTAGATTAGATCGAGTCTGTTTTTCATACCTACAGTCCACGAAAAAGCCACAAAAAAAATTAGGGTTAGTTCATCATATCCGAACCAATCTGAGCCTTTGCATAATCTTTTTAGGGTTTTTGCTTTGTTGAATTTGCGGTTGCATCGTCGTGTCAAGTTGCTGGTCTTAGAGTCTAGTCTTTTAGAGTTTCGAGTTCTGGTCATAAGTTGTCACGCCGCCGCCGCACCATCATCATCGCCCATCTACCACCATTGCTTATCCGCCACCGTTCTGAATCCGTATCCATATACCACCACCAATCCGTATCCATATACCACCACCAATCTGTATCCATATACCACCACCAATCTGTAACCATATATCCACCACCAATCCGAGTTCTTCTCATATTAGGTTTGTTCTTGAGATCAATCTCAATTCTGATTCGTGTTTCCTTGCCTGCGTAGGTCTCGGAAAAAAAAAAGTCTGGAGACCCCCGGGCAGTTTTTAGGCCAAAATTTTCACGGGCAAAAATATTTTTTCCCTATCCTATTTTTAGGTTTTTCTGAGTCTTTTGAGCCACGTGCCATCATAGTGATTTTTTGTCGCACTTTTTCGTCGTCGCTGCCCTGATTTCCGAAAAAAAGTGAAAAAAAAAATTTCGTGCCCATCCTATCAGTTTGACGAGGGAAGAGTTTTGAGACACTCGCCATTATAGTAATTTTTCGCAAAAAAAAAGAGGAGCGCAAAAAAAGAGGAGCGCAAAAAAAAAGCGAAAAAAAAAGTTCCAGAGTGTGCTTTTCCCTTATTTACGTGCAGCACCGTGATTTTGTTAGTGTTCTAGGCTCGCGTCTCTAGCACGGTCTAGCCTAGGACCAGCACAGTACCGTCGTTGAGCGTTTATTCAACTTTGCATCTCTGAATTGATTATTGTTGACCCTTTTTGCTACCATACTATAAGCCTTCCCAGCTCCACATACCTCTACGTCATGTGTTTGACTCTCCCTGGCAATCGCTCTATCCAAGCTTTTGAGAGTTTTGACTACAACGGTTGCCGATCACCGCCTGCTGCTGGGTAAGAACTGGTAAGAATTTGAGATTTGCTTGACGGATTTGTGACACCCGCCACCACCACCTCTTGTTAGTATTCTGTAGGATCATATTCTTGTGTGTTTTCTATTGTTGCTAACCATGGCAGGATAACAAGCCGACGAGACTGACTGGGAGAACATGACGAATCAGGAGTTGCATGATAAATTTCAGCAAATGATGAATGGACAGGTGCAGGATGTGCTAAACAGATTTGAAGAGGCCATGGAGAAGATAGATGACATGGAGAAGACGTTCGAAACAAATCTCGATAACAGGTTTAATGAATTGCCCGCGCGTCTTCCACCACCACCACCGGCTGCACCTAATGCACCTCTACAACAACAACAACGACGACTACCTACACATCGTGAAACAGCCCTCCGCCGAGCGAGCCGTCTCCCTCTTGCACCTGGCCAAACTGTTGGTGCTGCTATTGCTACTTCTGTGGCTCCTGTTGCTGATGCGGAGGAAGATGATTTTGCTGGCGATTACGAGGATGAGGTTGATCAAAATCAGAACTACGTGCCACCACCAGCACAGCAACCATCAGGTCGTCCACATGAAAATAATGGCAATGGTAGGGCTCACCCTCAGGTACGAGATCATGACCATCTCCCTAAACTATAATTGAATATTCCACCATTTGAGGGTAGATATGTTCCTGGTATATATCTTACTTGGGAGTTAGAAACTGAACAACGATTTACATGTTTACAATATCCCGAGGAGAGACGTGTTCCTGCTGCTGTTTGTGCATTCACTAGTTTTGCATGTGTTTGGTGGTCTGAGCATTGTAGATTATATCCCATTCCTGCTACTTGGGCTGCTTTGAAAACTGCTATGCGTACTCGTTGGGTTCCACCATATTATCAACGTGAATTACTTCAAAAATTGTAGCGCTTAAGACAGGGAAAAAATTCTGTAGAAGAATATTATCAGGAATTACAAACTGGCATGATTAGATGTGGTATTTTTGAGGAGAATGAAGCTATGCTTGCACGTTTTATGGGTGGATTAAATAGAGAGATTCAGACGATTCTAGAGTATAAGGAGTATACTAATATCACTCGTTTATTCCATCTTGCTTGTAAAGCTGAACGTGAAGTGCAGGATCGACAGGCATTGGCGCAGACTAACTTTTCTGCAGGTCGACCTTCTTCATGGACACCACGTGCATCATCTACTTCCACACGTTCTGCTACACCGGCGCCTCCGTCGGCTACCACCTCCAACCGTGATACAATAAAGCAGGCACAATCACCACTATCTGCCAAGAGCACACCTTCTGGGCCTGCAAAGAGCTCTTCTTCATCCATGGCATCAACAGGGCAAACACATGATATTATTTGTCGACGTTGCAAGGGTGGAGGTCATTATGCGAGAGAATGCCCATCTAAGCGTGTGATGATTGTTACTGAGGATGGTGGGTATGAGTCCGCTAGTGACTATGATGAGGAGACTTTGGCTCTTATTACACGTGACGAACACGGTGGAGACGATTCTGATCATGAGACGCAATACATGGATCCTGAAGATGCTGACAGGTATGAATGTTTAGTTGCTCAACGTGTTTTGAGTGTGCAGGTTACACAAGCTGAGCAAAATCAGAGGCATAATTTGTTCCATACAAAGGGAGTTGTGAAGGAACGTTCTGTTCGCGTGATCATAGATGGAGGGAGTTGCAACAACTTGGCTAGCATCGAGATGGTGGAGAAGCTATCTCTCACCACCAGACCACATCCACATCCTTACTACATCCAATGGTTCAACAACAGCGGCAAGGTTAAGGTAACACGTACTGTTCGTGTGCATTTTAGTATCTCTACATATGCTGATTATGTTGATTGTGATGTGGTACCGATGCAAGCATGTTCCTTATTACTTGGTAGACCATGGCAATTTGATAAAAATTCTATTCACCATGGTAGAAACAATCAGTATACTCTTGTTCATAAGGATAAAAATATTACTTTGCTTCCTATGACTCCTGATTCCATTTTGAAAGATGATATTAATAGAGCTAATAAAGCAAAACAGGAGAAAACTAAGAGTGAAAATCAGATTGTGGCAAAAGAATTTGAGCAACAAATGCAGCCTAATAATAATAAACAATCTAGTGTTGCTTCTGAAATTAAATTGAAAAGTGCATGTTTACTTGCCACCAAATCTGATATTGATGATCTAGATTTTAGCAAATCTGTTTGCTATGCTTTTGTGTGCAAAGAGGCATTATTTTCATTCGAGGACATGCCTTCCTCTTAGCCTCCTGCTGTCACTAACATTTTGCAGGAGTTCGCCGACGTCTTTCCACAAGACGTGCCACCGGGATTACCACCTATTCGCGGGATTGAGCATCAAATTGACTTAATTCCCGGTGCATCATTACCCAACCGTGCACCATACCGTACCAATCCAGAGGAGACGAAGGAGATTATGCGTCAAGTACAAGAACTGCTCGACAAAGGTTATATACGCGAATCCCTTAGTCCTTGTGCTGTTCCTATCATTTTAGTGCCGAAAAAGGATGGTACGTCGCGTATGTGCGTTGATTGTAGAGGCATTAATAATATTACTATTCGTTATCGTCATCCTATTCCTAGGCTAGATGATATGCTTGATGAATTGAGTGGCTCTACAATATTCTCCAAAGTTGATTTGCGTAGTGGTTACCATCAAATTCGTATGAAATTGGGAGATGAATGGAAAACAGCATTTAAAACTAAGTTTGGATTATATGAGTGGTTAGTCATGCCTTTTGGGTTAACTAATGCACCTAGTACTTTCATGAGCTTTAATGAACGAAGTTTTACGTGCTTTCATTGGATGATTTGTGGTAGTTTACTTTGATGACATATTGATTTATAGCAAATCTTTGGAGGAACATTTGGAACATTTACGTGCTGTTTTTATTGCTCTACGTGATGCACGTTTGTTTGGTAACCTTGGAAAGTGCACCTTTTGCACCGACCGAGTATCTTTTCTTGGCTATGTTGTTACTCCACAGGGAATTGAAGTTGATAAAGCCAAGATTGAAGCTATTGAGAGTTGGCCGCAGCCCAAAACGGTCACACAAGTGAGGAGTTTCCTTGGCCTCGTTGGTTTCTCTCGGCGTTTTGTGAGAGATTTCAGCACCATTGCTGCACCTCTCAACGAGCTTACAAAGAAGGATGTCCCTTTTGTTTGGGGTACCGCACAGGAAGAAGCCTTCACGGTATTGAAAGATAAGTTGACACATGCTCCTTTACTCCAACTTCCTAATTTCAATAAGACTTTTGAGCTTGAATGTGATGCTAGTGGAATTGGATTAGGAGGTGTGTTATTACAAGATGGAAAACCTGTTGCATACTTTTCTAAAAAATTGAGTGGGCCTAGTCTGAAATATTTGGTTTGGAGACCATCAAAGATCAATATGTTAATGATGCTGAATTTAAAGATGTATTGCAGAATTGTAAGGAAGGGAGAACTTGGAACAAGTTCGTTCTTAACGATGGATTTTTGTTTCGTGCTAACAAGCTATGCATTCCAGCTAGCTCCGTTCGTCTTTTGTTGTTGCAGGAGGCGCATGGAGGAGGATTAATGGGACACTTTGGCGTCAAGAAGACGGAGGATATACTTGCTACACATTTCTTTTGGCCAAAGATGAGACGGGATGTTGAGCGTTTTGTTGCTCGTTGCACTACATATCAAAGAGCTAAGTCACGACTCAATCCTCATGGTTTATATATGCCTTTGCCTGTACCTAGTGTTCCTTGGGAGGATATATCTATGGACTTTGTTTTAGGTTTACCTAGAACAAAGAAGGGGAGGGATAGCATATTTGTTGTCGTGGATAGGTTCTCGAAAATGGCACACTTTATACCATGTCATAAAAGCGATGATGCTGTTAATGTTGCTGATTTGTTCTTTCGTGAAATTATTCGCTTACATGGTGTGCCAAATACTATTGTTTCAGATCGTGATACTAAATTTCTTAGCCACTTTTGGAGATGTTTATGGGCTAAGTTCGGGACTAAGCTGCTTTTTAGTACTACTTGTCACCCCCAAACTGATGGACAAACTGAAGTAGTCAATAGAACATTGTCTACTATGCTTAGGGCTGTTTTGAAGAATAACAAGAAAATGTGGGAAGAATGCTTGCCTCATATTGAATTTGCTTATAATCGTTCATTGCATTCTACTACTAATATGTGCCCTTTTGAAATTGTGTATGGTTTCCTACCTCGTGCACCTATTGATTTGTTGCCTCTTCCATCTTCGGAGAAGGTTAATTTTGATGCTAAAGAACGTCCTGAATTGATTTTAAAAATGCATGAGTTAACTAAGGAAAACATTGAGCGTATGAATGCTAAATATAAACTTGCTAGAGATAAGCGTAGAAAACATGTTGTGTTTGCACCTGGAGATCTTGTTTGGTTACATTTGCGTAAAGATAGATTTCCTAATCTGCGCAAATCAAAGCTAATGCCACGTGCTGATGGTCCTTTTAAGGTTTTAGAGAAAATAAATGATAATGCATATAAACTTGAGCTACCTGCAGATTTTGGGGTTAGTCCCACTTTTAACATTGCAGATTTGAAGGCTTATTTGGGTGAGGAAGATGAGCTTCCGTCGAGGACGACTTCATTTCAAGAAGGGGAGGATGATGAGGACATCAATACCATTGTTACACCCACAGCCCCTACTGTTACATATACTGGACCAATTACTAGAGCTCGCGCACGCCAATTAAATTACCAGGTACTTTCATTTCTTGGTAATGATTCTAATGTTCATGAGATTATGATGCTGCCTAAATTGGATACATTTGTTTTGCTTTCAAATGAAGGGCCTAGCTTGGAGAAGGATGAACATTGGAGCAAGAACACGCATGGAGTTGATGGCATGCGCAAGGGGATCAAGAACGGAGTTACAAGTGATGATTTCAGGACTTTGAAGCCGCCATAAGGAGTGCATGAAGCCATGGACGAAATATACAAGATGCCACTTCATAATATTCGTCCATAGGCTATTCTAGGTGCTGCGTCACCTTATTAATGGGCCAGGCCCATGTAATTTCGAAATACTTAAGTATAGGCTATTTTTAGAGTCCGTATGTGTGGGGAAACAAGAGTTAGGGTTGGTTTCGGACCCCACCCTCAAGGGCCACGAAATTCCCCTCTCTTCCTCCATATATACAGCCCTTAGGGCGTCGTTTAGACTTTGGGTTTTGTTTAGATTAAAAGTTCGCCATAGCTGCAACTTCTTGTACTTCGTTTGTGTCCAACGACCAGACCAAGACGTCACAGAACCCCACCTTGATCAATAAAGCTTTCATCTTATATTCGCAATATCCAGATTGCAATCTCAGTTTCTTGCTTGTTCTTCGTTTGCTCGCAGGAAACAGGCCCTCGTGGTCAGGTTGATCGTGCTCCGGCGTGGTCAATAACCCCTCGGAAGTTGGTTTAGCGATTGCTAAGGCGCGACGTCTCGCACGTTCGTAGTCGGATCGTCAAGGTCGACTCCCACAGAAAACGATAGCCACCATCTCATCGAATCATCGGGACACCTTTGCCTCAACTGAGATGATAACTAACATATATACAGCCCTTAGGGAACCAGAGGAAGGAGAGAAAGGGAACCAGGGCGGCGCTCAACTGAGATGGTGACGGTGGAGATGCTCGGGACCCTCCTGGTCCAGATCGAGCGAGGCAGGAGGACTCGGGCTGCAGCCATGGCGCGGGAAGCACCTGTAGGGAAAAGACAGGGAGAGAGATGGCGTGAGCGAGAGAGAGAGACTGGGGAAAAAGGAGGATGGAAAGGAAAATAGAGGCGACGGTCCTGCTGGTTGCCGGCGAGGAGCGGCTTGGGAGGCCTCGGGCACGAGGAGCGGGGCTGGCTCTCTGGTTGGTGGGAAGGATCGATGGCGAGAAGTGGCTGGCGCTGGTTGACTTCGGTTGAATCGGGAGGAAATCCAAAGGAGGAAGGAGGTTGGTCAGGTGGTTCGAATGGATCGGGCAAGATCCCGAGGCTGGAGGAGACAGTGGGCGGCGACGACGGCGGGGAGGATTTGAGGGATTCGACAGCTAGGTCTAGGTTAGGCTGTTTATATAGCAAGTAGGTAAATAGGAGGGAGTTTTTGGATGATCCGATCAAAATCGAACGGTCCCAGATAAATAGGTTAGGTAGCCCAAATAATAAACCGAAGATATTTTAAAGATGTTTGGTGATGATCCGGACCCGACGGTAACGACAGAGTGGGTCGGGTTCGGAGAAGTTTCGGACACACACGTGAGGGGTTTGAGTATTGTGTAGAGAGGGTCAAACGGTCGGGCAACAAACGAATGGTCGGTCTTGAGCAAGGTCAACAGAGACGAGGAAGAAGCGGCAACTATCAACGGGTGCAAGTGTGGTTGGGCTCAGAACGGACAACGGAGAGAACTCGGAGAACCCGAACGAATGCAAGTTTTGAAAACATGCAGATGCAATGCGGATGATGCCATGGTAATATGCAACACGCAAGCGAAAGACAAGGCAACAACAACGAATAACTGGACGACACCTGGCGCAACGGTCTCAGGGCGTTACAAGGCACTCCTCCCACTCCTTGATGTTCTTCTTGATCAAGACTCGTAGTAGAGTGGAGAGCGTACGGTTCGTCACCTCCGTTTGGCCGTCGGTTTGAGGGTGGTACGCCATGGAGAAAAGTAACTTGATTCCGAGCTTGGCGCATAAGGTCTTCCAAAAGTAACTCAAGAACTTGACGTCGCGGTCCGAGACAATTGTCCTTGGCATTCCATGAAGACGTAATATGTCCCTAGAAAACAAATTTGCAACATGTGAAGCATCGTCTATCTTGTTGCAAGGAATGAAATGAGCCATTTTGGAGAAACGGTCCACAACAACAAACACGGAGTCCTTGCCATTTCGAGTTCTAGGCAAACCAAGTACAAAGTCCATGCTAATGTCTTCCCAAGGTTGGTATGGAATTGGTAAAGGCATATAGAGACCATGAGATTGAGCTTTGGACTTAGCTTTGCGACATGTAGAACACCGGTTGGTGAAACGATTGACATCGCGAACCATCTTTGGCCAAAAATAGTTCTTGGAGAGCGTAGCGAGTGTCTTGTCGCGTCCGAAGTGTCCCATTAATTCTCCTCCATGGGATTCCTGCAAAAGCAAGAAACGAAGAGAGGACTCGGGAATGCAAAGTTTGTTAGCTCTCATAAGATATCCGTCTTTTAGGTAATAGCGTTCCCAAGATGCATGCGACAAACACTTGTTATAAGGAATGGCAAAAGTGGCATCATGCTCATACAAGTATTTGATATGCTCAAAACCAATGACATTCAATTCAAGTTGGGTGACAAGCATGCATATACGGGAAAGCGCATCCGCGACAATGTTTTCTTTACCCTTGATGTACTTGATGACATAGGGAAAAGACTCAATGAATTCACTCCATTTAGCATGACGCTTGTTCAACTTAGTTTGACCCTTAAGATACTTGAGAGTCTCATGATCGGTATGAATGATAAACTTATGGGGACGAAGGTAATGTTCCCATTCATGTAAAACACGGACTAAAGCATACAGCTCTTTGTCATAGATGGGGTAATTGAGTTGCGCTCCAGAAAGTTTCTCACTAAAGTAAGCTATGGGGCGCTTCTCTTGCGTTAACACACCTCCTATGCCATTACCACTAGCATCACAATGAATTTCAAAAGGTTTGTCGAAGTTGGGTAAATCAAGCATGGGAGCATGAGTAAGCAAATACTTAAGCTCATTGAATGCGGTATCTTGGGATGGTCCCCAAACAAAAGGCGATTCTTCTTGCTCAAGGCATGCAAAGGCGAAGCAATGGTGCTAAAATCCTTCACAAAGCAACGATAGAAACCCGCAAGACCAAGGAAACTACGCACTTGATGCAAGTTGGTTGGTTGCGGCCAAGTCTTAATAGCATTGATCCTGGACTCATCTACATGAACACCCTTAGAAGAAACAACAAAACCCAAGAAAACGAGCCTATCAACACCAAAAAGGCATTTCTCCATATTAGCATAGAGGCGCTCTTTTCTAAGAGTTTGCAAAACGGTGCGGACATGGGTGACATGCTCTTTGATGGATTTGCTAAACACAAGAATGTCATCGAAGTAAACCACAACAAATATACCAATGTAAGGGCGAAAGACATGATTCATAAGGCGCATAAAGGTGCCCGGTGCTTCCGAGAGACCCATAGGCATGACTAACCACTCATACAAACCAAACTTGGTTTTGAAGGCGGTTTTCCATTCATCACCCTCTTGTATGCGGATTTGATAGTAACCACTCTTAAGATCAATTTTGGAAAATATAGTGGCACCGCTAAGCTCATCAAGCATATCATCTAGGCGTGGAATGTGGTATCTATAGTGAACGGTGATAGCATTGATGGGTCTACAATCGGAGCACATGCGAAATCTACCGTCACGTTTTGGCACAAGAATAACCGGTACGGCACAAGGGCTCAAACTTTCATGCACATGACCATGGTCTATGAGATACTTTACTTGCCTTTGAATTTCTTTGGTTTCTTCGGGGTTGATGCGGTAGGGAGCTTTGTTTGGAAGCGGTGCTCCGGGGATGAGGTCGATGCAGTGCTCAATGCCTCGAAGTGGAGGTAGTCCCGGAGGTTGCTCATCGGGGAAAACATCTTGAAATTCCTGCAATAGAGAAGATAACACCAAAGGTAGATTGTGAGAGGTGTTAGTTTTTGGTGCCTCGTCCTTGCACAATAGGACATAGTGTAAGACACTTGATGGGTTCTCACACACTTCTCTCATCTCACGTTTGGTGGCAAATAGGACTAAGTTTTTCTTGTCGCTCATCGTGGAGGCACTCAATTTGGGCTTGTGGCACTCACTCTCTTTTTGGTGGCTCACTCTCTCACTTTTCTCTCCACGATGGGTGTTTTGCTTGTCGGCGAGCACTTGGCTTGTTGACATAGGACGACGTACATACTCTTTCCCTTTCATTTTGAAGCTATAGTGATTGGTACGCCCATTGTGAATGACATCTCGGTCAAATTGCCATGGCTGCCCAAGAAGAGGGTGGCAAACGGTCATCGGAAGGACATCACACTGCAAAGTGTCTTCATAGGCGCCGATCTTGAAAGAGACTTGTACTCGATGCTCGACTTGTATGGTGCCGGTGTCACTTAGCCATTGAACCTTGTATGGGTGAGGGTGCTTCGTCTTGACCAATTGAAGTTTGGAGCAAAGTTCTTCACTTGCTAAGTTGTGGCAACTACCTCCATCGATGATGACCTTGACGGACCGTCCGTTGATGCCGGCCTTTGTGTGGAAGATATGGCATCTTTGATCTTCGTCTTGTTGATGTTGAAGAGTCAAGACCTTGGAGACAACAAGAGCGGGACTTGAATCTTCATCACAAAGACTTGATCATCTTCGTCTTCATTGTTCACTTGTCGGTGCATGGCCACTTGCTCAAGGGCTTCCATTTCTCCTTCACTCATGGAGTCGTAGGTTCCGTCGTCGTTGAGGATCATGGTGCGCTTGTTTGTGCACTCAAAGGACTTGTGGCCTCGGCCTCCGCATGTGAAACATTTGATGGAACTTGTCTTTATGGTCTCATCGGTTGGAGTAGATGATGATGAATCTTTCGACTTGAAGTTGCTTGTAGTAGGAGGACGACTTGCGCTTGTCGAAGTCTTCTTGTAACTTGACTTGTCGCCGGTACTTGGTGATGCTCTAGTTGAGGTAGGAATTGCCGAAGTCGCGGGAGCTTGATAAGAGGAACCGTAGGTCTTGGACGAGAACTTGGCATACTTGAAATCATCTTGCACTTGGCATTCCGCTTTGGTGGCTTGGTGCACAAGCTCGATGATATTTGAGTATGGTTGGAAGTCGGCGATCTTCTTGATGGGATGGTTGAGGCCGTTCAAGAAGCGTGCCATTGTTTGTTCATCGTCTTCCGTGACATTGGCTCTTATCATTGCAATCTCCATCTCCTTGTAGTATTCTTCAACGCTCTTGGTTCCTTGCTTGAGTTGTTGGAGTTTCTTGAAGAGGTCGCGGTTGTAGTAGGTAGGAATGAAGCGTGCTCTCATGACATCTTTCATTTGCGCCCAAGTAGTGACGGGTGGATCACCCCTTGCCTCTCGGCGCTCAATGACTTGTTCCCACCAAATAAGGACATAGTCTTGGAACTCAAGGGATGCCATCGCGATCTTCTTCTCTTCTTCATAATTGTGCAAACGAAAGATCTTGTCAACTTTCAATGCCCATGAAAGATATTCTTCGGGATCGTTGCTTCAGTTGAACTTGGGCATGGTGAACTTGAGCTTGCCATAGCGTTGCTCTTCATTGTATTGGGGTCGGGGATGATGATGCCCATGTTGTAGATAATTGTTCAACTCGTGGTGCTCTTGACGCGGAGGGTTGTCAACCTCATGTTGCTCTTATCATGGAGGATGTTCATTGTCTTCACACTCTCGATGAACTTGATGGTGTTGTCGAGCTTGAGTGGGAGCTTCGCGAGCTCGAGGAGGAACTTGACGATGCACGCGAGATTCAAATCTTTATTCTTGAATTTCTTCGCGAAATGCTTCCTCTTGTTCACGGGCTTGACGACTTCGGTCGGCAACGGCTCGACTCGAATCGCGTAGAGCTTGTTGCGCCGCAAGTGCTTTAGCGTCACGGAGTAGTTGTTCTTGACGTTGTGTCTCAGCATCTTGTGCAAGTTGGTGGAGACGCGCATGTTCTTCCTCTTCATGTTGGCGTTGTTGTTGCTGTTCTCGTGCTAGCGCAAAGGCCTCTTGAGTTTGACGTTGTCGGTGCTCTTGAGAGTCGGTGTCTCGAAGTGGATTGAGGCTTGCTTGACGGTCGGTGCGCGTGGCTCAACGAAGAGTGTTCGATGTCGGTGTACTTGAGCCGGAGAGGGTGAAGTCGGAGTGGCGGCTTGAACGGCTCCTTCTTGAAGTGGAAGATGAGCGGTTGAGCAACAAAGCACGAATTTCGTCCATCCTTGCGTCATTCTCTTGCTTGTGATCGTCGAGCTTGTGGTTGAAGTAGTCCCTTGTACGTTGCTCGGAAAGTCGCAAGTCAGCAGCAAGGTTGTCGATGCATTCACTCATAGCTTGTTGCTCTTGATGCAAAGCACGTTGTGCACCAAAGAGGTGACTCTTGGTGACGAAGGAGGTCATGTCGTCATCTTGCTCCATGAAGAGTGGGTTGGTAGAAGTACTTGGCCTATCCATCATGAGATAGTGGTGGTGAGTAGGAAAAATGAGAGAACAAAACCAAAGTTACCTTTTCCGAAGATTGTGGATGTAACAAGTACGATCTCACGATGCTATAATAGGGGAATTGGTACCAGGAATTGTTTCTCACACCTACAAGTAAAAGGCTTATGGAGGAGCTCGGTTAGGATGGTGGCAAAAATTTCAAGCAAATGTTAGTCAAGATATCGATAAGGTTGATAAGATTCACAAAAATGCAAGTAAAAACAAATAGATCAAACCCAATGATATCACTAGGAACACACACACGGAATATAGATGGGATCCACACAACCAAGGGGTGAGCTCAAAATGTGCAACCATGGAAAATGCTCTTATTGTGCGAATACTAGAGAGACGCTAGCTCGATTGCTCAAATGGGCTAGATACGCATGTGCACTAACCTATAAGAGAAACGTGCCGTCTTCAATCCTAACTATGTTACGTATGAGGTGTCAAAGATGATATGCAAAATGGCTCGATGCTATTGCTCACAAGCTCTTTTTTGCTCCTCTTTTGCTTAAAAGCTTTTCTTGTCTTTTTTTGAAGCTAGAGCCAAGTATGATATGAGACAAGTATGTAAGAAATGCACGGGAGAGACTTATGGCACTAAGATGCTAACAAGATCACTACGGTGCACAATAGCGTGGCCCGACAATTCTCAACTAGCTAGTCTCGATGGGTAAGCGACGCGAAATGGCTCGGGTTATCAATGCAAAAGCAAGGGTGAGATGTCGTCGAGGTTACCGTCCGATCGTATGGTAAGAATGAAGTTGGTGAAGCCGGTGTGGTGGTCGAGTTGTTGAACGAGTAGCGGCGATGATGATGTCCAAATGCGCCTAAGTAGCCTAAACACCTTAGGAAACAAGAGAAACCGCGGTCCGAAACTCAAACAACCACGAGAAATAGATTGGAAGAACACGAGTGTTGGTATGGATGCAAAATGGTGCAAAACAAATATGGCCGAAAGTTTCTGGAAGGTCCGTGTGCACGGGGTAAGTGAGGCCCGTGTGCATGGGGTCTCGAGGGCCCGTGTGCACGGGGTGTGCGGCGAGCGGAAGAACAGCTCCGGATCCGTGGGTATTTTTCAAGATAAGGGCGATTCCGAGGATTTGGAAGGTGGGGAAGCAGGAAGATGGGTAGATCCACTTGCCAAACTCCAAATTCGTGGATCAAAACAACCAAATCTCACAAGATCCAACAAATTGCAAGAAAAATTTTTGGGGCTATTTTTGTGGGGATTTTCGAATTAGGACGAAAAACAACAAAATCAAGCTAGAAAATGGGGGGATGGGGCTCCAAGATGTGAATCAACCTTGCTCATGATACCAAAATGATATAGGATGAAATCCTAGAGGGGGATCTTTTCACACTTGGAGGGGGAAAAGGGCAAACTCACAAGAACACAAAGAGGAAAACACTCAAACAATTCCCCAATCACACATCCACTAGAATAGCAAAATAAGATCCACAAGTCACAAGCACAATCAAAGGAAAGATACAATGGCAAAGTTCTTCCCACTCCTAGGAGATGAGGTCTTGAAGATAGTCTTCTCCTAGAGGAGGTCTTGAAATCCACTAGGATTCTTCCCAAAGGGGTCTTGATTCCACAACTGGGAAGGTAGAAGGAGCAAAGCTCACAAATATCTCATCTCATACTTTGCTAACCCTAAACATTGCCCTAGGTACGGTTTATATAGTCTTAGGGCCGAAAGAGATGAAGAGGGACTCGGTTTGGGGATCTCAGCCGTCCATCCTGGGAGCCCCGTGCGCACAGGGTATGATAGAGGCAAAGGTGTCCCGATGTTTCGATGAGATGGTGGCTATCGTTTTCTGTGGGAGTCGACCTTGACGATCCGACTACGAACGTGCGAGACGTCGCGCCTTAGCAATCGCTAAACCAACTTCCGAGGGGTTATTGACCACGCCGGAGCACGATCAACCTGACCACGAGGGCCTGTTTCCTGCGAGCAAACGAAGAACAAGCAAGAAACTGAGATTGCAATCTGGATATTGCGAATATAAGATGAAAGCTTTATTGATCAAGGTGGGGTTCTGTGACGTCTTGGTCTGGTCGTTGGACACAAACGAAGTACGCGAAGTTGCAGCTATGGCAAACTTTTAATCTAAACAAAACCCCAAAGTCTAAACGACGCCCTAAGGGCTGTATATATGGAGGAAGAGAGGGGAATTTCGTGGCCCTTGAGGGTGGGGTCCGAAACCAACCCTAACTCTTGTTTCCCCACACATACGGACTCTAAAAATAGCCTATACTTAAGTATTTCGAAATTACATGGGCCTGGCCCATTAATAAGGTGACGCAGCACCTAGAATAGCCTATGGACGAATATTATGAAGTGGCATCTTGTATATTTCGTCCATGGCTTCATGCACTCCTTATGGCGGCTTCAAAGTCCTGAAATCATCACTTGTAACTCCGTTCTTGATCCCCTTGCGCATGCCATCAACTTCATGCGTGTTCTTGCTCCAATGTTCATCCTTCTCCAAGCTAGGCCCTTCATTTGAAAGCAAAACAAATGTATCCAATTTAGGCAGCATCATAATCTCATGAACATTAGAATCATTACCAAGAAACGAAAGTACCTGGTAATTTAATTGGCGTGCGCGAGCTCTAGTAATTGGTCCAGTATATGTAACAGTAGGGGCTGTGGGTGTAACAATGGTATTGATGTCCTCATCATCCTCCCCTTCTTGAAATGAAGTCGTCCTCGACGGAAAATCATCTTCCTCACCCAAATAAGGCTTCAAATCTGCAATATTAAAAGTGGGACTAACCCCAAAATCTGCAGGTAGCTCAAGTTTATATGCATTATCATTTATTTTCTCTAAAACCTTAAAAGGACCATCAGCACGTGGCATTAGCTTTGATTTGCGCAGATTAGGAAATCTATCTTTACGCAAATGTAACCAAACAAGATCTCCAGGTGCAAACACAACATGTTTTCTACCCTTATCTCCAGCAAGTTTATATTTAGCATTCATACGCTCAATGTTTTCCTTAGTTAACTCATGCATTTTTAAAATCAATTCAGAACGTTCTTTAGCATCAAAATTAACCTTCTCCGAAGATGGAAGAGGCAACAAATCAATAGGTGCACGAGGTAGGAAACCATACACAATTTCAAAAGGGCACATCTTCGTAGTAGAATGCAATGAACGATTATAAGCAAATTCAATATGAGGCAAGCATTCTTCCCACATTTTCTTGTTATTCTTCAAAACAGCCCTAAGCATAGTAGACAATGTTCTATTGACTACTTCAGTTTGTCCATCAGTTTGGGGGTGACAAGTAGTACTAAAAAGCAGCTTAGTCCCGAACTTAGCCCATAAACATCTCCAAAAGTGGCTAAGAAATTTAGTATCACGATCTGAAACAATAGTATTTGGCACACCATGTAAGCGAATAATTTCACGAAAGAACAAATCAGCAACATTAACAACATCATCGCTTTTATGACATGGTATAAAGTGTGCCATTTTCGAGAACCTATCCACGACAACAAATATGCTATCCCTCCCCTTCTTTGTTCTAGGTAAACCTAAAACAAAGTCCATAGATATATCCTCCCAAGGAACACTAGGTACAGGCAAAGGCATATATAAACCATGAGGATTGAGTCGTGACTTAGCTCTTTGACATGTAGTGCAGCGAGCAACAAAACGCTCAACATCCCGTCTCATCTTTGGCCAAAAGAAATGTGTAGCAAGTATATCCTCCGTCTTCTTGACGCCAAAGTGTCCCATTAATCCTCCTCCATGCGCCTCCTGCAACAACAAAAGACGAACGGAGCTAGCTGGAATGCATAGCTTGTTAGCACGAAACACAAATCCATCGTTAAGAACGAACTTGTTCCAAGTTCTCCCTTCCTTACAATTCTGCAATACATCTTTAAATTCAGCATCATTAACATATTGATCCTTGATGGTCTCCAAACCAAATATTTTAAAGTCAAGTTGTGAAAGCATAGTATAACGACGAGACAAGGCATCAGCAATAACATTTTCTTTACCCTTCTTGTGTTTAATCACATAAGGGAAAGTCTCAATGAATTCAACCCATTTAGCATGTCGACGGTTCAGTTTTGCTTGACTTTTAATGTGTTTCAAAGATTCATGATCAGAATGTATAACAAATTCCTTGGGCCATAAATAATGTTGCCATGTTTCTAAGGTCCGAACAAGAGCATATAATTCTTTATCATAAGTAGAATAGTTCAGACTAGGCCCACTCAATTTTTCAGAATAGTATGCAACAGGTTTTCCATCTTGTAATAACACACCTCCTAATCCAATTCCACTAGCATCACATTCAAGCTCAAAAGTCTTATTGAAATTAGGAAGTTGGAGTAAAGGAGCATGTGTCAACTTATCTTTCAATACCGTGAAGGCTTCTTCCTGTGCGGTACCCCAAACAAAAGGTACATCCTTCTTTGTAAGCTCGTTGAGAGGTGCAGCAATGGTGCTGAAATCTCTCACAAAACGCCTATAGAAACCAGCGAGGCCAAGGAAACTCCTCACTTGTGTGACCGTTTTGGGCTGCGGCCAACTCTCAATAGCTTCAATCTTGGCTTTATCAACTTCAATTCCCTGTGGAGTAACAACATAGCCAAGAAAAGATACTCGGTCGGTGCAAAAGGTGCACTTTCCAAGGTTACCAAACAAACGTGCATCATGTAGAGCAATAAAAACAGCACGTAAATGTTCCAAATGTTCCTCCAAAGATTTGCTATAAATCAATATGTCATCAAAGTAAACTACCACAAATCGTCCAATGAAAGCATGTAAAACTTCGTTCATTAACCTCATGAAAGTACTAGGTGCATTAGTTAACCCAAAAGGCATGACTAACCACTCATATAATCCAAACTTAGTTTTAAATGCTGTTTTCCATTCATCTCCCAATTTCATACGAATTTGATGGTAACCACTACGCAAATCAACTTTGGAGAATATTGTAGAGCCACTCAATTCATCAAGCATATCATCTAGCCTAGGAATAGGATGACGATAACGAATAGTAATATTATTAATGCCTCTACAATCAACGCACATACGCGACGTACCATCCTTTTTCGGCACTAAAATGATAGGAACAGCACAAGGACTAAGGGATTCGCGTATATAACCTTTGTCGAGCAGTTCTTGTACTTGACGCATAATCTCCTTCGTCTCCTCTGGATTGGTACGATATGGTGCCCGGTTGGGTAATGATGCACCGGGAATTAAGTCAATTTGATGCTCAATCCCGCGAATAGGTGGTAATCCCGGTGGCACGTCTTGTGGAAAGACGTCGGCGAACTCCTGCAAAATGTTAGTGACAGCAGGAGGCAAAGAGGAAACACGTCCTCGAATGAAAATAATGCCTCTTTGCACACAAAAGCATAGCAAACAGATTTGCTAAAATCTAGATCATCAATATCAGATTTGGTGGCAAGTAAACATGCACTTTTCAATTTAAATTCAGAAGCAACACTAGATTGTTTATTATTATTAGGCTGCATTTGTTGCTCAAATTCTTTTGCCACAATCTGATTTTCACTCTTAGTTTTCTCCTGTTTTGCTTTATTAGCTCTATTAATATCATCTTTCAAAATGGAATCAGGAGTCATAGGAAGCAAAGTAATATTTTTATCCTTATGAACAAGAGTATACTGATTGTTTCTACCATGGTGAATAGAATTTTTATCAAATTGCCATGGTCTACCAAGTAATAAGGAACATGCTTGCATCGGTACCACATCACAATCAACATAATCAGCATATGTAGAGATACTAAAATGCACACGAACAGTACGTGTTACCTTAACCTTGCCGCTGTTGTTGAACCATTGGATGTAGTAAGGATGTGGATGTGGTCTTGTGGTGAGAGATAGCTTCTCCACCATCTCGATGCTAGCCAAGTTGTTGCAACTCCCTCCATCTATGATCACGCGAACAGAACGTTCCTTCACAACTCCCTTTGTATGGAACAAATTATGCCTCTGATTTTGCTCAGCTTGTGTAACCTGCACACTCAAAACACGTTGAGCAACTAAACATTCATACCTGTCAGCATCTTCAGGAGCCATGTATTGCGTCTCATGATCAGAATCGTCTCCACCGTGTTCGTCACGTGTAATAAGAGCCAAAGTCTCCTCATCATAGTCACTAGCGGACTCATACCCACCATCCTCAGTAACAATCATCACACGCTTAGATGGGCATTCTCTCGCATAATGACCTCCACCCTTGCAACGTCGACAAATAATATCATGTGTTTGCCCTGTTGATGCCATGGATGAAGAAGAGCCCTTTGCAGGCCCAGAAGGTGTGCTCTTGGCAGATAGTGGTGATTGTGCCTGCTTTATTGTATCACGGTTGGAGGTGGCAGCCGACGGAGGCGCCGGTGAAGCAGAACGTGTGGAAGTAGATGATGCACGTGGTGTCCATGAAGAAGGTCGACCTGCAGAAAAGTTAGTCCGCGCCAATGCCTGTTGATCCTGCACTTCACGTTCAGCTTTACAAGCAAGATGGAATAAACGAGTGATATTAGTATACTCCTTATACTCTAGAATCGTCTGAATCTCTCTATTTAATCCACCCATAAAACGTGCAAGCATAGCTTCATTCTCCTCAACAATACCACATCTAATCATGCCAGTTTGTAATTCCTGATAATATTCTTCTACAGAATTTTTTCCCTGTCTTAAGCGCTGCAATTTTTGAAGTAATTCACGTTGATAATATGGTGGAACCCAACGAGTACGCATAGCAGTTTTCAAAGCAGCCCAAGTAGCAGGAATGGGATATAATCTACAATGCTCAGACCACCAAACACATGCAAAACTAGTGAATGCACAAACAGCAGCAGGAACACGTCTCTCCTCGGGATATTGTAAACATGTAAATCGTTGTTCAGTTTCTAACTCCCAAGTAAGATATATATCAGGAACATATCTACCCTCAAATGGTGGAATATTCAATTTTAGTTTAGGGAGATGGTCATGATCTCGTACCTGAGGGTGAGCCCTACCATTGCCATTATTTGCATGTGGACGACCTGATGGTTGCTGTGCTGGTGGGGGCACGTAGTTCTGATTTTGATCAACCTCATCCTCGTGATCGCCAGCAAAATCATCCTCCTCCGCATCAGCAGCAGGAGCCACAGAAGTAGCAACAGCAGCACCAACAGTTTGGCCAGGTGCAAGAGGGAGACGGCTCGCTCGGCGGAGGGCTGTTTCACGATGTGTAGGTAGTCGTCGTTGTTGTTGTTGTAGAGGTGCGTTAGGTGCAGCCGGTGGTGGTGGTGGAAGACGCGCGAGCAATTCATTAAACCTGTCATCGAGCTTTGTTTCGAACGTCTTCTCCATGTCATCTATCTTCTCCATGGCCTCTTCAAAACTGTTTAGCACATCCTGCACCTGTCCATTCATCATTTGCTGAAATTTATCATGCAACTCCTGATTCGTCATGTTCTCCCAGTCAGTCTCGTCGGCTTGTGATCCTGCCATGGTTAGCAACAATAGAAAACACACAAGAATATGATCCTACAGAATACTAACAAGAGGTGGTGGTGGCGGGTGTCACAAATCTGTCAAGCAAATCTCAAATTCTTACCAGTTCTTACCCAGCAGCAGGCGGTGATCGGCAACCGTTGTAGTCAAAACTCTCAAAAGCTTGGATAGAGCGATTGCCAGGGAGAGTCAAACGCACGACGTAGAGGTATGTGGAGCTGGGAAGGCTTATAGTATGGTAGCAAAAAGGGTCAGCAATAATCAATTCAGAGATGCAAAGTTGAATAAACGCTCAACGACGGTACTGTGCTGGTCCTAGGCTAGACCGTGCTAGAGACGCGAGCCTAGAACACTAACAAAATCACGGCGCTGCACGTAAATAAGGGAAAAGCACACTCTGGAACTTTTTTTTTTTCGCTTTTTTTTTGCGCTCCTCTTTTTTTTTGCGCTCCTCTCTTTTTTTTTGCGCTCCTCTTTTTTTTTTTGCGAAAAATTACTATAATGGCGAGTGTCTCAAAACTCTTCCCTCGTCAAACTGATAGGATGGGCACGAAATTTTTTTTTCACTTTTTTTTTTCGGAAATCAGGGCAGCGACGACGAAAAAGTGCGACAAAAAATCACTATGATGGCACGTGGCTCAAAAGACTCAGAAAAGCCTAAAAATAGGATAGGGAAAAAATATTTTTGCCCGTGAAAATTTTGGCCTAAAAACTGCCCGGGGGTCTCCAGACTCTTTTTTTTTTCCGAGACCTACGCAGGCAAGGATACACGAATCGGAATTGAGATTGATCTCAAAAACAAACCTAATATGAGAAGAACTCGGATTGGTGGTGGATATATGAGATTGCAATCTGGATATTGCGAATATAAGATGAAAGCTTTATTGATCAAGGTGGTATATGGATACGGATTGGTGGTGGTATATGGATATGGATTCAGAGCGGTGGCAGATAAGCAAAAGTGGTAGATGGGCGATGATGATGGTGCGGCGGCGGCGTGACAACTTGTGACCAGAACTCGAAACTCTAAAAGACTAGACTCTAAGACCAGCAACTTGACACGACGATGCAACCGCAAATTCAACAAAGCAAAAACCCTAAAAAGATTATGCAAAGGCTCAGATTGGTTCGGATATTATGAACTAACCCTAATTTTTTTTGTGTGGCTTTTTCGTGGACTGTAGGTATGAAGAACAGACTCGATCTAATCTACGAAAAACTGTAAAATCTCACCGAGCAACCTGGAAATCTGATACCACTTGATAGAGGCAAAGGTGTCCCGATGTTTCGATGAGATGGTGGCTATCGTTTTCTGTGGGAGTCGACCTTGACGATCCGACTACGAACGTGCGAGACGTCGCGCCTTAGCAATCGCTAAACCAACTTCCGAGGGGTTATTGACCATGCCGGAGCACGATCAACCTGACCACGAGGGCCTGTTTCCTGCGAGCAAACGAAGAACAAGCAAGAAACTGAGATTGCAATCTGGATATTGCGAATATAAGATGAAAGCTTTATTGATCAAGGTGGGGTTCTGTGACGTCTTGGTCTGGTCGTTGGACACAAACGAAGTACGCGAAGTTGCAGCTATGGCGAACTTTTAATCTAAACAAAACCCCAAAGTCTAAACGACGCCCTAAGGGCTGTATATATGGAGGAAGAGAGGGGAATTTCGTGGCCCTTGAGGGTGGGGTCCGAAACCAACCCTAACTCTTGTTTCCCCACACATACGGACTCTAAAAATAGCCTATACTTAAGTATTTCGAAATTACATGGGCCTGGCCCATTAATAAGGTGACGCAGCACCTAGAATAGCCTATGGACGAATATTATGAAGTGGCATCTTGTATATTTCGTCCATGGCTTCATGCACTCCTTATGGCGGCTTCAAAGTCCTGAAATCATCACTTGTAACTCCGTTCTTGATCCCCTTGCGCATGCCATCAACTTCATGCGTGTTCTTGCTCCAATGTTCATCCTTCTCCAAGCTAGGCCCTTCATTTGAAAGCAAAACAAATGTATCCAATTTAGGCAGCATCATAATCTCATGAACATTAGAATCATTACCAAGAAACGAAAGTACCTGGTAATTTAATTGGCGAGCGCGAGCTCTAGTAATTGGTCCAGTATATGTAACAGTAGGGGCTGTGGGTGTAACAATGGTATTGATGTCCTCATCAGGGTAAGTTGGGCCCGTGCGCACGGGGGTCCCGTGGGCACGGTACAGGCCCGTGCGCACGGGGTGCTCCAGCGCCAACTTCCTGGATAGCCCATGGGCACGGGGTCTCGGGGGCCCGTGCGCACGGGGTCACCTGGAACTTCCAGTTTTGATGTTGTTACACTTCGTCTTGGTCCGTGTGTCCTTGGGGTGGTTCCTCTTCTCCTTGGGGGTGCTCCTGAGCCTCTTGGTGGTGTTCCTATTTGTACCTAATGAGACACAGCGTATCTTGGTGAGGTAGCAACAATGGTCCATTCGTATCCATATGCAAGCAAAGTAGGAAGGAGTTCACCTCGGTTTCCAAAGCATGTGTTCTCGCTCTTGTCATAGGTCCACGTGGGGCTTGATGTGTCGGTGTAGAGTCCATGGGGATGATGGAAGGATGCTCCGCATTAGGAGGCATGCGATCAGACCCCTGTGCATGCTTATCGGGAGGAGAGCCCTTTGACCTCCATCTGCTACCCACCTCTCTCCCAAGGTCTCCATTAATGGTGCCCGAGCCCCTGTTTAATGGCGTGGCTATGTCTCACTCGGATGAGATTTAAGAGAGAAAAAAGAAAATCTGAAAAGAAAATTTTGCACGGATCTTGATGTAAGATCCGACGGACCTATATAGCATCTACTGCGACTTATAGCAAGACCGATGAATAAATAAGGCCGGCGACAATGGATAATAATTGTCTTACATATTTAGGAAGATAATTAAAAAGCCACATGCGACTATGCCCAAAATACACAAGGGCAAAAGAAGAAGGAAGACACATACAATGATCTGGCTCGCTGATCTCCACTTTCTTGATGCGCTGCAGGTCGCGGATACTAGTTCTCGCAGCGAGCGACGATGATCTCTTTCATCAGTTTCATGTCCTTAATACGCTGCTTGGTAGCATCCATGGATTCCTCCACCATCCTTTCGTGCTCGATGCAGAGCTGGCATTCTCGTCCATAAGTTTCTTGACAATGACGCCCGTCCTCTTCAACAAGGCAGCGGTATCCTCCACCTGCTTCGCCCTTCCGACGACTTCGCCCTCAGCAGGTCGTGCTCGGCCCGAAGCTTCGCATTGCCCTCCCCAAGTTGCCGGATGACGCCGGTAGCCTGTTTAAACAAGGCTTTCTTGTCATCCTGCAACCTCGCCCAGCCAGAGATCTCATCCATCTGGCTATGGAAAATTTCATGCATGCGCCTGTAAGAGTCCTCACCTGCCCGTGAGACATTTCACTAGGCCCCCGCGGCACGGGAGGACATCTTTTCTGCATTCGCGGCGCGGCGGGATGATGTCTACTATGCAACCTTCTTCTTGTAGACTCGTGTTGGGCCTCCAAGCGCAGAGTTTTGTAGGACGGTAGCAAATTTCCTTCAAGTGGATGACCTTAGGTTTATCAATCTGTGGGAGGTATAGGATGAAGATGGTCTCTCTCAAACAACCCTGCAACCAAATAACAAAGAGTCTCTTATGTCCCCAACACACCCAATACAATGGTAAATTGTATAGGCGCACTAGTTCGGCGAAGAGATGGTGATACAAGTGTAATATGGATGGAAGATATAGGTTTTTGTAATCTGAAAATATAAAAAAAGCAAGGTAACTAGTAACAAAAGTGAGTGAAAACGGTATTGCAATGCTTGGAAACAAGGCCTAGGGTTCATACTTTCACTAGTGCAAGTTCTCTCAACAATGATAACATAATTGGATCACATAATAATCCCCAAACATGCGACAAAGACTCACTCCAAAGTTCCTATCGTTGAGAACATAAGTTGAAATCGCTTGTAGGGTACGAAACCACCTCAAAGTTATTCTTTCCGATCAATCCATTGCGCTATTCCTATAAGTGTCACAAACAGCCCTAGAGTTCATAGTAAAATAACACCATATGACACACATCAATCAACCCTAATGTCACCTAGATGCTCCAATGTCACCACAAGTATCCGTGGGTCAATTATATCATAGCATCAAACAACTTCAGATTCATAATATTCAATCCAACACAAAAAACCTCAAAGAGTGCCCCAAGATTCCTACCGGAGAAACAAGGACAAAAACATGCACCAACCCCTATGCATAGATTACCCCAATGTCACCTCGGGAATCCGTGAGTTGAGTGTCAAAACATACATCAAGTGAATCAATAGAACACCCCATTGTCACCACGGGTATCCCACGCAAGACATACATCAAGTGTTCTCAAATCCATAATAGTATTCAATCTGATAATAGTGAAACCTCAAAGGTAAAACTCAATTCATCACAAGAAGGTAGAGGGGGAGAAACACCATATAATTAAGCTCGCGGTACATCAAGATCGTGCCAAATCAAGAACACGAGAGAGAGAGATCAAACACAGAGCTACTGGTACATACCCTCAGCTCCGAGGGTGAACTACTCCCTCCTTGTCATGGAGACCGCTAGGATGATGAAGATGGCCACTAGTGACTGGTTCCCCCTCCGGCAGGGTGCCGGAACGGGCTCCCGATTGGTTTTTCATGGCTATAGAGGCTTGCGGTGGCGGAACTCCTGATCTAGGTTTCTTTTTGGGGGTTTTGGCATTTATGGGAATTTTTGGCGTTGGTCTCATGTCAAGGGGGTCCACGAGGCAGCGACAAGACAGGGGGCGTTCCCTAGGGGGTGGGCACACCCTCCACCCTTGTCGTTGCCCCGGGACTCTTCTGGCCCAACTCTTGTGCTTCGAGGGGTCTCTTTTGGTCTATAAAAAATCATCGTAAATTTTCGGCCCATTCCGAGAACTTTTATTTCTGCACAAAAAACGACACCACGGTAGTTCTGCTGAAAACTGCATCAGTTCGGGTTAGTTCTAATCCAATCATACCAAAATTGTAACGCCCCGAGACCGATGCGCCAGGTGTCTTCCAGTTATTCGTTGTCTTTGCCATGTCATTTGCTTGCGTGTTGCATCTTGCCATGTCATCATGTGCATTGCATCATCATGTTTTCAAAACTTGCATCCGTCCGGGTCTATCAGTCCTTTCTGTTGTCCGTTCTGAGCTCAAGTGGGAGCTCGATGAAGATCGTGTTCGTTGTGTTTTTTCGTTTCCAGTTGATCAGTAGTGGAGCCCAGTTGGGACGATCGGGGATCTAGCAATTGGGGTTGTCTTCTTCTATTTTGGTTCCGTAGTCGGACCTTGATTGTATTCTGGATGATGTATGTTATATTTATGTATTGTGTGAAGTGGCGATTGTAAGACGACTCTTTACCCCTTTCTATTCAGTACATGGGATTGTGTGAAGATTACCCCTCTTGCGACAAACCTACCATGCGGCTATGCCTCTAAGTCGTGCCCCGACACGTGGGAGATATAGCCGCATCATGGGTGTTACAAGAATCATATGAAATTGTTGTAAACATGGCATGAATACTTTATAAATTATAGATACGTTGGAGATGTATCACGGGACATCTCTGCTACTTCCGTGGCTCGGCCGGACCTCTGTGCTACGGCGCGACGGGACCTCCGTGCTACTTCGGCGGCGCGGCGGGACCTCTGTGCTGCTATGGCCATGCGGCGGGACATGTCGGCTGCTTTCACGGTGAGGCGGGACATGTCTCGTGCTTCCGCTTCCATGCTCGCCTCTCCCTGGTGGTAATCTCTCGACCCAGAAGTCACGCTGGCCATGGCAGACGCAAGGGAACGATGATGAATGACTTGTTTGTTTTTGTGGATGAGGAGTTGAGGAGGAATGTGCATTCATCTTGGAATAGTAGTATTTATAACCGAGCACTAATACGCTCCTTAGTGGGAAACCGTTTAGGTTGTGATCAGTGTGAACATGTTTGCAATTAAATATAGCGTGGTAGTAATTTGGAATGTGATGAGACGCAAGCTCAAAATTTATTGACGGTTCTAGTTTCGAAGTGCGGCACTATTCCCGGATGGCGTAACGTGGGCACGCGTTCTCGGCCGTGGTGTAGCAGTTTTGTAATATGCCACGGTACTTCTTTTTTTACCGATGTGTACGTGCAATAACTGGCACCGTCGGATACATATCTTACGGTTATTTGGGTGTTCGACAGGAATAGCCTCGTGGCGAGCTATAGACTAGTCTTTTTTTCACACGCATTACATCGACACATATTATCTCTCTCCCTCTTTCCCACACACACACACACACCTATTCTCTCGGGACTTCTCGCACGCACCATCTCTAGCTCCCTAGGTCGATGCCACCTACATACACTTGTACTCTTAGTTTATTACGTTATACACAAAGAGAAGAGGTGCACACACGCACTCGTCCTCTCTCACACACGCATCTGTAGCTACGAAATGTAGTGTTCTCAACCATCCGATTGGCTCTATCAAAGGTTCCCCTTGCTCCTCGGCCTTGAGATTGAGAAGTTTAAAACATGGATGCTAAGCTGGAGGCGCGAGGTTTTGGTTAATGTGCGGGCCACACATGGCACCAACACGACACGAGCTTCGTCTAGCTGGTGCGCTGTCGGGTGAGTACTAGTAGTAGTAGTACTTTGATGAGTCGTGTCAACTCGCAGAAGTATGAGACACTTCCTCAATACACAAGCATATAAGATGCTTATACTTCTTACCCAAAGGATCTTTATATCCAACAGACACAAAATATCCGTTCGACTGTTGGAAATTACTTTAACTATTGATCTGATGTCAAAGTAATTGCTGCATTGCCACCAAAACCCACCATCTCTTAAGCTAAAGTAGACCGAGCTAACCCCTATATTAGCATTATTAAGATAAACAGAAGGCATTGTAGAATCATTTAGGAGGTGAGCTTGTTAATCTGAATGTGGAGGGACACCATCCTTGACAACCCAGCCTCGGCCAGTAGCTTGGGCAGAACTGTGAAGAAGGTCAGCTCCTGCACGGCAACGTCGCTGGGATCCTTGCTACTTGTCACCAAGATTTCCACCTTGACAGCGTCGGTCCTGCCTTTGGGCTCCCCCGGTGGGCTTTTCGCCCACAACTTGGCCTCGTAGTGTAGCGGTGGGGACGCGCCCGCTCTGATGCAAATGACCAACACAGTGATAGGCACGCCGATGTCGAGCACGCCGCCGACCAAGAAAAACGCGCGACCGTCCTCCTCCACGAACAGCAAGAGCCGCGGTGCACTTGCAGCTGGAGCACCTTGCCATACTGGATCCTGTGCACGGGCATGGGATGCACGGTGCTGATGTAGTGGGGGAGCACCGATGGCAGGCCTTCGTAGATGCAGACGGGCATGGGGCATTTGCAGGGCGCAAGCGGACACATGCTCTGGTGATCGGCGAGCTTGTGGTAAGTGACATAGAGCCCACAACCTTCGTAATGGTCAAGACAGGGATATATATTTTAATTTGTGGTGGGGTAAATGTTAGAGGTTGCAGCAAATATATTGTACACTGCGGGTCTTTTAGAGCAAGTACAATAGAATGGCATAGGCAGGCTGTAAGACTTTAAATATTACATTTTTGATGAGTTGGCGGAGAGAGAAGAGGAGAGAGAAGAGCAGTGGGTTAATCACTAATAGCCAGCTGTAGCACATGCTCCTAGACACTCTGTGAGAGAGGGAGGTGGGGGCCAGTGCTATGACATGTTGCGTCAACTCATACAACGAGGAGAAGCTTGATTTTACTACTACTAGTATGCCCTCTCCCTCGCCCATGCGCGCAGTGGTTCACAGACGAGGAGAGGCTTTTGCTTTTACTACTCCTACAACAAGCTCTCCCTCACCCACGCGGTGGACAAGACATGCAGCCGTTGATTCGATACTGTAGATGTAGTAACATCATTGTTCGACTTCTCGAAGAGGCGAAGAGCCAAGCGCAACCCGAACATGGCAGTTTCTAGTAACATGCTTTTGTTACTAGTCCATGTTACTACCTTTATAAGGCTAGTCATAGTGGGGAGTAACTTAGACTAGTAACATGCATATGTTACTACCTACATAATGTGTAGTAACATATGGATGGTAACATGCAAGCCTTCATTAATTGAGATATAGACTCATTTTACCTCGGGGTGTGTTATGTTACAATAACATATTATGTTACCACACGCATCTCTCTCCTCATTAACTCCATGCCACATAAACAAATTTGTCTTGGGATGTGTTATGTTACTACCTAAGTTACTCCCACTATGACTAGCCTAATGGGTAGTAACATATGGATGGTAACATACAAGCCTTCATTAATTGAGACATAGGCTCATTTTACCTCACATTTATTGCATATGCATCTCATCTTCTCTTTATCTCTTTCCTCACATTTATTGCATCTGCCTTGGAGCATGCATATAGCCAGGCTCTTGCATGAGATTAGACTAGCCACAATGGAGAGTAACATACACTAGTAACATACACATATCCCTAGACTATGTTACTATCTTCATATTGGGTAGTAACATAAGTGTGGTGTCATGCAAAGCTTCATCTATTAGGTCATAGACTCATATTGCATTGGGACATGTGATGTTATACTAAGTTACTCAAACTACCTCTCTCCTCATTAACTCATTGCCACATAAGCAAATTTGCTGAGTTGGACTCCATGTTACTGCTGAAGTTACTCCCACTATGGGTAGTCTTACTTTTTTATGTCTCTTCCCTCCACATAGACAATATTGCCATGTAAGCAGGCTATAAGCCCACTATTATACTTGCTCTCAATAGTATAGCCCTGTAAACCAGAAACAAGGGACTACTCCCTCCATTCCTAAATATTTGTCTTTCTAGAGATTTCAACAAGTGATTACACCGTAAATGAGTACATACAGAGCAAAATGAGTGAATCTACACCATAAATAAATACGTAGTTCTCTCGTTTTCCTCTCCGCCTTGGTCGTGGCGCACAATATTGAGTATACTACTATTGGCTAGTCTCTTTTTTACACACATTTACGTCGATACGGCTTGAATGCTAATGAGGCAGAGGGTAGCGGTTCCCAAAACATTGAACGGTCAATGATGCATCCGCATTCAATTAGCATGCAGAGGTAAGTAATTGGAGAAGCATAATGGAGCCAACACGATGTGAATGCAACACAATTTGGACTCTCATGTAAAGGCGCCCCACCACTCCAATCCATCTACTCCTAGTCTCTGCGCAACACCGCCCACTCCAATCCAAGACCAAGACCAAGTGGCTAGAATCCACAAGCACCCATGGCGTCGATGGACGCGAGCGGCAGTCGGCTGTGCCAGATCGTCCAAGACGTCGGCCTGCGGCCCCGCACCGTGCAGCATTTCCAGACGGAGCTAGCGACCGCCGGCGTCATAGCCCTCCTCGACGCCGGCTTCGCTTCTCGCATGACCAGATGATGGTAGACTCCATCCGCAAGTTCACCACCGTTAAGAAGCGCGTGGACAACCTTGCCGTACTGCTCCAACCCGTGCGCCCAGGCTCCTCGTTGTCTGCCACCCTCATCAGCCTCCAAGGTGACGAACTCTTTGAAGCACTAGTGGCCCTGGAGCTGCCGGAGGCCGTGACAAAGAATGTGCACCTCGAGGCCGCGCTCGCCGCGCAGCGCCCCACCATGCAAGAAACTGTTGACCTGCACATCGACGTCTACGAGGAAATCGTCTACTTAGGCCAGTATAAGGCCAGCAAGGACAGAAAGACGTTGGCCTTCTTCTAGAGGCTGGAATCTTTGGACGCCATTGTTCAGAAGCACGTCGACCTGGCCAGGAAAGCCACTACTACTTATCCGCCGTTCGGTGGGCCGGCGCCCTGAGTCGAGGAGGTGGACGTTGTTGATGGATGCTCTTTCTTCTTGCCTCATGTAATCAGCACTGCATCGCCTCGTGACCTTAATGTTTTATTAGTGTATGGCATTTTTATTCCAGTCGTAAATGATATGTGTGATCCCTTGCTCTTATTTGGCGTTAATTATATGTAGTATCACTATCTTTATCCTGGTGTACTACCTAGGT
Organism: Triticum urartu; assembly: GCF_056163025.1. Classification (NCBI taxonomy): domain Eukaryota; kingdom Viridiplantae; phylum Streptophyta; class Magnoliopsida; order Poales; family Poaceae; genus Triticum; species Triticum urartu. The sequence goes on from NC_141879.1 coordinate 376,298,409, forward strand.
CTTGTTTATTAGTCCCTTTTGTAATTTGTGCTAAATTTTTACCAAAGATTTAACTGACAAATTGTTAGTGCATGTCAACAAAAATTATATCGTTTGATTTGTATTTGAACATAGTTTTCAATAATATAATTTTGGTGACATGCATGAAACATTTGTTAGTCAAATTTATGGTCAAAATTTGGCACAAATTATGACGGGAAGCAATAACTAGGACCGAGGTAGACTGGTCCATCACCATCGTGTTTTGTGTCTAATTTTGACTTCAGCGATCCAACCTACATGGAGGGAGTACTGTATATATTGGCGCGACAACCAAACTTATATATATTCAAAACTGAGCATTACTACATGTCACGAGTTCAAAATGAGAAAGTGGAACAAGTACAACATGCCCGTGCCATTCGCGTCGCACCCCCACACGGTCGCGGTGCACAATGTAGTAAATGACTAGTCTCTTCTTGACCCGCATTTACATTGATACGACTTGAATGCCAAGGAGGGAGATGGTAGCGGTTCCCGAGACGTTTAATGGTCAATGAAGCATCCTCAATTAGCATGCAGAGGGAATTAATTGGAGAAGCATAATGGAGCCAGCACGATGTGAATGCAACATAGTTTGGACTCTCATATAAAGGCGCCCCACCACTCCAATTCATCTACTCCTAGTCTCTGCACAACACTGCTCACTCCAATCCAAGACCAAGTGACCAGAAGCCACAAGCACCCATGGAGGCGATGGACGCGAGCGGCAGTTGGCTGTGCCAGATCATCCAAGACGCCGGCCTGCGGCCCCGCACCGCCCAGCGTTTCCAAATGGTGTTGACGACCACCGACATCGTAGCCCTCGCTGAGCCGGCTTCGCCTCTCGCATGGACGACATGATGGTCCGCTCCATCCACAAGCTCACTGCCGTCAAGAAGCGCGCAAACGACCTTGCCGTACTGCTCCAGCCCGCGTGCCCAGGCTCCTCATTTCCCGCCACCCTCATCGGCCTCCATGTCGACGAACTCTTTCAAGCCCCGGTGGCCCTACAACTGTTGGAGGTCGCGATGATGAATGTGCACCTCGAGGCCGCACTCGCCGCGCAGTGCCTCGCCATGCAAGAAACCATCGACCTGCACATCCATGACTAAAAGGAAATCGTCTACTTAGGCTAGTACAAGGCCAACGAGGACAACAAGACGTTGGCCTTCTTCCAGCGTCTGGAATCTTTGGACGCCATTGTTTAGAAGCACGTTGACCTAGCCACGAAAGCCGCTGCTACTTAGCCACTGTTTGGTGGGCTGGCGCCCTGAGTCGAGGAGGTGGACGTCATCGATGGATGCATCTTTCTTCTTGCCTCCTGTAACCAACACTACATCGCCTCGTGGCCTTAATGTTTTATTAGTGTATGGCATTTTTATTCTAGTTGTAAATGATATGTGTGACCCCTTGCTCTTATTTGGCGTTAATTATATGTAGTATCACTATGTTCGTCCTGGTGTACTACCTAGGTCCTGGTTTATTAGTCCCTTTTGTAATTTGTGCTAAATTTTGACCAAAGATTTAATTGACAAAATGTTAGTGCATGCCAATAAAAATTATATTGTTTGATTTGTATTTGAACATAGTTTTCAATGATATAGTTTTGGTGACATGCATGAACCTTTTGTTAGTCAAATTTATGGTCAAAATTTGGCATAGATTACGACGGGGAGCAATAAACCAGGACAGAGGTAGACTGCTCCGTTACCATCGTGTTTCGTGTCTAATTTTGACTTCAACGACCCAACCTACATGGAGGGAGTACTGTATATATTGGCGTGACAACCAAACTTATATATTCAAAACTTATCGTTACTACATGTCATGAGTTTAAAATGAGAAAGTGGAACAAGTACAACATGCCCGTGCCGTTCGTGTCGCACCCCCACATGGTCTGTCCGACACACCGCTCAAGCTAGGGAACGCTTGTTGTCTTAGCACTTTCACTGTCAGGTGGGGCCGTAGTTGAGCAAACCGACTATCGGCAAATCTCCACCCCGCCCACCGCGCGTCAGCTGAGTTAGAATTAGAAGAGAGAAACGAGGGAAAAGAGCTAGCTGAAGCATGGACGCTGCTGTCAGATGGGACTCGTGTTGATAGAATAGGAGTACTGAGTACTCATACCTCCCTTTTTAGGGAAAAAGTAGTCGTACGTCTAGTCACACTAGTTGGGTCATGCGATCTATACCTATCATCACTTTAGGTCTCCTTTTCAAACCGCAGCTACGCTTCATAGTACATATTTTTTCACGCATTTATCCTCCTATATGTACTCCTAGGCTATTACCACGTTCTCCCTTTCACCGACATCTAGGACATAGAGCATGTGGGTCGTAGTGCATGCATGACTAGGAGCAATGCAACCATGCTGGCGTAGTTTACATTTCAGACCTCATGAATTACATGCAAACCCCCTGCAGAAGAAATAAATAAATGAATTACTACATGCAAACCGGACTTTTTTCATAGAAACTGGAGCACGTTCATTAAATTTTGGACATAACACATTTATAAAAAAATGACCGGACCTAAACCAGTTGAAGGGCCTCTTTGATTCGTAGATACTGAAAAGACAGGAATGGGGAAAGTGTGATGGCGATGAACCAAGAGGAGGAAGAGGAGAAGTACTGTACATGCTAGAGACTAGACTATAGCACATTATTTTTATGGCCATATCACCACATTGTTTTCTATGGCCTATCGCCTGCTGGTTCACTGGGCTGCCGTGGTTCGAACTCCTCCGACGTGAGTAGGAGTACTAGTATTGATGAGGACATCAATACCATTGTTACACCCACAGCCCCTACTGTTACATATACTGGACCAATTACTAGAGCTCGCGCACGCCAATTAAATTACCAGGTACTTTTGTTTCTTGGTAATGATTGTAATGTTCATGAGATTATGATGCTGCCTAAATTGGATACATTTGTTTTGCTTTCAAATGAAGGGCCTAGCTTGGAGAAGGATGAACATTGGAGCAAGAACACGCATGGAGTTGATGGCATGCGCAAGGGGATCAAGAACGGAGTTACAAGTGATGATTTCAGGACTTTGAAGCCGCCATAAGGAGTGCATGAAGCCATGGACGAAATATACAAGATGCCACTTCATAATATTCGTCCATAGGCTATTCTAGGTGCTGCGTCACCTTATTAATGGGCCAGGCCCATGTAATTTCGAAATACTTAAGTATAGGCTATTTTTAGAGTCCGTATGTGTGGGGAAACAAGAGTTAGGGTTGGTTTCGGACCCCACCCTCAAGGGCCACGAAATTCCCCTCTCTTCCTCCATATATACAGCCCTTAGGGCGTCGTTTAGACTTTGGGTTTTGTTTAGATTAAAAGTTCGCCATAGCTGCAACTTCTCGTACTTCGTTTGTGTCCAACGACCAGACCAAGACGTCACAGAACCCCACCTTGATCAATAAAGCTTTCTTCTTATATTCGCAATATCCAGATTGCAATCTCAGTTTCTTGCTTGTTCTTCGTTTGCTCGCAGGAAACAGGCCCTCGTGGTCAGGTTGATCGTGCTCCGGCGTGGTCAATAACCCCTCGGAAGTTGGTTTAGCGATTGCTAAGGCGCGACGTCTCGCACGTTCGTAGTCGGATCGTCAAGGTCGACTCCCACAGAAAACGATAGCCACCATCTCATCGAAACATCGGGACACCCTCGCCTCTATCAAGTGGTATCAGATTTCCAGGTTGCTCGGTGAGATTTTTATAGTTTTTCATAGATTAGATCGAGTCTGTTCTTCATACCTACAGTCCACGAAAAAGCCACAAAAAAAATTAGGGTTAGTTCATCATATCCGAACCAATCTGAGCCTTTGCATAATCTTTTTAGGGTTTTTGCTTTGTTGAATTTGCGGTTGCATCGTCGTGTCAAGTTGCTGGTCTTAGAGTCTAGTCTTTTAGAGTTTCGAGTTCTGGTCATAAGTTGTCACGCCGCCGCCGCACCATCATCATCGCCCATCTACCACCATTGCTTATCCGCCACCGTTCTGAATCCGTATCCATATACCACCACCAATCTGTATCCATATACCACCACCAATCTGTATCCATATACCACCACCAATCTGTAACCATATATCCACCACCAATCCGAGTTCTTCTCATATTAGGTTTGTTCTTGAGATCAATCTCAATTCCGATTCGTGTTTCCTTGCCTGCGTAGGTCTCGAAAAAAAAAAGAGTCTGGAGACCCCCGGGCAGTTTTTAGGCCAAAATTTTCACGGGCAAAAATATTTTTTCCCTATCCTATTTTTAGGGTTTTCTGAGTCTTTTGAGCCACGTGCCATCATAGTGATTTTTTGTCGCACTTTTTCGTCGTCGCTGCCCTGATTTCTGAAAAAAAAGTGAAAAAAAATTTTCGTGCCCATCCTATCAGTTTGACAAGGGAAGAGTTTTGAGACACTCTCCATTACAGTAATTTGTCGCAAAAAAAAGAGGAGCGCAAAAAAAAGAGGAGCGCAAAAAAAAAGCGAAAAATAAAGTTCCAGAGTGTGCTTTTCCCTTATTTACGTGCAGCACCGTGATTTTGTTAGTGTTCTAGGCTCGCGTCTCTAGCACGGTCTAGCCTAGGACCAGCACAGTACCGTCGTTGAGCATTTATTCAACTTTGCATCTCTGAATTGATTATTGCTGACCCTTTTTGCTACCATACTATAAGCCTTCCCAGCTCCACATACCTCTACGTCGTGCATTTGACTCTCCCTGGCAATCGCTCTATCCAAGCTTTTGAGAGTTTTGACTACAACGGTTGCCGATCACCGCCTGCTGCTGGGTAAGAACCGGTAAGAATTTGAGATTTGCTTGACGGATTTGTGACACCCGCCACCACCACCTCTTGTTAGTATTCTGTAGGATCATATTCTTGTGTGTTTTCTATTGTTGCTAACCATGGCAGGATCACAAGCCGACGAGACTGACTGGGAGAACATGACGAATCAGGAGTTGCATGATAAATTTCAGCAAATGATGAATGGACAGGTGCAGGATGTGCTAAACAGATTTGAAGAGGCCATGGAGAAGATAGATGACATGGAGAAGACGTTCGAAACAAAGCTCGATAACAGGTTTAATGAATTGCTCGTGCGTCTTCCACCACCACCACCGGCTGCACCTAACGCACCTCTACAACAACAACAACGACGACTACCTACACATCGTGAAACAGCCCTCCGCCGAGCGAGCCGTCTCCCTCTTGCACCTGGCCAAACTGTTGGTGCTGCTGTTGCTACTTCTGTGGCTCCTTCTGCTGATGCGGAGGAGGATGATTTTGCTGGCGATTACGAGGATGAGGTTGATCAAAATCAGAACTACGTGCCACCACCAGCACAGCAACCATCAGGTCGTCCACATGCAAATAATGGCAATGGTAGGGCTCACCCTCAGGTACGAGATCATGACCATCTCCCTAAAATAAAATTGAATATTCCACCATTTGAGGGTAGATATGTTCCTGATATATATCTTACTTGGGAGTTAGAAACTGAACAACGATTTACATGTTTACAATATCCCGAGGAGAGACGTGTTCCTGCTGCTGTTTGTGCATTCACTAGTTTTGCATGTGTTTGGTGGTCTGAGCATTGTAGATTATATCCCATTCCTGCTACTTGGGCTGCTTTGAAAACTGCTATGCGTACTCGTTGGGTTCCACCATATTATCAACGTGAATTACTTCAAAAATTGCAGCGCTTAAGACAGGGAAAAAATTCTGTAGAAGAATATTATCAGGAATTACAAATTGGCATGATTAGATGTGGTATTGTTGAGGAGAATGAAGCTATGCTTGCACGTTTTATGGGTGGATTAAATAGAGAGATTCAGACGATTCTAGAGTATAAGGAGTATACTAATATCACTTGTTTATTCCATCTTGCTTGTAAAGCTAAACGTGAAGTGCAGGATCGACAGGCATTGGCGCGGACTAACTTTTCTGCAGGTCGACCTTCTTCATGGACACCACGTGCATCATCTACTTCCACACGTTCTGCTACACCGGCACCTCCGTCGGCTGCCACCTCCAACCGTGATACAATAAAGCAGGCACAATCACCACTATCTGCCAAGAGCACACCTTCTGGGCCTGCAAAGAGCTCTTCTTCATCCATGGCATCAACAGGGCAAACACATGATATTATTTGTCGACGTTGCAAGGGTGGAGGTCATTATGCGAGAGAATGCCCATCTAAGCGTGTGATGATTGTTACTGAGGATGGTGGGTATGAGTCCGCTAGTGACTATGATGAGGAGACTTTGGCTCTTATTACACGTGACGAACACGGTGGAGACGATTCTGATCATGAGACGCAATACATGGCTCCTGAAGATGCTGACAGGTATGAATGTTTAGTTGCTCAACGTGTTTTGAGTGTGCAGGTTACACAAGCTGAGCAAAATCAGAGGCATAATTTATTCCATACAAAGGGAGTTGTGAAGGAACGTTCTGTTCGCGTGATCATAGATGGAGGGAGTTGCAACAACTTGGCTAGCATCGAGATGGTGGAGAAGCTATCTCTCACCACAAGACCACATCCACATCCTTACTACATCCAATGGTTCAACAACAGCGGCAAGGTTAAGGTAACACGTACTGTTCGTGTGCATTTTAGTATCTCTACATATGCTGATTATGTTGATTGTGATGTGGTACCTATGCAAGCATGTTCCTTATTACTTGGTAGACCATGGCAATTTGATAAAAATTCTATTCACCATGGTAGAAACAATCAGTATACTCTTGTTCATAAGGATAAAAATATTACTTTGCTTCCTATGACTCCTGATTCCATTTTGAAAGATGATATTAATAGAGCTAATAAAGCAAAACAGGAGAAAACTAAGAGTGAAAATCAGATTGTGGCAAAAGAATTTGAGCAACAAATGCAGCCTAATAATAATAAACAATCTAGTGTTGCTTCTGAAATTAAATTGAAAAGTGCATGTTTACTTGCCACCAAATCTGATATTGATGATCTAGATTTTAGCAACTCTGTTTGCTATGCTTTTGTGTGCAAAGAGGCATTATTTTCATTCGAGGACGTGCCTTCCTCTTTGCCTCCTGCTGTCACTAACATTTTGCAGGAGTTCGCCGACGTCTTTCCACAAGACGTGCCACCGGGATTACCACCTATTCGCGGGATTGAGCATCAAATTGACTTAATTCCCGGTGCATCATTACCCAACCGTGCACCATACCGTACCAATCCAGAGGAGACGAAGGAGATTATGCGTCAAGTACAAGAACTGCTCGACAAAGGTTATATACGCGAATCCCTTAGTCCTTGTGCTGTTCCTATCATTTTAGTGCCGAAAAAGGATGGTACGTCGCGTATGTGCGTTGATTGTAGAGGCATTAATAATATTACTATTCGTTATCGTCATCCTATTCCTAGGCTAGATGATATGCTTGATGAATTGAGTGGCTCTACAATATTCTCCAAAGTTGATTTGCGTAGTGGTTACCATCAAATTCGTATGAAATTGGGAGATGAATGGAAAACAGCATTTAAAACTAAGTTTGGATTATATGAGTGGTTAGTCATGCCTTTTGGGTTAACTAATGCACCTAGTACTTTCATGAGGTTAATGAATGAAGTTTTACGTGCTTTCATTGGACGATTTGTGGTAGTTTACTTTGATGACATATTGATTTATAGCAAATCTTTGGAGGAACATTTGGAACATTTACGTGCTGTTTTTATTGCTCTACGTGATGCATGTTTGTTTGGTAACCTTGGAAAGTGCACCTTTTGCACCGACCGAGTATCTTTTCTTGGCTATGTTGTTACTCCACAGGGAATTGAAGTTGATAAAGCCAAGATTGAAGCTATTGAGAGTTGGCCGCAGCCCAAAACGGTCACACAAGTGAGGAGTTTCCTTGGCCTCGCTGGTTTCTATAGGCGTTTTGTGAGAGATTTCAGCACCATTGCTGCACCTCTCAACGAGCTTACAAAGAAGGATGTACCTTTTGTTTGGGGTACCGCACAGGATGAAGCCTTCACGGTATTGAAAGATAAGTTGACACATGCTCCTTTACTCCAACTTCCTAATTTCAATAAGACTTTTGAGCTTGAATGTGATGCTAGTGGAATTGGATTAGGAGGACATCAATACCATTGTTACACCCACAGCCCCTACTGTTACATATACTGGACCAATTACTAGAGCTCGCGCACGCCAATTAAATTACCAGGTACTTTCGTTTCTTGGTAATGATTCTAATGTTCATGAGATTATGATGCTGCCTAAATTGGATACATTTGTTTTGCTTTCAAATGAAGGGCCTAGCTTGGAGAAGGATGAACATTGGAGCAAGAACACGCATGGAGTTGATGGCATGTGCAAGGGGATCAAGAACGGAGTTACAAGTGATGATTTCAGGACTTTGAAGCCGCCATAAGGAGTGCATGAAGCCATGGACGAAATATACAAGATGCCACTTCATAATATTCGTCCATAGGCTATTCTAGGTGCTGCGTCACCTTATTAATGGGCCAGGCCCATGTAATTTCGAAATACTTAAGTATAGGCTATTTTTAGAGTCCGTATGTGTGGGGAAACAAGAGTTAGGGTTGGTTTCGGACCCCACCCTCAAGGGCCACGAAATTCCCCTCTCTTCCTCCATATATACAGCCCTTAGGGCGTCGTTTAGACTTTGGGGTTTTGTTTAGATTAAAAGTTTGCCATAGCTGCAACTTCGCGTACTTCGTTTGTGTCCAACGACCAGACCAAGACGTCACAGAACCCCACCTTGATCAATAAAGCTTTCATCTTATATTCGCAATATCCAGATTGCAATCTCAGTTTCTTGCTTGTTCTTCGTTTGCTCGCAGGAAACAGGCCCTCGTGGTCAGGTTGATCGTGCTCCGGCGTGGTCAATAACCCCTCGGAAGTTGGTTTAGTGATTGCTAAGGCGCGACGTCTCGCACGTTCGTAGTCGGATCGTCAAGGTCGACTCCCACAGAAAACGATAGCCACCATCTCATCGAAACATCGGGACACCCTCGCCTCTATCAAGTGGTATCAGATTTTCAGGTTGCTCGGTGAGATTTTTACAGTTTTTCATAGATTAGATCGAGTCTGTTCTTCATACCTACAGTCCACGAAAAAGCCACAAAAAAAAATTAGGGTTAGTTCATCATATCCGAACCAATCTGAGCCTTTGCATAATCTTTTTAGGGTTTTTGCTTTGTTGAATTTGCGGTTGCATCGTCGTGTCAAGTTGCTGGTCTTAGAGTCTAGTCTTTTAGAGTTTCGAGTTCTGGTCATAAGTTGTCACGCCGCCGCCGCACCATCATCATCGCCCATCTACCACCATTGCTTATCCGCCACCGTTCTGAATCCGTATCCATATACCACCACCAATCTGTATCCATATACCACCACCAATCTGTATCCATATACCACCACCAATCTGTAACCATATATCCACCACCAATCCGAGTTCTTCTCATATTAGGTTTGTTCTTGAGATCAATCTCAATTCCGATTCGTGTTTCCTTGCTTGCGTAGGTCTCGAAAAAAAAAAGAGTCTGGAGACCCCCGGGCAGTTTTTAGGCCAAAATTTTCACGGGCAAAAATATTTTTTCCCTATCCTATTTTTAGGGTTTTCTGAGTCTTTGTAGCCACGTGCCATCATAGTGATTTTTTGTCGCACTTTTTCGTCGTCGCTGCCCTGATTTCTGAAAAAAAAGTGAAAAAAAATTTTCATGCCCATCCTATCAGTTTGACAAGGGAAGAGTTTTGAGACACTCTCCATTATAGTAATTTTTCGCAAAAAAAAGAGGAGCGCAAACAAAAAAAAATAAAGCGAAAAATAAAGTTCCAGAGTGTGCTTTTCCCTTATTTACGTGCAGCACCGTGATTTTGTTAGTGTTCTAGGCTCGCGTCTCTAGCACGGTCTAGCCTAGGACCAGCACAGTACCGTCGTTGAGCATTTATTCAACTTTGCATCTCTGAATTGATTATTGCTGACCCTTTTTGCTACCATACTATAAGCCTTCCCAGCTCCACATACCTCTACGTCATGCATTTGACTCTCCCTGGCAATCGCTCTATCCAAGCTTTTGAGAGTTTTGACTACAACGGTTGCCGATCACCGCCTGCTGCTGGGTAAGAACTGGTAAGAATTTGAGATTTGCTTGACGGATTTGTGACACCCGCCACCACCACCTCTTGTTAGTATTCTGTAGGATCATATTCTTGTGTGTTTTCTATTGTTGCTAACCATGGCAGGATCACAAGCCGACGAGACTGACTGGGAGAACATGACGAATCAGGAGTTGCATGATAAATTTCAGCAAATGATGAATGGACAGGTGCAGGATGTGCTAAACAGATTTGAAGAGGCCATGGAGAAGATAGATGACATGGAGAAGACGTTCGAAACAAAGCTCGATAACAGGTTTAATGAATTGCTCGTGCGTCTTCCACCACCACCACCGGCTGCACCTAACGCACCTCTACAACAACAACAACGACGACTACCTACACATCGTGAAACAGCCCTCCGCCGAGCGAGCCGTCTCCCTCTTGCACCTGGCCAAACTGTTGGTGCTGCTGTTGCTACTTCTGTGGCTCCTTCTGCTGATGCGGAGGAGGATGATTTTGCTGGCGATTACGAGGATGAGGTTGATCAAAATCAGAACTACGTGCCACCACCAGCACAGCAACCATCAGGTCGTCCACATGCAAATAATGGCAATGGTAGGGCTCACCCTCAGGTACGAGATCATGACCATCTCCCTAAAATAAAATTGAATATTCCACCATTTGAGGGTAGATATGTTCCTGATATATATCTTACTTGGGAGTTAGAAACTGAACAACGATTTACATGTTTACAATATCCCGAGGAGAGACGTGTTCCTGCTGCTGTTTGTGCATTCACTAGTTTTGCATGTGTTTGGTGGTCTGAGCATTGTAGATTATATCCCATTCCTGCTACTTGGGCTGCTTTGAAAACTGCTATGCGTACTCGTTGGGTTCCACCATATTATCAACGTGAATTACTTCAAAAATTGCAGCGCTTAAGACAGGGAAAAAATTCTGTAGAAGAATATTATCAGGAATTACAAACTGGCATGATTAGATGTGGTATTGTTGAGGAGAATGAAGCTATGCTTGCACGTTTTATGGGTGGATTAAATAGAGAGATTCAGACGATTCTAGAGTATAAGGAGTATACTAATATCACTTGTTTATTCCATCTTGCTTGTAAAGCTAAACGTGAAGTGCAGGATCGACAGGCATTGGCGCGGACTAACTTTTCTGCAGGTCGACCTTCTTCATGGACACCACGTGCATCATCTACTTCCACACGTTCTGCTACACCGGCACCTCCGTCGGCTGCCACCTCCAACCGTGATACAATAAAGCAGGCACAATCACCACTATCTGCCAAGAGCACACCTTCTGGGCCTGCAAAGAGCTCTTCTTCATCCATGGCATCAACAGGGCAAACACATGATATTATTTGTCGCCGTTGCAAGGGTGGAGGTCATTATGCGAGAGAATGCCCATCTAAGCGTGTGATGATTGTTACTGAGGATGGTGGGTATGAGTCCGCTAGTGACTATGATGAGGAGACTTTGGCTCTTATTACACGTGACGAACACGGTGGAGACGATTCTGATCATGAGACGCAATACATGGCTCCTGAAGATGCTGACAGGTATGAATGTTTAGTTGCTCAACGTGTTTTGAGTGTGCAGGTTACACAAGCTGAGCAAAATCAGAGGCATAATTTGTTCCATACAAAGGGAGTTGTGAAGGAACGTTCTGTTCGCGTGATCATAGATGGAGGGAGTTGCAACAACTTGGCTAGCATCGAGATGGTGGAGAAGCTATCTCTCACCACAAGACCACATCCACATCCTTACTACATCCAATGGTTCAACAACAGCGGCAAGGTTAAGGTAACACGTACTGTTCGTGTGCATTTTAGTATCTCTACATATGCTGATTATGTTGATTGTGATGTGGTACCTATGCAAGCATGTTCCTTATTACTTGGTAGACCATGGCAATTTGATAAAAATTCTATTCACCATGGTAGAAACAATCAGTATACTCTTGTTCATAAGGATAAAAATATTACTTTGCTTCCTATGACTCCTGATTCCATTTTGAAAGATGATATTAATAGAGCTAATAAAGCAAAACAGGAGAAAACTAAGAGTGAAAATCAGATTGTGGCAAAAGAATTTGAGCAACAAATGCAGCCTAATAATAATAAACAATCTAGTGTTGCTTCTGAAATTAAATTGAAAAGTGCATGTTTACTTGCCACCAAATCTGATATTGATGATCTAGATTTTAGCAACTCTGTTTGCTATGCTTTTGTGTGCAAAGAGGCATTATTTTCATTCGAGGACGTGCCTTCCTCTTTGCCTCCTGCTGTCACTAACATTTTGCAGGAGTTCGCCGACGTCTTTCCACAAGACGTGCCACCGGGATTACCACCTATTCGCGGGATTGAGCATCAAATTGACTTAATTCCCGGTGCATCATTACCCAACCGTGCACCATACCGTACCAATCCAGAGGAGACGAAGGAGATTATGCGTCAAGTACAAGAACTGCTCGACAAAGGTTATATACGCGAATCCCTTAGTCCTTGTGCTGTTCCTATCATTTTAGTGCCGAAAAAGGATGGTACGTCGCGTATGTGCGTTGATTGTAGAGGCATTAATAATATTACTATTCGTTATCGTCATCCTATTCCTAGGCTAGATGATATGCTTGATGAATTGAGTGGCTCTACAATATTCTCCAAAGTTGATTTGCGTAGTGGTTACCATCAAATTCGTATGAAATTGGGAGATGAATGGAAAACAGCATTTAAAACTAAGTTTGGATTATATGAGTGGTTAGTCATGCCTTTTGGGTTAACTAATGCACCTAGTACTTTCATGAGGTTAATGAACGAAGTTTTACGTGCTTTCATTGGACGATTTGTGGTAGTTTACTTTGATGACATATTGATTTATAGCAAATCTTTGGAGGAACATTTGGAACATTTACGTGCTGTTTTTATTGCTCTACGTGATGCACGTTTGTTTGGTAACCTTGGAAAGTGCACCTTTTGCACCGACCGAGTATCTTTTCTTGGCTATGTTGTTACTCCACAGGGAATTGAAGTTGATAAAGCCAAGATTGAAGCTATTGAGAGTTGGCCGCAGCCCAAAACGGTCACACAAGTGAGGAGTTTCCTTGGCCTCGCTGGTTTCTATAGGCGTTTTGTGAGAGATTTCAGCACCATTGCTGCACCTCTCAACGAGCTTACAAAGAAGGATGTACCTTTTGTTTGGGGTACCGCACAGGATGAAGCCTTCACGGTATTGAAAGATAAGTTGACACATGCTCCTTTACTCCAACTTCCTAATTTCAATAAGACTTTTGAGCTTGAATGTGATGCTAGTGGAATTGGATTAGGAGGACATCAATACCATTGTTACACCCACAGCCCCTACTGTTACATATACTGGACCAATTACTAGAGCTCGCGCACGCCAATTAAATTACCAGGTACTTTCGTTTCTTGGTAATGATTCTAATGTTCATGAGATTATGATGCTGCCTAAATTGGATACATTTGTTTTGCTTTCAAATGAAGGGCCTAGCTTGGAGAAGGATGAACATTGGAGCAAGAACACGCATGGAGTTGATGGCATGCGCAAGGGGATCAAGAACGGAGTTACAAGTGATGATTTCAGGACTTTGAAGCCGCCATAAGGAGTGCATGAAGCCATGGACGAAATATACAAGATGCCACTTCATAATATTCGTCCATAGGCTATTCTAGGTGCTGCGTCACCTTATTAATGGGCCAGGCCCATGTAATTTCGAAATACTTAAGTATAGGCTATTTTTAGAGTCCGTATGTGTGGGGAAACAAGAGTTAGGGTTGGTTTCGGACCCCACCCTCAAGGGCCACGAAATTCCCCTCTCTTCCTCCATATATACAGCCCTTAGGGCGTCGTTTAGACTTTGGGTTTTGTTTAGATTAAAAGTTCGCCATAGCTGCAACTTCTCGTACTTCGTTTGTGTCCAACGACCAGACCAAGACGTCACAGAACCCCACCTTGATCAATAAAGCTTTCTTCTTATATTCGCAATATCCAGATTGCAATCTCAGTTTCTTGCTTGTTCTTCGTTTGCTCGCAGGAAACAGGCCCTCGTGGTCAGGTTGATCGTGCTCCGGCGTGGTCAATAACCCCTCGGAAGTTGGTTTAGTGATTGCTAAGGCGCGACGTCTCGCACGTTCGTAGTCGGATCGTCAAGGTCGACTCCCACAGAAAACGATAGCCACCATCTCATCGAAACATCGGGACACCCTCGCCTCTATCAAGTGGTATCAGATTTTCAGGTTGCTCGGTGAGATTTTTACAGTTTTTCATAGATTAGATCGAGTCTGTTCTTCATACCTACAGTCCACGAAAAAGCCACAAAAAAAAATTAGGGTTAGTTCATCATATCCGAACCAATCTGAGCCTTTGCATAATCTTTTTAGGGTTTTTGCTTTGTTGAATTTGCGGTTGCATCATCGTGTCAAGTTGCTGGTCTTAGAGTCTAGTCTTTTAGAGTTTCGAGTTCTGGTCATAAGTTGTCACGCCGCCGCCGCACCATCATCATCGCCCATCTACCACCATTGCTTATCCGCCACCGTTCTGAATCCGTATCCATATACCGCCACCAATCTGTATCCATATACCACCACCAATCTGTATCCATATATCCACCACCAATCCGAGTTCTTCTCATATTAGGTTTGTTCTTGAGATCAATCTCAATTCCGATTCGTGTTTCCTTGCTTGCGTAGGTCTCGAAAAAAAAAAGAGTCTGGAGACCCCCGGGCAGTTTTTAGGCCAAAATTTTCACGGGCAAAAATATTTTTTCCCTATCCTATTTTTAGGGTTTTCTGAGTCTTTTGAGCCACGTGCCATCATAGTGATTTTTTGTCGCACTTTTTCGTCGTCGCTGCCCTGATTTCTGAAAAAAAAGTGAAAAAAAAATTTCGTGCCCATCCTATCAGTTTGACAAGGGAAGAGTTTTGAGACACTCTCCATTATAGTAATTTTTCGCAAAAAAAAAGAGGAGCGCAAACAAAAAAAAATAAAGCGAAAAATAAAGTTCCAGAGTGTGCTTTTCCCTTATTTACGTGCAGCACCGTGATTTTGTTAGTGTTCTAGGCTCGCGTCTCTAGCACGGTCTAGCCTAGGACCAGCACAGTACCGTCGTTGAGCATTTATTCAACTTTGCATCTCTGAATTGATTATTGCTGACCCTTTTTGCCACCATACTATAAGCCTTCCCAGCTCCACATACCTCTACGTCATGCGTTTGACTCTCCCTGGCAATCGCTCTATCCAAGCTTTTGAGAGTTTTGACTACAACGGTTGCCGATCACCGCCTGCTGCTGGGTAAGAACTGGTAAGAATTTGAGATTTGCTTGACGGATTTGTGACACCCGCCACCACCACCTCTTGTTAGTATTCTGTAGGATCATATTCTTGTGTGTTTTCTATTGTTGCTAACCATGGCAGGATCACAAGCCGACGAGACTGACTGGGAGAACATGACGAATCAGGAGTTGCATGATAAATTTCAGCAAATGATGAATGGACAGGTGCAGGATGTGCTAAACAGATTTGAAGAGGCCATGGAGAAGATAGATGACATGGAGAAGACGTTCGAAACAAAGCTCGATAACAGGTTTAATGAATTGCTCGTGCGTCTTCCACCACCACCACCGGCTGCACCTAACGCACCTCTACAACAACAACAACGACGACTACCTACACATCGTGAAACAGCCCTCCGCCGAGCGAGCCGTCTCCCTCTTGCACCTGGCCAAACTGTTGGTGCTGCTGTTGCTACTTCTGTGGCTCCTGCTGCTGATGCGGAGGAGGATGATTTTGCTGGCGATTACGAGGATGAGGTTGATCAAAATCAGAACTACGTGCCACCACCAGCACAGCAACCATCAGGTCGTCCACATGCAAATAATGGCAATGGTAGGGCTCACCCTCAGGTACGAGATCATGACCATCTCCCTAAAATAAAATTGAATATTCCACCATTTGAGGGTAGATATGTTCCTGATATATATCTTACTTGGGAGTTAGAAACTGAACAACGATTTACATGTTTACAATATCCCGAGGAGAGACGTGTTCCTGCTGCTGTTTGTGCATTCACTAGTTTTGCATGTGTTTGGTGGTCTGAGCATTGTAGATTATATCCCATTCCTGCTACTTGGGCTGCTTTGAAAACTGCTATGCGTACTCGTTGGGTTCCACCATATTATCAACGTGAATTACTTCAAAAATTGCAGCGCTTAAGACAGGGAAAAAATTCTGTAGAAGAATATTATCAGGAATTACAAACTGGCATGATTAGATGTGGTATTGTTGAGGAGAATGAAGCTATGCTTGCACGTTTTATGGGTGGATTAAATAGAGAGATTCAGACGATTCTAGAGTATAAGGAGTATACTAATATCACTTGTTTATTCCATCTTGCTTGTAAAGCTAAACGTGAAGTGCAGGATCGACAGGCATTGGCGCGGACTAACTTTTCTGCAGGTCGACCTTCTTCATGGACACCACGTGCATCATCTACTTCCACACGTTCTGCTACACCGGCACCTCCGTCGGCTGCCACCTCCAACCGTGATACAATAAAGCAGGCACAATCACCACTATCTGCCAAGAGCACACCTTCTGGGCCTGCAAAGAGCTCTTCTTCATCCATGGCATCAACAGGGCAAACACATGATATTATTTGTCGACGTTGCAAGGGTGGAGGTCATTATGCGAGAGAATGCCCATCTAAGCGTGTGATGATTGTTACTGAGGATGGTGGGTATGAGTCCGCTAGTGACTATGATGAGGAGACTTTGGCTCTTATTACACGTGACGAACACGGTGGAGACGATTCTGATCATGAGACGCAATACATGGCTCCTGAAGATGCTGACAGGTATGAATGTTTAGTTGCTCAACGTGTTTTGAGTGTGCAGGTTACACAAGCTGAGCAAAATCAGAGGCATAATTTGTTCCATACAAAGGGAGTTGTGAAGGAACGTTCTGTTCGCGTGATCATAGATGGAGGGAGTTGCAACAACTTGGCTAGCATCGAGATGGTGGAGAAGCTACCTCTCACCACAAGACCACATCCACATCCTTACTACATCCAATGGTTCAACAACAGCGGCAAGGTTAAGGTAACACGTACTGTTCGTGTGCATTTTAGTATCTCTACATATGCTGATTATGTTGATTGTGATGTGGTACCTATGCAAGCATGTTCCTTATTACTTGGTAGACCATGGCAATTTGATAAAAATTCTATTCACCATGGTAGAAACAATCAGTATACTCTTGTTCATAAGGATAAAAATATTACTTTGCTTCCTATGACTCCTGATTCCATTTTGAAAGATGATATTAATAGAGCTAATAAAGCAAAACAGGAGAAAACTAAGAGTGAAAATCAGATTGTGGCAAAAGAATTTGAGCAACAAATGCAGCCTAATAATAATAAACAATCTAGTGTTGCTTCTGAAATTAAATTGAAAAGTGCATGTTTACTTGCCACCAAATCTGATATTGATGATCTAGATTTTAGCAACTCTGTTTGCTATGCTTTTGTGTGCAAAGAGGCATTATTTTCATTCGAGGACGTGCCTTCCTCTTTGCCTCCTGCTGTCACTAACATTTTGCAGGAGTTCGCCGACGTCTTTCCACAAGACGTGCCACCGGGATTACCACCTATTCGCGGGATTGAGCATCAAATTGACTTAATTCCCGGTGCATCATTACCCAACCGTGCACCATACCGTACCAATCCAGAGGAGACGAAGGAGATTATGCGTCAAGTACAAGAACTGCTCGACAAAGGTTATATACGCGAATCCCTTAGTCCTTGTGCTGTTCCTATCATTTTAGTGCCGAAAAAGGATGGTACGTCGCGTATGTGCGTTGATTGTAGAGGCATTAATAATATTACTATTCGTTATCGTCATCCTATTCCTAGGCTAGATGATATGCTTGATGAATTGAGTGGCTCTACAATATTCTCCAAAGTTGATTTGCGTAGTGGTTACCATCAAATTCGTATGAAATTGGGAGATGAATGGAAAACAGCATTTAAAACTAAGTTTGGATTATATGAGTGGTTAGTCATGCCTTTTGGGTTAACTAATGCACCTAGTACTTTCATGAGGTTAATGAACGAAGTTTTACGTGCTTTCATTGGACGATTTGTGGTAGTTTACTTTGATGACATATTGATTTATAGCAAATCTTTGGAGGAACATTTGGAACATTTACGTGCTGTTTTTATTGCTCTACGTGATGCACGTTTGTTTGGTAACCTTGGAAAGTGCACCTTTTGCACCGACCGAGTATCTTTTCTTGGCTATGTTGTTACTCCACAGGGAATTGAAGTTGATAAAGCCAAGATTGAAGCTATTGAGAGTTGGCCGCAGCCCAAAACGGTCACACAAGTGAGGAGTTTCCTTGGCCTCGCTGGTTTCTATAGGCGTTTTGTGAGAGATTTCAGCACCATTGCTGCACCTCTCAACGAGCTTACAAAGAAGGATGTACCTTTTGTTTGGGGTACCGCACAGGATGAAGCCTTCACGGTATTGAAAGATAAGTTGACACATGCTCCTTTACTCCAACTTCCTAATTTCAATAAGACTTTTGAGCTTGAATGTGATGCTAGTGGAATTGGATTAGGAGGACATCAATACCATTGTTACACCCACAGCCCCTACTGTTACATATACTGGACCAATTACTAGAGCTCGCGCACGCCAATTAAATTACCAGGTACTTTCGTTTCTTGGTAATGATTCTAATGTTCATGAGATTATGATGCTGCCTAAATTGGATACATTTGTTTTGCTTTCAAATGAAGGGCCTAGCTTGGAGAAGGATGAACATTGGAGCAAGAACACGCATGGAGTTGATGGCATGCGCAAGGGGATCAAGAACGGAGTTACAAGTGATGATTTCAGGACTTTGAAGCCGCCATAAGGAGTGCATGAAGCCATGGACGAAATATACAAGATGCCACTTCATAATATTCGTCCATAGGCTATTCTAGGTGCTGCGTCACCTTATTAATGGGCCAGGCCCATGTAATTTCGAAATACTTAAGTATAGGCTATTTTTAGAGTCCGTATGTGTGGGGAAACAAGAGTTAGGGTTGGTTTCGGACCCCACCCTCAAGGGCCACGAAATTCCCCTCTCTTCCTCCATATATACAGCCCTTAGGGCGTCGTTTAGACTTTGGGTTTTGTTTAGATTAAAAGTTCGCCATAGCTGCAACTTCTCGTACTTCGTTTGTGTCCAACGACCAGACCAAGACGTCACAGAACCCCACCTTGATCAATAAAGCTTTCTTCTTATATTCGCAATATCCAGATTGCAATCTCAGTTTCTTGCTTGTTCTTCGTTTGCTCGCAGGAAACAGGCCCTCGTGGTCAGGTTGATCGTGCTCCGGCGTGGTCAATAACCCCTCGGAAGTTGGTTTAGTGATTGCTAAGGCGCGACGTCTCGCACGTTCGTAGTCGGATCGTCAAGGTCGACTCCCACAGAAAACGATAGCCACCATCTCATCGAAACATCGGGACACCCTCGCCTCTATCAAGTGGTATCAGATTTTCAGGTTGCTCGGTGAGATTTTTACAGTTTTTCATAGATTAGATCGAGTCTGTTCTTCATACCTACAGTCCACGAAAAAGCCACAAAAAAAAATTAGGGTTAGTTCATCATATCCGAACCAATCTGAGCCTTTGCATAATCTTTTTAGGGTTTTTGCTTTGTTGAATTTGCGGTTGCATCATCGTGTCAAGTTGCTGGTCTTAGAGTCTAGTCTTTTAGAGTTTCGAGTTCTGGTCATAAGTTGTCACGCCGCCGCCGCACCATCATCATCGCCCATCTACCACCATTGCTTATCCGCCACCGTTCTGAATCCGTATCCATATACCACCACCAATCTGTATCCATATACCACCACCAATCTGTATCCATATACCACCACCAATCTGTAACCATATATCCACCACCAATCCGAGTTCTTCTCATATTAGGTTTGTTCTTGAGATCAATCTCAATTCCGATTCGTGTTTCCTTGCTTGCGTAGGTCTCGAAAAAAAAAAGAGTCTGGAGACCCCCGGGCAGTTTTTAGGCCAAAATTTTCACGGGCAAAAATATTTTTTCCCTATCCTATTTTTAGGGTTTTCTGAGTCTTTTGAGCCACGTGCCATCATAGTGATTTTTTGTCGCACTTTTTCGTCGTCGCTGCCCTGATTTCTGAAAAAAAAGTGAAAAAAAAATTTCGTGCCCATCCTATCAGTTTGACAAGGGAAGAGTTTTGAGACACTCTCCATTATAGTAATTTTTCGCAAAAAAAAGAGGAGCGCAAACAAAAAAAAATAAAGCGAAAAATAAAGTTCCAGAGTGTGCTTTTCCCTTATTTACGTGCAGCACCGTGATTTTGTTAGTGTTCTAGGCTCGCGTCTCTAGCACGGTCTAGCCTAGGACCAGCACAGTACCGTCGTTGAGCATTTATTCAACTTTGCATCTCTGAATTGATTATTGCTGACCCTTTTTGCCACCATACTATAAGCCTTCCCAGCTCCACATACCTCTACGTCATGCGTTTGACTCTCCCTGGCAATCGCTCTATCCAAGCTTTTGAGAGTTTTGACTACAACGGTTGCCGATCACCGCCTGCTGCTGGGTAAGAACTGGTAAGAATTTGAGATTTGCTTGACGGATTTGTGACACCCGCCACCACCACCTCTTGTTAGTATTCTGTAGGATCATATTCTTGTGTGTTTTCTATTGTTGCTAACCATGGCAGGATCACAAGCCGACGAGACTGACTGGGAGAACATGACGAATCAGGAGTTGCATGATAAATTTCAGCAAATGATGAATGGACAGGTGCAGGATGTGCTAAACAGATTTGAAGAGGCCATGGAGAAGATAGATGACATGGAGAAGACGTTCGAAACAAAGCTCGATAACAGGTTTAATGAATTGCTCGTGCGTCTTCCACCACCACCACCGGCTGCACCTAACGCACCTCTACCAACAACAACGACGACTACCTACACATCGTGAAACAGCCCTCCGCCGAGCGAGCCGTCTCCCTCTTGCACCTGGCCAAACTGTTGGTGCTGCTGTTGCTACTTCTGTGGCTCCTGCTGCTGATGCGGAGGAGGATGATTTTGCTGGCGATTACGAGGATGAGGTTGATCAAAATCAGAACTACGTGCCACCACCAGCACAGCAACCATCAGGTCGTCCACATGCAAATAATGGCAATGGTAGGGCTCACCCTCAGGTACGAGATCATGACCATCTCCCTAAAATAAAATTGAATATTCCACCATTTGAGGGTAGATATGTTCCTGATATATATCTTACTTGGGAGTTAGAAACTGAACAACGATTTACATGTTTACAATATCCCGAGGAGAGACGTGTTCCTGCTGCTGTTTGTGCATTCACTAGTTTTGCATGTGTTTGGTGGTCTGAGCATTGTAGATTATATCCCATTCCTGCTACTTGGGCTGCTTTGAAAACTGCTATGCGTACTCGTTGGGTTCCACCATATTATCAACGTGAATTACTTCAAAAATTGCAGCGCTTAAGACAGGGAAAAAATTCTGTAGAAGAATATTATCAGGAATTACAAACTGGCATGATTAGATGTGGTATTGTTGAGGAGAATGAAGCTATGCTTGCACGTTTTATGGGTGGATTAAATAGAGAGATTCAGACGATTCTAGAGTATAAGGAGTATACTAATATCACTTGTTTATTCCATCTTGCTTGTAAAGCTAAACGTGAAGTGCAGGATCGACAGGCATTGGCGCGGACTAACTTTTCTGCAGGTCGACCTTCTTCATGGACACCACGTGCATCATCTACTTCCACACGTTCTGCTACACCGGCACCTCCGTCGGCTGCCACCTCCAACCGTGATACAATAAAGCAGGCACAATCACCACTATCTGCCAAGAGCACACCTTCTGGGCCTGCAAAGAGCTCTTCTTCATCCATGGCATCAACAGGGCAAACACATGATATTATTTGTCGACGTTGCAAGGGTGGAGGTCATTATGCGAGAGAATGCCCATCTAAGCGTGTGATGATTGTTACTGAGGATGGTGGGTATGAGTCCGCTAGTGACTATGATGAGGAGACTTTGGCTCTTATTACACGTGACGAACACGGTGGAGACGATTCTGATCATGAGACGCAATACATGGCTCCTGAAGATGCTGACAGGTATGAATGTTTAGTTGCTCAACGTGTTTTGAGTGTGCAGGTTACACAAGCTGAGCAAAATCAGAGGCATAATTTGTTCCATACAAAGGGAGTTGTGAAGGAACGTTCTGTTCGCGTGATCATAGATGGAGGGAGTTGCAACAACTTGGCTAGCATCGAGATGGTGGAGAAGCTATCTCTCACCACAAGACCACATCCACATCCTTACTACATCCAATGGTTCAACAACAGCGGCAAGGTTAAGGTAACACGTACTGTTCGTGTGCATTTTAGTATCTCTACATATGCTGATTATGTTGATTGTGATGTGGTACCTATGCAAGCATGTTCCTTATTACTTGGTAGACCATGGCAATTTGATAAAAATTCTATTCACCATGGTAGAAACAATCAGTATACTCTTGTTCATAAGGATAAAAATATTACTTTGCTTCCTATGACTCCTGATTCCATTTTGAAAGATGATATTAATAGAGCTAATAAAGCAAAACAGGAGAAAACTAAGAGTGAAAATCAGATTGTGGCAAAAGAATTTGAGCAACAAATGCAGCCTAATAATAATAAACAATCTAGTGTTGCTTCTGAAATTAAATTGAAAAGTGCATGTTTACTTGCCACCAAATCTGATATTGATGATCTAGATTTTAGCAACTCTGTTTGCTATGCTTTTGTGTGCAAAGAGGCATTATTTTCATTCTAGGACGTGCCTTCCTCTTTGCCTCCTGCTGTCACTAACATTTTGCAGGAGTTCGCCGACGTCTTTCCACAAGACGTGCCACCGGGATTACCACCTATTCGCGGGATTGAGCATCAAATTGACTTAATTCCCGGTGCATCATTACCCAACCGTGCACCATACCGTACCAATCCAGAGGAGACGAAGGAGATTATGCGTCAAGTACAAGAACTGCTCGACAAAGGTTATATACGCGAATCCCTTAGTCCTTGTGCTGTTCCTATCATTTTAGTGCCGAAAAAGGATGGTACGTCGCGTATGTGCGTTGATTGTAGAGGCATTAATAATATTACTATTCGTTATCGTCATCCTATTCCTAGGCTAGATGATATGCTTGATGAATTGAGTGGCTCTACAATATTCTCCAAAGTTGATTTGCGTAGTGGTTACCATCAAATTCGTATGAAATTGGGAGATGAATGGAAAACAGCATTTAAAACTAAGTTTGGATTATATGAGTGGTTAGTCATGCCTTTTGGGTTAACTAATCCACCTAGTACTTTCATGAGGTTAATGAACGAAGTTTTACGTGCTTTCATTGGACGATTTGTGGTAGTTTACTTTGATGACATATTGATTTATAGCAAATCTTTGGAGGAACATTTGGAACATTTACGTGCTGTTTTTATTGCTCTACGTGATGCACGTTTGTTTGGTAACCTTGGAAAGTGCACCTTTTGCACCGACCGAGTATCTTTTCTTGGCTATGTTGTTACTCCACAGGGAATTGAAGTTGATAAAGCCAAGATTGAAGCTATTGAGAGTTGGCCGCAGCCCAAAACGGTCACACAAGTGAGGAGTTTCCTTGGCCTCGCTGGTTTCTATAGGCGTTTTGTGAGAGATTTCAGCACCATTGCTGCACCTCTCAACGAGCTTACAAAGAAGGATGTACCTTTTGTTTGGGGTACCGCACAGGATGAAGCCTTCACGGTATTGAAAGATAAGTTGACACATGCTCCTTTACTCCAACTTCCTAATTTCAATAAGACTTTTGAGCTTGAATGTGATGCTAGTGGAATTGGATTAGGAGGACATCAATACCATTGTTACACCCACAGCCCCTACTGTTACATATACTGGACCAATTACTAGAGCTCGCGCACGCCAATTAAATTACCAGGTACTTTCGTTTCTTGGTAATGATTCTAATGTTCATGAGATTATGATGCTGCCTAAATTGGATACATTTGTTTTGCTTTCAAATGAAGGGCCTAGCTTGGAGAAGGATGAACATTGGAGCAAGAACACGCATGGAGTTGATGGCATGCGCAAGGGGATCAAGAACGGAGTTACAAGTGATGATTTCAGGACTTTGAAGCCGCCATAAGGAGTGCATGAAGCCATGGACGAAATATACAAGATGCCACTTCATAATATTCGTCCATAGGCTATTCTAGGTGCTGCGTCACCTTATTAATGGGCCAGGCCCATGTAATTTCGAAATACTTAAGTATAGGCTATTTTTAGAGTCCGTATGTGTGGGGAAACAAGAGTTAGGGTTGGTTTCGGACCCCACCCTCAAGGGCCACGAAATTCCCCTCTCTTCCTCCATATATACAGCCCTTAGGGCGTCGTTTAGACTTTGGGTTTTGTTTAGATTAAAAGTTCGCCATAGCTGCAACTTCTCGTACTTCGTTTGTGTCCAACGACCAGACCAAGACGTCACAGAACCCCACCTTGATCAATAAAGCTTTCTTCTTATATTCGCAATATCCAGATTGCAATCTCAGTTTCTTGCTTGTTCTTCGTTTGCTCGCAGGAAACAGGCCCTCGTGGTCAGGTTGATCGTGCTCCGGCGTGGTCAATAACCCCTCGGAAGTTGGTTTAGTGATTGCTAAGGCGCGACGTCTCGCACGTTCGTAGTCGGATCGTCAAGGTCGACTCCCACAGAAAACGATAGCCACCATCTCATCGAAACATCGGGACACCCTCGCCTCTATCAAGTGGTATCAGATTTTCAGGTTGCTCGGTGAGATTTTTACAGTTTTTCATAGATTAGATCGAGTCTGTTCTTCATACCTACAGTCCACGAAAAAGCCACAAAAAAAATTAGGGTTAGTTCATCATATCCGAACCAATCTGAGCCTTTGCATAATCTTTTTAGGGTTTTTGCTTTGTTGAATTTGCGGTTGCATCGTCGTGTCAAGTTGCTGGTCTTAGAGTCTAGTCTTTTAGAGTTTCGAGTTCTGGTCATAAGTTGTCACGCCGCCGCCGCACCATCATCATCGCCCATCTACCACCATTGCTTATCCGCCACCGTTCTGAATCCGTATCCATATACCACCACCAATCTGTATCCATATACCACCACCAATCTGTAACCATATATCCACCACCAATCCGAGTTCTTCTCATATTAGGTTTGTTCTTGAGATCAATCTCAATTCCGATTCGTGTTTCCTTGCGTGCGTAGGTCTCGAAAAAAAAAAGAGTCTGGAGACCCCCGGGCAGTTTTTAGGCCAAAATTTTCACGGGCAAAAATATTTTTTCCCTATCCTATTTTTAGGGTTTTCTGAGTCTTTTGAGCCACGTGCCATCATAGTGATTTTTTGTCGCACTTTTTCGTCGTCGCTGCCCTGATTTCTGAAAAAAAAGTGAAAAAAAATTTTCGTGCCCATCCTATCAGTTTGACAAGGGAAGAGTTTTGAGACACTCTCCATTATAGTAATTTTTCGCAAAAAAAAAGAGGAGCGCAAACAAAAAAAAATAAAGCGAAAAATAAAGTTCCAGAGTGTGCTTTTCCCTTATTTACGTGCAGCACCGTGATTTTGTTAGTGTTCTAGGCTCGCGTCTCTAGCACGGTCTAGCCTAGGACCAGCACAGTACCGTCGTTGAGCGTTTATTCAACTTTGCATCTCTGAATTGATTATTGCTGACCCTTTTTGCTACCATACTATAAGCCTTCCCAGCTCCACATACCTCTACGTCATGCGTTTGACTCTCCCTGGCAATCGCTCTATCCAAGCTTTTGAGAGTTTTGACTACAACGGTTGCCGATCACCGCCTGCTGCTGGGTAAGAACTGGTAAGAATTTGAGATTTGCTTGACGGATTTGTGACACCCGCCACCACCACCTCTTGTTAGTATTCTGTAGGATCATATTCTTGTGTGTTTTCTATTGTTGCTAACCATGGCAGGATCACAAGCCGACGAGACTGACTGGGAGAACATGACGAATCAGGAGTTGCATGATAAATTTCAGCAAATGATGAATGGACAGGTGCAGGATGTGCTAAACAGATTTGAAGAGGCCATGGAGAAGATAGATGACATGGAGAAGACGTTCGAAACAAAGCTCGATGACAGGTTTACTGAATTGCTCACGCGTCTTCCACCACCACCACCGGCTGCACCTAACGCACCTCTACAACAACAACAACGACGACTACCTACACATCGTGAAACAGCCCTCTGCCGAGCGAGCCGTCTCCCTCTTGCACCTGGCCAAACTGTTGGTGCTGCTGTTGCTACTTCTGTGGCTCCTGCTGCTGATGCGGAGGAGGATGATTTTGCTGGCGATTACGAGGATGAGGTTGATCAAAATCAGAACTACGTGCCACCACCAGCACAGCAACCATCAGGTCGTCCACATGCAAATAATGGCAATGGTAGGGCTCACCCTCAGGTACGAGATCATGACCATCTCCCTAAACTAAAATTGAATATTCCACCATTTGAGGGTAGATATGTTCCTGATATATATCTTACTTGGGAGTTAGAAACTGAACAACGATTTACATGTTTACAATATCCCGAGGAGAGACGTGTTCCTGCTGCTGTTTGTGCATTCACTAGTTTTGCATGTGTTTGGTGGTCTGAGCATTGTAGATTATATCCCATTCCTGCTACTTGGGCTGCTTTGAAAACTGCTATGCGTACTCGTTGGGTTCCACCATATTATCAACGTGAATTACTTCAAAAATTGCAGCGCTTAAGACAGGGAAAAAATTCTGTAGAAGAATATTATCAGGAATTACAAACTGGCATGATTAGATGTGGTATTGTTGAGGAGAATGAAGCTATGCTTGCACGTTTTATGGGTGGATTAAATAGAGAGATTCAGACGATTCTAGAGTATAAGGAGTATACTAATATCACTCGTTTATTCCATCTTGCTTGTAAAGCTGAACGTGAAGTGCAGGATCGACAGGCATTGGCGCGGACTAACTTTTCTGCAGGTCGACCTTCTTCATGGACACCACGTGCATCATCTACTTCCACACGTTCTGCTTCACCGGCGCCTCCGTCGGCTGCCACCTCCAACCGTGATACAATAAAGCAGGCACAATCACCACTATCTGCCAAGAGCACACCTTCTGGGCCTGCAAAGAGCTCTTCTTCATCCATGGCATCAACAAGGCAGACACATGATATTATTTGTCGACGTTGCAAGGGTGGAGGTCATTATGCGAGAGAATGCCCATCTAAGCGTGTGATGATTGTTACTGAGGATGGTGGGTATGAGTCCGCTAGTGACTATGATGAGGAGACTTTGGCTCTTATTACACGTGACGAACACGGTGGAGACGATTCTGATCATGAGACGCAATACATGGCTCCTGACGATGCTGACAGGTATGAATGTTTAGTTGCTCAACGTGTTTTGAGTGTGCAGGTTACACAAGCTGAGCAAAATCAGAGGCATAATTTGTTCCATACAAAGGGAGTTGTGAAGGAACGTTCTGTTCGCGTGATCATAGATGGAGGGAGTTGCAACAACTTGGCTAGCATCGAGATGGTGGAGAAGCTATCTCTCACCACAAGACCACATCCGCATCCTTACTACATCCAATGGTTCAACAACAGCGGCAAGGTTAAGGTAACACGTACTGTTCGTGTGCATTTTAGTATCTCTACATATGCTGATTATGTTGATTGTGATGTGGTACCTATGCAAGCATGTTCCTTATTACTTGGTAGACCATGGCAATTTGATAAAAATTCTATTCACCATGGTAGAAACAATCAGTATACTCTTGTTCATAAGGATAAAAATATTACTTTGCTTCCTATGACTCCTGATTCCATTTTGAAAGATGATATTAATAGAGCTAATAAAGCAAAACAGGAGAAAACTAAGAGTGAAAATCAGATTGTGGCAAAAGAATTTGAGCAACAAATGCAGCCTAATAATAATAAACAATCTAGTGTTGCTTCTGAAATTAAATTGAAAAGTGCATGTTTACTTGCCACCAAATCTGATATTGATGATCTAGATTTTAGCAAATCTGTTTGCTATGCTTTTGTGTGCAAAGAGGCATTATTTTCATTCGAGGACGCGCCTTCCTCTTTGCCTCCTGCTGTCACTAACATTTTGCAGGAGTTCGCCGACGTCTTTCCACAAGACGTGCCACCGGGATTACCACCTATTCGCGGGATTGAGCATCAAATTGACTTAATTCCCGGTGCATCATTACCCAACCGTGCACCATACCGTACCAATCCAGAGGAGACGAAGGAGATTATGCGTCAAGTACAAGAACTGCTCGACAAAGGTTATATACGCGAATCCCTTAGTCCTTGTGCTGTTCCTATCATTTTAGTGCCGAAAAAGGATGGTACATCGCGTATCTGCGTTGATTGTAGAGGCATTAATAATATTACTATTCGTTATCGTCATCCTATTCCTAGGCTAGATGATATGCTTGATGAATTGAGTGGCTCTACAATATTCTCCAAAGTTGATTTGCGTAGTGGTTACCATCAAATTCGTATGAAATTGGGAGATGAATGGAAAACAGCATTTAAAACTAAGTTTGGATTATATGAGTGGTTAGTCATGCCTTTTGGGTTAACTAATGCACCTAGTACTTTCATGAGGTTAATGAACGAAGTTTTACGTGCCTTCATTGGACGATTTGTGGTAGTTTACTTTGATGACATATTGATTTATAGCAAATCTTTGGAGGACCATTTGGAACATTTACGTGCTGTTTTTATTGCTCTACGTGATGCACGTTTGTTTGGTAACCTTGGAAAGTGCACCTTTTGCACCGACCGAGTATCTTTTCTTGGCTATGTTGTTACTCCACAGGGAATTGAAGTTGATAAAGCCAAGATTGAAGCTATTGAGAGTTGGCCGCAGCCCAAAACGGTCACACAAGTGAGGAGTTTCCTTGGCCTCGCTGGTTTCTATAGGCGTTTTGTGAGAGATTTCAGCACCATTGCTGCACCTCTCAACGAGCTTACAAAGAAGGATGTACCTTTTGTTTGGGGTACCGCACAGGAAGAAGCCTTCACGGTATTGAAAGATAAGTTAACACATGCACCTTTACTCCAACTTCCTAATTTCAATAAGACTTTTGAGCTTGAATGTGATGCTAGTGGAATTGGATTAGGAGGTGTGTTATTACAAGATGGAAAACCTGTTGCATACTTTTCTGAAAAGTTGAGTGGGCCTAGTCTGAACTATTCTACTTATGATAAAGAATTATATGCTCTTGTTCGGACCTTAGAAACATGGCAACATTATTTATGGCCCAAGGAATTTGTTATACATTCTGATCATGAATCTTTGAAACACATTAAAAGTCAAGCAAAACTAAACCGTAGACATGCTAAATGGGTTGAATTCATTGAGACTTTCCCTTATGTCATTAAACACAAGAAGGGTAAAGAAAATGTTATTGCTGATGCCTTGTCTCGTCGTTATACTATGCTTTCACAACTTGACTTTAAAATATTTGGTTTGGAGACCATCAAAGATCAATATGTTGATGATGCTGAATTTAAAGATGTATTGCAGAATTGTAAGGAAGGGAGAACTTGGAACAAGTTCGTTCTTAACGATGGATTTGTGTTTCGTGCTAACAAGCTATGCATTCCAGCTAGCTCCGTTCGTCTTTTGTTATTGCAGGAGGCGCATGGAGGAGGATTAATGGGACACTTTGGCGTCAAGAAGACGGAGGATATACTTGCTACACATTTCTTTTGGCCAAAGATGAGACGGGATGTTGAGCGTTTTGTTGCTCGCTGCACTACATGTCAAAGAGCTAAGTCACGACTCAATCCTCATGGTTTATATATGCCTTTGCCTGTACCTAGTGTTCCTTGGGAGGATATATCTATGGACTTTGTTTTAGGTTTACCTCGAACAAAGAAGGGGAGGGATAGCATATTTGTTGTCGTGGATAGGTTCTCGAAAATGGCACACTTTATACCATGTCATAAAAGCGATGATGCTGTTAATGTTGCTGATTTGTTCTTTCGTGAAATTATTCGCTTACATGGTGTGCCAAATACTATTGTTTCAGATCGTGATACTAAATTTCTTAGCCACTTTTGGAGATGTTTATGGGCTAAGTTGGGGACTAAGCTGCTTTTTAGTACTACCTGTCACCCCCAAACTGATGGACAAACTGAAGTAGTCAATAGAACATTGTCTACTATGCTTAGGGCTGTTTTGAAGAATAACAAGAAAATGTGGGAAGAATGCTTGCCTCATATTGAATTTGCTTATAATCGTTCATTGCATTCTACTACTAAGATGTGCCCTTTTGAAATTGTGTATGGTTTCCTACCTCGTGCACCTATTGATTTGTTGCCTCTTCCATCTTCGGAGAAGGTTAATTTTGATGCTAAAGAACGTCCTGAATTGATTTTAAAAATGCATGAGTTAACTAAGGAAAACATTGAGCGTATGAATGCTAAATATAAACTTGCTGGAGATAAGGGTCGAAAACATGTTGTGTTTGCACCTGGAGATCTTGTTTGGTTACATTTGCGTAAAGATAGATTTCCTAATCTGCGCAAATCAAAGCTAATGCCACGTGCTGATGGTCCTTTTAAGGTTTTAGAGAAAATAAATGATAATGCATATAAACTTGAGCTACCTGCAGATTTTGGGGTTAGTCCCACTTTTAACATTGCAGATTTGAAGCCTTATTTGGGTGAGGAAGATGAGCTTCCGTCGAGGACGACTTCATTTCAAGAAGGGGAGGATGATGAGGACATCAATACCATTGTTACACCCACAGCCCCTACTGTTACATATACTGGACCAATTACTAGAGCTCGCGCACGCCAATTAAATTACCAGGTACTTTCGTTTCTTGGTAATGATTCTAATGTTCATGAGATTATGATGCTGCCTAAATTGGATACATTTGTTTTGCTTACAAATGAAGGTCCTAGCTTGGAGAAGGATGAACATTGGAGCAAGAACACGAATGGAGTTGATGGCATGCGCAAGGGGATCAAGAACGGAGTTACAAGTGATGATTTCAGGACTTTGAAGCCGCCATAAGGAGTGCATGAAGCCTTGGACGAAATATACAAGATGCCACTTCATAATATTCGTCCATAGGCTATTCTAGGTGCTGCGTCACCTTATTAATGGGCCAGGCCCATGTAATTTCGAAATACTTAAGTATAGGCTATTTTTAGAGTCCGTATGTGTGGGGAAACAAGAGTTAGGGTTGGTTTCGGACCCCACCCTCAAGGGCCACGAAATTCCCCTCTCTTCCTCCATATATACAGCCCTTAGGGCGTCGTTTAGACTTGGGTTTTGTTTAGGTTAAAAGTTCGCCATAGCTGCAACTTCGCGTACTTCGTTTGTGTCCAACGACCAGACCAAGACGTCACAGAACCCCACCTTGATCAATAAAGCTTTCATCTTATATTCGCAATATCCAGATTGCAATCTCAGCTTCTTGCTTGTTCTTCGTTTGCTCGCAGGAAACGGGCCCTCGTGGTCAGGTTGATCGTGCTCCGGCGTGGTCAATAACCCCTCGGAAGTTGGTTTAGCGATTGCTAAGGCGCGACGTCTCGCACGTTCGTAGTCGGATCGTCAAGGTCGACTCCCACAGAAAACGATAGCCACCATCTCATCGAAACATCGGGACACCTCTGCCTCTATCAAGATATGTTCCTGATATATATCTTACTTGGGAGTTAGAAACTGAACAACGATTTACATGTTTACAATATCCCGAGGAGAGACGTGTTCCTGCTGCTGTTTGTGCATTCACTAGTTTTGCATGTGTTTGGTGGTCTGAGCATTGTAGATTATATCCCATTCCTGCTACTTGGGCTGCTTTGAAAACTGCTATGCGTACTCGTTGGGTTCCACCATATTATCAACGTGAATTACTTCAAAAATTGCAGCGCTTAAGACAGGGAAAAAATTCTGTAGAAGAATATTATCAGGAATTACAAACTGGCATGATTAGATGTGGTATTGTTGAGGAGAATGAAGCTATGCTTGCACGTTTTATGGGTGGATTAAATAGAGAGATTCAGACGATTCTAGAGTATAAGGAGTATACTAATATCACTTGTTTATTCCATCTTGCTTGTAAAGCTAAACGTGAAGTGCAGGATCGACAGGCATTGGCGCGGACTAACTTTTCTGCAGGTCGACCTTCTTCTTGGACACCACGTGCATCATCTACTTCCACACGTTCTGCTACACCGGCACCTCCGTCGGCTGCCACCTCCAACCGTGATACAATAAAGCAGGCACAATCACCACTATCTGCCAAGAGCACACCTTCTGGGCCTGCAAAGAGCTCTTCTTCATCCATGGCATCAACAGGGCAAACACATGATATTATTTGTCGACATTGCAAGGGTGGAGGTCATTATGCGAGAGAATGCCCATCTAAGCGTGTGATGATTGTTACTGAGGATGGTGGGTATGAGTCCGCTAGTGACTATGATGAGGAGACTTTGGCTCTTATTACACGTGACGAACACGGTGGAGACGATTCTGATCATGAGACGCAATACATGGCTCCTGAAGATGCTGACAGGTATGAATGTTTAGTTGCTCAACGTGTTTTGAGTGTGCAGGTTACACAAGCTGAGCAAAATCAGAGGCATAATTTGTTCCATACAAAGGGAGTTGTGAAGGAACGTTCTGTTCGCGTGATCATAGATGGAGGGAGTTGCAACAACTTGGCTAGCATCGAGATGGTGGAGAAGCTATCTCTCACCACAAGACCACATCCACATCCTTACTACATCCAATGGTTCAACAACAGCGGCAAGGTTAAGGTAACACGTACTGTTCGTGTGCATTTTAGTATCTCTACATATGCTGATTATGTTGATTGTGATGTGGTACCTATGCAAGCATGTTCCTTATTACTTGGTAGACCATGGCAATTTGATAAAAATTCTATTCACCATGGTAGAAACAATCAGTATACTCTTGTTCATAAGGATAAAAATATTACTTTGCTTCCTATGACTCCTGATTCCATTTTGAAAGATGATATTAATAGAGCTAATAAAGCAAAACAGGAGAAAACTAAGAGTGAAAATCAGATTGTGGCAAAAGAATTTGAGCAACAAATGCAGCCTAATAATAATAAACAATCTAGTGTTGCTTCTGAAATTAAATTGAAAAGTGCATGTTTACTTGCCACCAAATCTGATATTGATGATCTAGATTTTAGCAACTCTGTTTGCTATGCTTTTGTGTGCAAAGAGGCATTATTTTCATTCGAGGACGTGCCTTCCTCTTTGCCTCCTGCTGTCACTAACATTTTGCAGGAGTTCGCCGACGTCTTTCCACAAGACGTGCCACCGGGATTACCACCTATTCGCGGGATTGAGCATCAAATTGACTTAATTCCCGGTGCATCATTACCCAACCGTGCACCATACCGTACCAATCCAGAGGAGACGAAGGAGATTATGCGTCAAGTACAAGAACTGCTCGACAAAGGTTATATACGCGAATCCCTTAGTCCTTGTGCTGTTCCTATCATTTTAGTGCCGAAAAAGGATGGTACGTCGCGTATGTGCGTTGATTGTAGAGGCATTAATAATATTACTATTCGTTATCGTCATCCTATTCCTAGGCTAGATGATATGCTTGATGAATTGAGTGGCTCTACAATATTCTCCAAAGTTGATTTGCGTAGTGGTTACCATCAAATTCGTATGAAATTGGGAGATGAATGGAAAACAGCATTTAAAACTAAGTTTGGATTATATGAGTGGTTAGTCATGCCTTTTGGGTTAACTAATGCACCTAGTACTTTCATGAGGTTAATGAACGAAGTTTTACGTGCTTTCATTGGACGATTTGTGGTAGTTTACTTTGATGACATATTGATTTATAGCAAATCTTTGGAGGAACATTTGGAACATTTACGTGCTGTTTTTATTGCTCTACGTGATGCACGTTTGTTTGGTAACCTTGGAAAGTGCACCTTTTGCACCGACCGAGTATCTTTTCTTGGCTATGTTGTTACTCCACAGGGAATTGAAGTTGATAAAGCCAAGATTGAAGCTATTGAGAGTTGGCCGCAGCCCAAAACAGTCACACAAGTGAGGAGTTTCCTTGGCCTCGCTGGTTTCTATAGGCGTTTTGTGAGAGATTTCAGCACCATTGCTGCACCTCTCAACGAGCTTACAAAGAAGGATGTACCTTTTGTTTGGGGTACCGCACAGGATGAAGCCTTCACGGTATTGAAAGATAAGTTGACACATGCTCCTTTACTCCAACTTCCTAATTTCAATAAGACTTTTGAGCTTGAATGTGATGCTAGTGGAATTGGATTAGGAGGACATCAATACCATTGTTACACCCACAGCCCCTACTGTTACATATACTGGACCAATTACTAGAGCTCGCGCACGCCAATTAAATTACCAGGTACTTTCGTTTCTTGGTAATGATTCTAATGTTCATGAGATTATGATGCTGCCTAAATTGGATACATTTGTTTTGCTTTCAAATGAAGGGCCTAGCTTGGAGAAGGATGAACATTGGAGCAAGAACACGCATGGAGTTGATGGCATGTGCAAGGGGATCAAGAACGGAGTTACAAGTGATGATTTCAGGACTTTGAAGCCGCCATAAGGAGTGCATGAAGCCATGGACGAAATATACAAGATGCCACTTCATAATATTCGTCCATAGGCTATTCTAGGTGCTGCGTCACCTTATTAATGGGCCAGGCCCATGTAATTTCGAAATACTTAAGTATAGGCTATTTTTAGAGTCCGTATATGTGGGGAAACAAGAGTTAGGGTTGGTTTCGGACCCCACCCTCAAGGGCCACGAAATTCCCCTCTCTTCCTCCATATATACAGCCCTTAGGGCGTCGTTTAGACTTTGGGTTTTGTTTAGATTAAAAGTTCGCCATAGCTGCAACTTCTCGTACTTCGTTTGTGTCCAACGACCAGACCAAGACGTCACAGAACCCCACCTTGATCAATAAAGCTTTCTTCTTATATTCGCAATATCCAGATTGCAATCTCAGTTTCTTGCTTGTTCTTCGTTTGCTCGCAGGAAACAGGCCCTCGTGGTCAGGTTGATCGTGCTCCGGCGTGGTCAATAACCCCTCGGAAGTTGGTTTAGTGATTGCTAAGGCGCGACGTCTCGCACGTTCGTAGTCGGATCGTCAAGGTCGACTCCCACAGAAAACGATAGCCACCATCTCATCGAAACATCGGGACACCCTCGCCTCTATCAAGTGGTATCAGATTTTCAGGTTGCTCGGTGAGATTTTTACAGTTTTTCATAGATTAGATCGAGTCTGTTCTTCATACCTACAGTCCACGAAAAAGCCACAAAAAAAATTAGGGTTAGTTCATCATATCCGAACCAATCTGAGCCTTTGCATAATCTTTTTAGGGTTTTTGCTTTGTTGAATTTGCGGTTGCATCGTCGTGTCAAGTTGCTGGTCTTAGAGTCTAGTCTTTTAGAGTTTCGAGTTCTGGTCATAAGTTGTCACGCCGCCGCCGCACCATCATCATCGCCCATCTACCACCATTGCTTATCCGCCACCGTTCTGAATCCGTATCCATATACCACCACCAATCTGTATCCATATACCACCACCAATCTGTATCCATATACCACCACCAATCTGTAACCATATATCCACCACCAATCCGAGTTCTTCTCATATTAGGTTTGTTCTTGAGATCAATCTCAATTCCGATTCGTGTTTCCTTGCTTGCGTAGGTCTCGAAAAAAAAAAGAGTCTGGAGACCCCCGGGCAGTTTTTAGGCCAAAATTTTCACGGGCAAAAATATTTTTTCCCTATCCTATTTTTAGGGTTTTCTGAGTCTTTTGAGCCACGTGCCATCATAGTGATTTTTTGTCGCACTTTTTCGTCGTCGCTGCCCTGATTTCTGAAAAAAAAAGTGAAAAAAAATTTTCGTGCCCATCCTATCAGTTTGACAAGGGAAGAGTTTTGAGACACTCTCCATTATAGTAATTTTTCGCAAAAAAAAAGAGGAGCGCAAACAAAAAAAAAATAAAGCGAAAAATAAAGTTCCAGAGTGTGCTTTTCCCTTATTTACGTGCAGCACCGTGATTTTGTTAGTGTTCTAGGCTCGCGTCTCTAGCACGGTCTAGCCTAGGACCAGCACAGTACCGTCGTTGAGCGTTTATTCAACTTTGCATCTCTGAATTGATTATTGCTGACCCTTTTTGCTACCATACTATAAGCCTTCCCAGCTCCACATACCTCTACGTCATGCGTTTGACTCTCCCTGGCAATCGCTCTATCCAAGCTTTTGAGAGTTTTGACTACAACGGTTGCCGATCACCGCCTGCTGCTAGGTAAGAACTGGTAAGAATTTGAGATTTGCTTGACGGATTTGTGACACCCGCCACCACCACCTCTTGTTAGTATTCTGTAGGATCATATTCTTGTGTGTTTTCTATTGTTGCTAACCATGGCAGGATCACAAGCCGACGAGACTGACTGGGAGAACATGACGAATCAGGAGTTGCATGATAAATTTCAGCAAATGATGAATGGACAGGTGCAGGATGTGCTAAACAGATTTGAAGAGGCCATGGAGAAGATAGATGACATGGAGAAGACGTTCGAAACAAAGCTCGATAACAGGTTTAATGAATTGCTCGTGCGTCTTCCACCACCACCACCGGCTGCACCTAACGCACCTCTACAACAACAACAACGACGACTACCTACACATCGTGAAACAGCCCTCCGCCGAGCGAGCCGTCTCCCTCTTGCACCTGGCCAAACTGTTGGTGCTGCTGTTGCTACTTCTGTGGCTCCTGCTGCTGATGCGGAGGAGGATGATTTTGCTGGCGATTACGAGGATGAGGTTGATCAAAATCAGAACTACGTGCCACCACCAGCACAGCAACCATCAGGTCGTCCACATGCAAATAATGGCAATGGTAGGGCTCACCCTCAGGTACGAGATCATGACCATCTCCCTAAAATAAAATTGAATATTCCACCATTTGAGGGTAGATATGTTCCTGATATATATCTTACTTGGGAGTTAGAAACTGAACAACGATTTACATGTTTACAATATCCCGAGGAGAGACGTGTTCCTGCTGCTGTTTGTGCATTCACTAGTTTTGCATGTGTTTGGTGGTCTGAGCATTGTAGATTATATCCCATTCCTGCTACTTGGGCTGCTTTGAAAACTGCTATGCGTACTCGTTGGGTTCCACCATATTATCAACGTGAATTACTTCAAAAATTGCAGCGCTTAAGACAGGGAAAAAATTCTGTAGAAGAATATTATCAGGAATTACAAACTGGCATGATTAGATGTGGTATTGTTGAGGAGAATGAAGCTATGCTTGCACGTTTTATGGGTGGATTAAATAGAGAGATTCAGACGATTCTAGAGTATAAGGAGTATACTAATATCACTTGTTTATTCCATCTTGCTTGTAAAGCTAAACGTGAAGTGCAGGATCGACAGGCATTGGCGCGGACTAACTTTTCTGCAGGTCGACCTTCTTCATGGACACCACGTGCATCATCTACTTCCACACGTTCTGCTACACCGGCACCTCCGTCGGCTGCCACCTCCAACCGTGATACAATAAAGCAGGCACAATCACCACTATCTGCCAAGAGCACACCTTCTGGGCCTGCAAAGAGCTCTTCTTCATCCATGGCATCAACAGGGCAAACACATGATATTATTTGTCGACGTTGCAAGGGTGGAGGTCATTATGCGAGAGAATGCCCATCTAAGCGTGTGATGATTGTTACTGAGGATGGTGGGTATGAGTCCGCTAGTGACTATGATGAGGAGACTTTGGCTCTTATTACACGTGACGAACACGGTGGAGACGATTCTGATCATGAGACGCAATACATGGCTCCTGAAGATGCTGACAGGTATGAATGTTTAGTTGCTCAACGTGTTTTGAGTGTGCAGGTTACACAAGCTGAGCAAAATCAGAGGCATAATTTGTTCCATACAAAGGGAGTTGTGAAGGAACGTTCTGTTCGCGTGATCATAGATGGAGGGAGTTGCAACAACTTGGCTAGCATCGAGATGGTGGAGAAGCTATCTCTCACCACAAGACCACATCCACATCCTTACTACATCCAATGGTTCAACAACAGCGGCAAGGTTAAGGTAACACGTACTGTTCGTGTGCATTTTAGTATCTCTACATATGCTGATTATGTTGATTGTGATGTGGTACCTATGCAAGCATGTTCCTTATTACTTGGTAGACCATGGCAATTTGATAAAAATTCTATTCACCATGGTAGAAACAATCAGTATACTCTTGTTCATAAGGATAAAAATATTACTTTGCTTCCTATGACTCCTGATTCCATTTTGAAAGATGATATTAATAGAGCTAATAAAGCAAAACAGGAGAAAACTAAGAGTGAAAATCAGATTGTGGCAAAAGAATTTGAGCAACAAATGCAGCCTAATAATAATAAACAATCTAGTGTTGCTTCTGAAATTAAATTGAAAAGTGCATGTTTACTTGCCACCAAATCTGATATTGATGATCTAGATTTTAGCAACTCTGTTTGCTATGCTTTTGTGTGCAAAGAGGCATTATTTTCATTCTAGGACGTGCCTTCCTCTTTGCCTCCTGCTGTCACTAACATTTTGCAGGAGTTCGCCGACGTCTTTCCACAAGACGTGCCACCGGGATTACCACCTATTCGCGGGATTGAGCATCAAATTGACTTAATTCCCGGTGCATCATTACCCAACCGTGCACCATACCGTACCAATCCAGAGGAGACGAAGGAGATTATGCGTCAAGTACAAGAACTGCTCGACAAAGGTTATATACGCGAATCCCTTAGTCCTTGTGCTGTTCCTATCATTTTAGTGCCGAAAAAGGATGGTACGTCGCGTATGTGCGTTGATTGTAGAGGCATTAATAATATTACTATTCGTTATCGTCATCCTATTCCTAGGCTAGATGATATGCTTGATGAATTGAGTGGCTCTACAATATTCTCCAAAGTTGATTTGCGTAGTGGTTACCATCAAATTCGTATGAAATTGGGAGATGAATGGAAAACAGCATTTAAAACTAAGTTTGGATTATATGAGTGGTTAGTCATGCCTTTTGGGTTAACTAATGCACCTAGTACTTTCATGAGGTTAATGAACGAAGTTTTACGTGCTTTCATTGGACGATTTGTGGTAGTTTACTTTGATGACATATTGATTTATAGCAAATCTTTGGAGGAACATTTGGAACATTTACGTGCTGTTTTTATTGCTCTACGTGATGCACGTTTGTTTGGTAACCTTGGAAAGTGCACCTTTTGCACCGACCGAGTATCTTTTCTTGGCTATGTTGTTACTCCACAGGGAATTGAAGTTGATAAAGCCAAGATTGAAGCTATTGAGAGTTGGCCGCAGCCCAAAACAGTCACACAAGTGAGGAGTTTCCTTGGCCTCGCTGGTTTCTATAGGCGTTTTGTGAGAGATTTCAGCACCATTGCTGCACCTCTCAACGAGCTTACAAAGAAGGATGTACCTTTTGTTTGGGGTACCGCACAGGATGAAGCCTTCACGGTATTGAAAGATAAGTTGACACATGCTCCTTTACTCCAACTTCCTAATTTCAATAAGACTTTTGAGCTTGAATGTGATGCTAGTGGAATTGGATTAGGAGGACATCAATACCATTGTTACACCCACAGCCCCTACTGTTACATATACTGGACCAATTACTAGAGCTCGCGCACGCCAATTAAATTACCAGGTACTTTCGTTTCTTGGTAATGATTCTAATGTTCATGAGATTATGATGCTGCCTAAATTGGATACATTTGTTTTGCTTTCAAATGAAGGGCCTAGCTTGGAGAAGGATGAACATTGGAGCAAGAACACGCATGGAGTTGATGGCATGCGCAAGGGGGTCAAGAACGGAGTTACAAGTGATGATTTCAGGACTTTGAAGCCGCCATAAGGAGTGCATGAAGCCATGGACGAAATATACAAGATGCCACTTCATAATATTCGTCCATAGGCTATTCTAGGTGCTGCGTCACCTTATTAATGGGCCAGGCCCATGTAATTTCGAAATACTTAAGTATAGGCTATTTTTAGAGTCCGTATGTGTGGGGAAACAAGAGTTAGGGTTGGTTTCGGACCCCACCCTCAAGGGCCACGAAATTCCCCTCTCTTCCTCCATATATACAGCCCTTAGGGCGTCGTTTAGACTTTGGGTTTTGTTTAGATTAAAAGTTCGCCATAGCTGCAACTTCTCGTACTTCGTTTGTGTCCAACGACCAGACCAAGACGTCACAGAACCCCACCTTGATCAATAAAGCTTTCTTCTTATATTCGCAATATCCAGATTGCAATCTCAGTTTCTTGCTTGTTCTTCGTTTGCTCGCAGGAAACAGGCCCTCGTGGTCAGGTTGATCGTGCTCCGGCGTGGTCAATAACCCCTCGGAAGTTGGTTTAGTGATTGCTAAGGCGCGACGTCTCGCACGTTCGTAGTCGGATCGTCAAGGTCGACTCCCACAGAAAACGATAGCCACCATCTCATCGAAACATCGGGACACCCTCGCCTCTATCAAGTGGTATCAGATTTTCAGGTTGCTCGGTGAGATTTTTACAGTTTTTCATAGATTAGATCGAGTCTGTTCTTCATACCTACAGTCCACGAAAAAGCCACAAAAAAAAATTAGGGTTAGTTCATCATATCCGAACCAATCTGAGCCTTTGCATAATCTTTTTAGGGTTTTTGCTTTGTTGAATTTGCGGTTGCATCGTCGTGTCAAGTTGCTGGTCTTAGAGTCTAGTCTTTTAGAGTTTCGAGTTCTGGTCATAAGTTGTCACGCCGCCGCCGCACCATCATCATCGCCCATCTACCACCATTGCTTATCCGCCACCGTTCTGAATCCGTATCCATATACCACCACCAATCTGTATCCATATACCACCACCAATCTGTATCCATATACCACCACCAATCTGTAACCATATATCCACCACCAATCCGAGTTCTTCTCATATTAGGTTTGTTCTTGAGATCAATCTCAATTCCGATTCGTGTTTCCTTGCTTGCGTAGGTCTCGAAAAAAAAAGAGTCTGGAGACCCCCGGGCAGTTTTTAGGCCAAAATTTTCACGGGCAAAAATATTTTTTCCCTATCCTATTTTTAGGGTTTTCTGAGTCTTTTGAGCCACGTGCCATCATAGTGATTTTTTGTCGCACTTTTTCGTCGTCGCTGCCCTGATTTCTGAAAAAAAAAGTGAAAAATTTTTTTCGTGCCCATCCTATCAGTTTGACAAGGGAAGAGTTTTGAGACACTCTCCATTATAGTAATTTTTCACAAAAAAAAAGAGGAGCGCAAACAAAAAAAAAATAAAGCGAAAAATAAAGTTCCAGAGTGTGCTTTTCCCTTATTTACGTGCAGCACCGTGATTTTGTTAGTGTTCTAGGCTCGCGTCTCTAGCACGGTCTAGCCTAGGACCAGCACAGTACCGTCGTTGAGCGTTTATTCAACTTTGCAT
Source organism: Triticum urartu (assembly GCF_056163025.1). Lineage (NCBI taxonomy): Eukaryota > Viridiplantae > Streptophyta > Magnoliopsida > Poales > Poaceae > Triticum > Triticum urartu. The sequence goes on from NC_141879.1 coordinate 376,340,205, forward strand.
CTCTGAATTGATTATTGCTGACCCTTTTTGCTACCATACTATAAGCCTTCCCAGCTCCACATACCTCTACGTCATGCGTTTGACTCTCCCTGGCAATCGCTCTATCCAAGCTTTTGAGAGTTTTGACTACAACGGTTGCCGATCACCGCCTGCTGCTGGGTAAGAACTGGTAAGAATTTGAGATTTGCTTGACGGATTTGTGACACCCGCCACCACCACCTCTTGTTAGTATTCTGTAGGATCATATTCTTGTGTGTTTTCTATTGTTGCTAACCATGGCAGGATCACAAGCCGACGAGACTGACTGGGAGAACATGACGAATCAGGAGTTGCATGATAAATTTCAGCAAATGATGAATGGACAGGTGCAGGATGTGCTAAACAGATTTGAAGAGGCCATGGAGAAGATAGATGACATGGAGAAGACGTTCGAAACAAAGCTCGATAACAGGTTTAATGAATTGCTCGTGCGTCTTCCACCACCACCACCGGCTGCACCTAACGCACCTCTACAACAACAACGACGACGACTACCTACACATCGTGAAACAGCCCTCCGCCGAGCGAGCCGTCTCCCTCTTGCACCTGGCCAAACTGTTGGTGCTGCTGTTGCTACTTCTGTGGCTCCTGCTGCTAATGCGGAGGAGGATGATTTTGCTGGCGATTACGAGGATGAGGTTGATCAAAATCAGAACTACGTGCCACCACCAGCACAGCAACCATCAGGTCGTCCACATGCAAATAATGGCAATGGTAGGGCTCACCCTCAGGTACGAGATCATGACCATCTCCCTAAAATAAAATTGAATATTCCACCATTTGAGGGTAGATATGTTCCTGATATATATCTTACTTGGGAGTTAGAAACTGAACAACGATTTACATGTTTACAATATCCCGAGGAGAGACGTGTTCCTGCTGCTGTTTGTGCATTCACTAGTTTTGCATGTGTTTGGTGGTCTGAGCATTGTAGATTATATCCCATTCCTGCTACTTGGGCTGCTTTGAAAACTGCTATGCGTACTCGTTGGGTTCCACCATATTATCAACGTGAATTACTTCAAAAATTGCAGCGCTTAAGACAGGGAAAAAATTCTGTAGAAGAATATTATCAGGAATTACAAACTGGCATGATTAGATGTGGTATTGTTGAGGAGAATGAAGCTATGCTTGCACGTTTTATGGGTGGATTAAATAGAGAGATTCAGACGATTCTAGAGTATAAGTAGTATACTAATATCACTTGTTTATTCCATCTTGCTTGTAAAGCTAAACGTGAAGTGCAGGATCGACAGGCATTGGCGCGGACTAACTTTTCTGCAGGTCGACCTTCTTCATGGACACCACGTGCATCATCTACTTCCACACGTTCTGCTACACCGGCACCTCCGTCGGCTGCCACCTCCAACCGTGATACAATAAAGCAGGCACAATCACCACTATCTGCCAAGAGCACACCTTCTGGGCCTGCAAAGAGCTCTTCTTCATCCATGGCATCAACAGGGCAAACACATGATATTATTTGTCGACGTTGCAAGGGTGGAGGTCATTATGCGAGAGAATGCCCATCTAAGCGTGTGATGATTGTTACTGAGGATGGTGGGTATGAGTCCGCTAGTGACTATGATGAGGAGACTTTGGCTCTTATTACACGTGACGAACACGGTGGAGACGATTCTGATCATGAGACGCAATACATGGCTCCTGAAGATGCTGACAGGTATGAATGTTTAGTTGCTCAACGTGTTTTGAGTGTGCAGGTTACACAAGCTGAGCAAAATCAGAGGCATAATTTGTTCCATACAAAGGGAGTTGTGAAGGAACGTTCTGTTCGCGTGATCATAGATGGAGGGAGTTGCAACAACTTGGCTAGCATCGAGATGGTGGAGAAGCTATCTCTCACCACAAGACCACATCCACATCCTTACTACATCCAATGGTTCAACAACAGCGGCAAGGTTAAGGTAACACGTACTGTTCGTGTGCATTTTAGTATCTCTACATATGCTGATTATGTTGATTGTGATGTGGTACCTATGCAAGCATGTTCCTTATTACTTGGTAGACAATGGCAATTTGATAAAAATTCTATTCACCATGGTAGAAACAATCAGTATACTCTTGTTCATAAGGATAAAAATATTACTTTGCTTCCTATGACTCCTGATTCCATTTTGAAAGATGATATTAATAGAGCTAATAAAGCAAAACAGGAGAAAACTAAGAGTGAAAATCAGATTGTGGCAAAAGAATTTGAGCAACAAATGCAGCCTAATAATAATAAACAATCTAGTGTTGCTTCTGAAATTAAATTGAAAAGTGCATGTTTACTTGCCACCAAATCTGATATTGATGATCTAGATTTTAGCAACTCTGTTTGCTATGCTTTTGTGTGCAAAGAGGCATTATTTTCATTCGAGGACGTGCCTTCCTCTTTGCCTCCTGCTGTCACTAACATTTTGCAGGAGTTCGCCGACGTCTTTCCACAAGACGTGCCACCGGGATTACCACCTATTCGCGGGATTGAGCATCAAATTGACTTAATTCCCGGTGCATCATTACCCAACCGTGCACCATACCGTACCAATCCAGAGGAGACGAAGGAGATTATGCGTCAAGTACAAGAACTGCTCGACAAAGGTTATATACGCGAATCCCTTAGTCCTTGTGCTGTTCCTATCATTTTAGTGCCGAAAAAGGATGGTACGTCGCGTATGTGCGTTGATTGTAGAGGCATTAATAATATTACTATTCGTTATCGTCATCCTATTCCTAGGCTAGATGATATGCTTGATGAATTGAGTGGCTCTACAATATTCTCCAAAGTTGATTTGCGTAGTGGTTACCATCAAATTCGTATGAAATTGGGAGATGAATGGAAAACAGCATTTAAAACTAAGTTTGGATTATATGAGTGGTTAGTCATGCCTTTTGGGTTAACTAATGCACCTAGTACTTTCATGAGGTTAATGAACGAAGTTTTACGTGCTTTCATTGGACGATTTGTGGTAGTTTACTTTGATGACATATTGATTTATAGCAAATCTTTGGAGGAACATTTGGAACATTTACGTGCTGTTTTTATTGCTCTACGTGATGCACGTTTGTTTGGTAACCTTGGAAAGTGCACCTTTTGCACCGACCGAGTATCTTTTCTTGGCTATGTTGTTACTCCACAGGGAATTGAAGTTGATAAAGCCAAGATTGAAGCTATTGAGAGTTGGCCGCAGCCCAAAACAGTCACACAAGTGAGGAGTTTCCTTGGCCTCGCTGGTTTCTATAGGCGTTTTGTGAGAGATTTCAGCACCATTGCTGCACCTCTCAACGAGCTTACAAAGAAGGATGTACCTTTTGTTTGGGGTACCGCACAGGATGAAGCCTTCACGGTATTGAAAGATAAGTTGACACATGCTCCTTTACTCCAACTTCCTAATTTCAATAAGACTTTTGAGCTTGAATGTGATGCTAGTGGAATTGGATTAGGAGGACATCAATACCATTGTTACACCCACAGCCCCTACTGTTACATATACTGGACCAATTACTAGAGCTCGCGCACGCCAATTAAATTACCAGGTACTTTCGTTTCTTGGTAATGATTCTAATGTTCATGAGATTATGATGCTGCCTAAATTGGATACATTTGTTTTGCTTTCAAATGAAGGGCCTAGCTTGGAGAAGGATGAACATTGGAGCAAGAACACGCATGGAGTTGATGGCATGCGCAAGGGGGTCAAGAACGGAGTTACAAGTGATGATTTCAGGACTTTGAAGCCGCCATAAGGAGTGCATGAAGCCATGGACGAAATATACAAGATGCCACTTCATAATATTCGTCCATAGGCTATTCTAGGTGCTGCGTCACCTTATTAATGGGCCAGGCCCATGTAATTTCGAAATACTTAAGTATAGGCTATTTTTAGAGTCCGTATGTGTGGGGAAACAAGAGTTAGGGTTGGTTTCGGACCCCACCCTCAAGGGCCACGAAATTCCCCTCTCTTCCTCCATATATACAGCCCTTAGGGCGTCGTTTAGACTTTGGGTTTTGTTTAGATTAAAAGTTCGCCATAGCTGCAACTTCTCGTACTTCGTTTGTGTCCAACGACCAGACCAAGACGTCACAGAACCCCACCTTGATCAATAAAGCTTTCTTCTTATATTCGCAATATCCAGATTGCAATCTCAGTTTCTTGCTTGTTCTTCGTTTGCTCGCAGGAAACAGGCCCTCGTGGTCAGGTTGATCGTGCTCCGGCGTGGTCAATAACCCCTCGGAAGTTGGTTTAGTGATTGCTAAGGCGCGACGTCTCGCACGTTCGTAGTCGGATCGTCAAGGTCGACTCCCACAGAAAATGATAGCCACCATCTCATCGAAACATCGGGACACCCTCGCCTCTATCAAGTGGTATCAGATTTTCAGGTTGCTCGGTGAGATTTTTACAGTTTTTCATAGATTAGATCGAGTCTGTTCTTCATACCTACAGTCCAAGAAAAAGCCACAAAAAAAAATTAGGGTTAGTTCATCATATCCGAACCAATCTGAGCCTTTGCATAATCTTTTTAGGGTTTTTGCTTTGTTGAATTTGCGGTTGCATCGTCGTGTCAAGTTGCTGGTCTTAGAGTCTAGTCTTTTAGAGTTTCGAGTTCTGGTCATAAGTTGTCACGCCGCCGCCGCACCATCATCATCGCCCATCTACCACCATTGCTTATCCGCCACCGTTCTGAATCCGTATCCATATACCACCACCAATCTGTATCCATATACCACCACCAATCTGTATCCATATACCACCACCAATCTGTAACCATATATCCACCACCAATCCGAGTTCTTCTCATATTAGGTTTGTTCTTGAGATCAATCTCAATTCCGATTCGTGTTTCCTTGCTTGCGTAGGTCTCGAAAAAAAAAAGAGTCTGGAGACCCCCGGGCAGTTTTTAGGCCAAAATTTTCACGGGCAAAAATATTTTTTCCCTATCCTATTTTTAGGGTTTTCTGAGTCTTTTGAGCCACGTGCCATCATAGTGATTTTTTGTCGCACTTTTTCGTCGTCGCTGCCCTGATTTCTGAAAAAAAAAGTGAAAAAAAATTTTCGTGCCCATCCTATCAGTTTGACAAGGGAAGAGTTTTGAGACACTCTCCATTATAGTAATTTTTCGCAAAAAAAAAGAGGAGCGCAAACAAAAAAAAAATAAAGCGAAAAATAAAGTTCCAGAGTGTGCTTTTCCCTTATTTACGTGCAGCACCGTGATTTTGTTAGTGTTCTAGGCTCGCGTCTCTAGCACGGTCTAGCCTAGGACCAGCACAGTACCGTCGTTGAGCGTTTATTCAACTTTGCATCTCTGAATTGATTATTGCTGACCCTTTTTGCTACCATACTATAAGCCTTCCCAGCTCCACATACCTCTACGTCATGCGTTTGACTCTCCCTGGCAATCGCTCTATCCAAGCTTTTGAGAGTTTTGACTACAACGGTTGCCGATCACCGCCTGCTGCTGGGTAAGAACTGGTAAGAATTTGAGATTTGCTTGACGGATTTGTGACACCCGCCACCACCACCTCTTGTTAGTATTCTGTAGGATCATATTCTTGTGTGTTTTCTATTGTTGCTAACCATGGCAGGATCACAAGCCGACGAGACTGACTGGGAGAACATGACGAATCAGGAGTTGCATGATAAATTTCAGCAAATGATGAATGGACAGGTGCAGGATGTGCTAAACAGATTTGAAGAGGCCATGGAGAAGATAGATGACATGGAGAAGACGTTCGAAACAAAGCTCGATAACAGGTTTAATGAATTGCTCGTGCGTCTTCCACCACCACCACCGGCTGCACCTAACGCACCTCTACAACAACAACAACGACGACTACCTACACATCGTGAAACAGCCCTCCGCCGAGCGAGCCGTCTCCCTCTTGCACCTGGCCAAACTGTTGGTGCTGCTGTTGCTACTTCTGTGGCTCCTGCTGCTGATGCGGAGGAGGATGATTTTGCTGGCGATTACGAGGATGAGGTTGATCAAAATCAGAACTACGTGCCACCACCAGCACAGCAACCATCAGGTCGTCCACATGCAAATAATGGCAATGGTAGGGCTCACCCTCAGGTACGAGATCATGACCATCTCCCTAAAATAAAATTGAATATTCCACCATTTGAGGGTAGATATGTTCCTGATATATATCTTACTTGGGAGTTAGAAACTGAACAACGATTTACATGTTTACAATATCCCGAGGAGAGACGTGTTCCTGCTGCTGTTTGTGCATTCACTAGTTTTGCATGTGTTTGGTGGTCTGAGCATTGTAGATTATATCCCATTCCTGCTACTTGGGCTGCTTTGAAAACTGCTATGCGTACTCGTTGGGTTCCACCATATTGTCAACGTGAATTACTTCAAAAATTGCAGCGCTTAAGACAGGGAAAAAAATCTGTAGAAGAATATTATCAGGAATTACAAACTGGCATGATTAGATGTGGTATTGTTGAGGAGAATGAAGCTATGCTTGCACGTTTTATGGGTGGATTAAATAGAGAGATTCAGACGATTCTAGAGTATAAGGAGTATACTAATATCACTTGTTTATTCCATCTTGCTTGTAAAGCTAAACGTGAAGTGCAGGATCGACAGGCATTGGCGCGGACTAACTTTTCTGCAGGTCGACCTTCTTCATGGACACCACGTGCATCATCTACTTCCACACGTTCTGCTACACCGGTACCTCCGTCGGCTGCCACCTCCAACCGTGATACAATAAAGCAGGCACAATCACCACTATCTGCCAAGAGCACACCTTCTGGGCCTGCAAAGAGCTCTTCTTCATCCATGGCATCAACAGGGCAAACACATGATATTATTTGTCGACGTTGCAAGGGTGGAGGTCATTATGCGAGAGAATGCCCATCTAAGCGTGTGATGATTGTTACTGAGGATGGTGGGTATGAGTCCGCTAGTGACTATGATGAGGAGACTTTGGCTCTTATTACACGTGACGAACACGGTGGAGACGATTCTGATCATGAGACGCAATACATGGCTCCTGAAGATGCTGACAGGTATGAATGTTTAGTTGCTCAACGTGTTTTGAGTGTGCAGGTTACACAAGCTGAGCAAAATCAGAGGCATAATTTGTTCCATACAAAGGGAGTTGTGAAGGAACGTTCTGTTCGCGTGATCATAGATGGAGGGAGTTGCAACAACTTGGCTAGCATCGAGATGGTGGAGAAGCTATCTCTCACCACAAGACCACATCCACATCCTTACTACATCCAATGGTTCAACAACAGCGGCAAGGTTAAGGTAACACGTACTGTTCGTGTGCATTTTAGTATCTCTACATATGCTGATTATGTTGATTGTGATGTGGTACCTATGCAAGCATGTTCCTTATTACTTGGTAGACCATGGCAATTTGATAAAAATTCTATTCACCATGGTAGAAACAATCAGTATACTCTTGTTCATAAGGATAAAAATATTACTTTGCTTCCTATGACTCCTGATTCCATTTTGAAAGATGATATTAATAGAGCTAATAAAGCAAAACAGGAGAAAACTAAGAGTGAAAATCAGATTGTGGCAAAAGAATTTGAGCAACAAATGCAGCCTAATAATAATAAACAATCTAGTGTTGCTTCTGAAATTAAATTGAAAAGTGCATGTTTACTTGCCACCAAATCTGATATTGATGATCTAGATTTTAGCAACTCTGTTTGCTATGCTTTTGTGTGCAAAGAGGCATTATTTTCATTCGAGGACGTGCCTTCCTCTTTGCCTCCTGCTGTCACTAACATTTTGCAGGAGTTCGCCGACGTCTTTCCACAAGACGTGCCACCGGGATTACCACCTATTCGCGGGATTGAGCATCAAATTGACTTAATTCCCGGTGCATCATTACCCAACCGTGCACCATACCGTACCAATCCAGAGGAGACGAAGGAGATTATGCGTCAAGTACAAGAACTGCTCGACAAAGGTTATATACGCGAATCCCTTAGTCCTTGTGCTGTTCCTATCATTTTAGTGCCGAAAAAGGATGGTACGTCGCGTATGTGCGTTGATTGTAGAGGCATTAATAATATTACTATTCGTTATCGTCATCCTATTCCTAGGCTAGATGATATGCTTGATGAATTGAGTGGCTCTACAATATTCTCCAAAGTTGATTTGCGTAGTGGTTACCATCAAATTCGTATGAAATTGGGAGATGAATGGAAAACAGCATTTAAAACTAAGTTTGGATTATATGAGTGGTTAGTCATGCCTTTTGGGTTAACTAATGCACCTAGTACTTTCATGAGGTTAATGAACGAAGTTTTACGTGCTTTCATTGGACGATTTGTGGTAGTTTACTTTGATGACATATTGATTTATAGCAAATCTTTGGAGGAACATTTGGAACATTTACGTGCTGTTTTTATTGCTCTACGTGATGCATGTTTGTTTGGTAACCTTGGAAAGTGCACCTTTTGCACCGACCGAGTATCTTTTCTTGGCTATGTTGTTACTCCACAGGGAATTGAAGTTGATAAAGCCAAGATTGAAGCTATTGAGAGTTGGCCGCAGCCCAAAACGGTCACACAAGTGAGGAGTTTCCTTGGCCTCGCTGGTTTCTATAGGCGTTTTGTGAGAGATTTCAGCACCATTGCTGCACCTCTCAACGAGCTTACAAAGAAGGATGTACCTTTTGTTTGGGGTACCGCACAGGATGAAGCCTTCACGGTATTGAAAGATAAGTTGACACATGCTCCTTTACTCCAACTTCCTAATTTCAATAAGACTTTTGAGCTTGAATGTGATGCTAGTGGAATTGGATTAGGAGGACATCAATACCATTGTTACACCCACAGCCCCTACTATTACATATACTGGACCAATTACTAGAGCTCGCGCACGCCAATTAAATTACCAGGTACTTTCGTTTCTTGGTAATGATTCTAATGTTCATGAGATTATGATGCTGCCTAAATTGGATACATTTGTTTTGCTTTCAAATGAAGGGCCTAGCTTGGAGAAGGATGAACATTGGAGCAAGAACACACATGGAGTTGATGGCATGTGCAAGGGGATCAAGAACGGAGTTACAAGTGATGATTTCAGGACTTTGAAGCCGCCATAAGGAGTGCATGAAGCCATGGACGAAATATACAAGATGCCACTTCATAATATTCGTCCATAGGCTATTCTAGGTGCTGCGTCACCTTATTAATGGGCCAGGCCCATGTAATTTCGAAATACTTAAGTATAGGCTATTTTTAGAGTCCGTATGTGTGGGGAAACAAGAGTTAGGGTTGGTTTCGGACCCCACCCTCAAGGGCCACGAAATTCCCCTCTCTTCCTCCATATATACAGCCCTTAGGGCGTCGTTTAGACTTTGGGTTTTGTTTAGATTAAAAGTTCGCCATAGCTGCAACTTCTCATACTTCGTTTGTGTCCAACGACCAGACCAAGACGTCACAGAACCCCACCTTGATCAATAAAGCTTTCTTCTTATATTCGCAATATCTAGATTGCAATCTCAGTTTCTTGCTTGTTCTTCGTTTGCTCGCAGGAAACAGGCCCTCGTGGTCAGGTTGATCGTGCTCCGGCGTGGTCAATAACCCCTCGGAAGTTGGTTTAGCGATTGCTAAGGTGCGACGTCTCGCACGTTCGTAGTCGGATCGTCAAGGTCGACTCCCACAGAAAACGATAGCCACCATCTCATCGAAACATCGGGACACCCTCGCCTCTATCAAGTATATACACTATATATACTGCATGATTCTTTGCTCCTTCTTACGTACTTCGCCGACATGTGGGAGAGCCAGCATCCGGGTCGACGTGTCATGCACCAGATTAGAGTGGGGAACGGAAGGGGGGCATCACCCCGGTCGTAGCGCTAGTAATTAATGACTATAGTGACTAGTCATATCACAACACCCCGTCTTTCTAGCAGTAACGTGCTATCAAATCGCACAACCCTACCTTTCCAGCAGTAAGTTGAATCCGCTACCCCCTCACCCTCCTCGCCTCTCTGTCAAACTGCCTGCGCGAAAACTGCCACGGGGTACTGCCTAGGAAAAGCCCCGCCCTCAACTTTTAACTACTCATAGTATAATTCAGATTCATACTAAAATAACCAAGAGTTCGTACTAAAATAACACCAAAGCAAATTCAGATTCATAATATTCAATCCAACACAAAGAACTTCAAAGAGTGCCCCAAGATTTCTACCGGTGAAACAAAGACAAGAATGTGCATCAACCCCTATGCATAGATTACCCCAATGTCACCTCGGGAATCGGCAAGTTGAGTGCCAAAACAAATATCAAGTCAATCAATACGATACCCCATTTTCACCATGAGTATTTAATTACAAGACATATATCAAGTGTTCTCAAATCCATAAAAGTATTCAATCCGATAACAACGAAATCTCAAAGAGAAAAACTCAATTCATCACAACAAGATAGAGAGGGGAAAACACCATATGATCCGACTATATTAACAAAGCCCATTATACATCAAGATCGTGACATCTCAAGAACACGAGAGAGAGAGAGAGAGAGAGATTAAACACATAGCTACTGGTACAAACCCTCAGCCCCGAGGGTGGACTACTCCCTCCTCATCGTGGTGGCCGCCGGGATGATGAAGATGGCCACCAGAGATGATTCACCCCTCCAGCAGGGTGCCAGAACGGGGTCTAGATTGGTTTTCGGTGGCTACAGAGCCTTGCGGTGGCGGAACTTCTGATCTAGGTTAACAATGACTTCTGTGCATCAACAACTTCAGTTTCCACGTGTCGAGCGAATGCGAGAGGTCAGGGTATTTTTGCATACACCACCCCGACCGTACCACGAAGACGCCTATTTAAAGAGAAGAGATCTCAGATCCATTCCACACCCCGTGAAAAATCCTCAGAGCTTGCTAAGAAGAACCATCCCATCATGGCTAGTGCTCCCAGCTCTTCCTCTCGTCCCCACGGCTCCAAAACTCCAAAAAGGGTGATTGGGAGAGATGTTCCATACCCCACAGTCAACTGGCGAAGCTGCAAACACAAGGCTTTCTCCCCCCCCCCCCCGCAGACTTGGTCCCCGTTCGAGAAGGATTGGCCTCCTTCAACGGCAAAACTTAGGCAGAGGATTTCCCTGATACGTCTCCAACATATATATAATTTTTGATTGCTCCATACTATATTATCTACTATTTTGGACATTATTGGGCTTTATTATACACTTTTATATTATTTTTGGGACTATCTACTAACCGGAAGCCCAACCCAGAATTGTTGTTTTTGTGTGCCTATTTTAGGGTTTCAAAGAAAAGGAATATCAAACGGAGTCCAAACGGAATGAAACCTTCGGGAACGTGATTTTTGGAACAAACAAGATCCAGGACACTTGGACCCTACATCAAGCAACCAACAGGGAGGCCATGAGGTAGGGGGCGCGCCTACCCCCGAGGCGCGCTCTCCACCCTCATGGGCCCCCTGTTGCTCCACCGATGTACTTCTTCCTCCTATATATACCTACGTACCCCCAAACGATCATATACGGAGCCAAAACCCTAATTCCATCGCCGTAACTTTCTGTATCCACGAGATCCCATCTTGGGGCCTGTTCCGGAGCTCCGCGGGAGGGGGCATCGATCACGGAGGGCTTCAACATCAACACCATAGCCTCTCCGATGAAGTGTGAGTAGTTTACCTCAGACCTTCGGGTCCATAGTTATTAGCTAGATGGCTTCTTCTCTCTTTTTGGATCTCAATACAAAGTTCTCCCCCTCTCGTGTGGAGATCTATTCAATGTAATCTTGTATTGCGGTGTGTTTGTTGAGACCGATGAATTGTGGGTTTATGATCAAGTTTATCTATGAACAATATTTGAATCTTCTCTGAATTCTTTTATGTATGGTTGGTTATATTTGCAAGTCTCTTTGAATTATCAGTTTGGTTTGGCCTACTAGATTGATCTTTCTTGCAATGGGAGAAGTGCTTAGCTTTGGGTTCAATCTTGCGGTGTCCTTTCCCAGTGACAGTAGGGGCAACAAGGCACGTATTGTATTGTTGCCATCGAGGATAACAAGATGGGTTTTTTTATCATATTGCATGAATTTATCCCTCTACATCATGTCATCTTGCTTAAAGTGTTACTCTGTTCTCTTGAACTTAATACTCTAGATGCATGCTGGATAGCGGTCGACGTGTGGAGTAATAGTAGAGATGCAGGCAAGAGTCGGTCTACTTGTCTTGGACATGATGCCTATATACATGATCATACCTAGATATTCTCATAACTATGCTCAATTCTGTCAATTGCTCAACAGTAATTTGTTCATCCACCGTAAAATACTTATGCTCTTCAGAGAAGCCACTAGTGAAACCTATGGCCCCCGGGTCTATCTTCATAATATTAAATCTTCCAACACTTAGTTATTTCCTTTGCTTTTTACTTTGCTTTTATTTTACTTTGCATCTTTATCATAAAAATACCAAAAATATTATCTTATCATATCTATCAGATCTCACTCTCGTAAGTGACCGTGTAGGGATTGACAACCCCTTATCACGTTGGTTGCGAGGATTTATTTGTTTTGTGTAGGTGCGAGGGACTGACGCGTAGCCTCCTACTGGATTGATACCTTGGTTCTGAAAAACTGTTGGAAATATTTATGCTAGTTTGCTTCACCACCCTTTCCTCTTCAAGGGAAAACCAACGCAAGTGCTCAAGAGGTAGCAAGAAGGATTTTTGGCGCCGTTGCTGGGGAGGTCTACGCAAAAGTCAACATACCAAGTATCCATCACAAACCCTTATCTCCCGCATTACATTATTTGCCATTTGCCTCTCGTTTTACTCTCCCCCACTTCACCCTTGCCGTTTTATTCACCCCCTCTCTCTCTTTCCTCCCTCTCTTTCTCTATTTGCCTCTTTTTGCCCGTTCCTCGTTTGCTTGTGTGTTGGATTGCTTGCTTGTCACGATGGCTCAAGATAACACTAAATTGTGTGACTTTACCAATACCAACAACAATGATTTTATTAGCACTCCGATTGCTCCTCTTACCGATGCTGAATCTTGTGAAATTAATGCGGCCTTGCTGAATCTTGTCATGAAAGATCCGTTTTCCAGCCTTCCTAGTGAAGATGTCGCTACCCATCTAAATAGCTTCATTGATTTGTGTGATATGCAAAAGAAGAAAGATGTGGACAATGATATTGTTAAATTGAAGCTATTTCCTTTTTCGCTTAGAGATCGTGCTAAAGCTTGGTTTTCGTCTTTGCCTAAAAATAGTATTGATTCGTGGAATAAGTGCAAAGTTGCTTTTATCTCTAAGTATTTTCCTCCCGCTAAGATAATCTCTCTTAGAAACGATATTATGAATTTTAAGCAACTTGATCATGAACATGTTGCACAAGCTTGGGAGAGATGAAATTAATGATACGTAATTGCCCTACTCATGGTTTGAATTTGTGGATGATTGTACAAAAATTTTATGCCGGATTGAATTTTGCTTCTAGAAATCTTTTAGATTCGACCGCGAGAGGCACTTTTATGGATATCACTTTAGGAGAAGCTACTAAACTCCTAGATAATATTATGGTTAATTATTCTCAACGGCACACTGAAAGATCTACTAATAAGAAAGTGCATGTGATAGAAGAAATTAATGTTTTGAGTGGAAAGATGGATGAACTTATGAAATTATTTGCTAATAAAAGTGTTTCTTCTCATCCTAATGATATGCCTTTGTCTACTTTGATTGAGAATAATAATGAATCTATATATGTGAATTTTGTTGGTAGGAACAATTTTGGTAACAACGCGTATAGAGGAAATTTTAATCCTAGGCCTTATCCTAGTAACTCCTCTAATAATTATGGTAATTCCTACAACAATTCTTATGGAAATTATAATAAGATGCCCTCTGATTTTGAATCTAATGTTAAAGAATTTATTACTTCGCAAAAGAATTTCAATGCTTTGATTGAAGAAAAATTGCTTAAGATTGATGAGTTGGCTAGGAATGTTGATAGAATTTATCTTGATGTTGATTCTTTGAAACTTAGATCTATTCCACCTAAGCATGATATCAATGAGTCTCTCAAAGACATGAGAATTTCCATTGATGAGTGCAAAGAAAGGACCGCTAGGATGCGTGCTAAGAAAGATTCCTTTATAAAAGCGTGTTCTTCTAGTTACCATGATAATAAAGATGAAGCTCTAAAAGTTATTGATGTGTCCCCTATTAAATCTTTGTTTTACAATATGAATCTTGATAATGATGGGACTGAATATGATCCACCTTTACCTAGAAGGTGTTCCAAAAATTTGGAGTTTCTAGATCTTGATGCTAAATTTGATAAAAGTGGGATTTAAAAGATCAAAACTCTAGATGTTAATGAACCTACTATTTTGGATTTCAAGGAATTTAATTATAATATCCGCTCTTTGATAGATTGTATTTCCTTGTTACAATCCGTGCTAAATTCTCCTCATGCTTATAGTCAAAATAAAGCTTTTACCAAACATATCGTTGATGCTTTGATGCAATCTTATGAAGAAAAACTTGAGTTGGAAGTTTCTATCCCTAGAAAACTTTATGATGAGTGGGAACCAACTATTAAAATTAAAATTAAAGATCATGAATGCTATGCTTTGTGTGATTTGGGTGCTAGTGTTTCCACTATTCCAAAGACTTTGTGTGATTTGTTAGGTTTCCGTGATTTTGATGATTGCTCTCTAAACTTGCACCTTGAGGATTCCACTATTAAGAAACCTATGGGAAGAATTAATGATGTTCTTATTGTTGCAAATAGGAATTATGTGACCGTAGATTTTACCATTCTTGATATAGATTGCAATCCTTCATGTCCTATTATTCTTGGTAGATCTTTCCTTAGAACGATTGGTGCAATTCTTGATATGAAGGAAGGAAATATTAGATTCCAATTTCCGTTAAGAAAAGGCATGGAACACTTTCCTAGAAAGAAAATTAAATTACCTTATGAATCTATTATGAGAGCCACTTATGGATTGCCTACCAAAGATGGCAATACCTAGATCTATCCTTGCTTTTTATGCCTAGCCAGGGGCGTTAAACGATAGCGCTTGTTGGGAGGCAACCCACTTTTATGTTTATTCCTTGCTTTTTTCTCCTGTTTAGTAATAAATAATTTATCTAGCCTCTGTTTTGGTTGTGTTTTTTTGTGTTTAATTAGTGTTTGTGCCAAGTAGAACTGTTGGGAAGACTTGGGGAAAGTCTTGTTAATCTTGCTGTAAAAAATAGAAACTTTAGCGCTCACGAGAACTGCTGCCATTTTTATTTGGAAAGTGATATTTAGTTAATTCTTTTTGAAGATGATTAATAGATAAATTCCTCACGTCCAGAAATTTATTTTAAAATTTTTGGGGGTCCATATCTTGCACTAGCTACAGATTACTACAGACTGTTCTGTTTTTGACAGATTCTATTTTTTGTGTGTTGTTTGCTTATTTTGGTGAATCTATGGCTAGTAAAATAGTTTATAAACCATAGAGAAGTTATAATACAGTAGGTTTAACACCAATATAAATAAATAATGAGTTCATTATAGTACCTTGAAGTGGTCTTTTGTTTTCTTTCGCTAACAGAGCTCACGAGATTTTCTACTTTAAGTTTTGTGTTGTGAAGTTTTCAAGTTTTGGGTAAAGATTTGATGGATTATGGAACAAGGAGTGGCAAGATCCTAACCTTGGGGATGCCCATGGCACCCCCAATATAATCTAAGGACACATAAAAGCCAAAGCTTGGGGATGCCCCGGAGGGCATCCCCTCTTTCGTCTACTTCTATCGGTAACTTTACTTGGAGCTATATTTTTATTCACCACAGGATATGTGTTTTGCTTGGAGCGTCTTGTATGATTTGAGTCTTTATTTTTTAGTTTAACACAATCATATTTTCTGTAGACACCTTCTGAGAGAGACACACATGATTCGGAAATTATTAGAATACTCTATGTGCTTCACTTATATCTTTTGAGTTATATAGTTTTGCTCTAGTACTTCACTTATATCTTTTAGAGCACGGTGGTGGATTTGTTTTATAGAAACTATTGATCTCTCATGCTTCACTTAGATTATTCTGAGAGTATTAAATAGCATGGTAATTTGCTTAAATAATCCTAATATGCTAGGTATACAAGATTAATAATAAAATTCTCTTATGAGTGTGTTGAATACTATGAGAAGTTTGATACTTGATAATTGTTTTGAGATATGGAGATGGTGATATTAGAGTCATGCTAGTTGAGTAGTTGTGAATTTGAGAAATACTTGTGTTAAAGTTTGTGATTCCCGTAGCATGCACGTATGGTGAACCGTTATGTGATGAAGTCGGAGCATGATTTATTTATTGATTGTCTTCCTTATGAGTGGCGGTCGGGGACGAGCGATGGTCTTTTCCTACCAATCTATCCCCCTAGGAGCATGCACGTAATACTTTGCTTTGATAACTTGTAGATTTTTGCAATAAGTATATGAGTTCTTTATGATTAATGTTGAGTCCATGGATCATACGCACTCTCACCCTTACACCATTGCTAGCCTCTCTAATACCGCGCACCTTTCGCCGGTATCATGAACCCACCATATACCTTCCTCAAAACAGCCACCATACCTACCTATCATGGCATTTCCATAGCTATTCCGAGATATATTGCCATGCAACTTTCGACTGTTCCGTTTATTATGACACGCTCCATCATTGTCATATTGCTTTGCATGATCATGTAGTTGACATTGTATTTGTGGCAAACCCACCGTTCATAATTCTTTCATACATGTCACTAATGAGTCATTGCATATCCCGGTACACCGCTGGAGGCATTCATATAGAGTCATATCTTGTTCTAAGTATCGAGTTGTAATTCTTGAGTTGTAAGAAAATAAAAGTGTGATGATCATCATTATTAGAGCATTGTCCCAAGTGAGGAATGGATGATGGAGACTATGATTCCCCCAAAAGTCGGGATGAGACTCTGGACGAAAAAAAAGAGGCCATAAAAAAGAAGAGAAAAGGCCCAAATAAAAAAATGAGAGAAAAAGAGAGAAGGGACAATGCTACTATCCTTTTACCACACTTGTGCTTCAAAGTAGCACCATGATCTTCGTAGTAGAGAGTCTCCTTTGTTATCACTTTCATATACTAGCGGGAATTATTCATTATAGTACTTGGCTTGTATATTCCAATGATGGGCTTCCTCAAAATGCCCTAGGTCTTCGTGAGCAAGCAAGTTGGATGCACACCCACTTAGTTTCTTTTTGAGCTTTCATATACTTATAGCTCTAGTGCATCCGTTGCATGGCAATCCCTACTCACTCACATTGATATCTATTGATGGGCATCTCCATAGCTCGTTTGATAGAGGCTAAGGTGTCCCGATGTTTCGATGAGATGGTGGCTATCGTTTTCTGTGGGAGTCGACCTTGACGATCCGACTACGAACGTGCGAGACGTCGCGCCTTAGCAATCGCTAAACCAACTTCCGAGGGTTATTGACCACGCCGGAGCACGATCAACCTGACCACGAGGGTCTATTTCCTGCGAGCAAACGAAGAACAAGCAAGAAACTGAGATTGCAATCGGGATATTGTGAATATAAGATGAAAGCTTTATTGATCAAGGTGGGGTTCTGTGACGTCTTGGTCTGGTCGCTGGACACAAACGAAGTACGCGAAGTTGCAGCTATGGCGAACTTTTAATCTAAACAAAACCCCAAAGTCTAAACGACGCCCTAAGGGCTGTATATATGGAGGAAGAGGGGGGAATTTCGTGGCCCTTGAGGGTGGGGTCCGAAACCAACCCTAACTCTTGTTTCCCGCCACATACGGACTCTAAAAATAGCCTATACTTAAGTATTTCGAAATTACATGGGCCTGGCCCATTAATAAGGTGACGCAGCACCTAGAATAGCCTATGGACGAATATTATGAAGTGGCATCTTGTATATTTCGTCCAAGGCTTCATGCACTCCTTATGGCGGCTTCAAAGTCCTGAAATCATCACTTGTAACTCCGTTCTTGATCCCCTTGCGCATGCCATCAACTCCATGCGTGTTCTTGCTCCAATGTTCATCCTTCTCCAAGCTAGGCCCTTCATTTGTAAGCAAAACAAATGTATCCAATTTAGGCAGCATCATAATCTCATGAACATTAGAATCATTACCAAGAAACGAAAGTACCTGGTAATTTAATTGGCATGCGCGAGCTCTAGTAATTGGTCCAGTATATGTAACAGTAGGGGCTGTGGGTGTAACAATGGTATTGATGTCCTCATCATCCTCCCCTTCTTGAAATGAAGTCGTCCTCGACGGAAGCGCATCTTCCTCACCCAAATAAGGCTTCAAATCTGCAATGTTAAAAGTGGGACTAACCCCAAAATCTACAGGTAGCTCAAGTTTATATGCATTATCATTTATTTTCTCTAACACCTTAAAAGGACCATCAGCACGAGGCATTAGCTTTGATTTGCGCAGATTAGGAAATCTATCTTTACGCAAATGTAACCAAACAAGATCTCCAGGCGCAAACACGACATGTTTTCTACCCTTATCTCCAGCAAGTTTATATTTAGCATTCATACGCTCAATGTTTTCCTTAGTTAACTCATGCATTTTTAAAATCAATCCAGAACGTTCTTTAGCATCAAAATTAACCTTCTTTGAAGATGGAAGAGGCAACAAATCAATAGGTGCACGAGGTAGGAAACCATACACAATTTCAAAAGGGCACATCTTAGTAGTAGAATGCAATGAACGATTATAAGCAAATTCAATATGAGGCAAGCATTCTTCCCACATTTTCTTGTTATTCTTCAAAACAGCCCTAAGCATAGTAGACAATGTTCTATTGACTACTTCAGTTTGTCCATCAGTTTGGGGGTGACAAGTAGTACTAAAAAGCAGCTTAGTCCCCAACTTAGCCCATAAACATCTCCAAAAGTGGCTAAGAAATTTAGTATCACGATCTGAAACAATAGTATTTGGCACACCATGTAAGCGAATAATTTCACGAAAGAACAAATCAGCAACATTAACAACATCATCGCTTTTATGACATGGTATAAAGTGTGCCATTTTCGAGAACCTATCCACGACAACAAATATGCTATCCCTCCCCTTCTTTGTTCGAGGTAAACCTAAAACAAAGTCCATAGATATATCCTCCCAAGGAACACTAGGTACAGGCAAAGGCATATATAAACCATGAGGATTGAGTCGTGACTTAGCTCTTTGACATGTAGTGCAGCGAGCAACAAAACGCTCAACATCCCGTCTCATCTTTGGCCAAAAGAAATGTGTAGCAAGTATATCCTCCGTCTTCTTGACGCCAAAGTGTCCCATTAATCCTCCTCCATGCGCCTCCTGCAACAACAAAAGACGAACGGAGCTAGCTGGAATGCATAGCTTGTTAGCACGAAACACAAATCCATCGTTAAGAACGAACTTGTTCCAAGTTCTCCCTTCCTTACAATTCTGCAATACATCTTTAAATTCAGCATCATGAACATATTGATCTTTGATGGTCTCCAAACCAAATATTTTAAAGTCAAGTTGTGAAAGCATAGTATAACGACTAGACAAGGCATCAGTAATAACATTTTCTTTACCCTTCTTGTGTTTAATGACATAAGGGAAAGTCTCAATGAATTCAACCCATTTAGCATGTCGATGGTTCAGTTTTGCTTGACTTTTAATGTGTTTCAAAGATTCATGATCAGAATGTATAACAAATTCCTTGGGCCATAAATAATGTTGCCATGTTTCTAAGGTCCGAACAAGAGCATATAATTCTTTATCATAAGTAGAATAGTTCAGACTAGGCCCACTCAATTTTTCAGAAAAGTATGCAACAGGTTTTCCATCTTGTAATAACACACCTCCTAATCCAATTCCACTAGCATCACATTCAAGCTCAAAAGTCTTATTGAAATTAGGAAGTTGGAGTAAAGGAGCATGTGTCAACTTATCTTTCAATACCGTGAAGGCTTCTTCCTGTGCGGTACCCCAAACAAAAGGCACATCCTTCTTTGTAAGCTCGTTGAGAGGTGCAGCAATGGTGCTGAAATCTCTCACAAAACGCCTATAGAAACCAGCGAGGCCAAGGAAACTCCTCACTTGTGTGACCGTTTTGGGCTGCGGCCAACTCTCAATAGCTTCAATCTTGGCTTTATCAACTTTAATTCCCTATGGAGTAACAACATAGCCAAGAAAAGATACTCGGTCGGTGCAAAAGGTGCACTTTCCAAGGTTTCCAAACAAACGTGCATCACGTAGAGCAATAAAAACAGCACGTAAATGTTCCAAATGTTCCTCCAAAGATTTGCTATAAATCAATATGTCATCAAAGTAAACTACCACAAATCGTCCAATGAAAGCACGTAAAACTTCGTTCATTAACCTCATGAAAGTACTAGGTGCATTAATTAACCCAAAAGGCATGACTAACCACTCATATAATCCAAACTTAGTTTTAAATGCTGTTTTCCATTCATCACCCAATTTCGTACGAATTTGATGGTATCCACTACGCAAATCTACTTTGGAGAATATTGTAGAGCCACTCAATTCATCAAGCATATCATCTAGCCTAGGAATAGGATGACGATAACGAATAGTAATATTATTAATGCCTCTACAATCAACGCACATACGCGACGTACCATCCTTTTTCGGCACTAAAATGATAGGAACAGCACAAGGACTAAGGGATTCGCGTATATAACCTTTGTCGAGCAGTTCTTGTACTTGACGCATAATCTCCTTCGTCTCCTCTGGATTGGTACGGTATGGTGCACGGTTGGGTAGCGAAGCACCGGGAATTAAGTCAATTTGATGCTCATTCCCTCGAATAGGTGGTAATCCCGGTGGCACGTCTTGTGGAAAGACGTCAGCGAACTCCTACAAAATGTTCGTGACAGCAGGGGGCAAAGAGGAAGGCACGTCCTCGAATGAAAATAATGCCTCTTTGCACACAAAAGCATAGCAAACAGATTTGCTAAAATCTAGCTCATCAATATCAGATTTGGTGGCAAGTAAACATGCACTTTTCAATTTAATTTCAGAAACAACAGTAGATGGTTTATTATTAGGCTTCATTTGGTGCTCAAATTCTTTTGCCACAATCTGATTTTCACTCTTATTTGTCTCCTGTTTTGCTTTATTAGCTCTATTAATATCATCTTTCAAAATGGAATCAGGAGTCATAGGAAGCAAAGTAATATTTTTATCGTTATGAACAAGAGTATACTGATTGTTTCTACCATGGTGTACAGAATTTTTATCAAATTGCCATGGTCTACCAAGTAATAAGGAACATGCTTGCATAGGTACCACATCACAATCAACATAATCAGCATATGTAGAGATACTAAAATGCACACGAACAGTATGTGTTACCTTAACCTTGCCGCTGTTGTTGAACCATTGGATGTAGTAAGGATGTGGATGTGGTCTTGTGGTGAGAGATAGCTTCTCCACCATCTCCATGCTAGCCAAGTTATTGCAGCTCCCTCCATCTATGATCACGCGAACAGAACGTTCCTTCACAACTCCCTTTGTATGGAACAAATTATGCCTCTGATTTTGCTCAGCTTGTGTAACCTGCACACTCAAAACACGTTGAGCAACTAAACATTCATACCTGTCAGCATCTTCAGGAGCCATGTATTGCGTCTCATGATCAGAATCGTCTCCACCGTGCTCTTCACGTGTAATAAGAGCCAAAGTCTCCTCATATAGTCACTAGCGGACTCATACCCACCATCCTCAGTAACAATCATCACACGCTTAGATGGGAATTCTCTCGCATAATGACCTCCACACTTGCAACGTCGACAAATAATATCATGTGTTTGCCCTGTTGATGCCATGGATGAAGAAGAGCTCTTTGCAGGCCCAGAAGGTGTGCTCTTGGCAGATAGTGGTGATTGTGCCTGCTTTATTGTATCACGGTTGGAGGTGGTAGCCGACGGAGGCGCCGGTGTAGCAGAACGTGTGGAAGTAGATGATGCACGTGGTGTCCATGATGAAGGTCGACCTGCAGAAAAGTTAGTCCGCGCCAATGCCTGTCGATCCTGCACTTCACGGTCAGCTTTACAAGCAAGATGGAATAAACGAGTGATATTAGTATACTCCTTATACTCTAGAATCGTCTGAATCTCTCTATTTAATCCACCCATAAAACGTGCAAGCATAGCTTCATTCTCCTCAACAATACCACATCTAATCATGCCAGTTTGTAATTCCTGATAATATTCTTCTACAGAATTTTTTCCCTGTCTTAAGCGCTGCAATTTTTGAAGTAATTCATGTTGATAATATGGTGGAACCCAACGAGTACGCATAGCAGTTTTCAAAGCAGCCCAAGTAGCCGGAATAGGATATAATCTACAATGCTCAGACCACCAAACACATGCAAAACTAGTGAAAGCACAAACAGCAGCAGGAACACGTCTCTCCTCGGGATATTGTAAACATGTAAATCGTTGTTCAGTTTCTAACTCCCAAGTAAGATATATATCAGGAACATATCTACCCTCAAATGGTGGAATATTCAATTTTAGTTTAGGGAGATGGTCATGATCTCGTACCTGAGGGTGAGCCCTACCTTGCCATTATTTGCATGTGGACGACCTGGTGGTTGCTGTGCTGGTGGTGGCACGTAGTTCTGATTTTGATCAACCTCATCCTCATAATCTCCCACATAATCATCCTCCTCCACATCAGCAGTAGGAGCCACAGAAGTATCAACAGCAGCACCAGCAGTTTGGCCCGACTGAAGAGGGACACGGCTCGCTCGGCGGAGGGCTGTTTCCCGACGTGGAGGTAGTCGATGTTGTTGCTGTTGTTGCAGAGGTGCGGCAGGAGCAGCCGGTGGTGGTGGTGGAAAACGCAAAAGCAATTCAGCAAACTTGTTATCGAGCTTTGTTTCAAACGTCTTCTCCATGCCATCTATCTTCTCCATGGCCTCTTTAAATCTGTTTATCACATCTTGCACCTGTCCACTCATCATTTGCTGAAACGTATCATGAAGCTCCTTGTTCGTCAAGTTCTCCCAGTCAGTCTCGTCGGCTTGTGATCCTGGCATGGTTAGCAGCAATAGAAACACACAAGAATATGATCCTACAGACTACTAACAAGTGGTGGTGGTGGCGGGTGTCACAAATCCGTCAAGCAAATCTCAAATTCTTACCAGTTCTTACCCAGTAGCAGGCGGTGATCGACAACCGTTGTAGTCAAAACTCTCAAAAGCTTGGATAGAGCGATTGCCAGGGAGAGTGAAACGCACGACGTAGATGTATGTGGAGCTGGGAAGGCTTATAGTATGGTAGCAAAAAGGGTCAGCAATAATCAATTCAGAGATGCAAAGTTGAATAAACGCTCAACGACGGTACTGTGCTGGTCCTAGGCTAGACCGTGCTAGAGACGCGAGCCTAGAACACTAATAAAATCACGGCGCTGCACGTAAATAAGGGAAAAGCACACTCTGGAACTCTTTTTTTTCGCTCTTTTTTTGCGCTCCTTTTTTTGCGCTCCTCTTTTTTTGTGCGAAAAATCACTATAATGGCGAGTCTCTCAAAACTCTTCCCTCGTCAAACTGATAGGATGGGCACGAAATTTTTTTTCACTTTTTTTTCGGAAATCAGGGCAGCGACGACGAAAGAGTGCGACAAAAAATCACTATGATGGCACGTGGCTCAAAAGACTCAGAAAAGCCTAAAAATAGGATAGGGAAAAAAATTGCCCGTGAAAATTTTGGACTAAAAACTGCCCGGGGGTCTCCAGACTCTTTTTTTTCCGAGACCTACGCAGGCAAGGAAACACGAAACAGAATTTAGATTGATCTCAAGAACAAACCTAATATGAGAAGAACTCGGATTGGTGGTGGATATATGGTTGTGGTTGATGAGGACATCAATACCATTGTTACACCCACAGCCCCTACTGTTACATATACTGGACCAATTACTAGAGCTCGCGCACGCCAATTAAATTACCAGGTACTTTCGTTTCTTGGTAATGATTCTAATGTTCATGAGATTATGATGCTGCCTAAATTGGATACATTTGTTTTGCTTTCAAATGAAGGGCCTAGCTTGGAGAAGGATGAACATTGGAGCAAGAACACGCATGAAGTTGATGGCATGCGCAAGGGGATCAAGAACGGAGTTACAAGTGATGATTTCAGGACTTTGAAGCCGCCATAAGGAGTGCATGAAGCCATGGACGAAATATACAAGATGCCACTTCATAATATTCGTCCATAGGCTATTTTAGGTGCTGCGTCACCTTATTAATGGGCCAGGCCCATGTAATTTCGAAATACTTAAGTATAGGCTATTTTTAGAGTCCGTATGTGTGGGGAAACAAGAGTTAGGGTTGGTTTCGGACCCCACCCTCAAGGGCCACGAAATTCCCCTCTCTTCCTCCATATATACAGCCCTTAGGGCATCGTTTAGACTTTGGGGTTTTGTTTAGATTAAAAGTTCGCCATAGCTGCAACTTCACGTACTTCGTTTGTGTCCAACGACCAGACCAAGACGTCACAGAACCCCACCTTGATCAATAAAGCTTTCATCTTATATTCGCAATATCCAGATTGCAATCTCAGTTTCTTGCTTGTTCTTCGTTTGCTCGCAGGAAACAGGCCCTCGTGGCCAGGTTGATCGTGCTCCGGCGTGGTCAATAACCCCTCGGAAGTTGGTTTAGCGATTGCTAAGGCGCGACGTCTCGCACGATCGTAGTCGGATCGTCAAGGTCGACTCCCACAGAAAACGATAGCCACCATCTCATCGAAACATCGGGACACCTTTGCCCCTATCAAGTGGTATCAGATTTCCAGGTTGCTCGGTGAGATTTTACAGTTTTTCGTAGATTAGATCGAGTCTGTTCTTCATACCTATAGTCCACGAAAAAGCCACACAAAAAAAAATTAGGGTTAGTTCATCATATCCGAACCAATCTGAGCCTTTGCATAATCTTTTTAGGGTTTTTGCTTTGTTGAATTTGCGGTTGCATCGTCGTGTCAAGTTGCTGGTCTTAGAGTCTAGTCTTTTAGAGTTTCGAGTTCTGGTCACAAGTTGTCACGCCACCGCCGCACCATCATCATCGCCCATCTACCACTTTTGCTTATCCGCCACCGCTCTGAATCCACCATATATCCACCACCAATCCGAGTTCTTCTCATATTAGGTTTGTTCTTGAGATCAATCTCAATTCCGATTCGTGTTTCCTTGCCTGCGTAGGTCTCGGAAAAAAAAAAGAGTCTGGAGACCCCCGGGCAGTTTTTAGGCCAAAATTTTCACGGGCAAAAATATTTTTTCCCTATCCTATTTTTAGGCTTTTCTGAGTCTTTTGAGCCACGTGCCATCATAGTGATTTTTTGTCGCACTTTTTCGTCGTCGCTGCCCTGATTTCCGAAAAAAAAAGTGAAAAAAAAAATTTCGTGCCCATCCTATTAGTTTGACGAGGGAAGAGTTTTGAGACACTCGCCATTATAGTAATTTTTCGCAAAAAAAAAAAGAGGAGCGCAAAAAAAAAAAGAGGAGCGCAAAAAAAAAAGCAAAAAAAAAAAAGTTCCTGAGTGTGCTTTTCCCTGATTTACGTGCAGCGCCGTGATTTTGTTAGTGTTCTAGGCTCGCGTCTCTAGCACGGTCTAGCCTAGGACCAGCACAGTACCGTCGTTGAGCGTTTATTCAACTTTGCATCTCTGAATTGATTATTGCTGACCCTTTTTGCTACCATACTATAAGCCTTCCCAGCTCCACATACCTCTACGTCGTGCGTTTGACTCTCCTTGGCAATCGCTCTATCCAAGCTTTTGAGAGTTTTGACTACAACGGTTGCCGATCACCGCCTGCTGCTGGGTAAGAACTGGTAAGAATTTGAGATTTGCTTGACGGATTTGTGACACCCGCCACCACCACCTCTTGTTAGTATTCTGTAGGATCATATTCTTGTGTGTTTTCTATTGTTGCTAACCATGGCAGGATCACAAGCCGACGAGACTGACTGGGAGAACATGACGAATCAGGAGTTGCATGATAAATTTCAGCAAATGATGAATGGACAGGTGCAGGATGTGCTAAACAGATTTGAAGAGGCCATGGAGAAGATAGATGACATGGAGAAGACGTTCGAAACAAAGCTCGATAACAGGTTTAATGAATTGCTCGCGCGTCTTCCACCACCACCACCGGCTGCACCTAACGCACCTCTACAACAACAACAACGACGACTACCTACACATCGTGAAACAGCCCTCCGCCGAGCGAGCCGTCTCCCTCTTGCACCTGGCCAAACTGTTGGTGCTCCTATTGCTACTTCTGTGGCTCCTGCTGCTAATGCGGAGGAGGATGATTTTGCTAGCGATTACGAGGATGAGGTTGATCAAAATCAGAACTACGTGCCACCACCAGCACAGCAACCATCAGGTCGTCCACATGCAAATAATGGCAATGGTAGGGCTCACCCTCAGGTACGAGATCATGACCATCTCCCTAAACTAAAATTGAATATTCCACCATTTGAGGGTAGATATGTTCCTGATATATATCTTACTTGGGAGTTAGAAACTGAACAACGATTTACATGTTTACAATATCCCGAGGAGAGACGTGTTCCTGCTGCTGTTTGTGCATTCACTAGTTTTGCATGTGTTTGGTGGTCTGAGCATTGTAGATTATATCCCATTCCTGCTACTTGGGCTGCTTTGAAAACTGCTATGCGTACTCGTTGGGTTCCACCATATTATCAACGTGAATTACTTCAAAAATTGCAGCGCTTAAGACAGGGAAAAAATTCTGTAGAAGAATATTATCAGGAATTACAAACTGGCATGATTAGATGTGGTATTGTTGAGGAGAATGAAGCTATGCTTGCACGTTTTATGGGTGGATTAAATAGAGAGATTCAGACGATTCTAGAGTATAAGGAGTATACTAATATCACTCGTTTATTCCATCTTGCTTGTAAAGCTGAACGTGAAGTGCAGGATCGACAGGCATTGGCGCGGACTAACTTTTCTGCAGGTCGACCTTCTTCATGGACACCACGTGCATCATCTACTTCCACACGTTCTGCTACACCGGCGCCTCCGTCGGCTGCCACCTCCAACCGTGATACAATAAAGCAGGCACAATCACCACTATCTGCCAAGAGCACACCTTCTGGGCCTGCAAAGAGCTCTTCTTCATCCATGGCATCAACAGGGCAAACACATGATATTATTTGTCGACGTTGCAAGGGTGGAGGTCATTATGCGAGAGAATGCCCATCTAAGCGTGTGATGATTGTTACTGAGGATGGTGGGTATGAGTCCGCTAGTGACTATGATGAGGAGACTTTGGCTCTTATTACACGTGACGAACACGGTGGAGACGATTCTGATCATGAGACGCAATACATGGCTCCTGAAGATGCTGACAGGTATGAATGTTTAGTTGCTCAACGTGTTTTGAGTGTGCAGGTTACACAAGCTGAGCAAAATCAGAGGCATAATTTGTTCCATACAAAGGGAGTTGTGAAGGAACGTTCTGTTCGCGTGATCATAGATGGAGGGAGTTGCAACAACTTGGCTAGCATCGAGATGGTGGAGAAGCTATCTCTCACCACCAGACCACATCCACATCCTTACTACATCCAATGGTTCAACAACAGCGGCAAGGTTAAGGTAACACGTACTGTTCGTGTGCATTTTAGTATCTCTACATATGCTGATTATGTTGATTGTGATGTGGTACCGATGCAAGCATGTTCCTTATTACTTGGTAGACCATGGCAATTTGATAAAAATTCTATTCACCATGGTAGAAACAATCAGTATACTCTTGTTCATAAGGATAAAAATATTACTTTGCTTCCTATGACTCCTGATTCCATTTTGAAAGATGATATTAATAGAGCTAATAAAGCAAAACAGGAGAAAACTAAGAGTGAAAATCAGATTGTGGCAAAAGAATTTGAGCAACAAATGCAGCCTAATAATAATAAACAATCTAGTGTTGCTTCTGAAATTAAATTGAAAAGTGCATGTTTACTTGCCACCAAATCTGATATTGATGATCTAGATTTTAGCAAATCTGTTTGCTATGCTTTTGTGTGCAAAGAGGCATTATTTTCATTCGAGGACGCGCCTTCCTCTTTGCCTCCTACTGTCACTAACATTTTGCAGGAGTTCGCCGACGTCTTTCCACAAGACGTGCCACCGGGATTACCACCTATTCGTGGGATTGAGCATCAAATTGACTTAATCCCCGGTGCATCATTACCCAACCGGGCACCATACCGTACCAATCCAGAGGAGACGAAGGAGATTATGCGTCAAGTACAAGAACTGCTCGACAAAGGTTATATACGCGAATCCCTTAGTCCTTGTGCTGTTCCTATCATTTTAGTGCCGAAAAAGGATGGTACGTCGCGTATGTGCGTTGATTGTAGAGGCATTAATAATATTACTATTCGTTATCGTCATCCTATTCCTAGGCTAGATGATATGCTTGATGAATTGAGTGGCTCTACAATATTCTCCAAAGTTGATTTGCGTAGTGGTTACCATCAAATTCGTATGAAATTGGGAGATGAATGGAAAACAGCATTTAAAACTAAGTTTGGATTATATGAGTGGTTAGTCATGCCTTTTGGGTTAACTAATGCACCTAGTACTTTCATGAGGTTAATGAACGAAGTTTTACGTGCTTTCATTGGACGATTTGTGGTAGTTTACTTTGATGACATATTGATTTATAGCAAATCTTTGGAGGAACATTTGGAACATTTACGTGCTGTTTTTATTGCTCTACGTGATGCACGTTTGTTTGGTAACCTTGGAAAGTGCACGTTTTGCACCGACCGAGTATCTTTTCTTGGCTATGTTGTTACTCCACAGGGAATTGAAGTTGGTAAAGCCAAGATTGAAGCTATTGAGAGTTGGCCGCAGCCCAAAACGGTCACACAAGTGAGGAGTTTCCTTGGCCTCGCTGGTTTCTATAGGCGTTTTGTGAGAGATTTCAGCACCATTGCTGCACCTCTCAACGAGCTTACAAAGAAGGATGTCCCTTTTGTTTGGGGTACCGCACAGGAAGAAGCCTTCACGGTATTGAAAGATAAGTTGACACATGCTCCTTTACTCCAACTTCCTAATTTCAATAAGACTTTTGAGCTTGAATGTGATGCTAGTGGAATTGGATTAGGAGGTGTGTTATTACAAGATGGGAAACCTATTGCATACTTTTCTGAAAAATTGAGTGGGCCTAGTCTGAACTATTCTACTTATGATAAAGAATTATATGCTCTTGTTCGGACCTTAGAAACATGGCAACATTATTTATGGCCCAAGGAATTTGTTATACATTCTGATCATGAATCTTTGAAACACATTAAAAGTCAAGCAAAACTGAACCGTCGACATGCTAAATGGGTTGAATTCATTGAGACTTTCCCTTATGTGATTAAACACAAGAAGGGTAAAGAAAATGTTATTGCTGATGCCTTGTCTCGTCGTTATACTATGCTTTCACAACTTGACTTTAAAATATTTGGTTTGGAGACCATCAAGGATCAATATGTTAATGATGCTGAATTTAAAGATGTATTGCAGAATTGTAAGGAAGGGAGAACTTGGAACAAGTTCGTTCTTAACGATGGATTTGTGTTTCGTGCTAACAAGCTATGCATTCCAGCTAGCTCCGTTCGTCTTTTGTTGTTGCAGGAGGCGCATGGAGGAGGATTAATGGGACACTTTGGCGTCAAGAAGACGGAGGATATACTTGCTACACATTTCTTTTGGCCAAAGATGAGACGGGATGTTGAGCGTTTTGTTGCTCGCTGCACTACATGTCAAAGAGCTAAGTCACGACTCAATCCTCATGGTTTATATATGCCTTTGCCTGTACCTAGTGTTCCTTGGGAGGATATATCTATGGACTTTGTTTTAGGTTTACCTCGAACAAAGAAGGGGAGGGATAGCATATTTGTTGTCGTGGATAGGTTCTCGAAAATGGCACACTTTATACCATGTCATAAAAGCGATGATGCTGTTAATGTTGCTGATTTGTTCTTTCGTGAAATTATTCGCTTACATGGTGTGCCAAATACTATTGTTTCAGATCGTGATACTAAATTTCTTAGCCACTTTTGGAGATGTTTATGGGCTAAGTTGGGGACTAAGCTGCTTTTTAGTACTACTTGTCACCCCCAAACTGATGGACAAATTGAAGTAGTCAATAGAACATTGTCTACTATGCTTAGGGCTGTTTTGAAGAATAACAAGAAAATGTGGGAAGAATGCTTGCCTCATATTGAATTTGCTTATAATCGTTCATTGCATTCTACTACGAAGATGTGCCCTTTTGAAATTGTGTATGGTTTCCTACCTCGTGCACCTATTGATTTGTTGCCTCTTCCATCTTCGGAGAAGGTTAATTTTGATGCTAAAGAACGTTCTGAATTGATTTTAAAAATGCATGAGTTAACTAAGGAAAACATTGAGCGTATGAATGCTAAATATAAACTTGCTGGAGATAAGGGTAGAAAACATGTTGTGTTTGCACCTGGAGATCTTGTTTGGTTACATTTGCGTAAAGATAGATTTCCTAATCTGCGCAAATCAAAGCTAATGCCACGTGCTGATGGTCCTTTTAAGGTTTTAGAGAAAATAAATGATAATGCATATAAACTTGAGCTACCTGCAGATTTTGGGGTTAGTCCCACTTTTAATATTGCAGATTTGAAGCCTTATCTGGGTGAGGAAGATGAGCTTCCGTCGAGGACGACTTCATTTCAAGAAGGGGAGGATGATGAGGACATCAATACCATTGTTACACCCACAGCCCCTACTGTTACATATACTGGACCAATTACTAGAGCTCGCGCACGCCAATTAAATTACCAGGTACTTTCGTTTCTTGGTAATGATTCTAATGTTCATGAGATTATGATGCTGCCTAAATTGGATACATTTGTTTTGCTTTCAAATGAAGGGCCTAGCTTGGAGAAGGATGAACATTGGAGCAAGAACACGCATGAAGTTGATGGCATGCGCAAGGGGATCAAGAACGGAGTTACAAGTGATGATTTCAGGACTTTGAAGCCGCCATAAGGAGTGCATGAAGCCATGGACGAAATATACAAGATGCCACTTCATAATATTCGTCCATAGGCTATTTTAGGTGCTGCGTCACCTTATTAATGGGCCAGGCCCATGTAATTTCGAAATACTTAAGTATAGGCTATTTTTAGAGTCCGTATGTGTGGGGAAACAAGAGTTAGGGTTGGTTTCGGACCCCACCCTCAAGGGCCACGAAATTCCCCTCTCTTCCTCCATATATACAGCCCTTAGGGCATCGTTTAGACTTTGGGGTTTTGTTTAGATTAAAAGTTCGCCATAGCTGCAACTTCACGTACTTCGTTTGTGTCCAACGACCAGACCAAGACGTCACAGAACCCCACCTTGATCAATAAAGCTTTCATCTTATATTCGCAATATCCAGATTGCAATCTCAGTTTCTTGCTTGTTCTTCGTTTGCTCGCAGGAAACAGGCCCTCGTGGCCAGGTTGATCGTGCTCCGGCGTGGTCAATAACCCCTCGGAAGTTGGTTTAGCGATTGCTAAGGCGCGACGTCTCGCACGATCGTAGTCGGATCGTCAAGGTCGACTCCCACAGAAAACGATAGCCACCATCTCATCGAAACATCGGGACACCTTTGCCCCTATCAGTGGTATATGGCAGCGGTGGTGGTATATGGATACAGATTGGTGGTGGTATATGGATACGGATTGGTGGTGGTATATGGATATGGATTCAGAGCGGTGGCGGATAAGAAAAAGTGGTAGATCGGCGATGATGATGGTGCGGCGGCGGCGTGACAACTTATGACCAGAACTCGAAACTCTAAAAGACTAGACTCTATGACCAGCAACTTGACACGACGATGCAACCGCAAATTCAACAAAGCAAAAACCCTAAAAAGATTATGCAAAGGCTCAGATTGGTTCGGATATGATGAACTAACCCTAATTTTTTTTTCTGGCTTTTTCGTGGACTGTAGGTATGAAGAACAGACTCGATCTAATCTACGAAAAACTGTAAAATCTCACCGAGCAACCTGGAAATCTGATACCACTTGATAGAGGCTAAGGTGTCCCGATGTTTCGATGAGATGGTGGCTATCGTTTTCTGTGGGAGTCGACCTTGACGATCCGACTACGAACGTGCGAGACGTCGCGCCTTAGCAATCGCTAAACCAACTTCCGAGGGTTATTGACCACGCCGGAGCACGATCAACCTGACCACGAGGGTCTGTTTCCTGCGAGCAAACGAAGAACAAGCAAGAAACTGAGATTGCAATCGGGATATTGCGAATATAAGATGAAAGCTGTATTGATCAAGGTGGGGTTCTGTGACGTCTTGGTCTGGTCGTTGGACACAAACGAAGTACGCGAAGTTGCAGCTATGGCGAACTTTTAATCTAAACAAAACCCCAAAGTCTAAACGACGCCCTAAGGGCTGTATATATGGAGGAAGAGGGGGGAATTTCGTGGCCCTTGAGGGTGGGGTCCGAAACCAACCCTAACTCTTGTTTCCCCACACATACGGACTCTAAAAATAGCCTATACTTAAGTATTTCGAAATTACATGGGCCTGGCCCATTAATAAGGTGACG
Source organism: Triticum urartu (assembly GCF_056163025.1). Lineage (NCBI taxonomy): Eukaryota > Viridiplantae > Streptophyta > Magnoliopsida > Poales > Poaceae > Triticum > Triticum urartu. The sequence continues at coordinate 376,372,886 of NC_141879.1, forward strand.
CAGCACCTAGAATAGCCTATGGACGAATATTATGAAGTGGCATCTTGTATATTTCGTCCAAGGCTTCATGCACTCCTTATGGCGGCTTCAAAGTCCTGAAATCATCACTTGTAACTCCGTTCTTGATCCCCTTGCGCATGCCATCAACTCCATGCGTGTTCTTGCTCCAATGTTCATCCTTCTCCAAGCTAGGCCCTTCATTTGTAAGCAAAACAAATGTATCCAATTTAGGCAGCATCATAATCTCATGAACATTAGAATCATTACCAAGAAACGAAAGTACCTGGTAATTTAATTGGCATGCGCGAGCTCTAGTAATTGGTCCAGTATATGTAACAGTAGGGGCTGTGGGTGTAACAATGGTATTGATGTCCTCATCACCGTTGATACGCCTAGTTGATGTGAGACTATCTTCTCCCTTTTTGTCTTCTCCAGAACCACCATTCTATTCCACCTAAAGTGCTAAGTCCATGGCTCACGCTCATGTATTGCGTGAAGATTGAAAAAGTTTGAGAACACCAAAAGTATGAAACAATTGCTTGGCTTGTCATCCGGGTTGTGCATGATTTAAATACTTTGTGTGGTGAAGATAGAGCATAGCCAGACTATATGATTTTGTAGGGATAACTTTCTTTGGCCATGTTATTTTGAGAATACATAATTGCTTAGTTAGTATGCTTGAAGTATTATTATTTTTATGTCAATATTGAACTTTTGTCTTGAATCTTTCGGATCTGAATATTCATACCACAATTAAGAAGAATTACATTGAAATTACGCCAAGTAGCATTCCACATCAAAAATTCTATTTTTATCATTTACCTACTCGAGGACGAGCAAGAATTACGCTTGGGGATGCTTGATACTTCTCCAACGTATCTATAATTTTTGATTGCTCCATGCTATATTATCTACTATTTTGGACATTATTGGGCTTTATTATACACTTTTATATTATTTTTGGGAGTAACCTACTAACCGGAGGCCCAACCCAGAATTGCTGTTTTTTTGTGCCTATTTTAGGTTTCGAAGAAAAGGAATATCAAACGAAGTCCAAATGGAATGAAAACTTCGGGAACGTGATTTTTGGAACGAACAAGATCCAGAAGACTTGGACCCTACGTCAAGCAACCAACAGGGAGGCCACGAGGTAGGGGGCGTGACTACCCCTCCCCCCCCCAGGCGTGCCCTCCACCCTCGTGGGCCCCCTGTTGCTCCACCGACGTACTTCTTCCTCCTATATATACCTACGTACCCCCAAACGATCATATACGGAGCCAAAACACTAATTCCACCACTGTAACTTTCTGTATCCACGAGATCCCATCTTGGGGCCTGTTCCGGAGCTCCGTCGGAGGGGGCATCGATCACGGAGGGCTTCTACATCAACACCATAGCCTCTCCGATGAAGTGTGAGCAGTTTACCTCGGACCTTCGGGTCCATAGTTATTAGCTAGATGGCTTCTTCTCTCTTTTTGGATCTCAATACAAAGTTCTCCCCCTCTCTTGTGGAGATCTATTCGATGTAATCTTGTTTTGCGGTGTGTTTGCTGAGATCGATGAATTGTGGGATTATGATCAAGTTTATCTATGAAAAATATTTGAATACTCTCTGAATTCTTTTATGTATGATTGGTTATCTTTGCAAGTCTCTTCGAATTATCAGTTTGGTTTGGTCTACTAGATTGATCTTTCTTGCAATGGGAGAAGTGCTTAGCTTTGGGTTCAATCTTGCGGTGTCCTTTCCCACGTATTGTATTGTTGCCATCGAGGATAACAAGATGGGGTTTTTATCATATTGCATGAATTTACCCCTCTACATCATGTCATCTTGCTTAAAGTGTTACTCTGTTCTCTTGAACTTAATACTCTAGATGCATGCTGGATAGCGGTCGATGTGTGGAGTAATGGTAGTAGATGCAGGCAGGAGTCGGTCTACTTTTCTTGGACGTGATGCCTATATACATGATCATACCTAGATATTCTCATAACTATGCTCAATTCTGTCAATTGCTCAACAGTAATTTGTTCATCCACCATAAAATACTTATGCTCTTGAGAGAAGCCACTAGTGAAACCTATGGCCCCCGGGTCTATCTTCATCATATTAAATCTTCCAACACTTAGTTATTTCCTTTGCTTTCTTACTTTGCTTTTTTATTTTACTTTGCATCTTTATCATAAAAATACCAAAAATATTATCTTATCATATCTATCAGATCTCACTCTCATAAGTGACCGTGTAGGGATTGACAACCCCTTATCGCATTGGTTGCGAGGATTTCTTTGTTTTGTGTAGGTGCGAGGGATTGGCGCGTAGCCTCCTACTGGATTGATACCTTGGTTCTCAAAAACTGAGGGAAATACTTACGCTACTTTGCTGCACCACCCTTTCCTCTTCAAGGGAAAACCAACACAAGTGCTCAAGAGGTAGCATTCCCAATCCATCCGCGGGAGAAAGAGTGTGCTTCATCCCCTTCTTATTAAGAGGTGTCGGATTTCCAATCCATCCCTTCCTCCGAGGTCTGCTGGAGTATTATGGCCTCCAACTGCAGAGTCTCACTCCCGCCTCTATCCTTCATATTGCGGGTTACGTCGCTCTATGCGAGCTACTCCTGGGCTGTGAGGCCCATTTTGATTTATGTAGAAGACTATTCTGCCTCGTCCCTCGTAATCAAGGCAGGTCAATTTTTGTAGTGGGAGGCGCCGAAGTGTGGCGCATCGCCGGGACCGGATACCTATCCGGCACGCCGAAGAAAGCTTCCGAAGAGTGGCCTTCCGAATGGTTATATATCGACGACGTCGCTCTACCCGACCCCGTCCATATGGGCCTCCCCGAGTTTTCAAGTGCTCTGCTGAAGAAACACCATAGCTGGCACCCTTGGAGCCTCGAGGAAGAGGATAGTGCAGAGATCAGCCTACTGCTGGGCAAAATTAAGACGCTTGCCCAATCCGGATTGTCAATAGTCGAGGTAATGGCGACTTCTATAGCGCGGGGGGTCCAGCCACTCCAATACAGAGGGCTGCCCATGTGGCATTATAATGGGGAAGACGATGCCTCACGCTATGGTCGGAAGGGCCCGAAGACCCCCGCCGCCCTAGCCAAAATATTGGCCGATCTGTATAAAGGGGAAAAAGAGGAGTTCACCCGTCTCTAACATCGAGACGGATTTTCCATGTAAAATCCTCCCAGCTAGGTAAGCTTCAGCTCCACTATTTTACTCATGTTCCTGAATCATTCTTGACAGGCAGCATATTATCTGTTTATAACAGGAATGGCAAAAGGCTGTCGAGGGGATCCACGACCCTGCCCCTTAGCAAGAGAATCGCAACCGAGATCTTGACCCCAGATATGAGGAAGATCCGGACATATTTGTGGAGCTCGAGGAAGGAATATTCTACCAGATGAGCTATGATGGTACATATGTACCCATCATCGCCGATTACCCCGGCCTCCTTCCTGCTTCACAGGTAAGTAATCCGGAGATACCTTGTCCAAGAGAGTTTTCTCATTCCTCTTTACCCACCGCACTGTCCTGTGCTCAAAAGGGGAGGCGCTCGGCGCGCCACGCTGCCCCGGGGGCATCTCCGAGGAGAACGTCCCCCACACCAGGCAAGCCTTCGAAGAGGAAGGCAAACAAAGATACGACCGAGCCTTCATCAAAGAGGTATGAATTTGCAAATATGCACCTTGGCAGCCACATCCAACTGTGACCTTTCCGTTTATCCTGTATCAGGAAAAAGGTGTGCCGGACTATATCCGGGGGTCCGGCCAGCCATACTTCCCGCAGCCAGAATCCAGATCCTACCGTTAAGACGGGGGCTGATGCGGGGGTGATGCCGGACTGTCCTCCAGCCGAGGATTCGGATGACGTATCCGTCACCAACTTGGAAGTGGAGAGTGCCATGAATCATCGGCGCCGCAGGGCCATTTTACAAGACCCTAGCTTTTCAGAAGAGGCATTTAACGCCTTTAGCTCGGCTGATGCATATATCCGAGCTGCTCGAGATGGGCTTAACAGAGCCACAAAGCAGCATTTAAAAGATGTGCAGGTAAGTTTACTTCGTCTAACTATGATAACCATATGGCAGTAGCCCCCGAGACTTAAAGTAGTTGGGACAACTGATTTGAGGATCGCCGCATGACCAGGTTCTGACGAAGAAGAACAACGTGCTATCCCAAGAGCTAGAAAAGTGCCAGACGCAGTTGAACGCAGTGACCGCCGAACTGGAAAAATCCAAAGCGGCATCCTCCGGTGATATTTCCCTCAATCGAGAAACAATTATTGCATAGCGACCGTGTTAACACTGCGACTTTATCTCATAACAGAATCGTCGGATCAATTGGAGGAAAAAGAGTCGAAAAGACTACAGGCCACAGGCGAGCGGGTTTTGACCCGTGTCAGACAGAAGAAAAACAAACTCCAAGATGCAAACACCCAGCTGGGCAAAGAGCTTAAGGATGTGCGGGCCCAGCTGGCAGACTCCGTGAAGGAGAACAAAACACTGCGAGGCGGCATATTCAGTATGTGGCCGTATTTACTATAGAATAGTTTGGAAGTAAAAGTAGCTAATATAGCTGTGATTGCAGGTATATTAACGGGCCTTCCCGAAGAGGAGGTGTCTGGATCATCAAGTGATCTTCTGCAAGGGCTGTCGCAGTTGCACGAGCAAGCTGGGCAGGCAATGCGAAGTGTAGCCAAGGCCTTATGGCCATCCGACTCCCCTCTAGGGAGTATGGAGAAGCTTGTAGAGCTGTTCAAGGGAGTGCAGCGGCGTATCCGACTGTGGAAAATATCGGCCTGCCGAGAGGGTGCGTGAGAAGCCTGGGCCATGGTAAAAACACGATATACCAAGCCGGATCTGAATCACATGGCCCGGGTCGGACCGCTAGGGTCAAATGGGGAAGAAATTCCCGTTAGTATATGGCCAAGTAGAGGTGGCTGCTAGATACTCCCAACAGGATTGTAAATTGGACTGCCTGTTGGACGGTATAAAGGAGGAAGTTTTTGAGTCCTAAGTGACTATGTACTTTCCTTCTAGCTGGATAATAAAAACAATTGTCATGGCCGACCTTTTCGCTTCGACCTCTGGACCCGAAGGTGCGGAGTGTTTCCGAATACCCTAACGGTAGAATATACCGGGGTATGCATGGGAACCAGGCGTAGGGTTCATAGGTGCTTGAACAGACAATGTGTATCTGGCTAGTTATGTTGTATTACATTATGTAAGAAACATCTTCCAGAGATAATAGTTCCGTTAAGGGTTCCTTTCCCTGGGTGTGCATGCGTTTAATGTGCATGTCCGAACTGTGATTGAAAAAATTGTAGAGTAAGTAACTTCTGGGGTTTCACAATGGAGTGAATGCGGAAACATCTTTAATTCACCAACCGAATATTCCCTTAAGAACGCTAGCTTTCGGCTTCACCCAGTCTGAGGTACACATCCAGATGACCCGACAGTAACAATCGCAGAGGTGCTCTCTTTACACCCTAGCCGAACTAACAGGAATGCAAGGCATAAGCGCAGGAGCCAGGCAACCCAGCTTGGCCAAAACTTAAGTCATATTGATGCATATAATGGCTAAGAAAAGGTACATATGGGAAAACGCATATGTGGTGAGCTTGATGCTCAAAGGATAATAGCAAGCTTCTGTACAGGAAGCCCCCAGGTATAATGAATGTACATATGTGGAGATGTACGCGTTAGGGGAGGACGGTCTAGCCGTACTAAAATCGTAGGGCTAAAGAGTGAAACGAAAAAAGATAAAAAAACGAAAAGAGAGAGAAAAAATAACGTTAATAACAGGAGGAAGGAGACGAACACAGAGTTCGGCGCTAGGCATAAAATCATCGGAGTCTGGCCGCGTTCCAGGGGTTCGGCTCCAGGTGATTGTCTGACGCATCACGCAGGCGGTACTCTCCTCCGGTGAGGACTTCGTCAATGATGAAGGGACCCTCCGACAGGTGTAGAACAATGCAGCGGGCTTGAGTTTGACGCATCACTTGGGCTTGAGTTTGTCCTTTTTCTTCTCCGGCAGGTGTAGAACGAGTTCACCAACGTTATAAAGTCTTGGCCCATACTTCTCTGCTTTGATACCTGCGAGCCTTCTGTTGATAAAATGCAAAACGGGCTTTTGCGATGTTGCGCTCCTCCTCTAGGGCATCTAAGCTGTCCTGCCGATCAAGCTCGGCTTCTCTCTCTTCGTACATGTGCACTCGAGGTGAGTCATGAATAATATCGTAGGGTAACACTGCTTCTGCACCATACACCATGAAGAAAGGTGTATATCCGGTAGTGCGGTTGGGTGTGGTCCACAGCCCCCAGAGTATGGAGTCAAGTTCTCCACCTAGTGCTTGTCTGATTCTTTCAAAGACCGCACTAGTCTAGGTTTGATGCCACTCATTATAAGACCATTAGCCCATTCGATTTGACCGTTTGTCTGCGGGTGATAGACAGAGGCGTAATCGAGCTTAATGCCCAGATTAGCGCACCAGGTTTTCACTTCGTCGGCTGTGAAATTAGATCCATTATTGGTGATTACGCTGTGTGGGACACCATAACGGTGTACCACGCCAGATATGAAATTGATTACCGGCCCCGCTTTGGCCGTTTTGACTGGTTTGGCCTCTATCCACTTGGTGAATTTATCCACCATGACCAGCAGATACTTTCTCTTATGGCTTCCTCCTTTAAGGGCTCCAACCATATCGAGTCCCCAGACCGCAAAAGGCCAAGTAATGGGGATTGTTTGTAAGGCAGTGGGGGATATGGCTTTGGTTGGCGAAGAGTTGGCATCCGACGCAACATTGGACAATGTCCTGTGCATCTGCTTGGGCCATCGGCCAATAAAACCCTGTACGGAAGGCCTTGCTAACAAGGGCCCGAGCTGCGGCGTGGTGACCGTCGAGGCCGGCGTGAATCTCGACCAAGAGCTGCCGCCCCTCTTCCTCGGAGATACATCTTTGAAGAACTCCGGTAGCACTTTTCTTCTAGAGCTCTCCGTCATGAACCTTGTAGGCCTTTGAACGTCGGACAATGCAGCGGGCCTCATTCTGGTCCTCAGGAAGCTCCTTCCTATTAAGGTAGGCCAGGAAGGGTTCGGTCCATGGGGCAATGACTACCATGATGAGATGCACCGGCGGTGTTATTTCGGTGGCTGAGCCTCCGATGATGTCGGTGTTTTCGGAATCTGGGTTTATGTTCGGATCCGGACTAGTGTTGCTGTTTTCCCCCTGCCACACCACGGATGGCTTAAAAAGCCTTTCCAGAAAGATATTAGGTGGAACGGGGTCGCGCTTAGCGCCGATACGAGCAAGGATGTCCGCCGCCTGATTACTTTCTCGAGCCACATGGTGGAACTCGAGCCCCTCGAACCGGGCCGACATTTTTATGACGGCATTATGGTAAGCTGCCATCTTCGGATCTTTGGCGTAGAAGTCTCCATTTATTTGAGATATTGCAAGGTTTGAGTCCTCGCGCACTTCTAGGCATTGTATGCCCATGGAGACAGCCATCCGGAGACCATGCAATAAGGCCTCGTATTCGGCTGCATTGTTGGAGTCTGTGTATAGTATTTGGAGTACGTACTGAATGACGTCTCCAGTTGGTGACATTAAGACGACCCCCGCCCCCTAGCCCTGCCAGCATTTTGGAGCCATCGAAATACATAACCCAATTGGAAGATGCGCCGTACTTTTTAGGGAGTTCGGCCTCTATCCATTCGGCGACGAAGTCGGCCAGTACTTTGGATTTAATAGCTCGACGTGGTTTGCATGTGATATAAAATGGAAGGAGCTCAATGGCCCATTTGGCAATCCAGCCCGTGGCATCACGGTCGTTTGTGATGTCGTTGAGTGGTACTTTGGAAGCCACCGTGATCGAACACTCCTAGAAGTAGTGACGGAGCTTCCGGGATGCCACGCAACCCGCGAGCTTTTGGACTTGTTTAAGGTCTGTTGGCGTAGCCAATTGCGAAAGAGCTTGGATTTTGGCTGGATTTGCTTCAATTCCTCTGTTGGAAACGATGAAGCCCAGCAGTTTTCCGGTGGGGACGCCGACAACGCACTTTCAGGATTGAGCTTAATGTCATATGCGCGGAGGTTATCGAATGTAAGACGTAAATCGTCTATTAATGTTTCGACGCGCCTAGTTTTTATGATGACGTCGTCCACATAAGCTTCAACTGTCTTGCCGATCTGTTTCTCCAGGCATGTTTGAATCATGCGTTGGTATGTGGCGCCAGCGTTCTTGAGCCCGTAGGGCATGGTGTTGAAGCAGAATGGCCCATATGGGGTAATGAATGCTGTTGCAGCTTGATCGGACTCCTTCATTTTGATTTGATGGTATCTGGAATATGCATCAAGGAAACACAGTGAGTCGTGTCCTGCGGTAGCATCAATGATTTGATCGATGCGGGGGAGGGGGAAGGGATCCTTAGGGCAAGCCTTATTGAGGTCTTTAAAATCGATGCACAACCGCCAGGATTTGTCCTTCTTTGGTACCATCACCAGGTTTGCCAGCCAGTCCGGATGTTTTATTTCTCTGATGAATCCGGCCTCAATTAGCTTGGCTAGCTCCTCCCCCATAGCTTGATGTTTGGCTTCGAAAAAGCGCCGCAGTGTTTGCTTGACTGGTTTATATCCCTTTAATATATTGAGGCTATGTTCGGCCAACTCGTGTGGGATTCCTGACATATCAGAAGGGTGCCAGGCGAATATATCCCAATTCTCGCGCAGAAACTCTCGTAGCGCGGCGTCAACCGTTGGGTCTAATTGTGCTCCGATGGATGCTGTCTTCTTGGGTTCCATTGGATGGACTTGGAATTTGACTATTTCTTCTGCTGGTTTGAAGGAGGTGGGTTTGGGTCGTTTGTCTAGGACCACATCATCCCTGTCCACCGTGGAGCACAGCGTAATAAATTCTTCGGCCGCGAGGGCTTCAGATAATGCCTCGAGGGCCAAGGATGCAGTTTTATTCTCGGCGCGGAGTGCTATGTCCGGATCACTAGCTAGAGTGATTATACCGTTGGGCCCAGGCATCTTGAGCTTCATGTATCCATAATGGGGTACCGCTTGGAAGCGCGTAAATGCATCTCACCCTAAGTGGGCGTGATATCCGCTGTTGAAAGGGGCCACTTGGAAGGTTATTTCTTCGGACCGATAATTCTCTGGCGTGCCGAATACCACGTCGAGTGTTATTTTTCCCGCGCACCGCACCTCCCGATTGGGAATAATTCCTTGGAAGGTCGTGCTGCTTTGCTCAATGCGGCTCCTGTCTATGTCCATTTTGTGGAGTGTATCTTCGTAGATGAGGTTTAGTCCGCTGCCGCCGTCCATGAGGACCTTGGTGAGCCGAAAGACGTCCACGATTGGACTAAGCACCAAGGCGGCTGGTGCTCGGACTGTCCTATATTTTGGTTCGTCGCCGACATTAAAAGTTATAGCCGTGTCATTCCAAGGGTTTATCGTTGCTATTTGACAGACTTCGGCAAGTCCGCGTAGTGCTCTTTTGCGCCTATTGTTTGAGGCGAATGTCTCAAAGACCGTCAGTACTTTGGGGTCGTTGTCCTATGGGTGTGTGTTGTTCTGGGTTATTCTTGGTGAGGATATCCTCGCCGCTCTTGGACACTTGCCGGAGTATCCAACATGCTCTAAGGCTATGAGTTGGTATGTTATCCGGTGTTGCATGTATTTTGCATGGCCCATCGAGCCATCCTTCCAGAACGGTTCCACACCCATACTGGACTTGTATTTCTTTACTATTGAACCAGGCGTGTTGCAAGGGTGCGCCCTTTTCGCCTGAATAAGGGGTTGAGTGGTGATAGAGGCAAAGGTGTCCCGATGTTTCGATGAGATGGTGGCTATCGTTTTCTGTGGGAGTCGACCTTGACGATCCGACTACGAACGTGCGAGACGTCGCGCCTTAGCAATCGCTAAACCAACTTCCGAGGGGTTATTGACCACGCCGGAGCACGATCAACCTGACCACGAGGGCCTGTTTCCTGCGAGCAAACGAAGAACAAGCAAGAAACTGAGATTGCAATCTGGATATTGCGAATATAAGATGAAAGCTTTATTGATCAAGGTGGGGTTCTGTGACGTCTTGGTCTGGTCGTTGGACACAAACGAAGTACGCGAAGTTGCAGCTATGGCGAACTTTTAATCTAAACAAAACCCCAAAGTCTAAACGACGCCCTAAGGGCTGTATATATGGAGGAAGAGAGGGGAATTTCGTGGCCCTTGAGGGTGGGGTCCGAAACCAACCCTAACTCTTGTTTCCCCACACATACGGACTCTAAAAATAGCCTATACTTAAGTATTTCGAAATTACATGGGCCTGGCCCATTAATAAGGTGACGCAGCACCTAGAATAGCCTATGGACGAATATTATGAAGTGGCATCTTGTATATTTCGTCCATGGCTTCATGCACTCCTTATGGCGGCTTCAAAGTCCTGAAATCATCACTTGTAACTCCGTTCTTGATCCCCTTGCGCATGCCATCAACTTCATGCGTGTTCTTGCTCCAATGTTCATCCTTCTCCAAGCTAGGCCCTTCATTTGAAAGCAAAACAAATGTATCCAATTTAGGCAGCATCATAATCTCATGAACATTAGAATCATTACCAAGAAACGAAAGTACCTGGTAATTTAATTGGCGTGCGCGAGCTCTAGTAATTGGTCCAGTATATGTAACAGTAGGGGCTGTGGGTGTAACAATGGTATTGATGTCCTCATCATCCTCCCCTTCTTGAAATGAAGTCGTCCTCGACGGAAGCTCATCTTCCTCACCCAAATAAGGCTTCAAATCTGCAATATTAAAAGTGGGACTAACCCCAAAATCTGCAGGTAGCTCAAGTTTATATGCATTATCATTTATTTTCTCTAAAACCTTAAAAGGACCATCAGCACGTGGCATTAGCTTTGATTTGCACAGATTAGGAAATCTATCTTTACGCAAATGTAACCAAACAAGATCTCCAGGTGCAAACACAACATATTTTCTACCCTTATCTCCAGCAAGTTTATATTTAGCATTCATACGCTCAATGTTTTCCTTAGTTAACTCATGCATTTTTAAAATCAATTCAGAACGTTCTTTAGCATCAAAATTAACCTTCTCCGAAGATGGAAGAGGCAACAAATCAATAGGTGCACGAGGTAGAAAACCATACACAATTTCAAAAGGGCACATCTTAGTAGTAGAATGCAATGAACGATTATAAGCAAATTCAATATGAGGCAAGCATTCTTCCCACATTTTCTTGTTATTCTTCAAAACAGCCCTAAGCATAGTAGACAATGTTCTATTGACTACTTCAGTTTGTCCATCAGTTTGGGGGTGACAAGTAGTACTAAAAAGCAGCTTAGTCCCCAACTTAGCCCATAAACATCTCCAAAAGTGGCTAAGAAATTTAGTATCACGATCTGAAACAATAGTATTTGGCACACCATGTAAGCGAATAATTTCACGAAAGAACAAATCAGCAACATTAACAGCATCATCGCTTTTATGACATGGTATAAAGTGTGCCATTTTCGAGAACCTATCCACGACAACAAATATGCTATCCCTCCCCTTCTTTGTTCTAGGTAAACCTAAAACAAAGTCCATAGATATATCCTCCCAAGGAACACTAGGTACAGGCAAAGGCATATATAAACCATGAGGATTGAGTCGTGACTTAGCTCTTTGACATGTAGTGCAGCGAGCAACAAAACGCTCAACATCCCGTCTCATCTTTGGCCAAAAGAAATGTGTAGCAAGTATATCCTCCGTCTTCTTGACGCCAAAGTGTCCCATTAATCCTCCTCCATGCGCCTCCTGCAACAACAAAAGACGAACGGAGCTAGCTGGAATGCATAGCTTGTTAGCACGAAACACAAATCCATCGTTAAGAACGAACTTGTTCCAAGTTCTCCCTTCCTTACAATTCTGCAATACATCTTTAAATTCAGCATCATTAACATATTGATCCTTGATGGTCTCCAAACCAAATATTTTAAAGTCAAGTTGTGAAAGCATAGTATAACGACGAGACAAGGCATCAGCAATAACATTTTCTTTACCCTTCTTGTGTTTAATCACATAAGGGAAAGTCTCAATGAATTCAACCCATTTAGCATGTCGACGGTTCAGTTTTGCTTGACTTTTAATGTGTTTCAAAGATTCATGATCAGAATGTATAACAAATTCCTTGGGCCATAAATAATGTTGCCATGTTTCTAAGGTCCGAACAAGAGCATATAATTCTTTATCATAAGTAGAATAGTTCAGACTAGGCCCACTCAATTTTTCAGAAAAGTATGCAACAGGTTTTCCATCTTGTAATAACACACCTCCTAATCCAATTCCACTAGCATCACATTCAAGCTCAAAAGTCTTATTGAAATTAGGAAGTTGGAGTAAAGGAGCATGTGAAATTAGGAAGTTGGAGTAAAGGAGCATGTGTCAACTTATCTTTCAATACCGTGAAGGCTTCTTCCTGTGCGGTACCCCAAACAAAAGGGACATCCTTCTTTGTAAGCTCGTTGAGAGGTGCAGCAATGGTGCTGAAATCTCTCACAAAACGCCTATAGAAACCAGCGAGGCCAAGGAAACTCCTCACTTGTGTGACCGTTTTGGGCTGCGGCCAACTCTCAATAGCTTCAATCTTGGCTTTATCAACTTCAATTCCCTGTGGAGTAACAACATAGCCAAGAAAAGATACTCGGTCGGTGCAAAACGTGCACTTTCCAAGGTTACCAAACAAACGTGCATCACGTAGAGCAATAAAAACAGCACGTAAATGTTCCAAATGTTCCTCCAAAGATTTGCTATAAATCAATATGTCATCAAAGTAAACTACCACAAATCGTCCAATGAAAGCACGTAAAACTTCGTTCATTAACCTCATGAAAGTACTAGGTGCATTAGTTAACCCAAAAGGCATGACTAACCACTCATATAATCCAAACTTAGTTTTAAATGCTGTTTTCCATTCATCTCCCAATTTCATACGAATTTGATGGTAACCACTACGCAAATCAACTTTGGAGAATATTGTAGAGCCACTCAATTCATCAAGCATATCATCTAGCCTAGGAATAGGATGACGATAACGAATAGTAATATTATTAATGCCTCTACAATCAACGCACATACGCGACGTACCATCCTTTTTCGGCACTAAAATGATAGGAACAGCACAAGGACTAAGGGATTCGCGTATATAACCTTTGTCGAGCAGTTCTTGTACTTGACGCATAATCTCCTTCGTCTCCTCTGGATTGGTACGGTATGGTGCCCGGTTGGGTAATGATGCACCGGGAATTAAGTCAATTTGATGCTCAATCCCGCGAATAGGTGGTAATCCCGGTGGCACGTCTTGTGGAAAGACGTCGGCGAACTCCTGCAAAATGTTAGTGACAGCAGGAGGCAAAGAGGAAGGCACGTCCTCGAATGAAAATAATGCCTCTTTGCACACAAAAGCATAGCAAACAGATTTGCTAAAATCTAGATCATCAATATCAGATTTGGTGGCAAGTAAACATGCACTTTTCAATTTAATTTCAGAAGCAACACTAGATTGTTTATTATTATTAGGCTGCATTTGTTGCTCAAATTCTTTTGCCACAATCTGATTTTCACTCTTAGTTTTCTCCTGTTTTGCTTTATTAGCTCTATTAATATCATCTTTCAAAATGGAATCAGGAGTCATAGGAAGCAAAGTAATATTTTTATCCTTATGAACAAGAGTATACTGATTGTTTCTACCATGGTGAATAGAATTTTTATCAAATTGCCATGGTCTACCAAGTAATAAGGAACATGCTTGCATCGGTACCACATCACAATCAACATAATCAGCATATGTAGAGATACTAAAATGCACACGAACAGTACGTGTTACCTTAACCTTGCCGCTGTTGTTGAACCATTGGATGTAGTAAGGATGTGGATGTGGTCTTGTGGTGAGAGATAGCTTCTCCACCATCTCGATGCTAGCCAAGTTGTTGCAACTCCCTCCATCTATGATCACGCGAACAGAACGTTCCTTCACAACTCCCTTTGTATGGAACAAATTATGCCTCTGATTTTGCTCAGCTTGTGTAACCTGCACACTCAAAACACGTTGAGCAACTAAACATTCATACCTGTCAGCATCTTCAGGAGCCATGTATTGCGTCTCATGATCAGAATCGTCTCCACCGTGTTCGTCACGTGTAATAAGAGTCAAAGTCTCCTCATCATAGTCACTAGCGGACTCATACCCACCATCCTCAGTAACAATCATCACACGCTTAGATGGGCATTCTCTCGCATAATGACCTCCACCCTTGCAACGTCGACAAATAATATCATGTGTTTTCCCTGTTGATGCCATGGATGAAGAAGAGCCCTTTGCAGGCCCAGAAGGTGTGCTCTTGGCAGATAGTGGTGATTGTGCCTGCTTTATTGTATCACGGTTGGAGGTGGCAGCCGACGGAGGCGCCGGTGAAGCAGAACGTGTGGAAGTAGATGATGCACGTGGTGTCCATGAAGAAGGTCGACCTGCAGAAAAGTTAGTCCACGCCAATGCCTGTCGATCCTGCACTTCACGTTCAGCTTTACAAGCAAGATGGAATAAACGAGTGATATTAGTATACTCCTTATACTCTAGAATCGTCTGAATCTCTCTATTTAATCCACCCATAAAACGTGCAAGCATAGCTTCATTCTCCTCAACAATACCACATCTAATCATGCCAGTTTGTAATTCCTGATAATATTCTTCTACAGAATTTTTTCCCTGTCTTAAGCGCTGCAATTTTTGAAGTAATTCACGTTGATAATATGGTGGAACCCAACGAGTACGCATAGCAGTTTTCAAAGCAGCCCAAGTAGCAGGAATGGGATATAATCTACAATGCTCAGACCACCAAACACATGCAAAACTAGTGAATGCACAAACAGCAGCAGGAACACGTCTCTCCTCGGGATATTGTAAACATGTAAATCGTTGTTCAGTTTCTAACTCCCAAGTAAGATATATATCAGGAACATATCTACCCTCAAATGGTGGAATATTCAATTTTAGTTTAGGGAGATGGTCATGATCTCGTACCTGAGGGTGAGCCCTACCATTGCCATTATTTGCATGTGGACGACCTGATGGTTGCTGTGCTGGTGGGGGCACGTAGTTCTGATTTTGATCAACCTCATCCTCGTAATCGCCAGCAAAATCATCCTCCTCCGCATCAGCAGCAGGAGCCACAGAAGTAGCAACAGCAGCACCAACAGTTTGGCCAGGTGCAAGAGGGAGACGGCTCGCTCGGCGGAGGGCTGTTTCACGATGTGTAGGTAGTCGTCGTTGTTGTTGTTGTAGAGGTGCGTTAGGTGCAGCCGGTGGTGGTGGTGGAAGACGCGCGAGCAATTCATTAAACCTGTCATCGAGCTTTGTTTCGAACGTCTTCTCCATGTCATCTATCTTCTCCATGGCCTCTTCAAATCTGTTTAGCACATCCTGCACCTGTCCATTCATCATTTGCTGAAATTTATCATGCAACTCCTGATTCGTCATGTTCTCCCAGTCAGTCTCGTCGGCTTGTGATCCTGCCATGGTTAGCAAC
The DNA here is from genome assembly GCF_056163025.1 of Triticum urartu. Lineage (NCBI taxonomy): Eukaryota > Viridiplantae > Streptophyta > Magnoliopsida > Poales > Poaceae > Triticum > Triticum urartu. The sequence continues at coordinate 376,388,478 of NC_141879.1, forward strand.
AATAGAAAACACACAAGAATATGATCCTACAGAATACTAACAAGAGGTGGTGGTGGCGGGTGTCACAAATCCGTCAAGCAAATCTCAAATTCTTACCAGTTCTTACCCAGCAGCAGGCGGTGATCGGCAACCGTTGTAGTCAAAACTCTCAAAAGCTTGGATAGAGCGATTGCCAGGGAGAGTCAAACGCACGACGTAGAGGTATGTGGAGCTGGGAAGGCTTATAGTATGGTAGCAAAAAGGGTCAGCAATAATCAATTCAGAGATGCAAAGTTGAATAAACGCTCAACGACGGTACTGTGCTGGTCCTAGGCTAGACCGTGCTAGAGACGCGAGCCTAGAACACTAACAAAATCACGGCGCTGCACGTAAATAAGGGAAAAGCACACTCTGGAACTTTTTTTTTCACTTTTTTTTTGCGCTCCTCTTTTTTTTTTGCGCTCCTCTCTTTTTTTTGCGCTCCTCTTTTTTTTTGCGAAAAATTACTATAATGGCGAGTGTCTCAAAACTCTTCCCTCGTCAAACTGATAGGATGGGCACGAAATTTTTTTTTCACTTTTTTTTTCGGAAATCAGGGCAGCGACGACGAAAAAGTGCGACAAAAAATCACTATGATGGCACGTGGCTCAAAAGACTCAGAAAAGCCTAAAAATAGGATAGGGAAAAAATATTTTTGCCCGTGAAAATTTTGGCCTAAAAACTGCTCGGGGGTCTCCAGACCCTTTTTTTTTCCGAGACCTACGCAGGCAAGGAAACACGAATCGGAATTGAGATTGATCTCAAAAACAAACCTAATATGAGAAGAACTCGGATTGGTGGTGGATATATGGTGGTGGTATATGGCAGCGGTGGTGGTATATGGTAGCGGTGGTGGTATATGGATAGAGATTGATGGTGGTATATGGATACGGATTGGTGGTGGTATATGGATATGGATTCAGAGCGGTGGCAGATAAGAAAAAGTGGTAGATGGGCGATGATGATGGTGCGGCGGCGGCGTGACAACTTGTGACCAGAACTCGAAACTCTAAAAGACTAGACTCTAAGACCAGCAACTTGACACGACGATGCAACCGCAAATTCAACAAAGCAAAAACCCTAAAAAGATTATGCAAAGGCTCAGATTGGTTCGGATATGATGAACTAACCCTAATTTTTTTTTGTGTGGCTTTTTCGTGGACTGTAGGTATGAAGAACAGACTCGATCTAATCTACGAAAAACTGTAAAATCTCACCGAGCAACCTGGAAATCTGATACCACTTGATAGAGGCAAAGGTGTCCCGATGTTTCGATGAGATGGTGGCTATCGTTTTCTGTGGGAGTCGACCTTGACGATCCGACTACGAACGTGCGAGACGTCGCGCCTTAGCAATCGCTAAACCAACTTCCGAGGGGTTATTGACCACGCCGGAGCACGATCAACCTGACCACGAGGGCCTGTTTCCTGCGAGCAAACGAAGAACAAGCAAGAAACTGAGATTGCAATCTGGATATTGCGAATATAAGATGAAAGCTTTATTGATCAAGGTGGGGTTCTGTGACGTCTTGGTCTGGTCGTTGGACACAAACGAAGTACGCGAAGTTGCAGCTATGGCGAACTTTTAATCTAAACAAAACCCCAAAGTCTAAACGACGCCCTAAGGGCTGTATATATGGAGGAAGAGAGGGGAATTTCGTGGCCCTTGAGGGTGGGGTCCGAAACCAACCCTAACTCTTGTTTCCCCACACATACGGACTCTAAAAATAGCCTATACTTAAGTATTTCGAAATTACATGGGCCTGGCCCATTAATAAGGTGACGCAGCACCTAGAATAGCCTATGGACGAATATTATGAAGTGGCATCTTGTATATTTCGTCCATGGCTTCATGCACTCCTTATGGCGGCTTCAAAGTCCTGAAATCATCACTTGTAACTCCGTTCTTGATCCCCTTGCGCATGCCATCAACTTCATGCGTGTTCTTGCTCCAATGTTCATCCTTCTCCAAGCTAGGCCCTTCATTTGAAAGCAAAACAAATGTATCCAATTTAGGCAGCATCATAATCTCATGAACATTAGAATCATTACCAAGAAACGAAAGTACCTGGTAATTTAATTGGCGTGCGCGAGCTCTAGTAATTGGTTCAGTATATGTAACAGTAGGGGCTGTGGGTGTAACAATGGTATTGATGTCCTCATCAAGTGGGGACCAATGATTCCCAACGAGCTGCTTCAGTTTTCCAGGCGCTTTCCATTGCGGTGTACTTCTGTACAATAGTTGCCAAGTCAGCAAAGTGTAGGATGCGACGGCGGTTAATGGCATTGAGGATTCCTTCATCCCTGCAATTGTTGCGGAACACTGAGATCGCTTCCTCGTCGCGGCAATCTTTAATCTTGTTTTTGACAAGAAGGAATCTGGCCCAGAAGTGGTGGACCGTTTCCTGAGACTGTTGTTTTATGCTCATGAGAGCGCTTGTATCCGGGTGGGTGGATTTAAATCTGAACCCTGCCCCAACTTTGGATCTGGAGTCTGAAGGTCTTCCGAACTTAGCAGATCGGGCTCCGGGATGTCCACTGATTTCTTAGGCCCGTCGTCCGATTCTATGTTCGGAGGGCAGGATGCTTCACCTCACGGGTAGGTGTCTGGCTCTTCGAGACTGGAGATCCGGACATACTCCATCCTTAAAATGGAGGAAGAATTGTCGACTCGCTCCTCGACTACCGCTATCTGGTGGGTGATCGGCGGAGATTTGATTTCTCTCTGATCGGGTTTAACCCAATCCGATCGTAGTCTGTAGCGACCCCTAGGGCGGCGATGCGATCTAGGAGCTCATTTAAGGACGAAAGCTCCGCCCGATCCATCTGCTTGGAGTGTTCGGAGTCGATACGAAGGGGTTTTCGATGACCCGAGAGGTCATCGCCTGCTTAATGACCGAACTGGCGGTCATGGTAAAGCCGCCCAGCTGGAGGGTTTGACCTGGAGCCAGCATTCCTCCGGTGGCGATATTATCCTTGAAAGCACCAATGTCGGTGTCAAAACCGGCGGATCTCGGGTAGGGGATCCCGAACTGTGCGTCTAAGGTCGATGGTAACAGGATACAAGGGACACGATGTTTACCCAGGTTCGGGCCCTCTCTACGGAGGTAATACCCTACGTCCTGCTTGATTGATATTGATGAGTATGAGTATTACAAGAGTTGATCTACCTCGAGATCGTAATGGCTAAACCCTAGAGGTCCATCTTGTATGGCTATGATAATGAATTCTCCCCCTCCGGACTAAATCCTCCGGTTTATATAGACACCGGGAGGATCTAGGGTTACATAAGGTCGGTTACAAAGAAAGAATCTACATATTTGGTCACCAAGCTTGCCTTCCACGCCAAGGAGAGTCCCATCCGGACACGGGTGCAGTCTTCGGTCTTTGTATCTTCATAGCCCATCAGTTCGGCCCATGGCTAACAGGCCGGACGCCCGAGGACCCCTTAGTCCAGGACTCCCTCACCCTCCTCGTGGCTCTTCTGGCCCTCCCACGAAGCTTCGGGGGTCTCTTTTGTTCCAAAAAAATCGTCAAAACATTTTAGCTCATTTGGAGAACTTTCATTTCTGCACAAAAAAACAACACCACAGTAGTTTTGCTGAAAACAGCGCCAGTCCGGGTTAGTTCCATGCAAATCATACCAAAAACATATAAAATTGTTGTAAACATCGCATGAATACTTCATAAATTATAGATACGTTGGAGACGTATCAGCATCCCCAAGCTTAATTCCTACTCGCCCTCGAGTAGGTAAATGATAAAAGAAATAATTTATGAAGTGTAAATGCTAGCAAAGTGCATAAGTTTGATGAATGATAATTTCAATCACTTTTCCTAGCATCATAACAACAACTCTTTCTTTTAATACTTCTCTTGTTAAAGTAGCAACCAATTCACATGTTAAGTTTCAAACAATGAATTCTCTTGAAACTCAACAACCTATGTTCTCTGTCACCAAGCAATTTGCAATTCAACTTATTCAACAAAGTTTAAGTAAGAGCTCCACATACTCAACCATCATATACTCTTCCATGATTTCTAACACTCACCGCATACACATGAGCAAAACGTTTCAACCGAACACATATAAAGATAGGGGCTTATAATTTCGCCCCCAACGTATTCACCTCAAGGGTGATGTCAACAATAATAACTCATGCTACCCATATCGAACTGGATATATGTGCCTAGATCTTTCCTCACCACATGATGCTTGCCAAAAGAGAAAAATAAAAAGGAATAGAGAGAAAAACCTTGTCTCTTGCATGAAGGTAAATACTGAAAAGTAAAAGATAGGCCCTTCATAGAGGGAAGCAGTGGTTGCTATGCGCTTATTTGTTTGTATGCTCAACCCCTTAGTGCAAAAGAATGTCACGTTATATTGCCCCTTATGATAGCAACCTTTATTATGCAGTCTGTCACTTTTATTCTTTGCCATCACAAGTTTGTAAAACACTCAATTTTCTCTTACACTAAATGATCTAACACTTTTAGAAGCAATTTTTTATTGCCTTATTGCACTGCTACGTCTTGAGCTTGCGTTGGTTTTCCCTGAAGAGGAAGGGATGATGCAGCAGAGTAGCGTAAGTATTTCCCTCAGTTTTTTAGAACTAAGGTATCAATCCAGTAGGAGCCCATGCTCAAGTCCCTCGTACTTGCACAAAGCGATAGCTACTCGCAACCAACGCGATTAGGGGTTGTCAAGCCCTTCACGGTCACTTATGAGAGTGAGGTCTGATAGATAGAATATTTTTGGTATTTTTGATATAAAGATGCAAAGTAAAAAGTAAAGGCAAGGTAAATAGCAAAACAATATAAAAGTGATGGAGATTGATATGTTGAGAATAGACCCGGGGGGCCATAGGTTTCACTAGTGGCTTCTCTCAAGAGCATAAGTATTCTACGGTGGGTGAACAAATTACTGTTGAGCAATTGATAGAATTGTGCATAATTATGAGAATATCTAGGCATGATCATGTATATAGGCATCACGTCCGTGACAAGTACATCAAAACGATTCTGCATCTACTACTATTACTCCACTCATCGACCGCTATCCAGCATGCATCTAGAGTATTAAGTTAAAAACAGAGTAACGCCTTAAGCAAGATGACATGATGTAGAGAGATAAATTCATGCAATATGAAATAAACCCCATCTTGTTATCCTCGATGGCAATGATACAATACGTGCCTTGCCGCCCCTTCTTTCACTGGGTAAGGACACCGCAAGATCGAACCCAAAGCTAAGCACTTCTCCTATGGCAAGAACTACCAATCTAGTTGGCCAAACCAAACGGATAATTCGAAGAGACTTGCAAAGATAACCAATCATGCATAAAAGAATTCAGAGAAGATTCAAATATTATTCATAGATAGACTTGATCATAAACCCACAATTCATCGGTCTCAACAAACACACCGCAAAAAGAAGATTACATCAAATGGATCTCCACAAGAGAGGGGGAGAACTTTGTATTGAGATTCAAAGAGAGAGAAGAAGCTATCTAGCTACTAACTATGGACCCGAAGGTCTGAGGTAAACTACTCAAACTTCATCGGAGGGGCTATGATGATGTAGAAGCCCTCCGTGATGACGACCCTCTTCCGCCAGAGCTCCGGAACAGGCCCCAAGATGGGATCTCGTGGATACAGAAAGTTGCGGCGGTGGAATTAGGTTTTTGGCTCCTGTTCTGGTCGTTTGGGGGTACGTGTGTATATATAGGAGGAAGGAGTACGTCGGTGGAGCACCGAGGGGCCCACGAGGCAGGGGGGCGTGCCCCCCACCCTCGTGACCACCTCTTTGATCCCTTGTAGTGGGGTCCAAGTCTCATGGATCACGTTCGGTGAGAAAATCACGTTTCCGAAGATTTTATTCTGTTTGATATTCCGTTTATCTGAAACACCGAAATAGGCAAAAAACAGCAATTCTGGGCTAGGCCTCCGGTTAATAGGTTAGTCCCAAAAATAATATAAAAGTGGAAAATAAAGCCCAATATAGTCCAAAGCAGTAGATAATATAACATGGAGCAATCAAAAATTATAGATACGTTGGAGACGTATCAGGCATCCCCAAGCTTAATTCCTGCTCGTCCTCGAGTAGGTAAATGATAAAAAGAGAATTTTTGATGCGGAGTGCTACTTGGCATAATTTCAATGCAAATCTTCTTAATTGTGGTATGAATATTCAGATTAGAAAGATTCAAGACAAAAGTTTATATTGACATAGAAAATAATAATACTTCAAGCATACTAACAAATAAATTATGTCTTCTCAATATAACATGGCCAAAGAAAGTTATCCCTACAAAATCATATAGTCTGGCTATGCTCCATCTTCCCCACACAAAGTATTTAAATCATGCACAACCCCGATGACAAGCAAAGCAATTGTTTCATACTCTAAATTTTTCAAAACTTTTTCAATCTTCACGCAATACATGAGCGTGAGCCATGGATATAGCACTATAGGTGGAATAGAATGGTGGTTGTGAAGAAGACAAAAAGGAGAAGATAGTCTCACATCAACTAGGCGTATCAACAGGCTATGGAGATGCCCATCGATAGATATCAATGTGAGTGAGTAGGGATTGCCATGCAACGGATGCACTAGAGCTATAAATGTATGAAAGCTCAACAAAAGAAACTAGTGGGTGTGCATCCAACTTGCTTGCTCACGAAGACCTAGGGCAATTTGAGGAAGCCCATCATTGGAATATACAAGCCAAGTTCTATAACGTGAAATTCCCACTAGTATATGAAAGTGACAATATATGAGACTCTCTATATGAAGAACATGGTGCTACTTTGAAGCACAATATATGAGACTTGCTATATCATGGTGCTACTTTGAAGCACAAGTGTGGAAAAAGGATAGTAGCATTGCCCCTTTTTTGTTTATTTATATTTTTTTGGGCCTTCTTTTTTTTCTTTGGCCTTTCTCTTTTTTTTGGGACAATGCTCTATTGAATGATGATCGTCACACTTCTATTTATTTACAACTCAATGATTACAACTCGATACTAAAACAAAGTATGACTCTATATGAATGCCTCCAGCGGTGTACCGGGATATGAAATGAATCAAGAGTGACAAGTATGAAAGAATTATGAACAGTGGCTTTGCCACAAATACTATGTCAACTACATGATCATGCTAAGCAATATGACAATGATGGATGTGTCATGATGAACTAGATGGTGGAAAGTTGCATGGCAATATATCTCGGAATGGCTATGGAAATTCCATAATAGGTAGGTATGGTGGCTGTTTTGAGGAAGGTATATGGTAGGTGTATGATACCGGCGAAAGGTGTGCGGTATTAGAGAGGCTAGCAAGGGTGGAAGGGTGAGAGTGCGTATAATCCATGGACTCAACATTAGTCATAAAGAACTCATATACTTATTGCAAAAATTTAGAAGTTATCAAAGCAAAGTATTACGCGCATGCTCCTAGGGGGATAGATTGGTAGGAAAAGACCATCGCTCGTCCCCGACCGCCACTCATAAGGAAGACAATCAATAAATAAATCATGCTCCGACTTCATCACATAACGGTTCACCATACGTGCATGCTTAGGGAACCACAAACTTTAACACAAGTATTCTTTAAATTCACAACTACTCAACTAGCATGACTTTAATATTATCACCTCCATATCTCAAAACAATTATCATGCTTCAATATTTTCTTAGTATTCAACACACTCAAAAGAAAGTTTCACAAATCTTGAATACCAAGCATATTATTATTAGGCAAATTACCATGCTATTAAGAGACTCTCAAATTAATTTAAGTGAAGCATGAGAGATCAATAGTTTCTTTAAAACGAATCCACCACCGTGCTCTAAAAGATCTAAGTGAAGCACATAGAGCAAAACTATCTAGCTCAAAGGATATAAGTGAAGCACATAGAGCAAAACTATCTAGCTCGAAGGATATAAGTGAAGCACATAGAGCAAAACTATCTAGCTCAAAGGATATAAGTGAAGCACATAGAGTATTCTATCAAATTTTAATTCATATATGGCTTTCTCAAAGGTGTGTACAGTAAGGATGATTGTGGCATACTAACAAACAAAGACACAAATAATACAAGACGCTCCAAGCAAAACACATATCATGTTGGTGAATAAAAATATAGCTCCAAGTAAATTACCAATGGAAGTGGATGAAAAGAGGGGATGCCTTCCGGGGCATCCCCAAGCTTTGACTTTTTGGTGTCCTTGGATTATCTTGGGGGTGCCATGGGCATCCCCAAGCTTAGGCTCTTGCCACTCCTTGTTCCATGATCCATCAAAAGAATTCACCCAAAACTTGAAAACTTCACAACACAAAACTCAAGATAGAAAACTCGTGAGCTCCGTTAGCGAAAGAAAACAAAAGACCACTTCAAGGTACTGTAATGAACTCATTCTTTATTTGTATTTGTGTTAAACCTACTGTATTCCAACTTCTCTATGGATTATAAACTATTTTACTAGCCATAGATTCATCAAAATAAGCAAGCAACACACGAAAAACAGAATCTGTCAAAAACAGAACAGTCTGTAGTAATCTGTAGCTAGCGCAAAATCTGGAACCCCAAAAATTCTAAAATAAATTTCTAGACGTTAGGAATTTATCTATTAATCATCTTCAAAAATAATTAACTAAATATCACTCTTCAAATAAAAATGACAGCAGTTCTCGTGAGCGCTAAAGTTTCTATTTTTTACAGCAAGTTCAACAAGACTTTCCCCAAGTCTTCCCAACGGTTCTACTTGGCACAAATACTAATTAAACACAAAAAACACAACCAAAACAGAGGCTAAATAATTTATTTATTACTAAATAGGAGCAAAAAGCAAGGAACAAAAATAAAATTGGGTTGCCTCCCAACAAGCGCTATCGTTTAACGCCCCTAGCTAGGCATAACGAGCAAGAATAGATCTAGGTATTGTCATCTTTGGTAGGTAATCCATAAGTGGCTCTCATGATAGTTTCATATGGTAATTTTATTTTATTTCTTGGAAAGTGCTCCATGCACTTTTTAATGGAAATTGAAATCTAATATTCCCTTCCTTCATATCAATAATCGCACCAACCGTTCTAAGGAAAGGTCTACCCAGAATAATAGGGCAAGAAGGATTGCAATCTATATCAAGAACAATGAAATCTATGGGCAGATAATTCCTATTTGCAACAATAAGAACATCATTAATTCTTCCCATAGGTTTCTTAATAGTGGGATCCGCAAGATGCAAGTTTAGAGAGCAATCATCAAAATTACGGAAATCTAGTAAATCACACAAAGTCTTGGGAATAGTAGAGACACTAGCACCCAAATCACACAAAGCACAAAACTCATGATCTTTAATTTTAATTTTAATAGTTGGTTTCCACTCATCATAGAGTTTTCTAGGGATAGAAACTTTCAACTCAAGTTTTTCTTCATAAGATTGCATCAAGGCATCAACAATATGTTCGGTGAAGGCTTTATTTCAACTATAAGCATGTGGAGAATTTAGCACGGATTGCAACAAGGAAATACAATCAATCAAAGAGCAATTTTCATAATTAAATTCCTTGAAATCCAATATAGTGGGTTTAGCAACATCTAGATTTTTATTTCTTTCCATCCCACTTTCATCAATTTCATCATTAAGATCTAAACACTCTGAATTTTTAGAACGCCTTCTAGGTAAAGGAAGATCATATTCAGTTTCATCAAGATTCATATTGCAAAATAAAGATTTAATAGGAGACACATCAATAACTTTTAGATCTTCATCTTGATTTTCATAAGAATTAGAAGAACACGCTTTAATAAAGGCATCGTTGGAAGCACGCATCCTAGCGGTTCTTTCTTTACACTCATCAATTGAAATTCTCATGGCTTTTAGAGACTCATTAATATCATGCTTAGGTGGAATAGATCTAAGTTTCAAAGCATCAACATCAAGAGCAATTATGTCAACGTTCCTAGCCAAATCATCAATCTTAAGCAATTTTTCTTCAATCATGGCATTAAAATTCTTTTGCGAAGAAATAAATTCTTTAATATTAGATTCAAAATCAGGGCATCTTATTATAATTTCCATAAGAGTTGTTTTAGGAATTCCCATAATTATTAGAAGGATTACTAGGATATGGCCTAGGATTAAAATTCCCTCTATAAGCGTTGTTACCAAAATTATTCCTAACAACAAAATTTACATCCATAGATTCATTGTTATTATCAATCAAAGTAGACAAAGGCATATCATTAGGATCAGAAGAAACACTCTTAGTAGCAAATAATTTCATAAGTTCATCCATCTTTCCACTCAACACATTAATTTCTTCTATCACATGCACTTTTTTATTAGAAGTTCTTTCAGTATGCCATTGAGAATAATTAACCATAATATTATCTAGGAGTTTAGTAGCATCTCCTAAAGTGATTTGCATAAAAGTGCCTCCCGCGGCCGAACCTAAAAGATTTCTAGAAGCAAAATTCAATCCGGCATAAAATTTTTGTATAATCATCCACAAATTCAAACCATGAGTAGGGCAATTACGTATAATTAATTTCATTCTCTCCCAAGCTTGTGCAACATGTTCATGATCAAGTTGTTTAAAGTTCATTATATCGTTTCTAAGGGAGATGATCTTAGCGGGAGGAAACTACTTGGAGATAAAAGCATCTTTGCATTTGTTACATGAATCAATACTATTCTTAGGCAAAGACGAAAACCAAGCTTTAGCGCGATCTCTAAGCGAAAAGGAAATAGCTTCAATTTAACGACATCATTATTGACATATTTTTTCTTTTGCATATCACATAAATCAATGAAGCTATTCAGATGAGTAGCGGCATCTTCACTTGGAAGGCCGGCGAATTGATCTTTCATAACAAGATTCAACAAAGAAGTATTAATTTCACAAGATTCGGCATCGGTAAGAGGAGCAATCGGAGTGCTAAGGAAATCATTATTATTGGTATTGGTGAAGTCACACAATTTGGTAGTATCTTGAGCCATCACGACAAACAAGCAATCTAACACACGAGCAAACAAAAAGCAAGCGGACGAAAAGAGGCAAACAGAGAGGGAGGATAGAGAGAGAGGGCAAATTAAACGGCAAGGGTGAATTGGGGGAGAGGAAAACGAGAGGAAAATGGCAAATAATGTAATGCCAGAGATGGAGATTGTGATGGGCACTTGGTATATTGACTTTTTCCGTAGACTCCCCGGCAACGGCGCCAGAAATCCTTCTCGCTACGTCTTGAGCTTGCATTGGTTTTCCCCGAAGAGGAAGGGATGATGCAGCAGAGTAGGGTAAGTATTTCCCTCAGTTTTTGAGAACCAAGGTATCAATCCAGTAGGAGCCCACGCTCAAGTCCCTCGTACCTGCACAAAGCGATAGCTACTCGCAACCAACGCGATTAGGGGTTGTCAAGCCCTTCACAGTCACTTACGAGAGTGAGATCTGATAGATAGAATATTTTTGGTATTTTTGATATAAAGATGCAAAGTAAAAAGTAAAGGCAAGGTAAATAGGAAAACAATATAAAAGTGATGGAGATTGATATGATGAGAATAGACCCGGGGGCCATAGGTTTCACTAGTGGCTTCTCTCAAGAGCATAAGTATTCTACGGTGGGTGAACAAATTACTGTTGAGCAATTGATAGAATTGTGCATAATTATGAGAATATCTAGGCATGATCATGTATATAGGCATCACGTCCGTGACAAGTAGATCGAAACGATTCTGCATCTACTACTATTACTCCACTCATCGACCGCTATCCAGCATGCATCTAGAGTATTAAGTTAAAAACAGAGTAACGCCTTAAGCAAGATGACATGATGTAGAGAGATAAATTCATGCAATATGAAATAAACCCCATCTTGTTATCCTCGATGGCAATGATACAATACGTGCCTTGCTGCCCCTTCTATCACTGGGTATGGACACCGCAAGATCTAACCCAAAGCTAAGCACTTCTCCCATGGCAAGAACTACCAATCTAGTTGTCCAAACCAAACGGATAATTCGAAGAGACTTGCAAAGATAACCAATCATGCATAAAAGAATTCAGAGAAGATTCAAATATTATTCATAGATAGACTTGATCATAAACCCACAATTCATCGGTCTCAACAAACACACCACAAAAAGAAGATTACATCGAATAGATCTCCACAAGAGAGGGGGAGAACTTTGTATTGAGATTCAAAGAGAGAGAAGAAGCCATCTAGCTACTAACTATGGACCCGAAGGTCTGAGGTAAACTACTCACACTTCATCGGAGGGGCTATGATGATGTAGAAGCCCTCCGTGATGATGGCCCTCTTCCGTCGGAGCTCCGGAACAGGCCCCAAGATGGGATCTCGTGGATACAGAAAGTTGCGGCGGTGGAATTAGGTTTTTGGCTCCTGTTCTGATCGTTTGGGGGTACATGTGTATATATAGGAGGAAGGAGTACGTCGGTGGAGCACCAAGGGGCCCACGAGGCAGGGGGCGCCCTAGGGGGGCGCCCCCCACCCTCGTGACCACCTCTTTGATCCCTTGCAGTGGGGTCCAAGTCTCCTGGATCATGTTCGGTGAGAAAATCACGTTTCCGAAGATTTTATTCCGTTTGATATTCCGTTTATCCGAAACACTGAAATAGGCAAAAAAACAACAATTCTGGGCTGGGCCTCCGGTTAATAGGTTAGTCCCAAAAATAATATAAAAGTGGAAAATAAAGCCCAATATAGTCCAAAACAGTAGATAATATAGCATTGGGCAATCAAAAATTATAGATACGTTGGCGATGTATCATGCACCGATGACAACTTACTTGAAGGATCTTTCTCAATCCTTATGTAGGTATGGTGGACTCTTGAAGATAAGATTTGAGTTTAAGGGTTTTTGGATGCACAAGTAGTATCTCTACTTGGTGCAGAATTTTTGGCTAGCAGAGATGGGGGGCAAACACCACATGTTGAAGGATCTATGACAATATAACTTCTATGTGAATATGAACAAACATACATCATTACGTTGTCTTCCTTGTCCAACATCAACAATTTTGGCATATAATATTTTGATGGGGGCTCATAATCACAAAATATTTCACTTTCTAAACCCAATGTGAAGTTACCACTAGGCATGATATAATTTCAACTTCATGATATTCAATTCATTCAACAATTTACTCATAGGATATAAGTGAAGCACAAGAGTAAATGACAACCTACTCCAAAAAGATATAAGTGAAGATCAAGCGAGTAGTTATGTAAATGGGTAGCTATTTGAGGACTCTATCTTATTAATAAAATTCAGATCTAAGCATTTTATTAAAAATCAAGAAAAACAAAATAAAATGACATTCCAAGAATAGCACAAATCATGTGAAGAAGCAAAAACTTAGGCTCAACCAATACTAACTGATAATTATTGAAGAAGAAAGGAGGGATGCCTACCGGGGCATCCCCAAGCTTAGATGCTTGAACTTCTTGAAATATTAGCTTGGGATTCCTTGGGCATCCCCAAGCTTGAGCTTTTGTGTCTCCTTAATTCTTCTCATATCACAGTTTTCCTAAATCTCAAAAGCTTCATCCACACAAAACTCAACAAGGACTCGTGAGATAAGTTAGTATAAACCAATGCAAAAACCTTACCATTCTCTACTATAGCAAATAACTAAAATTATTGTTCAACATTGCACACTAAATTCCTCTGCATATTTAATATTCCTATCCTCAAATAGAATCATTAAACAAGCAAACATATGCAAACATAACAGCAATCTGCCAAAATAGTACAATCTGTAAGAATGCAAGAGTATCAATACTTCCCTAACTCCAAAAGTTATGAAAAGTTGCCACACTATAGACAATTTCTCAGAGCTCATTTTGCCAAAAGTTTCAACATTTTATCACATTCTGACTTTTCTAGGGAATTTTTGCAACAACGGTAAACTTTCTGTTTTCAAACAGCAACATGTATACTTGCAAAATAAGCATGGAAAGGCTATCATTGCCACTTTTATTGAAATAAAAGATGCAAAACATTATTATAAATAACAGCAAGCAAATCCTAGCAAAATAAAATGATGCTCCAAGTAAAACTCATATCATGTGACGAATGAAGACATAGCTCCAAGAGAGGTTACCGATAATGTTGAAAACGAAAGAGGGGATGCCTTGCAGGGAATTCCCGAGCTTAGTTGCTTAGATCTTCCCTGAATATTACCTTGGGGTGCCGTGGGCATCCCCAAGCTTAGGGTCCTGTCACTCTTTATTCTCCTCATATTGACATCTCACCCAAAACTTGAAAACTTCAATCACACAAAACTTAACGGAACTTCGTGAGATAGGTTAGTATGATAAAGAGCAAACCATTTCACTTTGGTACTGTCAAAGAAAATATTCATAATTGTTCTCACACAATGCCTAATGTAGCATATCATTTCCACAATTTATATTGAGCAATATAAGCCATGGAAACTAGAAAACAAGCAAACTATGCATTGAAAATAGAATCTGTCAAAAATAGAACAGTCTGTAGTAATCTGTACTCCAACCGTACTTCTGTTACTCCAAAAATTCTGAAAATAGGAAAACCTGGGAACTTTTTCTATTAATCTTCTGCAAAAAGAATCAATATTTTATCATGCTTATGTTAAAAATTAGAACTATTTTCCTGATTGCAAAAGTTTCTGTTTTTCAACAAGATCAAATCAACTATCACTGTAAGCCATCCCAAAGGTCTTACTTGGCACTTTATTGAAACGATGGCAATAAAACATGATTACAACAGTAGCCTAATCACGTGAACACACGAAAATAGTAGCTAAAAGTGTTGGGTTGTCTCCCAACAAGCGCTTTTCTTCAATGCCTTTTAGCTAGGCATGATGATTTTAATGATGCTCACATAAAAGATAAGAATTGGAACACAAAGAGAGCATCATGAATCACATGTCAATAAAATTAAAGCCTAACCCACTTCTTATGCATAGGGATTTTGTGATCAAACAATTTATGGGAACAAGAATCAACTAGCATAGGAAGGCAAAACAAGCACAACTTCAAGATTTTCAACACATAGAGAGGAAACTTGATATTATTGCAATATGTAGAAGCATATGTTCCTCTCTGATAATAATTTTCAGTAGCATCATAAATGAATTCAAAAATATAACTATCACATAAAGCACTCTTTTCATGATGCATAAGCATATAAATTTTCTTACTCTCCACATAAGCAAATTTATTCTCATGAATAGTAGTGGGAGAAAACTCAACAAAATAACTATCATGGGATTGAAAATTAAAATCACGATGACAAGTTTCAGGGTTATTATTATTCTTTATAGCATACATGTCATCACCATAATCATCATAGATAGCAACTTTGTTCTCATAGTCAATTGAAGCCTCATCCAAATTGGTGGATTCATCACTAAATAAAGTCACGACCTCTCACAATCCACTTTCATCAATATAATCATCATAAATAGGAGGCATGCAATCATCATAATAAATTTTCTCATCAAAACTTGGGGGACTAAAAATATCATATTCATCAAATATAGCATCCCCAAGCTTATTGCTTTGCATATCATTAGCATCATGCATATTCAAAGAATTCATACTAACAACATTGCAATCATGCTCATCATTCAAATATTTTGTGCCAACCATTTTATTGACTTCTTCTTCTAACAATTGAGCACAATTTTCTGAACCATCATTTTCAAGAAAGATATTACGAAGATGATCAATAGTATGATGCAATCTCAATTCCATTTTTATGTAGTTTTCTTTTATAAACCAAACTAGTGATAAAACAAGAAACTAAAAGGTTTGATTGCAAGATCTAAAGATATACCTTCATGCACTCACCTCCCCGGCAACGGCACCAGAAAAAAGCTTCGTTGACGGGATGTGAGTGCCACTTACCTAGCCTCCCCAGCACCGGCCCTAGAAAAGAGCTTGATGTCTACTACCCAACTTTATTCTTGTCGACACGTGTTGGGCCTCTAAGCGCAGAGTTTTGTAGGACAGTAGCAATTTTCCCTCAAGTGGATGACCTAAGGTTTATCAATCCGTGGGAGGTGTCAGTTGAATATGGTCTCTCTCAAACAACCGTGCCACCAAATAATAAGAAGTCTCTTGTGTCCCCAACACACCAAATACAATGGTAATTTGTATAGGTGCACTAGTTCGGCGAAGAGATGGTGATAAAGCTATAGAATTGATGGTAGAAAATATATTTTTATAATATGAATAAATAAAAACAGCAATGTAGCAAATAGTAAACGGGCACAAAAACGGTATTGCAATGCTTGAAAATGAGGCCTAGGGTCCGTACTTTCGCTAGTGCAATCTATCAACAATGCTAATATAATTGGATCATATAACCGTCCCTCAACGTGCAACGAAGAATCACTCCGAAGTTCCTATCTAGTGGAGAACATAAGACGGAATTGTTTGTAGTGTACGAAACCACCTCAAAGCTATTTTTTCCGATCAATCTATCCTAGAGTTCGTACTAAAATAACACGAAGCTATTATTTCCGATCGATCTAACCAAGAGTTCGTACTAAAATAACACCAAAGCAAATTCAGGTTCATAATATTCAATCCGACACAAAGAACTTCAAAGAGTGCCCCAAGATTTCTACCGGAGAAACAAATACAAGAACATGCATCAACCCCTATGCATAGGTTACCCCAATGTCACCTCGGGAATCCGCGAGTTGAGTGCCAAAACATACATCAAGTGAATCAGTACGATACCCTTGTCACCATGAGTATTCAACTGCAAGACATATATCATGTGTTCTCAAATCCACAAAAGTGTTCGATCCGATAACAACAAAATCTCAAAGGGAAAACCTTAATTCATCACAACAAGATAGAGAGGGGAAAACACCATATGATCCGACTATATTAACAAAGCCCGTGATACATCAAGATCGTGACATCTCAAGAACACGAGAGAGAGAGAGAGATTAAACACATAGCTACTGGTACAAACCCTCAGCCCCGAGGGTGGACTACTCCCTCCGCATCGTGGTGGCCCCTGGGATGATGAAGATGGCCACCGGAGATGATTCCCCCCTCCGGAAGGGTGCCGGAACAAGGTCTAGATTGGTTTTCAGTGACTACAGAGCCTTGCGGCAGCGAAACTTCTGATCTAGGTTTACTTCTGATGGTTTCTCTATTTATAGGATTTTTTGGCGTCGGTTTCACGCGAAGATGGGCCTCGAGGTGAGCACAACCCACCGGGGTAAGCCAGGCCCACCAGGCGTGCCCTGCTGGGTCGTGCCCTCCTCGTGGCTCTTCTGGCCCTCCCACGAAGCTTCGGGGGTCTTTTTAGTTCCAAAAAAATCATCAAAAAGTTTCAGCTCATTTGGAGAACTTTCATTTCTGCACAAGAAACAACACCACGGTAGTTCTACTGAAAACATCGTCAGTCCAGGTTAGTTCCATGCAAATCGTACCAAACCATATAAAATTGTTGTAAACATGGCATGAATACTTCATAAATTATAGATATGTTGGAGACGTATCACCTATGTGTCATAATTATCTGTTTTGTCCGAAATATTTCGTCTAAGAACCCAATAGCCTGTTTGCTTTTTTAGTGGCTATTTGCTTATGTATGTAACTAGTTCACTGGGCTGCCGCGCTTTGAATCTCCTTACTCCCAACATATTCCCCTTCTTAGGTGGACCCAGCAGGTCTCGTACTGTGACGCCCCAAGACCGGAGCTTCCGATGCCTTCCAGGGTTTCCGGGTTTTGTCCTGTGTTTTGTGTGGTTCTTTGCATTCATCATTGAATCTTGTGCATTGCATCATGTCATCATGCCATCATCTCATAATCTTTTGCAACTCAACTAAATAAATCGCATAGATCGTTGATCTATTTAAATCGAGGGAACCCACATGGTGGTTTCTCTTTAAAACATACCCTCCCAATATTTAGGGAGCCATTATAAAGTATTCCATTAATTTGGAATTATCCGCAACCCACTTGCATGTTAAATCTTTGACCTTTCCTTCTTCCGATTTCCGACTCTCAAACTTTGTCGATAATTCTTTTGTTCTTTTTCTAAGCTCCACCAAAAAACCCGAACATTTTTGGCCGCACCAAACCTAGTCCCAATTCAAAACCATTTGAATTATATTCAAATGAATTTGAATTTAATTCCTGCAATCTTGCCACTTCTTATTTTCTGTGGTCATGCTTATTTTTATGAGTCCAGGAAAATTGTCCTCCTACTCAAACTCTTTTCCCTAACCCCCCTTCTTATTCCTTTCTCTCTATATCTTTTCAGTTAAAAAAGAAAGAGAGAAGAGGGAGAGCCCAATCCAGCAAGCCCAGCCGGCGCCCTCCCCACTGGCCGGCCTTTTGGCCCACCTACTTCCTAACCCTAGGCCCAACGAACCAACCTCCCTCTCCTCACGATCTCCTCTCCCCTCGCGCCGCCAGAGACACCACGCTCAATCCCCATCTCCTTCAAACCTCCCCGTCTCCTCGATCCCCTTCGCTCTATGCCTCACTTTCTCTCTCGCACACACGCAACGCATGCTGCCCGATCCCGTCTCCTTCCCTCGTTCGTCTCCTCCCTCGCCCTCTCCCTCGTTTCCCTGCGCGCGCCGCCACCACGCAACACACCAGGAGGATCCCCGCGCCCGATTCCCCAGCTCCTCGTGCCCGAGGGCCTCGCGTGCGAGTTCGACCCCGAGCGCCGGAGATGCTCTTCCTCCCGCTGACGTCCTCCTAGCGCCACCCCTGTCCCGCACTATACCTCCTCCCTCTTCTCCACATCCGCTGTGCCGCCCTGGGTCTCCTTCGGCGTCGGCCTCCTGCAACGCCGGTCTGCCTCCCCATCCTTGCCGGAGCAAGCTCGCCGTCCGCCACGTCGCGCCCAAGGACGCACCATCCTCGACCTCCTCCTAGCATCCGCCGACCACCTCTGCTCCATTCCCTCCACTGCACCGCGACCGGACCTACCTCATTGTCGAGATGCCAGAGCGGTAGTCGCCCGAGCTCTCCCTCGAGCGTGCCTCGCTCCATCAATACTTCTGCCCGAGCCCCTTTGCCTGCTGTCACGGGATCGTCAAGATGCAGGTCAACCCCGTCCAGATCCGGCTGGCCTTCGCTGCACTTGCCCATTCCCGGCCGATTCTGACCCTGATGGCCCATCCCCGTCGGAGTTGACCTCCACCACAGGCCACCCGCCAAGCCGCAGAAGCAGTGCCGCTGCTACCTTGCTTCTGCATCGTCCACCAAGACCCGAGGCCTTTTTGTGTTGTTCTGGATCTCGCCAAGGCCTTCTTGTTTTTGGATTTCGGCAAGCAGCAGGAGGACCGAGGACTCGGAGCAACCGGTCCTTCAAGTTTCTTAGAGACCACGCGGATTCGCCAAGTACCACGACATCCGGAGCCCCTTGGAAACGTCAAGTTCGACTACCGTAGCGCCAAAGACCCTGGATGCACCAATTTCCTCTTCAGACATGTACAACTACCATCCCGTGTAGGACACCAAGTACCACGACGACCATCAACATGTACCCCCTACACTGCACCAAAACGCCGAGTTCCTCGCCGTGACCCCGAACGTCTACGGAAACTCGTGCACCGATAAACATGTACCACCACCGTCGCCGAGATCGCGAGAACCTCTACCGTCGACCCTAGAGCGTGCGAGAACGACTACTTCCACTACCGCCGTCGCGAGGACGTCTACTTCCTCTACTTTGCACCGAACGAGAACTGTCCCGCTTGCACGCTTCGAAGGTATAACCTCGAGACGACGTCCGTGAACGAATGCTTGTGATGTTTGAGATGCTCGTGTTTGCACCGTGTCCAAATTGTCACTCGTTTCCTTGTCGTGGACTCATGGGACACCCGGTATCCGGGAGTGCCCCACCATCTTTTGCACGCATCCGCACACTTTTCCTTTGCATCGGTATCCCAATCGAGTTAGTGGAACCGAAACGTTGCCGTGGCACCGTTTTTATTTCCACCACGGTGACAAATGCTTCATAATGCTCTTGTCAACTTTTAATAAAAATTGCATAAACTGGTTCATGTCATCTGCATCATGATAACAACAATTAAAATGTTTAAAATTGTTGTTGCTTTAAACTGCTAAATGCATATGGGGAGTTACCGGAATTGTTGTTTGTTCCGGCCTCATTTAAACTTGTTTAGATAGAGGTTTTACTCATCCTTCACCTCTTGCCATGCTAACAACATTTAATATTGTTGAGTACATAAACGAGATCGAACTAAATAAGTCATGTGGTGTTTCGTCAATATGCAACTTGTTGCATATTGAGCTCCACTTAACTTGTAGTTTTGTTTGTGCCCTTTGCCATGCCATGCTTCATTAAACCGGACATGCATCAAACTTGATTGTGCATCAGGCCATGTTTATGTGATGGTTGTTTACTATGTTGTTTGCTTCTTTCCGGTGTCGCTTCTTCGGGTTAGTTCCGTTAACGTTACTTTTGTGAGGATCCGTTCGACTACGTCCATTTGTCTGCTTCAGGGACTCGTTCTTCTTCCTTGCGGGATCGCAGGCAAGATGACCATACCCTCGAAATCACTTCTATCTTTGCTTGCTAGATGCTCGCTCTTTTGCTATGCCTATGTTGCGATACCTACCACATGCTTTATCATGCCTCCCATATTGCCATGTCAAACCTCTAACCCACCTTGTCCTAGCAAACCGTTGTTTGGCTATGTTACGGCTTTGCTCAGCCCCTCTTATAGCGTTGTTAGTTGCAGGTGAAGATTGGAGTTTGTTCCTTGTTGGAACATGGATATTTTGTTGGGATATCACAATATCGCTTATTTAATTAATGCATCTATATACTTGGTAAAGGGTGGAAGGCTCGGCCTTATGCCTAGTGTTTTGTTCCACTCTTGCTACCCTAGTTTCCGTCATGCCGGTGTTATGTTCCTTGATTTTGCGTTCCTTACACGGTTGGGTTATAATGGGAACCCCTTGACAGTTCGCCTTGAATAAAACTCCTCCAGCAAGGCCCAACCTTGGTTTTACCATTTGACACCTAAGCCTTTTTTCCCTTGGGTTCTGCAGACTCAAGGGTCATCTTTATTTAAACCCTGGGACAGTGCTCCTCTGAGTGTTGGTCCAAACTAGAGCACCGTGCAGGGCCATCCCTTGGCAACTTGGGTTACGTCGGCTCCTGTACACTTAGCTTATCCGGTGTGCCCTGAGAACGAGATATGTGCAGCTCCTATCGGGATTTGTTGGCACAGCGGGTGGTCTTGCTGGTCTTGTTTTACCATTGTCGAGGATGTCTTGTAACCGGGATGCGGAGTATGATCGGATTGTCTTGGGAGAAGGAATATCCTTCGCTGGCCATGAGAGCTTGTGATGGGCTAAGTTGGGACACCCCTGCAGGGTTTTGAACTTTCGAAAGCCATGCCCGCGGTTATGGGCATATGGGAATTTGTTAATGTGCGGTTGTCGAAAACCTGAAGTTGAACTTAATTAAAATGCACCAACTGCGTGTGTAACCGTGATGGTCTCTTCTCGACGGAGTCCGGGAAGTGAACACGGTGTTGGAGTTATGCTTGAACGTAAGTAGTCCAGGATCACTTCTTGATCATAGATTCTCGACCGTGCCTTTCCTTCTCTTCTCACTCTCATTTGCGTATGTTAGCCACCATATATGCTAGTGCTTGCTGCAGCTCCACCTCATACCTTTTACCCTTCCTATAAGCTTAAATAGTCTTGATCGCGAGGGTGTGAGATTGCTGAGTCCCCGTGACTCACAAATTACTTCAAAACCAGTTTGCACGTGCCGATGATACCGTGCAGGTGACTCAACCGAGCTCAAGGAGGAGCTCGATGAAGATCTCATTCTTTGTGTTGTTCCATTTCCAGTTGATCAGTAGCGGAGCCCAGTTGGGACGATTGGGGATCTGTGTAGCATTTGGGGTAGTCTTCTTTCAATTTGGTTCCGTAGTCGGACCTTGATTGTATCTGGTTATTGTAATGATATTTATGCATTGTGTGACGTGGCGATTGTAAGCCAACTATGCATCCCTTTTCCCTTATTCATTACATGGGTTGTTGTGAAGATTACCTCACTTGCGACATTGCTTACAATGCGGTTATGCCTCTAAGTTGTGCTTCGACACGTGGGAGATATAACCGCATCGTGGGCGTTACAAGTTGGTAATCAGAGCCTTCCCCGACTTAGGAGCCCCCTGCTTGATCGAATCGCTGGCGTTGTTGAGTCTAGAATTTTTTGAGTCTTTTAGGATTATATATATCGGAGAGTAGGATTCTTTTTACTCCTCAGTCCCTTCGTCGCTCTGGTGAGGCATCCTGACGTAGAGTTTTGACTATTCTCTTCTCAAATTTCACTAAATTGTTTTTAGGATCACACGGGTATCTTGGAATAGTTCCGATGGTTTTGTGATGAGAACATTGTTCTTGGTGCCTCCTGACATTTAGGGGTCATGGAAGTGTCCCGGGAGTTGAGCTCCGAGGTGTTGTCGTCACAATTTTATGTTGCAGTTCTGGAATACCTGAGTTTTGCCGACATCGAAAATCTCTTTTATGCAGTTGTTGGTGAGATAACCTCGATGCCACCCAGTACTGGGGCGGGAGTTCGGGAGTATTGCCATAACTCGTATAACGGATGCTTTTCGAAGGTTGAGGTAAACAATTTCCGAAGGTTTCTTGGTTATGTGTTGAAGGATGGATACAGCTGGATGTAGGATTTGCTAGTTTTGGGTGAGATATTATGCTTCCCCTGTATCCCCAACACCTGATTGCATAACTGGAAAATTTCGGGAGTTTATAAGTGGGATTTCAAGTAGCTCGTAGGATATCTTTCCCACAGATGTATGATATGAAATTGGGGTTCGACGTCTAGTGGTCCGCCTATCCACGGTTGGTTTTACAGTGGTCTCGTTGTGTCTTAAAGAGTCCTTGGCTATGCCGACTCGGGGACGCTTCGTATGTCATGTGCACTGCCTTGCACATGATGGTGCTGTACAATCGAGCCCGTGTAGGCCCCACCACGAAAACTTTGGACGAAATCTCTATCATATGTTTGTTCCGGCTTATTCTGCAAGCCAATCTTTGTTTTGTTTGATTGTGGTATTCGAGTTGCTTCGAAGTCAAATGTTGATTCCATACCTTTCCTAAGTGGTGTTCTCATATTCCTATGGGAGTACTAATCCTTCTTGATCTTCGAGTTTGCCATCCCAATTTCTTCTGAACCGGTGTGTCTCTCTTCAAGTGGATCCGATCTTTTCAACATCCGCAAGATCAATTATCAGTTCTTCTCAACGGTGTTTGTTTCATCCGTCTCCCAATTGTCTTTGTTTTCCCATCCTCCCACCCTTTTTCTTCAAGGATTCAGATTTCTTAATCAAGTATCTAGCTTATTGATGTGAAGTCTCTCCATTCTTTTCCATCAACATTCTAATCTGATGATTCTCATAAAGATTCTAACGGAGCTTCAAGTTCGTCACTCTTCACTCATTTCTTTTCTCCGGTGGATCCAATTCAAGCTTTGTGGATCATATTCTTTTCTCGTTTCAAATGAATTCTCATGCCAGTGCACCTCTTAATCATCCACTCTTGCTATTCTATTGTTCCGGAGTGCTCAAGATATCTCGAAGATTCGTGTTTCCACTCTACATTCGTTCAAGCTCTTTCGAGGATGTTATCTCATTCAAGCCTTTTAATTCAACCGGTGCAATCTCTTTTTCTAGCAATCGTTCAACGGTGTTTCTTTTGAGTGGGCCCTAACCCACATGTCTTTTTCCAGGATCTTACCTAACTCTTCTTATTTTCCCGGAGCTTATCAAATTCTTTTCCAAGTTTGACGTAAGAATGATTTATCATCAGTCAAATGTCTTTCTCCAAGATCTTCCAAATTCTTTTCATCGTTGGCTCAACCTCTTTGTTTTGATTCTTCCGGAGTGTCTAAATAATTCATGGTGGTGTTTCTCGTCGTCATTCTCGGATTTTGAAGACCGAAGAAGAGTTTCTCTTTAATCTTGCTCCATTCTCTTCAAGATTCGTGATTCTAGCTTTGTTGCCATCCTCTCATGGTTATTTTCGATTGTTGGAATTCTTTTCACCCATCTGAAGCAATTCAGGAGTACTTTTCAGTTTGATCATCTGGAGCCCATCATCTCAGATTTATTCATTCCCAGCTTTCAGTTATCATTCTCCTAATCTTACCGGTGCATCATTCAAGTATTCTCTTATCAGCTCTTGATCTCTTCGTTCTCTTCTATCTAAATTTCCCCAAGTATCTTTGTTCGTTTTCAATTTCTTCCCGGTGATTCTTTATCTTTTCTTTGTTCATTTTTAATTCTTACGGTGGTTCTTCCAAGATTCTTCTTCCTTCGTTTATCATATCAATTTATTCATTCATGCCTTCCAAATTCTACCGGTGGATCGTTGAAGTCTTTTCTCAAGTTGGTGCTATATCTATCTTAATCCTTTTTACGAGAATAAGTAGTATGCAAAATCCGTTGCTTGTCATCAATTTAAATTGGTGAAGGATAAGCATAACGTAATTCTTACTCGTGTTTCATCCAAGTGATTAATTCCTGCTTTCCGGAGTGGTTCATCATATCACATTCTCGGTTTGAGATGCTTTATCTTTTCTTCCGGTGTTCCAAGTTTTCCGCATTATCTCGTCATGAAGATCCATCTAATCATTGCAAGTCTTCACCTGGTGTTTTCAACTTCTCTTTCATTTCGATTGATCATTTCTTTTGTTACCGGAGTTCTTCACGGAGGTTCTACATGATGGTTCATCAAGGATTTAATTCCTTCTCGAAGTGTTCATTGAGATTCTTTTCAGAGGAGCTCAAGCATTCTTCATCTTGCAATCCGGAGCGCAATTCTTTCTACAGTATCATTGAAAATGGTATTATGTCATTCTTGATAATTTGAGTTATGTTTCATGATTCACATGTTGTTAAGAATGAGGTATTTTAAATCCATCAATCTTTTCATCGGAGTTATATTGGGTTATATTTCACCTAAAGCTTCTCCTAAGGATTGTGCTATTTATGGTGCTCATAAATGACCCAAGTTCTTCTTTTATCCTCTCGGTGAAAATAAGCTTCCCGTCTCCTTGTTCATATCAATTCAATTCTTTTTCCCGTGAGTGGCAGGTTGTCACCTCATAATTTGAGATGTATTCCATAAGACCATATCAAGCTTACTCTTTTCGTTGTTGGTTTTCCAACAACTCCGTTCCAGCATTTGTTGTAAGCGTGCTCTCTCAAGATCTTGTTTCCCTCCGTCCATTCCATTCCATTCTTTCATTTCTTCCGGAGACATTGTGATGTTGCTCTTTTCTCGCATATTCTCGAGTTGCGAGGATCATGTTCTTTTCGTGCTTATCCTTTAACCGGAGTGTTGTGCCCCTTTGCTCAAGTCCTTTTCATCCTATCAAGTCTTGCATCATTTTTCAACTGGAGTGCTGCCTGAATTTGTTCTTCCTTGTGCCTCTTTTCTAACGGAGTGTTTTCAACTTCGTTCTTCTCAATTGTATTCTTTCTATCAATTTGTTCAACCTCGCAAGGTTCTTTGGTTTCACTCATTGGTCATAGAGGCCACTTAGTTTTACCTCTTCTCTTCCTCTTCCATTTCTCTCCGGTACCTTCCTAGATCTCGGGACGAGATCCTCTCGTAGTGGTGGAGTGTTGTGATGCCCCAAGACCGGAGCTTCCGATGCCTTCCAGGGTTTCCGGGTTTCGTCGTGTGTTTTGTGTGGTTCTTTGCATTCATCATTGAATCTTGTGCATTGCATCATGTCATCATGCCATCATCTCATAATCTTTTGCAACTCAACTAAATAAATTGCATAGATCGTTGATCTATTTAAATCGAGGGAACCCACATGGTGGTTTCTCTTTAAAACATACCCTCCCAATATTTAGGGAGCTATTATAAAGTATTCCATTAATTTGGAATTATCCGCAACCCACTTGCATGTTAAATCTTTGACCTTTCCTTCTTCCGATTTCCGACTCTCAAACTTTGTCGATAATTCTTTTGTTCTTTTTCTAAGCTCCACCAAAAAACCCGAACATTTTTTGCCACACCAAACCTAGTCCCAATTCAAAACCATTTGAATTATATTCAAATGAATTTGAATTTAATTCCTGCAATCTTGCCACTTCTTATTTTCTGTGGTCATGCTTATTTTTATGAGTCCAGGAAAATTGTCCTCCTGCTCAAACTATTTTCCCTAACCCCCCTTCTTTTTCCTTTCTCTCTATTTCTTTTCGGTTAAAAAAGAAAGAGAGAAGAGGGAGAGCCCAATCCAGCAAGCCCAGCCGGCGCCCTCCCCACTGGGCCGGCCTTTTGGCCCACCTACTTCCTAACCCTAGGCCCAACGAACCAACCTCCCTCTCCTCACGATCTCCTCTCCCCTCGCGCCGCCAGAGACACCACGCTCAATCCCCATCTCCTTCAAACCTCCCCGTCTCCTAGATCCCCTTCGCTCTCTGCCTCACTTTCTCTCTCGCACACACGCAACGCACGCTGCCCGATCCCGTCTCCTTCCCTCGTTCGTCTCCTCCCTCGCCCTCTCCCTCGTTTCCCTGCGCGCGCCGCCACCACGCAACACACCAGGAGGATCCCCGCGCCCGATTCCCCAGGTCCTCGTGCCCGAGGGCCTCGCGTGCGAGTTCGACCCTGAGCGCCGGAGATGCTCTTCCTCCCGCTGACGTCCTCCCAGCGCCACCCCTGTCCTGCACTATACCTCCTCCCTCTTCTCCACGTCCGCTGCGCCGCCCTGGGTCTCCTTCAGCGTCGGCCTCCTGCGTCGCCGGTCTGCCTCCCCATCCTTGCCGGAGCAAGCTCGCCGTCCGCGACGTCGCGCCCAAGGACGCACCATCCTCGACCTCCTCCTAGCATCCGCCGACCACCTCTGCTCCATTCCCTCCACTGCACCGCGACCGGCCATGCCTCATTGTCAAGATGCCAGAGCGGTAGTCGCCCGAGCTCTCCCTCGAGCGTGCCTCGCTCCATCGATACTTCTGCCCGAGCCCCTTTGTTTGCTGTCACGGGATCGTCGAGATACAGGTCAACCCCGTCCAGATCCGGCTGGCCTCCGCTGCCCTTGCTCGTTCCCGGCCGATTCTGACCCCGATGGCCCATCCCCGTCGGAGTTGACCTCCACCACAGGCCACCCGCCAAGCCGCAGAAGCAGTGCCGCTGCTACCTTGCTTTTGCATCGTCCACCAAGACCCGAGGCCTTTTTGTGTTGTTCTGGATCTCGCCAAGGCCTTCTTGTTTTTGGATTTCGGCAAGCAGCAGGAGGACCGAGGACTCGGAGCAACCGGTCCTTCAAGTTTCTTAGAGACCACGCGGATTCGCCAAGTACCACGACATCCGGAGCCCCTTGGAAACGTCAAGTTCGACTACCGTAGTGCCGAAGACCCTGGATGCACCAAGTTCCTCTTCGGACATGTACAACTACCATCCCATGCAGGACACCAAGTACCACGACGACCATCGACATGTACCCCCTACACCACACCGAAATGCCGAGTTCCTCGCTGTGACCCCGAACGTCTACGGAAACTCGTGCACCGATAAACATGTACCACTACCGTCGCCGAGATCACGAGAACCTCTACCATCGACCCTAGAGCGTGCGAGAATGACTACTTCTACTACCGTCATCGCGAGAACGTCTACTTCCTCTACTTTGCACCGAACGAGAACTATCCCGCTTGCACACTTTGAAGGTATAACCTCGAGACAATGTCCGTGAACGAATGCTTGCGATGTTTGAGATGCTCGTGTTTGCACCGTGTCCAAATTGTCACTCGTTTCCTTGTCGTTGACTCATGGGACACCCGGTATCCGGGAGTGCCCCACCATCTTTTGCACGCATCCGCACACTTCTCCTTTGCATCGGTATCTCAATCGAGTTACCGGAACCGGAATGTTGCCGTGGCACCATTTTTATTTCCACCACGGTGACAAATGCTTCACAATGCTCTTGTCAACTTTTAATAAAAATTGCATAAACTGGTTCATGTCATCTGCATCATGATAACAACAATTAAAATGTTTAAAATTGTTGTTGCTTTAAACTGCTAAATGCATATGGGGAGTTACAGGAATTGTTGTTTGTTCCGGCCTCATTTAAACTTGTTTAGATAGAGGTTTTACTCATGCTTCACCTCTTGCCATGCTAACAACATTTAATATTGTTGAGTACATAAACGAGATCTAACTAAATAAGTCATGTGGTGTTTCGTCAATATGCAACTTGTTGCATATTGAGCTCCACTTAACTTGTAGTTTTGTTTGTGCCCTTTGCCATGCCATGCTTCATTAAACCGGACATGCATCATACTTGATTGTGCATCATGCCATGTTTATGTGATGGTTGTTTACTATGTTGTTTGCTTCTTTTTGGTGTCGCCTCTTCGGGTTAGTTCCGTTAACGTCACGTTTGTGAGGATCCGTTTGACTACGTCCGTTTGTCTGCTTCAGGGACTCGTTCTTCTTCCTCGCGAATCGCAGGCAAGATGACCATACCCTCAAAATCACTTCTATCTTTGCTTGTTAGATGCTCGCTCTTTTGCTATGCCTATGTTGTGATACCTACCACATGCTTTATCATGCCTCCCATATTGCCATGTCAAACCTCTAACCCACCTTGTCCTAGCAAACCATTGTTTGGCTATGTTACCGCTTTCCTCAGCCCCTCTTATAGCGTTGCTAGTTGTAGGTGAAGATTGGAGTTTGTTCCTTGTTGGAACATGGATATTTTGTTGGGATATCACAATATCGCTTATTTAATTAATGCATCTATATACTTGGTAAAGGGTGGAAGGCTCGGCCTTATGCCTAGTGTTTTGTTCCACTCTTGCCGCCCTAGTTTCCGTCATACCGGTGTTATGTTCCTTGATTTTGCATTCCTTACACGGTTGGGTTATAATGGGAACCCCTTGACAGTTCGCCTTGAATAAAACTCCTCCAGCAAGGCCCAACCTTGGTTTTACCATTTGCCACCTAAGCCTTTTTTCCCTTGGGTTCTGCAGACTCAAGGGTCATCTTTATTTAAACCCCGGGCCAGTGCTCCTCTGAGTGTTGGTCCAAACTAGAGCACCGTGCAGGGCCATCCCTTGGCAACTTGGGTTACGTCGGCTCCTGTATGCTTACCTTATCCGGTGTGCCCTAAGAACGAAATATGTGCAGCTCCTATCGGGATTTGTCGGCACAGCGGGTGGTCTTGCTGGTCTTGTTTTACCATTGTCGAGGATGTCTTGTAACCGGGATGCCGAGTCTGATCGGATTGTCTTGGGAGAAGGAATATCCTTCTCTGACCATGAGAGCTTGTGATGGGCTAAGTTGGGACACCCCTGTAGGGTTTTGAACTTTCGAAAGCTGTGCCCGCGGTTATGGGCAGATGGGAATTTGTTAATGTCCGGTTGTAGAAAACCTGAAGTTGAACTTAATTAAAATGCACCAACCGCGTGTGTAACCGTGATGGTCTCTTCTCGGCGGAGTCCGGGAAGTGAACACGGTGTTGGAGTTATGCTTGAACGTAAGTAGTCCAGGATCACTTCTTGATCATAGATTCTCGACCGTGCCTTGCCTTCTCTTCTCGCTCTCATTTGCGTATGTTAGCCACCATATATGCTAGTGCTTGCTGCAGCTCCACCTCATACCTTTTACCCTTCCTATAAGCTTAAATAGTCTTGATCGCGAGGGTGTGAGATTGCTGAGTCCCCGTGACTCACAGATTACTTCAAAACCAGTTTGCAGGTGCCGATGATACCGTGCAGGTGACTCAACCGAGCTCAAGGACGAGCTCGATGAAGATCTCGTTCTTTGTGTTGTTCCGTTTCTAGTTGATCAGTAGCGGAGCCCAGTTGGGACGATTGGGGATCTGTGTAGCATTTGGGGTAGTCTTCTTTCATTTTGGTTCCATAGTCGGACCTTGATTGTATCTGGTTATTGTAATGATATTTATGCATAGTGTGACGTGGCGAGTGTAAGCCAACTATGCATCCCTTTTCCCTTATTCATTAATTGGGTTGTTGTGAAGATTACCTCACTTGCAATATTGCTTACAATGCGGTTATGCCTCTAAGTCGTGCTTCGACACGTGGGAGATATAACCGCATCGTGGGTGTTACACGTACACAGACATCTAGGACCAACCACCTATCCATTTGTATTTGTTTATTTTGTTTAATCTTTCATCCTCTTCCTACAGCGGCTGGCGGCGCTGCCGCGCATGCCTCGGTGATCCATCCTAGCCTATGGCGCTGGCTAGGCCATCCCTCTACTCCCACAGATTCTTCGGCGGCGGTAGCTCCACCGGCCCACCTTGCACCCGAACAAGTCAACCCTTGTACATCCCTCCGCCTGCGTCTTCCCTAGCTCCGGTTCATTCAATCCGAGGTCTCAACATCGTCCTCCGCCTTAGTGCTCTCGCCGCGGCACCGCCATCTGTCGTTCCCAACATGGTCAACAAAACAAGAGGAATCACAAACGACTGTTCATCAAGAGGCTGACAGTCTCGGGCCCACCTGGTCCAATTCCTAGGTTTTGTTGTTTAACATGCGCAGCCCACGACATGCAGACACACTTGATCCAGCTGGTTTCAACTTTTTTTGGGGTCCAGCAGGTATCAAGCAGCCTCTAGGCCTCCTAGCCTAGCTTGTGTGTAACATCAGCAGCCCAAGTTATGTTTGTATTTTCAAGACGACACATAGCTCAGTTCTATTTTTCTAAAGGAATGCAAAACTGAAGCTATGTTTTCCCTTCTATAATAGTATATATATATATTTATATTTATATCTTATTTTATTACATATATATAATCGAAACAACATAAGGTTCTGTTAAACCTGTCGTTCGTCCAACCATTGTATAGACCATCCCACTTCCTTTATTTTTCATTTTTATTAATCATATATCTGAATTTTCTCTCACTTTCTTTTTCAATGTAATCTGAGTTTTCTCCCAGTACTTTTCCCTAGAACCAACTCAACTGTCCCACGTCTAGCCTAAAAAATAATAATACCTCACGTCCTATTGACACATCAAATTAAAATGATATTTTATTTTGTAAATCGAAAGTTCCTACAAAATATTAAAAATAATTGTTTATATATAACTTGGCAAGTTAACTCCCGGTGATTGCGTGCATAAGCTTGCAAAAAGATTTTACTAACCAATGCAGTAATAGACGTGCAATCATGTGTTTATGTTTTTATAACATTTCTCCGTCCAGCCCAACATGATATTTTCACCTAGCCCAGCAAGTCCGAGGATTTCGAGAAAAATGCAAATGGGCTAATAATAACGTAATATATAAATGGGCTGCATAGACGCTGCAATTGTTTCACCCAGCCCACCAAATGGACTAAAAAAATGGACTGGCTGACATGTGGGCCAGTAGGTCAAAGCCTAAGCAGTTTCACCAAAAATAAAAATACAAAGGTCGAAGCCTAAGCAAGGCATTGGATTTACATCCAAGGCCGACATTCTTCTTCAATCTCTCGTCTTCTTCCCCCAGTACTGCCGGGACCGCCCGCTCCAGCCTCCGGCGTCCAGAGGTGCTATTTTGCATGCCTCGCAGCAAAACACTACCCCATCGATGGCCAGGCCATCCCTCCACTCCTCCGCACCTCATGTTATTCTCTGCTGAGTGTAGGCCACCCTGCACCGAACAAGTCAAGTTTCCCACTCCTCTGCATCTGTGACTCCACTGTCGCGTCTTCCCCGTCTCTGGGGCGTTCCAGTCTAGGGCCTCGCCATCATCCAACGGCCTTGGTGCGCTTTGCACGGTGTGGTCAACATGGTCAACAAACGAGAGTCATTGAAAGATGACTGTACATGGAGAGGCTGACAGTGGGGACGCACCATGCCCATGGACGCATGCATGCAACAACATCCTTTTTACCCTGAAAAATAATGTTTTCTCCCCCTGATAGCTGGGACCCACCAGCTACATCTTTGCACGCAAGGAAGTGCGTCCTTATTATGGGCAAAATAAATGATTCTTCCCCCTGACAGCTGGGACCCACCAGCTATATCTTCGCATGCAAGGAAGTGCGTCCTTATCCTCCCTGACAGCTGGGACCCACCCGGTTGAAGCGTACGTAGCATTGTCTATGTACATACTGGTCGACCGGTCTATTTGCCACAATGAATCATGGCCGAGTAAGGAGCGGTAGCAGTTCAGGCAGTCAAGTCGAAACCGTGTACACGTACGTACAGCCAGATGCCAAAAAATACGGCCACGTACGTACATACAGGCGAGGCATCGAACGCATACTCGTGTATACGTACGTCCAGGGCTCGTGTACATGGAGAGGCAACGAACGGCAGCAACGGTGTCCTGTTCATCGGGTAGCCAACCGGCTGGGTCAGAATGGAGAAACAACGTTCTATTCATCGGGAGGCAACAGACTGGGTCGGAATGCATCCTGTTCAACGGGGGCCAACCGGCTTGGACAGAACAACCGAAACGGGGTCTGGCATACCGTAGTACGGAGGAAACTGCCTTTTGTTCGACTGGCTATGGTCGAAACGGGGGTCCTGTTCATCGGGAGGGGTGTGGCGTACCGCAAAACGGAGGAAACAGACTTGTGTTGGAGCGCTACGGTCGAAACGGGGGTCCTATTCATCAGGAGGGGTGTGGCCTACCGCAAAACGGAGGAAACAGACTTGTGTTAGAGCGCTATTTTCGAAACGGGATCCTGTTCATCGGAGGGGTGTGGGATACCGCAAAACGGGACTCCACGGGCTACTGTACACCCACCGTCGACTTCCTTCAGCCTCCACTTGCACTGTTCATCCATCACGTCTTCCTCCTACCTCCACCAGCTACTGTTCATCCAGCCTCCACCGGCTACTGTTCATCCAGCCTCCACCGGCTACTGTTCAACCAGCCCTCCATGGGGTCCTTCATCCAGCCTCCACGGGGTCCTGTTCAACCAGCCCTCCACGGGGTCGTGTTCAACCAGCCCTCCACGGGGTCCCTCCACCGGCTACTGTTCATCCACCCCACCTCCTCGATCGGGGTCCTGTTCATCCAGCGCCAATAGCCTCTACTACTACGAGATCCTGTTCATCCAACCCCCACCAGGAACTTTTCATCCAACCCCCACCAGGGACTCTTCATCAAGAGGCAACTTCGATCGGCTTCAATTAGCAGTAGTAACGAACGAATCACTAGGGTACAATTAACAGCAAGGGATCGATCGGGGTTCAGTAACGTAGCTAGTGCAATCGCTTGGGTTCAGTTAGAGCCCAATGCCTGGCACACAGATGCGTACGTGTATGAGAGAAATGCACAAACCTCTGTGCATCGCTCGGCCCCGACCACCCACCGTAACTGGGAACTCCCCGAAATTTTCCTCTCCCTCGCTTCTACCATGATTTTTTCCATCATGGACGACCCAAAGAATGTCATGTAGGTGCATGTCCGGCCCGCCCAGGATGAAAAGCCCATTTTTTGTCATGATTTTTTGTCATAGAAGTAGGATCCCACCACATATATGATGATACCGGGTTTTGTCATAATTATCTTCATAGAAGTTTCATAAGCATGATAGATTTTTTTTCATTCGGCCTAAAATGTCATGTATGTGTCTTTTTTGTAGTGAGGGTTTGACAAAATGCCATGGAGGCAATGGGGTTTGATGGGCTCAGGGAAGAGAGCGGTCTAATTGATCTGAGAGAAGGTCAACAGAGACAAGGAAGAAGCGACAACTACGAGCGGATGCAAGTTGTATGAAAACATATGGATGCAATGCTCATGATGACATGAAGAAATGCAACAAACAATTAAAACACGCGGTGACAATGAAATAACTGGAAGGCATCTGGAGCGTTGGTCTTGGGTCGTTACAGGTCTATCCGTTTGGTTTGGCCAACTAGATTGATTTATCTTCAGCGATAGAGGTGCTTTGTGGTAGGTTAAATCTTACAGTGTCCTCACCTCATGGCAGAAGGGGTAACGAGGCACATATTGTACTATTGCTACTAAGGGGAAAATGACGGGGTTTAATCATATCGCTTGTTTTATTCTGTCTACATTATGTCATCATACCTCATGCATTACTCTGTTTGTTATGAACTTAATACGTAGAGAGGCAATCATAGAAGCGCTCTCAATGTGGAGTAATAGTAGTAGATGTAGGCAGGAGTCGGTCTACTTGTCACGGACATAATACCTATATACATGATTATGCCATGAATAACATCATAACTATGTGTTTTTCTATCAAATTGCCCAATAGTAATTTGTCTACCCACCATATGCTATCTTTATCATAGAGAAGCCTCTAGTGAAAACTATGCCCCCAGGTCTATTGTAATCATATTATAAAAACAAAAATACCTTGCTATAATTTTCTTTCTTTTATTTTTATTTGCAATTTATCTATATCCTATTACCAGATTTGATCCTTGCAATTAACAAGTACAAGGGGATTGAAAACCATCTTGCTCGCGTTGCGTGCAAGTATTTGCTCATGTGTGTGTAGGTACTATTGACGAGTGTTTGCATGGTTCGATAACCTTGGTTACTGTCAGGACCCCGATTCCAAGTCACATCGATCTAGTCGGTAACACCTCATATCACTTTGCGGCCTCACGCACGGTATTCCCACGGGTGTCGCCTTACCATGGACCGGGACCATTTGCGCCTTTTGGCTCACGTATATGATAGTGTCGCTAGCATCCATATGACAGAGAACCCGGGCCGACATGACTAGTCGTGAACCCAAAGTGGCACTAACTTATGGGGACAGGCATACATGAATCAACATCGAGCATGTCGGTCAGCAACGTGCGAATCCGGGCTGTAGCACTGGGCTAACAGGACTCCGGTGAACCGGGTTGTAGTAGGCTAGGAAGGACTCGGGATGTCACCGTGTGACATTTCCCCGAAGGGACAGACACAGGAATGAGGTGAATCACATGCCGGCCAGTCAAGTGTTCCGGAGCAGTAGTGCTGGGCTAGCAGGACTCCGGTGAACCGGGCTGTAGCGGACTACTATGGCTCATGGAAGCACAAGACTACATTTCCCCATAAGAGAGGCTACCAAGGATAAACAACTAGGTTGTCAGATCACACACATACCAAGCATTTCAATCATACACACAATATGCTCGATATGTGTAAATACAACATGGCATCACAACAAAACTCTACGACTCAAAGTATTTATTCAATAGGCTCCGAGGAGCGAGATATTACAAACATGGGTCTCATGACCCAACATTCAGAGCATACAAGTCAAAGCACATGCAGAAGCTTAACATGTCTGAGTATAGACATCTACAAATGAAAAAGGCTGAGAAGCCTGACTATCTACCAGATCCTGTCGAGGGCACAAGATCGTAGCTGAGGTATCAAGCTAAACGTCGAAGTCCACACGGAACTACTAGCGAGACTGACGTCTCTCTGCAAAACATAAAATAGGATAATGTGAGTACAAAAGTACCCAGCAAGACTTACATCAGAACTAGCT
The DNA here is from genome assembly GCF_056163025.1 of Triticum urartu. NCBI lineage: Eukaryota > Viridiplantae > Streptophyta > Magnoliopsida > Poales > Poaceae > Triticum > Triticum urartu. The sequence continues at coordinate 376,424,006 of NC_141879.1, forward strand.
ACATATGCATCGGTATCAATAAAGGGGTGGTGGAGTTTAACTGCAGCAAGCCAGCTTTGACTCGGTGGCTATTCAAAAGTACGACTGCAAGTAACTCTTTTGAGGTGGCGCACACGAGTCCACATATTCACCATATCAATACACCACTATGGATCCGCTCCCGTCTCCCTACGAGAAGGCCATCCATAGCACTCACGCTTATCTTGCGAGTTTTAGAGTATCCACTTTCACTTGTCTATGAATTGTACAGGCAACCAAGTAGTCCTTTACCACGGACGCGGCTATTCGAATAGATGATGTTAACCCTGCAGGGGTGTACTTCTTCACACACGCTCTCACCACTTAGCGCCGTTTACATGACATGTACTGATGAGGACATCAATACCATTGTTACACCCACAGCCCCTACAGTAACATATACTGGACCAATTACTAGAGCTCGCGCACGCCAATTAAATTACCAGGTACTTTCGTTTCTTGGTAATGATTCTAATGTTCATGAGATTATGATGCTGCCTAAATTGGATACATTTGTTTTGCTTACAAATGAAGGGCCTAGCTTGGAGAAGGAGGAACATTGGAGCAAGAACACGCATGGAGTTGATGGCATGCGCAAGGGGATCAAGAACGGAGTTACAAGTGATGATTTCAGGACTTTGAAGCCGCCATAAGGAGTGCATGAAGCCTTGGACGAAATATACAAGATGCCACTTCATAATATTCGTCCATAGGCTATTCTAGGTGCTGCGTCACCTTATTAATGGGCCAGGCCCATGTAATTTCGAAATACTTAAGTATAGGCTATTTTTAGAGTCCGTATGTGTGGGGAAACAAGAGTTAGGGATGGTTTCGGACCCCACCCTCAAGGGCCACGAAATTCCCCCTCTTCCTCCATATATACAGCCCTTAGGGCGTCGTTTAGACTTTGGGTTTTGTTTAGATTAAAAGTTCGCCATAGCTGCAACTTCGCGTACTTCGTTTGTGTCCAACGACCAGACCAAGACGTCACAGAACCCCACCTTGATCAATAAAGCTTTCATCTTATATTCGCAATATCCCGATTGCAATCTTAGTTTCTTGCTTGTTCTTCATTTGCTCGCAGGAAACAGACCCTCGTGGTCAGGTTGATCGTGCTCCGGCGTGGTCAATAACCCTCGGAAGTTGGTTTAGCGATTGCTAAGGCGCGACGTCTCGCACGTTCGTAGTTGGATCGTCAAGGTCGACTTCCACAGAAAACGATAGCCACCATCTCATCGAAACATCGGGACACCTTAGCCTCTATCAAGTGGTATCAGATTTCCAGGTTGCTCGGTGAGATTTACAGTTTTTCGTAGATTAGATCGAGTCTGTTCTTCATACCTACAGTCCACGAAAAAGCCACAAAAAAAATTAGGGTTAGTTCATCATATCCAAACCAATCTGAGCCTTTGCATAATCTTTTTAGGGTTTTTGCTTTGTTGAATTTGCGGTTGCATCGTCCTGTCAAGTTGCTGGTCTTAGAGTCTAGTCTTTTAGAGTTTCGAGTTCTGGTCATAAGTTGTCACGCCGCCGCCGCACCATCATCATCGCCGATCTACCACTTTTTCTTATCCGCCACCGCTCAGAATCCATATCCATATACCACCACCAATCCGTATCCATATACCACCACCAATCTGTATCCATATACCACCACCGCTACCATATACCACCACCGCTGCCATATACCACAACCATATATCCACCACCAATCCGAGTTCTTCTCATATTAGTTTGTTCTTGAGATTAATCTAAATTCTGATTCGTGTTTCCTTGCCTGCGTAGGTCTCGGAAAAAAAAGTCTGGAGACCCCTGGGCAGTTTTTAGGCCAAAATTTTCACGGGCAAATTTTTTTTCCCTATCCTATTTTTAGGTTTTTCTGAGTCTTTTGAGCCATGTGCCATCATAGTGATTTTTTGTCGCATATTTTCGTCGTCGCTGCCCTGATTTCCGAAAAAAAGTGAAAAAAAAAATTTCGTGCCCATCCTATCAGTTTGACGAGGGAAGAGTTTTGAGACACTCGCCATTATAGTGATTTTTCGCAAAAAAAAGAGGAGCGCAAAAAAAGGAGCGCAAAAAAAAGAGCGAAAAAAAAGAGTGAAAAAAAAGAGTTCCGGAGTGTGCTTTTCCCTTATTTACGTGCAGCGCCGTGATTTTGTTAGTGTTCTAGGCTGATAGAGGCAAAGGTGTCCCGATGTTTCGATGAGATGGTGGCTATCGTTTTCTGTGGGAGTCGACCTTGACGATCCGACTACGAACGTGCGAGACGTCGCGCCTTAGCAATCGCTAAACCAACTTCCGAGGGGTTATTGACCACGCCGGAGCACGATCAACCTGACCACGAGGGCCTGTTTCCTGCGAGCAAACGAAGAACAAGCAAGAAACTGAGATTGCAATCTGGATATTGCGAATATAAGATGAAAGCTTTATTGATCAAGGTGGGGTTCTGTGACGTCTTGGTCTGGTCGTTGGACACAAACGAAGTACGCGAAGTTGCAGCTATGGCGAACTTTTAATCTAAACAAAACCCCAAAGTCTAAACGACGCCCTAAGGGCTGTATATATGGAGGAAGAGAGGGGAATTTCGTGGCCCTTGAGGGTGGGGTCCGAAACCAACCCTAACTCTTGTTTCCCCACACATACGGACTCTAAAAATAGCCTATACTTAAGTATTTCGAAATTACATGGGCCTGGCCCATTAATAAGGTGACGCAGCACCTAGAATAGCCTATGGACGAATATTATGAAGTGGCATCTTGTATATTTCGTCCATGGCTTCATGCACTCCTTATGGCGGCTTCAAAGTCCTGAAATCATCACTTGTAACTCCGTTCTTGATCCCCTTGCGCATGCCATCAACTTCATGCGTGTTCTTGCTCCAATGTTCATCCTTCTCCAAGCTAGGCCCTTCATTTGAAAGCAAAACAAATGTATCCAATTTAGGCAGCATCATAATCTCATGAACATTAGAATCATTACCAAGAAACGAAAGTACCTGGTAATTTAATTGGCGTGCGCGAGCTCTAGTAATTGGTCCAGTATATGTAACAGTAGGGGCTGTGGGTGTAACAATGGTATTGATGTCCTCATCATCCTCCCCTTCTTGAAATGAAGTCGTCCTCGACGGAAGCTCATCTTCCTCACCCAAATAAGGCTTCAAATCTGCAATATTAAAAGTGGGACTAACCCCAAAATCTGCAGGTAGCTCAAGTTTATATGCATTATCATTTATTTTCTCTAAAACCTTAAAAGGACCATCAGCACGTGGCATTAGCTTTGATTTGCGCAGATTAGGAAATCTATCTTTACGCAAATGTAACCAAACAAGATCTCCAGGTGCAAACACAACATGTTTTCTACCCTTATCTCCAGCAAGTTTATATTTAGCATTCATACGCTCAATGTTTTCCTTAGTTAACTCATGCATTTTTAAAATCAATTCAGAACGTTCTTTAGCATCAAAATTAACCTTCTCCGAAGATGGAAGAGGCAACAAATCAATAGGTGCACGAGGTAGGAAACCATACACAATTTCAAAAGGGCACATCTTAGTAGTAGAATGCAATGAACGATTATAAGCAAATTCAATATGAGGCAAGCATTCTTCCCACATTTTCTTGTTATTCTTCAAAATAGCCCTAAGCATAGTAGACAATGTTCTATTGACTACTTCAGTTTGTCCATCAGTTTGGGGGTGACAAGTAGTACTAAAAAGCAGCTTAGTCCCCAACTTAGCCCATAAACATCTCCAAAAGTGGCTAAGAAATTTAGTATCACGATCTGAAACAATAGTATTTGGCACACCATGTAAGCGAATAATTTCACGAAAGAACAAATCAGCAACATTAATAGCATCATCGCTTTTATGACATGGTATAAAGTGTGCCATTTTCGAGAACCTATCCACGACAACAAATATGCTATCCCTCCCGTTCTTTGTTCTAGGTAAACCTAAAACAAAGTCCATAGATATATCCTCCCAAGGAACACTAGGTACAGGCAAAGGCATATATAAACCATGAGGATTGAGTCGTGACTTAGCTCTTTGACATGTAGTGCAGCGAGCAACAAAACGCTCAACATCCCGTCTCATCTTTGGCCAAAAGAAATGTGTAGCAAGTATATCCTCCGTCTTCTTGACGCCAAAGTGTCCCATTAATCCTCCTCCATGCGCCTCCTGCAACAACAAAAGACGAACGGAGCTAGCTGGAATGCATAGCTTGTTAGCACGAAACACAAATTCATCGTTAAGAACGAACTTGTTCCAAGTTCTCCCTTCCTTACAATTCTGCAATACATCTTTAAATTCAGCATCATTAACATATTGATCCTTGATGGTCTCCAAACCAAATATTTTAAAGTCAAGTTGTGAAAGCATAGTATAACGATGAGACAAGGCATCAGCAATAACATTTTCTTTACCCTTCTTGTGTTTAATCACATAAGGGAAAGTCTCAATGAATTCAACCTATTTAGCATGTCGACAGTTCAGTTTTGCTTGACTTTTAATGTGTTTCAAAGATTCATGATCAGAATGTATAACAAATTCCTTGGGCCATAAATAATGTTGCCATGTTTCTAAGGTTCGAACAAGAGCATATAATTCTTTATCATAAGTAGAATAGTTCAGACTAGGCCCACTCAATTTTTCAGAAAAGTATGCAACAGGTTTTCCATCTTGTAATAACACACCTCCTAATCCAATTCCACTAGCATCACATTCAAGCTCAAAAGTCTTATTGAAATTAGGAAGTTGGAGTAAAGGAGCATGTGTCAACTTATCTTTCAATACCGTGAAGGCTTCTTCCTGTGCGGTACCCCAAACAAAAGGTACATCCTTCTTTATAAGCTCGTTGAGAGGTGCAGCAATGGTGCTGAAATCTCTCACAAAACGCCTATAGAAACCGGCGAGGCCAAGGAAACTCCTCACTTGTGTGACCGTTTTGGGCTACGGCCAACTCTCAATAGCTTCATTCTTGGCTTTATCAACTTCAATTCCCTGTGGAGTAACAACATAGCCAAGAAAAGATACTCGGTCGGTGCAAAAGGTGCACTTTCCAAGGTTACCAAACAAACGTGCATCACGTAGAGCAATAAAAACAGCACGTAAATGTTCCAAATGTTCCTCCAAAGATTTGCTATAAATCAATATGTCATCAAAGTAAACTACCACAAATCGTCCAATGAAAGCATGTAAAACTTCGTTCATTAACCTCATGAAAGTACTAAGTGCATTAGTTAACCCAAAAGGCATGACTAACCACTCATATAATCCAAACTTAGTTTTAAATGCTGTTTTCCATTCATCTCCCAATTTCATACGAATTTGATGGTAACCACTACGCAAATCAACTTTGGAGAATATTGTAGAGCCACTCAATTCATCAAGCATATCATCTAGCCTAGGAATAGGATGACGATAACGAATAGTAATATTATTAATGCCTCTACAATCAACGCACATACGCGACGTACCATCCTTTTTCGGCACTAAAATGATAGGAACAGCACAAGGACTAAGGGATTCGCGTATATAACCTTTGTCGAGCAGTTCTTGTACTTGACGCATAATCTCCTTCGTCTCCTCTGGATTGGTACGGTATGGTGCCCGGTTGGGTAATGATGCACCGGGAATTAAGTCAATTTGATGCTCAATCCCGCGAATAGGTGGTAATCCCGGTGGCACGTCTTGTGGAAAGACGTCGGCGAACTCCTGCAAAATGTTAGTGACAGCAGGAGGCAAAGAGGAAGGCACGTCCTCAAATGAAAATAATGCCTCTTTGCACACAAAAGCATAGCAAACAGATTTGCTAAAATCTAGATCATCAATATCACATTTGGTGGCAAGTAAACATGCACTTTTCAATTTAATTTCAGAAGCAACACTAGATTGTTTATTATTATTAGGCTGCATTTGTTGCTCAAATTCTTTTGCCACAATCTGATTTTCACTCTTAGTTTTCTCCTGTTTTGCTTTATTAGCTCTATTAATATCATCTTTCAAAATGGAATCAGGAGTCATAGGAAGCAAAGTAATATTTTTATCCTTATGAACAAGAGTATACTGATTGTGTCTACCATGGTGAATAGAATTTTTATCAAATTGCCATGGTCTACCAAGTAATAAGGAACATGCTTGCATCGGTACCACATCACAATCAACATAATCAGCATATGTAGAGATACTAAAATGCACACGAACAGTACGTGTTACCTTAACCTTGCCGCTGTTGTTGAACCATTGGATGTAGTAAGGATGTGGATGTGGTCTTGTGGTGAGAGATAGCTTCTCCACCATCTCGATGCTAGCCAAGTTGTTGCAACTCCCTCCATCTATGATCACGCGGACAGAACGTTCCTTCACAACTCCCTTTGTATGGAACAAATTATGCCTCTGATTTTGCTCAGCTTGTGTAACCTGCACACTCAAAACACGTTGAGCAACTAAACATTCATACCTGTCAGCATCTTCAGGAGCCATGTATTGCGTCTCATGATCAGAATCGTCTCCACCGTGTTCGTCACGTGTAATAAGAGCCAAAGTCTCCTCATCATAGTCACTAGCGGACTCATACCCACCATCCTCAGTAACAATCATCACACGCTTAGATGGGCACTCTCTCGCATAATGACCTCCACCCTTGCAACGTCGACAAATAATATCATGTGTTTGCCCTGTTGATGCCATGGATGAAGAAGAACTCTTTGCAGGCCCAGAAGGTGTGCTCTTGGCAGATAGTGGTGATTGTGCCTGCTTTATTGTATCACGGTTGGAGGTGGCAGCCGACGGAGGCGCCGGTGAAGCAGAACGTGTGGAAGTAGATGATGCACGTGCTGTCCATGAAGAAGGTCGACCTGCAGAAAAGTTAGTCCGCGCCAATGCGTGTCGATCCTGCACTTCACGTTCAGCTTTACAAGCAAGATGGAATAAACGAGTGATATTAGTATACTCCTTATACTCTAGAATCGTCTGAATCTCTCTATTTAATCCACCCATAAAACGTGCAAGCATAGCTTCATTCTCCTCAACAATACCACATCTAATCATGCCAGTTTGTAATTCCTGATAATATTCTTCTACAGAATTTTTTCCCTGTCTTAAGCGCTGCAATTTTTGAAGTAATTCACGTTGATAATATGGTGGAACCCAACGAGTACGCATAGCAGTTTTCAAAGCAGCCCAAGTAGCAGGAATGGGATATAATCTACAATGCTCAGACCACCAAACACATGCAAAACTAGTGAATGCACAAATAGCAGCAGGAACACGTCTCTCCTCGGGATATTGTAAACATGTAAATCGTTGTTCAGTTTCTAACTCCCAAGTAAGATATATATCAGGAACATATCTACCCTCAAATGGTGGAATATTCAATTTTAGTTTAGGGAGATGGTCACGATCTCGTACCTGAGGGTGAGCCCTACCATTGCCATTATTTGCATGTGGACGACCTGATGGTTGCTGTGCTGGTGGTGGCACGTAGTTCTGATTTTGATCAACCTCATCCTCGTAATCGCTAGCAAAATCATCCTCCTCCGCATCAGCAGCAGGAGCCACAGAAGTAGCAACAGCAGCACCAACAGTTTGGCCAGGTGCAAGAGGGAGACGGCTCGCTCGGCGGAGGGCTGTTTCACGATGTGTAGGTAGTCGTCGTTGTTGTTGTTGTAGAGGTGCGTTAGGTGCAGCCGGTGGTGGTGGTGGAAGACGCGCGAGCAATTCATTAAACCTGTTATCGAGCTTTGTTTCGAACGTCTTCTCCATGTCATCTATCTTCTCCATGGCCTCTTCAAATCTGTTTAGCACATCCTGCACCTGTCCATTCATCATTTGCTGAAATTTATCATGCAACTCCTGATTCGTCATGTTCTCCCAGTCAGTCTCGTCAGCTTGTGATCCTGCCATGGTTAGCAACAATAGAAAACACACAAGAATATGATCCTACAGAATACTAACAAGAGGTGGTGGTGGCGGGTGTCACAAATCCGTCAAGCAAATCTCAAATTCTTACCAGTTCTTACCCAGCAGCAGGCGGTGATCGGCAACCGTTGTAGTCAAAACTCTCAAAAGCTTGGATAGAGCGATTGCCAGGGAGAGTCAAACGCACGACGTAGAGGTATGTGGAGCTGGGAAGGCTTATAGTATGGTAGCAAAAAGGGTCAGCAATAATCAATTCAGAGATGCAAAGTTGAATAAACGCTCAACGACGGTACTGTGCTGGTCCTAGGCTAGACCGTGCTAGAGACGCGAGCCTAGAACACTAACAAAATCACGGTGCTGCACGTAAATAAGGGAAAAGCACACTCTGGAACTTTTTTTTTCGCTCCTCTTTTTTTTTGCGCTCCTCTTTTTTTTTGCAAAAAATTACTATAATGGCGAGTGTCTCAAAACTCTTCCCTCGTCAAACTGATAGGATGGGCACGAAATTTTTTTTTCACTTTTTTTTTCGGAAATCAGGGCAGCGACGACGAAAAAGTGCGACAAAAAATCACTATGATGGCACGTGGCTCAAAAGACTCAGAAAAGCCTAAAAATAGGATAGGGAAAAAATATTTTTGCCCGTGAAAATTTTGGCCTAAAAACTGCCCGGGGGTCTCCAGACTCTTTTTTTTCCGAGACCTACGCAGGCAAGGAAACACGAATCGGAATTGAGATTGATCTCAAGAACAAACCTAATATGAGAAGAACTCGGATTGGTGGTGGATATATGGTTGTGCTATATGGCAGCGGTGGTGGTATATGGTAGCGGTGGTGGTATATGGATAGAGATTGATGGTGGTATATGGATACGGATTGGTAGTGGTATATGGATAAGGATTCAGAGCGGTGGCAGATAAGCAAAAGTGGTAGATGGGCGATGATGATGGTGCGGCAGCGGCGTGACAACTTATGACCAGAACTCGAAACTCTAAAAGACTAGACTCTAAGACCAGCAACTTGACACGACGATGCAAGCGCAAATTCAACAAAGCAAAAACCCTAAAAAGATTATGCAAAGGCTCAGATTGGTTTGGATATGATGAACTAACCCTAATTTTTTTTGTGTGGCTTTTTCGTGGACTGTAGGTATGAAGAACAGACTCGATCTAATCTACGAACAACTGTAAAATCTCACCGAGCAACCTGGAAATCTGATACCACTTGATAGAGGCAAAGGTGTCCCGATGTTTCGATGAGATGGTGGCTATCGTTTTCTGTGGGAGTCGACCTTGACGATCCGACTACGAACGTCCGAGACGTCGCGCCTTAGCAATCGCTAAACCAACTTCCGAGGGGTTATTGACCACGCCAAAGCACGATCAACCTGACCACGAGGGCCTGTTTCCTGCGAGCAAACGAAGAACAAGCAAGAAACTGAGATTGCAATCTGGATATTGCGAATATAAGATGAAAGCTTTATTGATCAAGGTGGGGTTCTGTGACGTCTTGGTCTGGTCGTTGGACACAAACGAAGTACGCGAAGTTGCAGCTATGGCGAACTTTTAATCTAAACAAAACCCAAAGTCTAAACGACGCCCTAAGGGCTGTATATATGGAGGAAGAGAGGGGAATTTCGTGGCCCTTGAGGGTGGGGTCCGAAACCAACCCTAACTCTTGTTTCCCCACACATACGGACTCTAAAAATAGCCTATACTTAGGTATTTCGAAATTACATGGGCCTGGCCCATTAATAAGGTGACGCGGCACCTAGAATAGCCTATGGCCTTCAGAATTTATGATGAGGACATCAATACCATTGTTACACCCACAGCCCCTACTGTTACATATACTGGACCAATTACTAGAGCTCGTGCACGCCAATTAAATTACCAGGTACTTTCGTTTCTTGGTAATGATTCTAATGTTCATGAGATTATGATGCTGCCTAAATTGGATACATTTGTTTTGCTTACAAATGAAGGGCCTAGCTTGGAGAAGGAGGAACATTGGAGCAAGAACACGCATGGAGTTGATGGCATGCTCAAGGGGATCAAGAACGGAGTTACAAGTGATGATTTCAGGACTTTGAAGCCGCCATAAGGAGTGCATGAAGCCTTGGACGAAATGTACAAGATGCCACTTCATAATATTCGTCCATAGGCTATTCTAGGTGCTGCGTCACCTTATTAATGGGCCAGGCCCATGTAATTTCGAAATACTTAAGTATAGGCTATTTTTAGAGTCCGTATGTGTGGGGAAACAAGAGTTAGGGATGGTTTTGGACCCCACCCTCAAGGGCCACGAAATTCCCCCTCTTCCTCCATATATACAGCCCTTAGGGCGTCGTTTAGACTTTGGGTTTTGTTTAGATTAAAAGTTCGCCATAGCTGCAACTTCGTGTACTTCGTTTGTGTCCAACGACCAGACCAAGACGTCACAGAACCCCACCTTGATCAATAAAGCTTTCATCTTATATTTGCAATATCCCGATTGCAATCTCAGTTTCTTGCTTGTTCTTCGTTTGCTCGCAGGAAACAAACCCTCGTGGTCAGGTTGATCATGCTCCGGCGTGGTCAATAACCCTCGGAAGTTGGTTTAGTGATTGCTAAGGCGCGACATCTCGCACGTTCGTAGTCAGATCGTCAAGGTCGACTTCCACAGAAAACGATAGCCACCATCTCATCGAAACATCGGGACACCTTAGCCTCTATCATGTACTCGGCAACCTTCAAGCGGAAGCCCAACGAGGGTGTCGGCCACGGCCTACCTAAACACTCAAGTCTCTAGTCCAGGTTTCTCGCCTATCCAGGTTCCATCCGTAGGGAGTCCGGCCGAGGTTTCCACATACGGCCCCGAACGATGTGTACAGGGTTCCGAGACACCAAACGGGCGCCCGGCATACCCGGCCACGGTGTATCTACCGCATCATAGCCCACCCCTAGGGTCAGCGCTACGCACGGCCGCCAACACATATCCTATTAACACCAGAAACTAGTTGGAACTCCTGGACAGAGGACTAGGGTGGTTAAGAAGCCGAGAGGGTCAATTAAGGATCCCAATGCATGGTAGTAGCTGGTTCTTAAATCACACATACAGATCTCGGTGCTTAAGGACGGTTCCAATGAAACAACCCACCATGTACTCCTAAATGGCCTCTCATCGATACTTTACCAAATTGTGTTAAACACACTTAGCTCACACATAGTAGGACATGTTCACAACTTTCCAATTCATCCCCGATGAATCAAACCTGACACAACTCTAAGCAATAGCAGGCATGACAAACAAGCATGAATGAGTAGGCACATCAGGGCTCAAACAACTCCTACTCATGCTAGTGGGTTTCATCTATTTACTGTGGCAATGATAGGTCATGCAGAGGAAAAGGGGTTCAGCTACCGCAGCATGTAACAGTTGAATCGATGTTGTCCTATGCGGTAAAAGAGAGCAGGAGTGAGAGAGTGGGATTGTATCGGAATGAACAAGGGGGTTTTGCTTGCCTGGCACTTCTGAAGATAATATAGTTCTTCATCGGTGTCATCGATCACGTCGTCGGAAACATCGTCGACTGAGAGGGGACGGTTACCGACAAACAGAGAAGGACACAATCAATGCAATGCAACAATATGATGCATGAATGTGACATGGCAATATGCCGTTGATTGGCCTAATGCAACTAGCAACAAGTTAAATGGAGTTGGTTTGAACACTAGGTTCAAATTCAAACTCCATATGTGCTTTCTTAAATGCCATTTAATTGAATTGTCCTAAACAGAGGATATAAGTTGCTCTAACATGCATGAAAATACCAAAAACAAATTCTTTGGATTTTTCTGATCATTTTTCATATATAAATTATTTGATTTGGAGCTATGGTTGAATTACTATGATTTTTAGAAGTTTTAGCTATTTTCTGAAATAAATAAATCGTTTAGATTTATTTAAAATCCAGAAAAGGGTTTATTGCGTCAGCACTGCGTCATGCTGACCTCAGCAGGTCAACAGACCCGGTCCAGGTCAAACCTGACCCGCGGGACCCATTGGTCAGTGACTCAGAGCTGGGTTGGGTGGATGACAGGTGGGACCAGTCAACGCTGACTTGGTCAAGGTCAAAGCTGACATGTGAGGTCCGCAAGGTTAGCTCTAATCTAAACAGAAATTAAACTAATTAATTTTGGCACCGGGGCCCACATGGCCGTGGCACTAGGGGGTGATTATCGGGGTGTTTAGGCCCTAATTAAGTGGCCACGTCGGCGGTTTAGTGCCGGCGATAACCGGAGCACGGCGACGTTCGCCGTCCGACCAACTCCGGCATCGGGAGGGCGCGCGGCTGGTCTCGTTGGAACGGCCGCAACGCGGCGCGTCCAGCGGTGGCTGCGGATGCGGCTGGGGTGGCCGGTAGCAGCAACGGCGGCGAGCGAGGCGGCGGCCGGAGCTTGGCCTCGAGCGGCTAGGGGGCTATGGTGCACGGCAGGGGCCGGGGTTGGTCTTGTTCGTCTCCTGGGGACGCACTGACCACGATGGCGTGCTCGGTTGCGGTTTTCCGTAGGTGTGGTTGCGGTGGCGGCATGGCCGGCGGCGGGGAGCTCACGGCTCCGGTGACTCGGGCGGCTAGAGGGTGCGTACGGGCACGGGGAGCAGGGGAAAAGAAGGTGGATCTCACAGTGGGGTCGGAGACGGTCTCAGTGAGCTCGGGGAGGCGGGGACGGTGGCAAATCAACGGCGGCGATCCTCGATGGCCGAGGAGGGGAAGAACGGAGCTGGCAGCATCCAGGGCTTCCAGCGCCTTCCGTCTTGGCGAGGAGGAAGAGGGGGACGAGGCGGGGCTTCTTGGCGCGTCGGCGAGGCGAGGGGAGCACGGTGGCCGTGGCAAACGGCGTCGGCGACGACGAGCACGCTCGGTCGAGCTCCTGTTCTTGTTGGAGAGAGGGGAAAGTGGGCGGGAGTGAAAGGGTTGGGCACGCGGCGTGCGTGGCGTCATCCGGGAGGTCCAAAGGGAGGCGGCAAGTAGGAGGTGGCTGGGGGCGCGTGCTTGCGCGCGCGAGGTGCACACCTCTATCCTACTGTCCAAGGAGGAAGACGATAGGGAGGGCGCTGGTGGGCTGGGCCGGCCAGTTAGAGTGCTGGGCCAAGGTAAGTGGCCAGGTAGGTATCTTCTCTCTCTCTCTGCTTTTCCTATTTTAGTTTCTATTTTCTATTATTTTGTAGTCTTTAGGCTTTATTAAAAATACTTAAACAGATCCAAAAATCATGAAACTGCTCAATGCAACTGTTTGGAATATAATCAACAGCAAACATTTTAGTTTATGATTATTTGAGCATTTAAAATATTTAATAGCATTTATATGCCCAAATGCAAATACTATATGATTTAATTCAGAGCCCAAATATGTCATGGAAAAATGTGCAACACCTCTGGTTATTGCTTCTAGCATTTTCCAGAAATGATGAACATTTTTGAAAGCCATTTGGATTCACTGAGAATATTTTAGTTGAACCTAGTGAATTCCTTTGATGCTAGGGTTTAAACAATCCCCATTTCAAGTTCATTTGAAACTTAAACATGATGCACATATGAAGCTAGCCTAGTGCAATGCCAGAAGCTAGGGATGTGACAACTCACCCCCACTATACAAGAATCTCGTCCTGAGATTCAGGACGTGAGGTAAGAAGGTAGAGGGGAAACAAAGCCAACACAATCTTCTCGATCCAACTGCCCTTCTCGAAGATGTTGATTCCTTCTAACATATTCATCTTGACGTCTTTGCTTTCAGATCTCTATCCAACACGATGATGACGGAAAGAACTCTACTAGGATTGATCTTCTCGAAGATCGATCTATACAAGATCAACTCGCGGATGAGATGTTGAAACATCTCGACTTGAGACACAAAACACATCGAGAGGGATGGAAGAACAAACGAGGAGGTTTGATTTGGTGGGCAACAATCCCACGCTTAGAGAGATGGTGGATGGTGTCAAAGTGAGGAAATAATTGCCATGATCCCATAACGGGGCACCTTGGGGGAGGTGACTCGTAGAGTTATTCCCTTAAATGGCAAAAAGAATTACTTTTGATATCTAGATCATTGAAACTCTTTATACCAGCCCAAGGCAATCACAATCGATCGTTAGGCGGAGTTCAAAGGAATGGCATATCCGGATTCGAATGGATGATGTGGACTACCTCGTTGAAGACAACACATTGGATGATTTTTGCCTATCATCGGAAATGGATGGGACCCATGGTAGGACCACTTTTGGAGATGATCTTGAATAGAAATTACTGAGAAGGGCAACCCATGGGAGATTGGCACAATGGCGGTGCAAGCTGGGAACAAAATGCAAATGTTGGAATGTTCCAACCATCATATCTGCCCGAGATTCAGATTTGGTTAGTAACAGGATACTTCAGACTCAACATGTCTGAAAGGAAGAGTTGCAACACAAATCAACAAGATAACATTGCGAGATTCTTGGGAAATGAACTACGGTAGTAAGCTCCAAAACACGAGCTGGTTCTGCTACACACATGTGAACACACCGTCCCAGACAAGCATGACCACGCAGTAGTCTTACAACGAAACACTACCGAGTTCTGGTTGGGAACCATCGTCGGGGATATCGGAGTCTTGTGCATGATCTAGAATTAACACAACAAACTCCTTTTCCTTGAGCAAATCAATCAGTGGCTTGGTGTGCTAGGGGATACATATGGAGTGGAGGTAATTAATCTACCAACCATAGAATACATCCGCACGTGCATAACTGACTTGGGATGGTACCAGAGGAAACAAAAACAATCTTTCTCAAACTCACGGCGGCAACTTGCACCAAATGCACATGAATTCGAGGAAGTTACTTCTTCCATCCAAGCATAAGCTTCATGAACGGAACACGAAGGCATTGCTTACAAAGTTTTCAACACTAGGTTGATGTTCAACATGAATCATGGGGGAGACAAAATGCTGCTGATGGGCTCAATAGCAACTCATCGGAATTTCCGTATCACTAGATTCCCACCATTATGTGAACACGGTGATGGCATTGGTCAGACCAAAAGATGTAATGGTGTATGCTCGAGGGATCAACCACGAGTAAGACAACATTACGAACATCGTTGGTTCTGATTTGACTTGACTATAGCCCATACTCAAGTCAAAGTTTTGACAAGACAATAGATCCAACAACTGATCACGAGGACCAATTGGTGAAGATATCATCTTTCTTCAACACACACACAAACACAAGATATCCCTTCAGAAAGAACCAAATTCGGCAAAGCTTTTTATCTTCCAACTCTCCAAGTTGTTGTTTAGCTTAACCAACTAGCTCAGGGGTATCCAACACAGATTCTTGGAGAAGGGGTGGTTTATAAAAGACCAACTTGATCCCGAACTCAACATAGCGGTCAGGTGACAACCTGATTATACTCCCGAGAAGATATACGGAAAATCATGAACCACCAGTATGTCACTAAGCTCGAGAACAATCTTGCTTTTCAGAGCAAGACGATATGATCAAACAATCAAGGGATTGAATAATCCTAACTCATTGATCGCAGAGTGCACCAGAAATAAGGACTAGGTAGCACGATCAACCCTAGAATAGTGATTCGATAACTAACACACCAAGAATGATATTAATGTCCATTAACTACCAAGCAACACGGTTGCTAGGAGTATTGATTTCACACATCATGATCCACTTGTTGGCATTCCGGTTGCGACAACACGACACCGGGGAACGAATAATGATGGCGAGATGTATCATACGTCAAGAATTCATAGGAGAAGGTGCAATTCTCATGACATTCCTGACATAAAGTGGGTAATACTTCAGGGTAGAACAGAACAAAAACTTGATTGCATTTGATCTGCGAAATACAACTGCTTTGACCCAATCCTAGAAATGGATGAGGTACCGGAGTTTGTTTCTCCTAGTCATTCTGAACTAGAATGGCTTGACAGACCACAAGAATGATAGGCACCGATGAACGAATGCACACATACTCTTGACTATCAATTGATAGATGAAGGTCAAAAGACAACTAAAGAGAGACAACTCAAAGGAACATATGTTTTTCTGAGTTGTGGATGCATGGATTAGTATGCCGAACAAATTCAACATATTTCTTCCGATAACCCATGCAGAGAGGTAGGATTGGTAGAGTCACAATATAGAATGGGGAACTCATCGAGAGCACTCTTGTTGTGATCTTTTGGTTCAACGAGGAATTTCTGCCAAGGATGGTTCATGGTATTTGGAAGAATGATATACCACGGACCTCGAAGACTATCACAAGGTCACTAATATCCTAAAGGAACGAGCAACACTATCTACACGAATTAAGTAGAGTGAGTCTTGGGTTCAAGAACCCAGAAATAGAATGCCTACTAACTAAATGGCATCATGGGATGCTTTCGAGAATGATGGCCAGAATCATCACACTGGGAATACAAAGCATTGCTAGATTACTAGGTGACTCCCTAAAACACCTAGGGTCATAATAATAGCTCCAACATATATGTCGAGGCAATAGAGTACCTCAACTCACCGATTAGTGTGGTTGAACTGGCCCAAAGGAACATCGGGAACGGAAAGAAAGGATTTGCAAATACATCAAACTATTTAGAAACCTGGGATGACTCGGACAGCATAACGGCTGTAAATGCTCAAAAAGATTTGAGACATCCTGCAAAATGGTGGCATAACCACTCAACATCACAATATCAAGATTCTGAGATCAACTGTCATCACACGGAGGTAGTAGGAACTGAACTGGGGCTTGAAACCATCAATCTTATAAGTCTACAGATTAGTAACATGTGATCCTGATAGAAAGATGAGGAAGCCTAGTTTCTTAACCCCGTAGAAGAGAAGAGGATGACTCAGATCAGAAGGGCATAAGGTAAAGGAGTAAAAAGAGCCTTAGGTTCCCTTCCACAATCAATTCCCTTATATAACTAAAGAATTTCTAGACACGACTTCAGCCAGTTTGGCTTGGTAATCCTATAGGCAGTCAGGCTCTGATACCAAAGCTGTCAGGACCCCGATTCCAAGTCACATCGATCTAGCCGGTAACACCTCATATGACTTTGTGGCCTCACGCACGGTATTCCCACGGGTGTCGCCTTACCATGGCCCGGGACCGTTTGCACCTTTTGGCTCACATATATGATAGTGTCGCTAGCATCCATATGACAGAGAACCCGGGCCGACATGACTAGTCGTGAACCCAAAGTGGCACTAACTTACGGGGACATGCATACATGAATCAACATTGAGCATGTCGGTCAGCAGCGTGCGAATCCGGGCTGTAGCACTGGGCTAACAGGACTCCGGTGAACCGGGCTGTAGCAGGCTAGGCAGGACTCCGGATGTCACCGCGTGACATTTTCCCAAAGGGACAGACACAGGAACGGAGTGAATCACATGCCGGCCAGTCAAGTGTTCCGGAGCAGTAGTGCTGGGCTAGCAGGACTCCGGTGAACCGGGCTGTAGCGGACTACTATGGCTCATGGAAGCACAAGACTACATTTCCCCATAAGAGAGGCTACCAAGGATAAACAACTAGGTTGTCGGATCCCACACATACCAAGCATTTCAATCATACACACAATATGCTCAATATGTGTAAATACAACATGGCATCACAACAAAACTCTATGACTCAAAGTATTTATTCAATAGGCACTGAGGAGCGAGATATTACAAACATGGGTCTCATGACCCAACATTTAGAGCATACAAGTCAAAGCACATGCGGAAGCTTAACATGTTTGAGTACAGACATCTACAAATGAAAAAGGCTGAGAAGCCTGACTATCTACCTGATCCTGCCGAGGGCACAAGATCATAGCTGAGGTATCAAGCTAAACATCGAAGTCCACACGGAACTACTAGCGAGACTAACGTCTCTCTGCAAAACATAAAATAGGCAAACGTGAGTACAAAAGTACCCAGCAAGACTTACATCAGAACTAGCTACATATGCATCGGTATCAATAAAGGGGTGGTGGAGTTTAACTGCAGCAAGCCAGCTTTGACTCGGTGGCTATCCCAAACTATGACTGCAAGTAACTCTTTTGAGGTGGCGCACACGAGTCCACATATTCACCATATCAATACAACACTATGGATCCGACCCCATCTCCCTACGAGAAGGCCATCCATAGCACTCACGCTTATCTTGCGAGTTTTAGAGTATCCACTTTCACTTGTCTATGAACTATACAGGCAAGCAAGTAGTCCTTTACCGCGGACGCGGCTATTCGAATATATGATGTTAACCCTGCAGGGGTGTAATTCTTCGCACACGCTCTCACCACTTACCGCCGTTTACACGACATGTACTCGACAACCTTCAAGCGGAAGCCCAATGAGGGTGTCGGCCATGGCCTACCTAAACATTCAAGTCTCTAGTTCAGGTTTATCGCCTATCCAGGTTCCATCCGCAGGGAGTCCGGCCGAGGTTTCCACATACGGCCCCGAATGATGTGTACAGGGTTCCGAGACACCAAACGGGTGCCCGGCATACCCGACCATGGTGTATCTACCGCATCATAGCCCACCCCTAGGGTCAGCACTACGCACGGCCGCCAACACATATCCTATAAACACCAGAAACTAGTTGCAACTCCTGGACAGAGGACTAGGGGTGGTTAAGAAGCCGAGAGGGTCAATTAAGGATCCCAATGCATGGTAGTAGCTGGTTCTTAAATCGCACATACAGATCTCGGTGCTTAAGGACGGTTCCAATGAAACAACCCACCATGTACACCTACATGGCCTCTCATCAATACCTTTACCAAATCGTGTTCAACACACTTAGCTGACACATAGTAGGACATGTTCACAACTTTCCAATTCATCCCCGATGAATCAGACCTGACACAACTCTAAGTAATAGCAGGCATGACAAACAAGCATGAATGAGTAGGCACATCAGGGCTCAAACAACTCCTACTCATGCTAGTGGGTTTCATCTATTTACTGTGGCAATGACAGGTCATGCAGAGGAAAAGGGGTTCAGCTACCGCAGCATGTAACAGTTAAATCGATGTTGTCCTATGCGGTAAAAGAGAGCAGGAGTGAGAGAGTGGGATTGTATCGGAATGAACAAGGGGTTTTTGCTTGCCTGGCACTTCTGAAGATAATATAGTTCTTCATCGGTGTCATCGATCACGTCGTCGGAAACATCGTCGACTGAGAGGGGACGGTTACCGGCAAATAGAGAAGGACACAATCAATGCAATGCAACAATATGATGCATGAATGTGACATGGCAATATGCTGTTGATTGGCCTAATGCAACTAGCAACAAGTTAAATGGAGTTGGTTTGAACACTAGGTTCAAATTCAAACTCCATATGTGCTTTCTTAAATGCCATTTAATTGAATTGTCCTAAACAGAGGATATAAGTTTCTCTAACATGCATGAAAATGACATAAACAGATTCTTTGGATTTTTCTGATCATTTTTCATATATAAATTATTTGATTTGGAGCTACGGTTGAATTACTATGGTTTTTAGAAGTTTTAGCTATTTTCTAAAATAAATAAATCGTTTAGATTTTTTTAAAATCCAAAAAAGGGTTTATTGCGTCAGCACTACGTCATGCTGACCTCAGCAGGTCAACAGACCCGGTCCAGGTTAAACCTGACCTGTGGGACCCATTGGTCAGTGACTCAGAGCTGGGTTGGGTGGATGACAGGTGGGACCGGTCAACGCTGACTTGGTCAAGGTCAAAGCTGACACGTGGGGTCCACAAGGTTAGCACTAATCTAAACAGAAATTAAACTAATTAATTTTGGCACCGGGGCCCACATGGCAGTGGCACTAGGGGGTGATTACCGGGGTGTTTAGGCCCTAATTAAGTGGCCACGTCGGCGGTTTAGTGCCGGCGATAACCGGAGCACGGCGGAGTTCGCCGTCCGGCCAACTCCGACGTCGGGAGGGCGCGCGGCTGGTCTCGCCGGAACGGCCGCAACGCGGCGCGTCCAGCGGTGGCTACGGATGCGGGTGGGGTGGCCGGTAGCGGCAACTGCGGCGAGCGAGGCGGCGGCCTCGAGCGACTAGGAGGCTATGGTGCACGGCAGGGGCCGGGGTTGATCTTGTTCGTCTCCTAGGGATGCACTGACCATGGTGGCGTGCTCGGTTGCGGTTTTCCATAGGTGTGGTTGCGGTGGCAACATGGCCGGCGGCGGGGAGCTCACGTCTCTGGTGACTCGGGCGGCTAGAGGGTGCGTACAGGAACGGGGAGCAGGGGAAAACAAGGTGGAGCTCACAGCGGGGTCGGAGACGGTCTCAGCGAGCTTGGGGAGGTGGAGACGGCGGCAAATAGACGGCGGCGATCCCCGTTGGCCGAGGAGGGGAACAGCGGAGCTGGCAGCATCCAGGGCTTCCGGGGCCTTCCGTCTTGGTGAGGAGGAAGAGGGGGACGAGGCGGGGCTTCTTGGCGCGTCGGCGAGGTGAGGGGAGCATGGTGGCCGTGGCAAACGGCATCGGAGACGACGAGCTCGCTCGGTCGAGCTCGTGTTCTTGCGGGAGAGAGGGGAAAGTGGGCGGGGGCGAGAGGGTTGGGCACGCGGCGTGCGTGGCGTCGTCCGGGAGGTCCAGAGGGAGGCAGCAAGCAGGAGCTGGCCGGGGGCGCGTGCTTGCGCGGGCGAGGCGCACGCCTCTGTCCTACTGTCCAAGGAGGAAGACGACAGGGAGGGCGCTGGTGGGATGGGCCGACCAGTTACAGTGCTGGGCCAAGGTAAGTGGCCAGGTAGGTATCTTCTCTCTCTCTGCTTTTCCTATTTTAGTTTTTGTTTTCTATTATTCTGTAGTCTTTAGGCTTTATTAAAAATACTTAAAAAGATCCAAAAATCATGAAACCGCTCAATGCCACAGTTTGGAATATAACCAACAGCAAAATTTTAGTTTTTGATTATTTGAGCATTTAAAATATTTAATAGCATTTATATGCCCAAATGCAAATACGATATGATTTAATTCAGAGCCCAAATATGTCATGGGAAAATGTGCAACACCTCTGGTTATTGCTTCTAGCATTTTCCATAAATGATGAACATTTTTTAAAGCCATTTGGATTCACTGAGAATATTTTAGTTGAACCTAGTGAATTCCTTTGATGCTAGGGTTTAAACAATCCCCATTTCAAGTTCATTTGAAACTTAAACATGATGCACATATGAAGCTAGCCTAGTGCAATGCCAGAAGTGATGAGGACATGACTACCTTGGATACGACCAAAAATATTGCATACATGCATATTTGTCAGGTGATTTCTAATGCAAACTATTCAATAATCTATTTATGTTATCCAGAACAAAAATACTTCACACACTTTTGTGTTTTGTCTAATTGCATGTGTATGGGACATTTGTACAGTCCACATATGAAGACAAGGGAAAAGGAGAAGTTTAAGTTGTGTTCAAAAAGTCCTCTCACGTCACTTTTGGGCCAAGAGAAGATAGAGTCCAAGTCTCTCACGTTCTGGATTCAGATTCGGACTGCACAGACATACCTGACTCAAAACGCCAACAACTTTTTCATACGGACTCCGAATTGGGTGATTCTTTTTTTGTTGGAAACTAGATTTCGTGCTCTTTCCAACCCAATTGGATTCACCTTCAAATTCATCCAGAGCGTTGAGTTACGGACGAAACAATATGACGTTGCAGCAGAATCCGAGTCAAACTACAAGCCCAAAGGTGTTGCATCACCTCCACTTGGGCCCATGAGCCTTGTACGACCTAGGGTTAGTTTTAGGCTGCCTTGGGACGTCCTCCCACCTCCTTGGCCGCCACCCCTTGCTCCGATATAAGTAGATCCATCTAGTAGCTTTTTCCTTGGGATTTGTTTAGTTAAAAGTTAGCCATTGCAACTTCGTGTACTTCGTTTGTGTCCAACGACCAGACCAAGACCGCTTACGGATCCCCACCATTATCAATACCTCATATATATTTGCAATATTCAGATTGCTTTATCATATTCTTGCTCGTTCTTCGATTGCATGCAGGAATAGACCTTCGTGGTCAGGCTGACCGTGCTTCCGGCATCGTCAGTAACCTCAGGAGATTGGTTTAGCGATTGCTAAGGCGCAACGTCGTGCACGTTTGTAGTCGGATCGTCAAAGTCGTCTCCACCAAATCGATAGTTATCATCTCATCGAAAGATCGGGACACCCTCGCCTCTACCAAGTGGTATCAGTTTTCAGGTTGCTCGGTGAGAATTTCCAGTTTTCCTAGATTAGATTTATTTTCTTACCTATTGTCCAAGAAAAAGCCACAAAAAAGAGTTAGATCTATTCATCCTTGGTCCAAGCCAGTCTGAGCCTTTGCAATTTTCTTTTCATTGCTTGCATAGTTGAATTATCGGTTGCATCGTCGTGTCGAGTTGCTGGTCTTAGTGTCTAGTTCGTTTAGAGTTTCGAGTTCTGTTCACATTAGTCACGCCACCGCTGCATCATTATCTCTTTCGCTGTCCACCACCCATCCATCAATTTCCATCACGTGCTACCCACCATTCATTGTCATAATAATAGTTGAGATCGTTCACATCTTCACTTGATCCAATCTGCATCTTATCTAGTTTGTTTTGGAAAGAGGGAGAAAAAAAGAGAGAAAAAAACGAGAGAAAAAAAAGTCAGAGAAAAAAGGAGAGAAAGAAAAAAAAGTGTGAGGAAAAAAAAGAGAAAAAAAACAAAATTCGGATCTTTTTAGACTCAATCTCGTAGTTGAATTTGGATTGGAATCTGTTTTGTGCACTGTTCAGTAAAACAGCTTGGCTGTTGTTTCACATCATTATCTTTACTGCCGTTGTGATCTTCACTTATATCTTGCTGTCCAGAGCTACTTAGTATCCTTCATTGATGCTGGTTGTGCTACGACGTGACCTCATTAGTGTTCTAGGCTCGCGTCTCTAGTTCGGTCTAGCCTAGGACCAGCACAGTACCGTCGTTGAGCGTTTATTCAACATTGCATCTCTGAATTGATTATTGCTAATCTTTTGCTACCATATATAGCCAACCCAGCTCCACATATTTCTACACCGTGTATACGCACGTTCCCCTGGCAATCGCTTTACACAATCTTCGGAGTTATTTGACACAGCTGGTTGCCTGTCACCACCTGCCGCATGGTAAGAACTTGTAAGATATTGATATTTGCTTTACTGTGAGCACTTTACAACCACATCCTAGTAGTTCATAGGAACATTATTCTCGAATTTTGGTTCTTGTTTCTACTAATCATGACAGGTTCCAGAGATAGAAGTTCTTGGACGACGGACACATCTTCACCATCACGAGAGTTGGGACAACACACACAAGCATATGGTCAGGTTATCTCTTTACCATCATTTGAGGGTAGATTTAATCCTGCTATTTATCTAGCTTGGGAGCTTGAAGTAGAACAAGTTTTTAGTCACCATGATTTTTCTGAACTTGAGAGAGTACGAGCTACCATTAGAGCATTTACTGGTTTTGCTTCTGTTTGGTGGAGTGTACATTGTAAGAAAAACATTGATAACCAACCCATAACTTGGAAAGTTTTGAAAGCTGTAATGAGACAACAATTTTTTCCTCCTTACTATCGTCGTGAATTGCGTTGCAAATTGGAGCAATTAAAACAAGGCAGTAACAATGTTCATGCTTACTACCAAGAGTTCAAATCTTATATGCATCATTGTGACATAGAAGAATCTGAGGATGATACAATGAATAGATTTTTTGGTGGTTTGAACCATGATATTCAGGCAAGATTTCGGTATATTCCTCGTTGCATTACTGGTATGTATGTCCGTGCTTGTACCTTTGAGAGACAGATACAGGAGGATGCATTGGGTGACTACAACAACTACTATTCCAGTTCATGCTCACCATCGCCGGTTGGTTACTCCACTATTGCACCTACTAGAGAAGCCCCACCTCGGATTGTGAGCGCAATATCATCTCAAGAGTATGGTACATTGTCAACGTCTGTACCTACATCAGCTACATCTTTGCGAGGTAACAATAAAGGTATTGATGATATAACTTCACATGAGAATGAAGCATGCCTAGTTAACTTGAATGCATCATGTGTTGAGTTACCTGTTGATTTGAGCACACCACCTATTTTAGAGACTCTTGTTACTGTCATGAATGCGTCATGTGATCAAACAACTGAAATATCAACAATTTTGAGTGCACCCATTGAATTAACTGTTGATGCAAAAGAACCAATGTTTAATCATTTTGATATGACCTCTAATCTTGATGATGATTCTGTGTCCAATGACTTATTGCATGTTTGCTTATTTAAGCATGTTGTAGCATGTAAATTTGATGCAAGTAAGGTTTATTCATCGAAGTTAGGATGGTTTAATGATGAACATTGCCAATCTTTTGAAGAGAATAAGAGCTTCACTTATATGTGCAAACTGAGTTCCAATATTTTCATGCCTTCTACTTCCTGTGATAATTTTTTGGCTTTAGATTTTATGAACAATGAAAGTTACTCATGTATACATGTGACATATGTGCAAAAATCAAGGGAAGTTAAAATAGATGACATATACATATACAACATGTACACCTTGTCTCTTTTGTTAGCCACATTTTAGATTAAGCAATGCCGAGGACGGCTTTATTTTCAAAAAGGGGAGGATGATGAGGACATGACTACCTTGGATACGACCAAAAATATTGCATACATGCATATTTGTCAGGTGATTTCTAATGCAAACTATTCAATAATCTATTTATGTTATCCAGAACAAAAATACTTCACACACTTTTGTGTTTTGTCTAATTGCATGTGTATGGGACATTTGTACAATCTACATATGAAGACAAGGGAAAAGGAGAAGTTTAAGTTGTGTTCAAAAAGTCCTCTCACGTCACTTTTGGGCCAAGAGAAGATAGAGTCCAAGTCTCTCACGTTCTGGATTCAGATTCGGACTGCACAGACATACCTGACTCAAAATGCCAACAACTTTTTCATACGGACTCCGAATTGGGTGATTCTTTTTTTGTTGGAAACTAGATTTCGTGCTCTTTCCAACCCAATTGGATTCACCTTCAAATTCATCCAGAGCGTTGAGTTACGGACGAAACAATATGACGTTGCAGCAGAATCCGAGTCAAACTACAAGCCCAAAGGTGTTGCATCACCTCCACTTGGGCCCATGAGCCTTGTACGACCTAGGGTTAGTTTTAGGCTGCCTTGGGACGTCCTCCCACCTCCTTGGCCGCCACCCCTTGCTCCTATATAAGTAGATCCATCTAGTAGCTTTTTCCTTGGGATTTGTTTAGTTAAAAGTTAGCCATTGCAACTTCGTGTACTTCGTTTGTGTCCAACGACCAGACCAAGACCGCTTTCGAATCCCCACCATTATCAATACTTCATATATATTTGCAATATTCAGATTGCTTTATCATATTCTTGCTCGTTCTTCGATTGCTTGCAGGAATAGACCTTCGTGGTCAGGCTGACCGTGCTTCCAGCATCGTCAGTAACCTCAGGAGATTGGTTTAGCGATTGCTAAGGCGCAACGTCGTGCACGTTTGTAGTCGGATCGTCAAAGTCGTCTCCACCAAATCGATAGTTATCATCTCATCGAAAGATCGGGACACCCTCGCCTCTACCAAGAAGCTAGGGATGTGACAGTTTTATACCGAGTGAAATACTATCCGCTACTATATTGCATCACCCTTCCTCTCCGGATCCCAACGCAGCTCACAAGTAGCAACGATCCAGATGATATAGTCGGTGATCAGAAGAAGAAGGGTGGGGGAGAAAGCTTGAACATGTGGGAGGACAAGCTGTTGGGCGATGCATGGTTGGCCACTAGCATTGATCCAATCCATGGCATGGGGCAAAAGGGCACAACCTTTTGGAGGAACATTCATATATGGTTCCATGAACACAAGCATTTCGCGTGCTACTCCAACGCGGTCATTCGCAGCCATGAATAGAAATCCCTCAACCATTGATGGTACGACATCAAAGAGTCCATGTCCAAGTATTGCGGGCACTTGAAGCATCTCATCGCACGGTGGCCTAGCGGTGCACAAATCACCGAGAAAGTAAGTTGATCACTAGTCGGGTAGTTTTGTTGATCACTAGTCGGTCATGTATTACTTTGTTGCTCATTAGACGGATATGCATTCTCGACAATGTTTCACTTTGTAGCCTACTCGTGCTTGTGTGATGTACAATAAGTTGGAGAAGAAGTCCTTCACCAACATGCATTGTTGGTTGAAGTTGAATGGGCAACCAAAGTGGAACTTTTTCATTGCCAAGACTACCACCCAAGCCAGTGAGGAAGAAACTGGTGACCCTACCGACCCAACCCAAGAACCACCGAAGAAGGTTAGAATAAATTCACAGGGGAAGAAGTGGGAGGAGGAGAGGGTGAAGCGAGAAGGTGCGGCGGCCAAGCTAACTGATAGGTTCGAGGACATCTCGGCAATGAAGGAGGAGGCATGCATGAAGCGCTTGGACATCAAAGGGGAGAGGAAGGCGGAGAGATTCAAATTGTTGGCGTGCTGTCTTGTTATATTGTAGGTAGATCGCCTGCCAAATTTCATCACATGTGGAGGTCGTTTCATAACCCAACCATTAACTATAGCAGCACTATAGCCAGTCGAATTATCGGACATTTGTAAACCTATGTCGGGCTGCCAAACCTCTCTCTTCTCTCAGCCCAAACCCCTCCTACACAGCCCACCTAGCCCATGTAGCATAACCCCGTCACCGGAGCCGTCCGATCAATATCGGAGGGCTCCGAATCCCCCCAAACCCTTCGATCTAGCTACCCTCCTATAAATGGACAACCTTCTCCTTCCATTTCTGTCAAACCCTAGCTTCCCTTGTTTTCGCACCGGCGCCAGCCACCTCCCACCTCTCCTTCGTAGCCAAGTGGCTTTAGCCACCTCCTCCCATGCGCCAGGCCTGTGGGACCCAGATCCGGCTCGCACAGGCCCGGACAGACAAAGCGTGCTGCCCAGCACGCCTTTGTGCCTCCCGCGGCCCCCTCTCACCCGCAATCCCCATCGCCTCCACGTCGTCGTCGCCACTCCTCGCCCCGGCAGCCGCGCTGGCGAGCGCCGGCACCGTGCGACGAGTAGCCGTACCAGGACCGCGCCTCCCGTTCCTCACTTTTCCCTCCTCCTTCTTCCCTGGTGTCGGTGTCAAAACTGGTAGATCTCGGGTAGGGGGTCCCGAGCTATGGATCTTGGATCGATGGGGAACAATGAACGCATGGACAATATTTACCCAGGTTCAGGCCCTCTCGAGGAGGTAAAACCCTACGTCCTGCTTGATTATATTGATGTGTATATGATGGCTAAGAGTTGATCTACGACGAGATCGGATGAACTAAACCCTAGATGAGTAGGATGGTGGTTATAGCCTCTACAGACTAAAGCCTCTAGTTTATATAGACCCTAGGGGTACCTAGGGTTACATATGTCGGTTGCCATCAGGTGACAAACACGCCTTCTATGCTAAATCTTCCTTGGAGGAGACGCCAAGCCTTCGAAGGTTTCCAGCTGTAATATAGAGTTATCTAAATCTTGGCCTTTCTTGACATAATCCGGAGTGGCCCACTAGGCCGGCTGATGAGAGATAGGCCGACAGCCCGAGGACCTCCTAATCCAGGACACCCTTAGTAGCCCTCGAACTGGCCTCCAACACTGAGGTCCATAATCCTTATGCGCCCAAAGTCTCTGGCTTGCGGGGCGAGTTCCTTTCCCCTTTTGTGTCTGGCTGACCACCGTCCGACCACCGATGAGTTTCCGATTTGATCAAGAATTGCAGGGCCCACAACATCAATTTTCTTGCTTAGAGTTAATGACATCCCTCAAACTTAGTGTCCCAATGGAAGGCAAACATTCCAATAGTCTTTTATAGAAATGCCCCTTACGGGCCAGCGGAAAAGCACCTATTAAATAGGCCAAGAGCGCGATAGGTAATGCATCATACTCCCAAATCATCAAGAGGACAAAAAAACAGAGCACTCTGAGAAATGGCGAGCACCTCAGGCTCCTCCTCGCGCCCTCATGCCCCCTCCTAGGCGAGTGAGAAAGATCTTTAGTCTCCCGTCTCTAGCTAAGCAACCTGATGAGGACATCAATACCATTGTTACACCCACAGCCCATACTGTTACATATACTGGACCAATTACTAGAGCTCGCGCACGCCAATTAAATTACCAGGTACTTTCGTTTCTTGGTAATGATTCTAATGTTCATGAGATTATGATGCTGCCTAAATTGGATACATTTGTTTTGCTTACAAATGAAGGGCCTACCTTGGAGAAGGATGAACATTGGAGCAAGAACACGCATAGAGTTGATGGCATGCGCAAGGGGATCAAGAACGGAGTTACAAGTGATGATTTCAGGACTTTGAAGCCGCCATAAGGAGTGCATGAAGCCTTGGACGAAATATACAAGATGCCACTTCATAATATTCGTCCATAGGCTACTCTAGGTGCTGCGTCACCTTATTAATGGGCCAGGCCCATGTAATTTCGAAATACTTAAGTATAGGCTATTTTTAGAGTCCGTATGTGTGGGGAAACAAGAGTTAGGGTTGGTTTCGAACCCCACCCTCAAGGGCCACGAAATTCCCCCCTCTTCCTCCATATATACAGCCCTTAGGGCGTCGTTTAGACTTTGGGTTTTGTTTAGATTAAAAGTTCGCCATAGCTGCAACTTCGCGTACTTCGTTTGTGTCCAACGACCAGACCAAGACGTCACAGAACCCCACCTTGATCAATAAAGCTTTCATCTTATATTCGCAATATCCCGATTGCAATCTCAGTTTCTTGCTTGTTCTTCGTTTGCTCGCAGGAAACAGACCCTCGTGGTCAGGTTGATCGTGCTCCGGCGTGGTCAATAACCCTCGGAAGTTGGTTTAGCGATTGCTAAGGCGCGACGTCTCGCACGTTCGTAGTCGGATCGTCAAGGCCGACTCCCACAGAAAACGATAGCCACCATCTCATCGAAACATCGGGACACCTTAGACTCTATCAAGTGGTATCAGATTTCCAGGTTGCTCGGTGAGATTTTCCAGTTTTTCGTAGATTAGATCGAGTCTGTTCTTCATACCTACAGTCCACGAAAAAGCCAGAAAAAAAATTAGGGTTAGTTCATCATATCCGAACCAATCTGAGCCTTTGCATAATCTTTTTAGGGTTTTTGCTTTGTTGAATTTGTGGTTGCATCGTCGTGTCAAGTTGCTGGTCTTAGAGTCTAGTCTTTTAGAGTTTCGAGTTCTGGTCATAAGTTGTCACGCCGCCGCCGCACCATCATCATCGCCCATCTACCACTTTTGCTTATCCGCCACCGCTCTGAATCCATATCCATATACCACCACCATTCCGTATCCATATACCACCACCAATCTGTATCCATATACCACCACCGCTACCATATACCACCACCGCTGCCATATACCACAACCATATATCCACCACCAATCCGAGTTCTTCTCATATTAGGTTTGTTCTTGAGATCAATCTAAATTCTGATTCGTGTTTCCTTGCTTGCGTAGGTCTCGGAAAAAAAAAGTCTGGAGACCCCCTGGCAGTTTTTAGGCCAAAATTTTCACGGGCAAAATTTTTTTTCCCTATCCTATTTTTAGGCTTTTCTGAGTCTTTTGAGCCATGTGCCATCATAGTGATTTTTTGTCGCACTTTTTCGTCGTCGCTGCCCTGATTTCCGAAAAAAAAGTGAAAAAAAAAATTCATGCCCATCCTATTAGTTTGACGAGGGAAGAGTTTTGAGACACTCGCCATTATAGTGATTTTTCGCAAAAAAAAGAGGAGCGCAAAAAAAGGAGCGCAAAAAAAAGAGCGAAAAAAAAGAGTTCCAGAGTGTGCTTTTCCCTTATTTACATGCAGCGCCGTGATTTTGTTAGTGTTCTAGGCTCGCGTCTCTAGCACGGTCTAGCCTAGGACCAGCACAGTACCGTCGTTGAGCATTTATTCAACTTTCCATCTCTGAATTGATTATTGCTGACCCTTTTTGCTACCATACTATAAGCCTTCCCAGCTCCACATACATCTACGTCGTGCGTTTGACTCTCCCTGGCAATCGCTCTATCCAAGCTTTTGAGAGTTTTGACTACAACGGTTGCCGATCACCGCCTGCTGCTGGGTAAGAACTGGTAAGAATTTGACATTTTCTTGACGAATTTGTGACACCCGCCACCACCACCACTTGTTAGTAGTCTGTAGGATCATATTCTTGTGTGTTTCTATTGCTGCTAACCATGCCAGGATCACAAGCCGACGAGACTGACTGGGAGAACTTGACGAACAAGGAGCTTCATGATACGTTTCAGCAAATGATGAGTGGACAGGTGCAAGATGTGATAAACAGATTTGAAGAGGCCATGGAGAAGATAGATGGCATGGAGAAGACGTTTGAAACAAAGCTCGATAACAAGTTTGCTGAATTGCTTTCACGTTTTCCACCACCACCACCGGCTGCTCCTGCCGCACCTCTGCAACAACAGCAACAACATCGACTACCTCCACGTCGGGAAACAGCCCTCCGCCGAGCGAGCCGTGTCCCTCTTCAGTCGGGCCAAACTGCTGGTGCTGCTGTTGATACTTCTGTGGCTCCTACTGCTGATGTGGAGGAGGATGATTATGTGGGAGATTATGAGGATGAGGTTGATCAAAATCAGAACTATGTGCCACCACCAGCACAGCAACCACCAGGTCGTCCACATGCAAATAATGGCAATGGTAGGGTTCACCCTCAGGTACGAGATCATGACCATCTCCCTAAACTAAAATTGAATATTCCACCATTTGAGGGTAGATATGTTCCTGATATATATCTTACTTGGGAGTTAGAAACTGAACAACGATTTACATGTTTACAATATCCCGAGGATTGACGTGTTCCTGCTGCTGTTTGTGCATTCACTAGTTTTGCATGTGTTTGGTGGTCTGAGCATTGTAGATTATATCCTATTCCGGCTACTTGGGCTGCTTTGAAAACTGCTATGCGTACTCGTTGGGTTCCACCATATTATCAACGTGAATTACTTCAAAAATTGCAGCGCTTAAGACAGGGAAAAAATTCTGTAGAAGAATATTATCAGGAATTACAAACTGGCATGATTAGATGTGGTATTGTTGAGGAGAATGAAGCTATGCTTGCACGTTTTATGGGTGGGTTAAATAGAGAGATTCAGACGATTCTAGAGTATAAGGAGTATACTAATATCACTCGTTTATTCCATCTTGCTTGTAAAGCTGAACGTGAAGTGCAGGATCGACAGGCATTGGCGCGGACTAACTTTTCTGCAGGTCGACCTTCATCATGGACACCACGTGCATCATCTACTTCCACACGTTCTGCTACACCGGCGCCTCCGTCAGCTGCCACC
Source organism: Triticum urartu (assembly GCF_056163025.1). Classification (NCBI taxonomy): domain Eukaryota; kingdom Viridiplantae; phylum Streptophyta; class Magnoliopsida; order Poales; family Poaceae; genus Triticum; species Triticum urartu. The sequence continues at coordinate 376,455,349 of NC_141879.1, forward strand.
TCCAACCGTGATACAATAAAGCAGGCACAATCACCACTATCTGCCAAGAGCACACCTTCTGGGCCTACAAAGAGCTCTTCTTCATCCATGGCATCAACAGGGCAAACACATGATATTATTTGTCGACGTTGCAAGGGTGGAGGTCATTATGCGAGAGAATGCCCATCTAAGCGTGTGATGATTGTTACTGAGGATGGTGGGTATGAGTCCGCTAGTGACTATGATGAGGAGACTTTGGCTCTTATTACACGTGAAGAACACGGTGGAGACGATTCTGATCATGAGACGCAATACATGGCTCTTGAAGATGCTGACAGGTATGAATTTTTAGTTGCTCAACGTGTTTTGAGTGTGCAGGTTACACAAGCTGAGCAAAATCAGAGGCATAATTTGTTCCATACAAAGGGAGTTGTGAAGGAACGTTCTGTTCGCGTGATCATAGATGGAGGGAGCTGCAATAACTTGGCTAGCATGGAGGTGGTGGAGAAGCTATCTCTCACCACAAGACCACATCCACATCCTTACTACATCCAATGGTTCAACAACAACGGCAAGGTTAAGGTAACACGTACTGTTCGTGTGCATTTTAGTATCTCTACATATGCTGATTATGTTGATTGTGATGTGGTACCTATGCAAGCATGTTCCTTATTACTTGGTAGACCATGGCAATTTGATAAAAAATCTGTACACCATGGTAGAAACAATCAGTATACTCTTGTTCATAACGATGAAAATATTACTTTGCTTCCTATGACTCCTGATTCCATTTTGAAAGATGATATTAATAGAGCTAATAAAGCAAAACAGGAGACAAATAAGAGTGAAAATCAGATTGTGGAAAAAGAATTTGAGCACCAAATGAAGCCTAATAATAAACCATCTACTGTTGTTTCTGAAATTAAATTGAAAAGTGCATGTTTACTTGCCACCAAATCTGATATTGATGAGCTAGATTTTAGCAAATCTGTTTGCTATGCTTTTGTGTGCAAAGAGGCATTATTTTCATTCGAGGACGTGCCTTCCTCTTTGCCCCCTGCTGTCACTAACATTTTGCAGGAGTTCGCTGACGTCTTTCCACAAGACGTGCCACGGGGATTACCACCTATTCGAGGGATTGAGCATCAAATTGACATAATTCCCGGTGCTTCGCTACCCAACCGTGCACCATACCGTACCAATCCAGAGGAGACAAAGGAGATTATGCGTCAAGTACAAGAACTGCTCGACAAAGGTTATATACGCGAATCCCTTAGTCCTTGTGATGTTCCTATCATTTTAGTGCCGAAAAAGGATGGTACGTCGCGTATGTGCGTTGATTGTAGAGGCATTAATAATATTACTATTCGTTATCGTCATCCTATTCCTAGGCTAGATGATATGCTTGATGAATTGAGTGGCTCTACAATATTCTCCAAAGTTGATTTGCGTAGTGGATACCATCAAATTCGTATGAAATTGGGTGATGAATGGAAAACAGCATTTAAAACTAAGTTTGGATTATATGAGTGGTTAGTCATGCCTTTTGGGTTAACTAATGCACCTAGTACTTTCATGAGGTTAATGAACGAAGTTTTACGTGCTTTCATTGGACGATTTGTGGTAGTTTACTTTGATGACATATTGATTTATAGCAAATCTTTGGAGGAACATTTGGAACATTTACGTGCTGTTTTTATTGCTCTACGTGATGCACGTTTGTTTGGAAACCTTGGAAAGTGCACCTTTTGCACCGACCGAGTATCTTTTCTTGGCTATGTTGTTAGTCCACAGGGAATTGAAGTTGATAAAGCCAAGATTGAAGCTATTGAGAGTTGGCCGCAGCCCAAAACGGTCACACAAGTGAGGAGTTTCCTTGGCCTCGCTGGTTTCTATAGGCGTTTTGTGAGAGATTTCAGCACCATTGCTGCACCTCTCAACGAGCTTACAAAGAAGGATGTGCCTTTTGTTTGGGGTACCGCAGAGGAAGAAGCCTTCACGGTATTGAAAGATAAGTTGACACATGCTCCTTTACTCCAACTGCCTAATTTCAATAAGACTTTTGAGCTTGAATGTGATGCTAGTGGAATTGGATTAGGAGGTGTGTTATTACAAGATGGAAAACCTGTTGCATACTTTTCTGAAAAAATTGAGTGGGCCTAGTCTGAACTATTCTACTTATGATAAAGAATTATATGCTCTTGTTCGGACCTTTGAAACATGGCAACATTATTTCTGGCCCAAGGAATTTGTTATACATTCTGATCATGAACCTTTGAAACACATTCAAAGTCAAGCAAAACTGAACCGTAGACATGCTAAATGGGTTGAATTCATTGAGACTTTCCCTTATGTCATTAAACACAAGAAGGGTAAAGAAAATGTTATTGCTGATGCCTTGTCTCGTCGTTATACTATGCTTTCACAACTTGACTTTAAAATATTTGGTTTGGAGACCATCAAAGATCAATATGTTCATGATGCTGAATTTAAAGATGTATTGCAGAATTGTAAGGAAGGGAGAACTTGGAACAAGTTCGTTCTTAACGATGGATTTGTGTTTCGTGCTAACAAGCTATGCATTCCAGCTAGCTCCGTTCATCTTTTGTTGTTGCAGGAGGCGCATGGAGGAGGATTAATGGGACACTTTGGCGTCAAGAAGACGGAGGATATACTTGCTACACATTTCTTTTGGCCAAAGATGAGACGGGATGTTGAGCGTTTTGTTGCTCGCTGCACTACATGTCAAAGAGCTAAGTCACGACTCAATCCTCATGGTTTATATATGCCTTTGCCTATACCTAGTGTTCCTTGGGAGGATATATCTATGGACTTTGTTTTAGGTTTACCTTGAACAAAGAAAGGGAGGGATAGCATATTTGTTGTCATGGATAGGTTCTCGAAAATGGCACACTTTATACCATGTCATAAAAGCGATGATGCTGTTAATGTTGCTGATTTGTTCTTTCGTGAAATTATTCGCTTACATGGTGTGCCAAATACTATTGTTTTAGATCGTGATACTAAATTTCTTAGCCACTTTTGGAGATGTTTATGGGCTAAGTTGGGGACTAAGCTGCTTTTTAGTACTACTTGTCACCCCCAAACTGATGGACAAACTGAAGTAGTCAATAGAACATTGTCTACTATGCTTAGGGCTGTTTTGAAGAATAACAAGAAAATGTGGGAAGAATGCTTGCCTCATATTGAATTTGCTTATAATCGTTCATTGCATTCTACTACTAAGATGTGCCCTTTTGAAATTGTGTATGGTTTCCTACCTCGTGCACCTATTGATTTGTTGCCTCTTCCATCTTCAGAGAAGGTTAATTTTGATGCTAAAGAACGTTCTGAGTTGATTTTAAAAATGCATGAGTTAACTAAGGAAAACATTGAGCGTATGAATGCTAAATATAAACTTGCTCGAGATAAGGGTAGAAAACATGTTGTGTTTGCGCCTGGAGATCTTGTTTGGTTACATTTGCGTAAAGATAGATTTCCTAATCTGCGCAAATCAAAGCTAATGCCACGTGCTGATGGTCCTTTTAAGGTGTTAGAGAAAATAAATGATAATGCATATAAACTTGAGCTACCTGTAGATTTTGGGGTTAGTCCCACTTTTAACATTGCAGATTTGAAGCCTTATTTGGGTGAGGAAGATGCGCTTCCGTCGAGGACGACTTCATTTCAAGAAGGGGAGGATGATGAGGACATCAATACCATTGTTACACCCACAGCCCCTACTGTTACATATACTGGACCAATTACTAGAGCTCGCGCACGCCAATTAAATTACCAGGTACTTTCGTTTCTTGGTAATGATTCTAATGTTCATGAGATTATGATGCTGCCTAAATTGGATACATTTGTTTTGCTTACAAATGAAGGGCCTAGCTTGGAGAAGGATGAACATTGGAGCAAGAACACGCATGGAGTTGATGGCATGCGCAAGGGGATCAAGAACGGAGTTACAAGTGATGATTTCAGGACTTTGAAGCCGCCATAAGGAGTGCATGAAGCCTTGGACGAAATATACAAGATGCCACTTCATAATATTCATGCATAGGCTACTCTAGGTGCTGCGTCACCTTAGTAATGGGCCAGGCCCATGTAATTTCGAAATACTTAAGTATAGGCTATTTTTAGAGTCCGTATGTGTGGGGAAACAAGAGTTAGGGTTGGTTTCGGACCCGACCCTCAAGGGCCACGAAATTCCCCCCTCTTCCTCCATATATACAGCCCTTAGGGCGTCGTTTAGACTTCGGGTTTTGTTTAGATTAAAAGTTCGCCATAGCTGCAACTTTGGGTACTTCGTTTGTGTCCGACGACCAGACCAAGACGTCACAGAACCCCACCTTGATCAATAAAGCTTTCATCTTATATTCGCAATATCCCAATTGCAATCTTAGTTTCTTGCTTGTTCTTCGTTTGCTTGCAGGAAACAGACCCTCGTGGTCAGGTTGATCGTGCTCCGGCGTGGTCAATAACCCTCGGAAGTTGGTTTAGCGATTGGTAAGGCGCGACGTCTCGCACGTTCGTAGTCGGATCGTCAAGGTCGACTCCCACAGAAACCGATAGCCACCATCTCGTCGAAATATCGGGACACCTTAGCCTCTATCACAACCTAGAGATGCAAGGGTACCTTCCAACTTAAGATCTTGCGTCCACCCACCCCGGATTCACTTCCACAAACGGTGAAGCTTATTCAGAGAACTTCCCTGCCCCACACAGGGAAGAGAGGGTACGCTTCATTTCCTTCCTCCTACGAGGCTTGGGCTTTCCCATTCACCCCTTCCGAAGGGGTTTGCTGGAGTTTTACGGGATCCAGCTCCATAACCTCACCCTAGGGTCCATTCGGCATATCTCAGGCTACGTTGTTGTAGGATCGAAAGTATGTCTAGAGGGGGAGGGTGATTAGACTACTTAACCAAATAAAAATCTTTCCTTTTGCCAATTTTAGCTGTGGGCAGATTTTAGAAATTAGCACAAGTCAAGCAATCAACCTACACATGAAATTCTAAGAGTATAGCAGCGGAAAGTAAAACATTGCATATGAAGGTAAAGGGAAGGGTTTGGAGAAAGCAAACGCAATGTAGACACAGAGATTTTTGGCATGGTTCTGATAGGTGGTGCTATCGTACGTCCACGTAGATGGAGACTTCAACCCATGAAGGCTAACGGTTGCACGAGTCCACGGAGGGCTTCACCCACGAAGGGTCCACGAAGAAGCAACCTTGTCTATCCCACCATGGCCATTGCCCATGAAGGACTTGCCTCACTCGGATAGATCTTCACGAAGTAGGCGATCTCCTTGCCCTAACAAACTTCTTGGTTCGGCTCCACATCATGATGGAGGCTATCTAGGAGACACCACTCTCCAAAAGGTAATAGACGGTGTGTTGATGATGAACTCATTGCTCTTGTGCTTCAAAGATAGTCTCCCCAACACTCAACTCTCTCTCTGTCTCTCTCTCTTAGATTTGGCTATGGCGAAAGAGGAATTTGAGTGGAAAGCAACTTGGGGAAGGCTAGAAATCAAGGTTCAAATGGCAGGAATGGAATCTCTTGATCTCAACACATGAGTAGGTGGTTCTCCCTCAGAAAATGTATGGTGGAAGTGTGCGCACGTTCTAGTGGCTCACTCACAAATGTATAAGGTGGTGGAGGGCCTCCACACAAAATGCAACCGTTACACACATTTGACTCATCTTGGTGGCACCGATCAGTTCAAAATGTGAATGTTAGGACTCTCGGTGGGATTGACTGGAACAACTTGGTGGGACCAATGTGCTAGGGCTTAGGGCTAACCATGTCTAGGTGGCACTGATTGCATCAACTCGGTGAGACCGAAGTGAAGCAATCAGGCAACAGAGAGTTGGTCAAGCCATCTTGGTGAGACTGATTGTAATTTTGGTAAGACCGAAATAATAGGTACTGATAGCAGAGAGTTGGAAAGGCCAAATAATAGTAACTGATATCGATGAGACCGAGACCTGTATCGGTGAGACCAAATTGTTAGGGTTTCTGGTAGTGGCTATGTCATGTGAACTCGGTGGCTCCGGATAGAAAGAATCGGTGGGGCCGAGTTGTAGATTAGGGTTTTGACATATTTGGATGGAGAAAGTGGCTGAGGGTTTTGGAGCAATATCAGTAACAGCGTATTTGGCATCTTGAGGGATTGGGAATGGGAGTTTAGGAGGGTGAATTTGTGAAGGGACTAGGCTTGGGAAGTGGACTATTAGTCCCAATTCCATGTTTGGTGTGTGATGGTAATTATGAGTGGGAATTCAATAGGGAGTTATTTTCCTTTGTATGATTTATGTGTATAGCAATGAGAATTGTTCTATGAGATGGGCATGAGTGTTGCCGACAAACAGGTCTGCAATAAGAAACTATTCATATTTTTAATTTATTTGTTCCACACCGAAGAAAGAGGGAACATGCTGAAAGAAACAACATTGCATTTGATCAATATACTTACATACATACAACATATCAGAAGAGATCAAGTCAGGAAGGAGATACCAGATAATACACAAGTGTCATGCTCGCTGGATGTATTTAGTCCATCAAACAAATCATCAACATTCAATCCTAGCAAATGAGAGCAAAGATATGAAAAAGACATGAAAGTATCCTTTCCAAGAGTATACAACAAGAGAATATATAAAAAATAAATGGTGACACACTCTACGTTATAAGGGATGAGTTTAAAGAAACCAACTAACTAGTCCTAAACAATATATATATATATATATATAAATTGCTAATTTGGACGTTCTAATCTGGATATTCACTTAATTTTTGGCCACCTCAAGCTCCTGGCGAACAAACACTACTTTGAAATCATCACGCAACTGTATGAAAAGCTCAGTCTTTCCAGCGTCACTACCAATTACACGAACATCCATAACAACTTCTTTACTGAGATCTTTAAGATTCTGCAAAATGTCAATTAACTTGTTTTGTTGGCTAATGTGTGCTCATGAACTTGAGCTTCATGCATAAACGCCCTCTGTAAACCGTTCATGGTTTTTGCATTCTCCTGTTCTGCTTCCAAGAACTTCGCAATTGTGTTGGACACATTTATAAGGCCTGATTCCAGTGCATCATCATTAGGGTATGTTCTCTTACGACCAGGCCTAGAACCACCAGATGGGTTGGTGTTCTCATGTGCTTGAGGAGAATTCTCCTTGGCCGGTTGGCTAGTAGGTTCTGCATTTGTTGCTCGTTCAACTTCTATAACTTCCTCTTCTCTGGGACCTTTAGCGCTGCCTCCTTTAGCCAAATCGCTAGCATAAACCTCACATAGCTTGTCAAAATTAACCATAGGCTTCATGTACAGAGGACCTGCTCCTTCACGGGACTACAAAGAGAGCATGAATTTCCATTTGAAAACAATTCTAATGCACAGAAATGAAACATAATAGTACTTTGTCTATTTAACTAACACAGTGTACCTTCGCCCAACCCATATAGGTCTCCAATTACCATCTTCTTGTTATCGTACCATCCAAACCCACTACCATTTTGCATAATTTCCCGAACATAAGAAATTTGCTTCTTCAAAATCTTAACTTTTGACCTGATATATATGTGGATCAGCTTTGAGATCAGCATGTGGCAGTACTTCAGCCGTTTTCTTCTCAATATATGTAAGATAACCGAACTTGTGACCGGTGTCCACTTTCCAAGATGAATCATTCATGTCATATAGAATGTCAATAAGTAACATTTCCTCCTCCGCTGTCCATGTTCTCTTGTCTCTCTTTTTGGATGTCAATTTGCTCTCCTTTGGCTTGGTATTCTGGTAGATTTTCATATAACAATAAAAATGAATATACAAATGATAAAGAATATAGATGGTTGATAACCCACAAGTATAATGATAAAAATTAGTATTCAACCCAAATTTATTGATTTGACACAAGGGAAGCCAAAGAATATTCACGAGTATTAGTAGCTGAGTTGTCAATTCAACCACACCTGAAAGACTTAATATCTGCAGCAAAGTATTTAGTAGCAAAGTAATATGGAAGTAACGGTAATGGTGGCAAAAGTAACAGTAGCAGTTTGCAGTCATTTTAACAGTAGCAACAATGAAAGTAACTTGGCAAAGATCAATATGTGAAAAGCTCGTAGGCAATGTATCGACAATGATAATTCTGTTGGATGATATTCATCATGTAGAAGTCATAACCTAGGGTGACACAGAACTAGCTCCAATTCATCAATGTAATGTAGGCATGTAATCCATATATAGTCATACATGTTTATGGAAAAGAACTTGCATGGCATCTTTTGTCCTACCCTCCCATGGCAGTGGGGTCCTAATGGAAACTAAGGGTTATTAAGGGCTCCTTTTAATAGAGAACCGGACCAACGCATTAGCAGTTAGTGAATACATGAACTCCTCAAACTACGGTAATAACCAGAAAGAATCCCAATTATTGTCACCTTGGGGTATGCGGATTATAACTCATAATAGGTGTCTACAACTTGCAAGACAGGATCAAGACCACAAATATATTCATGAAAACATAATAGGTTCAGATCTGAAATCATGGCACTCGGGCCCTAGTGACAAGCATTAAGCATAGCAAAGTCATAGCAACATCAATCTCAGGACATAGTGGATACTAGGGATCAAACCCTAACAAAACTAACTCGATTACATGATAAATCTCATCCAACCCATCACCGTCTAGCAAGCCTACGATGGAATTACTCACGCACGGCGGTGAGAATCATGAAATTGGTAATGGAGGAAGGTTGGTGATGATGATGGATATGACTCCCCCTCTTCGGATTCCCGAACGGACTCCAGATCTGCCCTCCCAATGAAGAACAGGAGGCGGCGGCGGCTCCGTATCGTAAAACATGATGAATCATTCTTTCTGGGTTTTTTCTCCCCGAATAGGGCTATACAGAGTTGGAGTTGAGGTCGGAGGAGGTCCAGGGGCCCACAAGCCCACTAGGCACGCCCCAGGGGGGCGCCCCCAGGCTTGTGGCCTCTGGGTGGACCCCTCTGGTAACTTCTTGCGTCAGTATTTTTTATATATTCAACAAATATTCTCCATAAATTTGCAGGTCAATCCAAAAACTTTTATTTTTGCACAAAAAGAACACCATGGCAATTCTGCTAAAAACAACGTTAGTCCATGTTAGTTCCATTCAAATCATGTAAATTAGAGTTCAAAACAAGGGCAAAAGAGTTTGGAAAAGTAGATACGATGGAGACGTATCAATGGTCATAAATGAAATATGATGTTCATACATTACTCAATCTTTCCTATCATTATAGAAAAGTGAATGAAAAGAAACCTACGCAACTATGACATATGGGACAAAACAAATATCAATGAGGAATGCTTCGACACTCATAGGGTGTTGAATAAACATTTAAGATCCTACACCTAACATCTACTAGCGTGTATCAATGATCTCGTCTTTTATCTGTCCAAGCTTTCCACATTTCATCAGCTAATTTATCTCTTTTCTCAGTCCATTGTGATGATGTTTCGGTGGACTGAATGACATCCTCATTTACTTGTTGCTGTTGAAGGCGTAGCATGTACTCATCCATATATTCTTCACAGGGATCAACACGCATTTGTTGTCATATTAGATTATGAATATAGGAGCATGCTAAAATTATGTCAACTTGTATATCAAAAGGATAATGAGGGGGATTCCTAATGATAGCCCATTGCATCTTCAACAATCCGAAAGTCCTCTCAATCACATTTCTTGCTGATGAATGCCACATGTTAAACAATTCCTCTTTTTTGTTCTTTTTTCCAATCATTGAGATTGTACCGCTGTCCTCTGTATGGAGCAAGAAACCCTTCACAGTTCTTGTATCCATCATCGGCTAGATAATAGCACCCTATGCAATAGGAACATGTGTATGGGTTTGTTAACTATGTATACAATATATACATCTAACTAAGATGGACCATTTTAATATTATCTCTTACCACGAGGAACCTTAAGGCCATTTGATCTTGATAAAGCATCTCGAAGCACCCTCCCATCAACCGCTGATCCTTCCCACCCCGGTAATACATAAATGAATTGCATTTCCGGCGCACATACACCAAGAACATTTGTTGCAACTTCATTCTTTCGTGAATGGAATCTTGTTTTGTCAGTTTTGGTCACATGAACTTCTACATATGTCACATCTAAGGCGCCTAAACAATACTATAGTAACAACAAAATGTGTTAGACCATGAACAAAACTGGACCGACAACTCTTTTCTATGTTGAAATATTATTTTGATACCTTAAACCACTTCCACCTTCCATCCGTGCAGATGGCTGGAATTGGCCGAGGCTTCTTAAGTAACACTTTCCAGAGTATTAAAACAACGCCTAGAACTTTATGGAATTTCCTACTTACTGATTCAGACGAATGCTAGAAATCATGATGGATTGCTTGATTTTTCTCATCATGTGTAGGTATGTGAAGGAACATGGCAATCGTTTCTTCCACGCTCATGTCTCTAGTATCCTTTAACCCACCTATTTCTCTTACTAAAGAACATAATACTCTGAAACAATGCCTATCCATCCTGTTGGATTCGGGGCTCCGCGGACCCAAGAAAGATTCGAACTCTGGGGTGCGTGCGAAGAACTCAATCTCCCTAGTTCGCCAAATCGTCGATCTCACAGCCTAGCTCGATGAACGGGAAGGAAGGGGACACGACAGTTTACCCAGGTTCGGGGCACCTTGCGGTGTAAAACCCTACTCCTGCTTTGTGGTGGATTAGCCTCGAGGTGTGTCGTGGTTTTGTCATGGCAGATGTCCTAGAGAAAGGACTTAGTCGTGGAGCCATCGCGATGGGTTAGCTTGAAGGGGTTAAAGCGGACACAAGGACTCAAGAGAGTTTATACTAGTTCGGCCCCTTCGATGAAGGTAAAAGCCTACGTCTAGTTGTGATGGAATTGATGGGGTTTCGATGACTAGGGAGCAAACAAGCTTTGCCTATGTCTCGAGTTGTTGTCTGTTGTCCTTGAACCGCTGCCGGGTCGTCCCCTTATATACACGGGTGACTCTCGTCGGCTTACGGAGTCCCAATACCGGCTCATAGATGTGTCCGGTTTGGTCTCTTCTTATTCCTAACTTACAATACAGGTTAACTACTACCGCCAGTTTACGGCTGCAGGCCTTGAGCCGACCATGGGCCTTGAGCCCTCCTCTGTCTTCTTGGGCTTTAACTTACTTAACTACTGACGAAGTTAACCCGGCCCAGATAGGCCGGTTTATGCCCAGTAGTAATATCCCCAACATTAGGCCCCAAATTGATTTGAACGGGTTCATGTCAATCCTTTAATAAAAGCTTCATTTTCAACATCTTCTTATAAATTGGTAAACCGCCATGATGTCATCTTCTCTGATTGCTGTAAATCGGAGTGACGTCACCTGTCATAACGAAGCTATCCATTATGCTTCTTTGTTTAATAGATCGGCGGAAATCGAGGCGACAGCTCCGTTTTGTGGCCCCTTGATTGTCGCGCCTGACTCATGTTCTTTCGCCTTATAAATAGGACCGAAGGGTCATTTCTTTTCTGCTTCCGTGCCTTCTTCATCTTCCTCGCGTCGCCAGCCTCGGAGCTCCGCCGCCGCCGTCGACCTCTGCCTCATCCTTGGCCGCTGCATCAACCTGAGCGCACCAGAACATCGCGGCAACCTTCCGCATCTTCCTCAGCTCCTGTAAATCTTCTATCTTTTCCCCCGCAGATCTGGCCTAGGGTTTCGCAGTTCTTCAGTGTTCATCGTCTGCCTCTTGCTCATACAATAGATCTTTAGATGAATCCGCAAATCTTTATTCTGTGCAATGATAGTTGTTTGACCTTCGCCTTTACTTATGCATCTCAAACCATGGGTCTATATGAACGTTTTGTTCATTGGTTCGGTACTGCTCCTTTGAACCTCTAAGTATTTATCTCTTCTCTGAACTTGCTTTAGATCCAATGCTGTAAAAAATCTTGTGAAACCTGTTTGTGCGTACTTGTCCATCCGCAATGTTAGCTTTTCAATGCTTAGATCAGGCGGTTTAACCTTATAGAAAATTTTCCAAACCGGTATATGCCATTAGTCCCCTTGTTGAACCACCAGATGTTGGTTGCTTCATGAAACTCTGGTTCAAATAGTTCTGTCTCCGGTTTAACAGTGCCCATACCAACGTACCTTGATCAAATGCATTTTTGAACCGGGATCTTCTACCTTGCAGATTCCATCATGGCCAAGCAAGTATATGAGTGCAATTGGGTTCCTCTCGCGTCACAGAGGATCAACTGGGCGATTTAGTCCTGATTGGCGCTTTAGGCAGCGAAGATACCATCCATTGGAGGGCTCCTGGCAAAGAATGCCCTCCCACACCTCGAGAAGGAGAGGTTGTTGTTTTCGTAGATCACTTAGCCCGGGGCTTTAAGCCGCCCGGTTCTAAATTTTATCGGGATGTTTTAGCCGATTTCCAACTCCATCCGCAAGACGCTGGCCCCAACTCTGTTACAAATATGTGCCACTTCCAAGTGCTCTGTGAGGTGTTCTTTCAAGAAGAGCCCACAGTGGAATTGTTCAGAGACCTTTTCCATCTAAACCGCCGTACTGAGTTTACTGATGGCTCTAATACGGAGTTGGGTGGCATGGTGATTCAGAAAAGGAAAGAGGTCACATACCCTCACGCCAAGCTGCACAGTCACCCCAAGGAGTGGAATCAGACATGGTTCTACTGCAAAGACACCTCCCCTGCTGGTGAGAATCCCTTGCCTGGCTTTCGTCCGAAGCGGCTCAGCAATACACACCCTTTTCCTCAAAGATTGACTGCCCAGGAGAGAAGCAAATATGCTCCCCAGCTGTCAAAGCTCAGAGCCTTTATGGCCAACGGTTTAACAGGGGTTGATCTCGCTCGCTGTTGGATATCATGGAGCATATTGCCTCTTAGTCAGCGCTCCGGTTTGATGTGCGAATATACAGACAGTGTTGATGACCCACTGCGATGTTCAAAACTCCAGCTCTCCGATGAAGAAATCACAGAGGCTGTGCATAAGATACTGAATGAACCGGAACACGTCTGCGCTAGAACCGGCCTGCTTCCCTTCTGTGCCACCAACAAACCGCCAGCTGTAAGACTTTGATTTTTCTCTTTGCTGAATCTGTTATTGATATGTCTGGTCATTGTTTTTAATATCAGTGTCTGCATAATCAGGGCAATGATCCGTTTTGGAGCAAAAAACTGCTGCAGGAGAAACCAGAAAAACCAAACAGGAAAGAGCAACCCGGCAAAGACTAAAGCTGTGAAGAAGACTGCCCACAGGAAAAGGACCACTGCATCTTCTAATCTGGCCGCTGATGATGATGTGGATAATCCGGACTTTGAGGTAGAACTTGACTCACTTGGTTTATTTTTCATGCGTCTTATTGATGATGATATTTGTCAGGATGATGCCGAAGCCAGCCACCCGGATGTTGTAGAGGTAATTATTCTCTCTTCCGATTCAGAAACTTTGCCTTCACAAAAAATCCGCCAGGCAAACCGGAAAGTTAAATTTTCTCATCCTCTTGCTTATTTGGATCCTAAATTTCTTATGAAGACCCAACAACACGAAGCTCGTCGCACAACCCGGCACAGCGGCCAGGTAGTTACCTCCGCCGGTTTACCGAATAGTCCGGTTCGGAAACGCCATTCAGAGGTCTCTAATTTGCTTGTCAGTGCTTGTCCTAAAGCGGGCTGCTTTCGTCAACCTCTTAATCCGTCTGACTCCGATTGTCAGGTTACTTCTCACTCATCTTCTGGCGAGTCCTCGGCTACTCAGCTCCCACCGCTTAAAACGGTGCTTGGGTAAGCTATACTTATTGTGATGTTTGCAGTACATCGCCTTAGAACATATGTTGTATTTGATTTTATTATTCTTCTCAGGGCCAAACCTAGGCCAAGCAAGAAAGCCCGCCTGGACATAGCGGCCGAAGAAGATGTCGTTCTTGAAGCAGACAAGACACCCAATGCTGAAGCGGCTATTCTTGAGGATATTCCCAACGATCCACCGCAGCAAGATGATGATCTTATTGCTGAAGAGAGACCTATTGATACCTTAGGTCCTATCCATCAGCCCACAGGTTCCATCCGGATTGAAAGCTCCACCGGTCCAGCAAAACCTACTAACAAGCCAACAGCTCCAGTGCAAATCGGCGGTACTAAGGATGATGAGGTTGTCATTACTGGCACTGGCCATACTGAGCCAAGCAATCCTGTCGCTTTATCCAAACATTCTGCCAAGGAAGAATTTGCTGCCTTTGGCAAAGGCAAGTGGAACGCTGATCTGACGACTTACGCTGCTCTGAACGCCCAAGATATCCATTCCGGCTATCTGAACCGGCTGTATACCAGCCGTGACTACGAAGCCGGTCTGGTTAATATGATGAAAGATAAATATGAGGTAACTTCCATATGCTCCTTCCTGCTTGTATGCTTCCATTCTTGCTGACTCTCCTAACCCCCAAGGGCCGGTTTGAAATATTCTTTCAAACCGGGACTTAATAATATAAATCTTGATGCTTTGAAATTTGCTGATGTAGCCCCCAAGGGCCGGTTCAACTTAGCGTAGTTAAACCGGTACTTTAAGTAATTGAAACTACCGCATCAGAATATATATGATCAAATAGCCATTAGCCCCCAAGTGCCAAGTTGAATACTTGTATTGATCTTGGGACTTTGTAAACAATTGAAAGATGAAGATCGAATATGCATTAGCCCCCAAGTGCTAAGCGCATAACTTGTTATGTGGTTGGTACTTGAATCCTTCTACCGATTTGTTGAAACATATATCTGTATGCATGCAGGCGGAGCTGAAGACGAAAGAAAACCAAGTCATTGATCTTCAAGAAAACCTGAAAACCCAACAGGCTGAAACCTCCAAAGCAAAATAGGAATTGGCCAGTGCTTTAAGCGCCATGGAACAACTTAAGGAGAACTTCAAGAAGAAACGGGCGGATTGGGCCACTGAAAAGTCCGCTTTGATCAAACGAGCAGAGGATGCCGAGGCTGCACTAAAACCAGTGACGGATGAACTGACCAGCATAAAGAGGCACGTTCATGCCATGACCATTGCTATCTTTGGTAAGCCAGCTTGCCTTCTGAATTGGCTCTGCCTTCTTACAGAGTCACCGGTTTATTAACCCTTTATGGTATTTCAGGGACACACATTGGTCACTTGGGGTCAGATGTGCGGAGGAAATTGAAAGCCTCCTATACATTGGTTGAACAATTGTATACTGGTGCCTAGCGGATCATCTGTACCGCGTCTCATAACAAACCGGCGCCCACTTTGATTCAAGATACTCTGATGAAACTGTCAGTGCTTCCTGCCCGGGTTGAAGAGCTGAAGAAATTTGCTGCTCGAACCAGTGCAATCAATGCCTTAATCCGGGAAAAAGCCCAGGTGCCGGATTTTGATCCTATTGAAGCGGCTCAGGGCTATCCCAGCTTGAAGGAAGACGGGTCAGAATTTGGTGAAGCAGATCTGCGAGCAATAAATCGGGAGGTACGTCCACTAGCTTATCAGTTGGCTGAGGAAGCAGACTTGTCTCATTATCAAGCGCAATATGACAGTCAGAACAAGTGAATAGCTGCACCAATCCATGAATCGGAAAATCTGATCCCTCCAATCCGTAAGCATACTTACGCTCCCGATATTGACCCGTTATTGCTGATCCATGATGAAGCTGTTTTTCAAGCATTAATGGGAATCGACTGGACAACTGTGGATTTCCAGCCACTGGGTAGAGAAACGGAAGCTGAAGCGGCGCAGGATGACCCACAACCATCAGGCCAGGCTGGTGACCAAGCTTGAACCGGAAGCCGGTTTTAAAACTGCCTCTCCTTTGTGAAAAACAATTATATTATTATGGGCACCATGTTGCCTTGTAATAGGCTAGCTGATACCTTTGATGTTGATATGCCTTCATGCATAACTTGTTCTTCCTGTGGTAATGAACTTTCCAAAACACTTTCTGAAATGAGAAATTCGTCAAGTGCCACCGCGGTTGTACCGTCAGGCGGAATATGATGTCTGTATATATGAAATCAAAACATCCAAAACAAAATTTTAAGTATATGATCAAATTTTTGAGATACATAATACCCGCCATCGTTGAGTATGAAGTTGGCTTGGCCAATCTTGAAGCGGAGTTTTGCAAACCCACACTGTTGGAGGAGATAACAGCTCCTATATATATATATATATATATATATATATATGATGCTGGTTTACCATGCAAACCGTGCCGGGTTATAATAAACACCGTGTTACTCCATAAGAGGATGTTAACAACAAGGATCAAACCGGACAAATAGTCTCCGGATTGACGTGAACTGTGTTCCGTCAATTGATTGGTTAAAAAACTTTGTCGGTTTAAAAAACACAATGAAAAGCAAAAAAAAAACCCTTCAAAGAAAAGTGTGAAGCAAAAGCAACGACAAAACCGTTTGCCAAAAAAGATTTATTTAAGCTGATCAAATGGCGTTACCATGGCCAAACACGACCAAGCTCCCGTTAGATGTAACTATGGTTCTAGTCAGCCAGGTCCCCAAATGAAACCGTGGCATTTATGCCGACCAAATGACATGGTCATGGTTCGGGTTCGACCAAGCCCCCAAATGATTCTGTGGCCTTAGGCCGATCAAGAGGCATGACTGGTTCAGACATGACCAAGTCCCCAAGTGATCTGGTGGCTCTCGCCTATCAAGAGGCATGGTATTCGTTCGGACACGACCAATCCTCCAAGTGATATAACACGATGCTTTTAGCAAAGCGAACTCAAGGGGTAAACCGGAAGCTGCTGTAAAACAACTCCGTGTAACCACACATGATGTAAAAGAACAGATACCCTGCTTTAGCTGAGGTTCCGGTTTATTATAGTTAATATATACATCGCTGTAATATGCACATAAGTAGAACCAATGGCTCAGGTATAATAAGGCCGAAGATGAGCTATGTTCCACGGCCTGTTGGTCTCCTCCTCTGATGTACGTGAGTCCTTATGTTCTCGAATATCGATCAGATAGTATGACCCGTTGTGCAGATTCTTGCTGACCACGAAAGGCCCCTCCCAAGGTGGGGATAACTTATGCATACCAGTCTGATCTTGGATGAGCCGAAGCACCAAATCTCCCTCCTGAAAGGTTCTGGTTCTGAACCGATGACTGTGATAACGACGAAGATCCTGCTGGTAAATCACCGATCGGGCGGCTGCGATGTCACGCTCTTCATCCAACCGGTCCAAAGCATCTTGCCGTGCTGTCTCGTTGTCCGCTTCAATATAAGCCGTTACACGAGGTGAATCATGACGGATATCACTGGGGAGAACCGCCTCCGCTCCATAAAACATGAAGAACGGTGTATACCCTGTTGATCTATTGGGCATTGTATTGATGCTCCATAGCACAGATGGTAATTCTTCTACCCAACAACCCGGCGTTCTCTGCAAAGGAACCATGAGCCGGGGCTTGATGCCTCTCAGGATCTCTTGATTAGCTCTTTTTGCTTGACCATTGGACTGTGGATGTGCCACTGATGAAACGTCGAGCCGGATGTGCTCCCGTTCGCAGAACTCCTTCATAGCACCTTTGGACAAATTGGTACCATTATCTGTGATAATACTGTGTGGAAAGCCAAACCGGAAAATCACCTTTTTGATGAACTGAACCACCGTGGCCGCATCACACTTGCTAACAGGTTCTGCCTCCACCCACTTTGTAAACTTGTCTACCGCCACCAGGAGGTGGGTCTTCTTATCTTTGGACCTTTTGAAAGGCCCAACCATATCCAGCCCCCAAGTCGCAAACGGCCAAGTAATTGGAATCATTCTCAATTCTTGAGCCGGTACATGAGCACGCTTTGAAAACCTTTGGCAACCATCACATCGTCTGACCAGATCCTCCGCATCAGCATGAGCAGTTAACCAATAAAGACCATGGTGAAACGCTTTAGCCACCAGAGACTTTGAACCGGCGTGGTGACCACAATCTCCTTCGTGGATCTCACGCAAAATTTCACGGCCTTCTTCAGGAGACATGCAGCATTGAAAATGTCCTGATATACTGCAATGATGCAACTCGCCGTTGATGATAGCCATGGACTTGGATCGCCGGATTATCTGCCGGGCTAGAATCTCATCCTCTGGCAACTCACCCCGGTTCTTGTACGCCAGGTAAGGAAGCGTCCAATCTGGAATAACATGAAGAGCCGCCACCAATTGAGCCTCCGGATCAGGAATAGCCAAATCCTCTTCACCAGGGATCTTGACCGACGGGTTGTGCAGCACATCCAGAAAAACATTGGGTGGGACCGGTTTGCGCTGAGAGCCCAGCCGGCTTAAAGCGTCTGCCGCTTCATTTTTCCGCCGATCCACGTGGTCCACCTGATAGCCTTTGAAATAACCTGCGACAGTATCCACCTCACGACGATATGCTGCCATGAGTGGGTCCTTGGAGTCCCAAGTGCCAGACACTTGCTGAGCCACAAGGTTCGAGTCACCGAAGCACTTAACTCGACTTAGATTCATCTCCTTAGCCATCCGGAGACCATGAAGCAAAGCTTCATACTCAGCTACATTGTTAGTACAAGGGAACATTAAACGGAGAACATAACAAAACTTATCACCTCGTGGGGAAGTTAATACGACTCCAGCCCCCGAGCCTTCCAACTGCCTGGATCTGTCAAAATGGATGGTCCAATACGTATGATCCGGCTTTTCTTCAGGTGCTTGCATTTCCGTCCAATCATTGATGAAATCAACAAGTGCTTGAGACTTAACCGCTGTCCGAGGCACATACTTCAAACCGTACGGCCCCAGCTCTATGGCTGATGAGGACATCAATACCATTGTTACACCCACAGCCCCTACTGTTACATATACTGGACCAATTACTAGAGCTCGCGCACGCCAATTAAATTACCAGGTACTTTCGTTTCTTGGTAATGATTCTAATGTTCATGAGATTATGATGCTGCCTAAATTGGATACATTTGTTTTGCTTACAAATGAAGGGCCTAGCTTGGAGAAGGATGAACATTGGAGCAAGAACACGCCTGGAGTTGATGGCATGCGCAAGGGGATCAAGAACGGAGTTACAAGTGATGATTTCAGGACTTTGAAGCCGCCATAAGGAGTGCATGAAGCCTTGGACGAAATATACAAGATGCCACTTCATAATATTCGTCCATAGGCTATTCTAGGTGCTGCGTCACCTTATTAATGGGCCAGGCCCATGTAATTTCGAAATACTTAAGTATAGGCTATTTTTAGAGTCCGTATGTGTGGGGAAACAAGAGTTAGGGTTGGTTTCGGACCCCACCCTCAAGGGCCACGAAATTCCCCCCTCTTCCTCCATATATACAGCACTTAGGGCGTCGTTTAGACTTTGGGTTTTGTTTAGATTAAAAGTTCGCCATAGCTGCAACTTCCGTACTTCGTTTGTGTCCAACGACTAGACCAAGACGTCACAGAACCCCACCTTGATCAATAAAGCTTTCATCTTATATTCGCAATATCCCGATTGCAATCTCAGTTTCTTGCTTGTTCTTCGTTTGCTCGCAGGAAACAGACCCTCGTGGTTAGGTTGATCGTGCTCCGGCGTGGTCAATAACCCTCGGAAGTTGGTTTAGCGATTGCTAAGGCGCGACGTCTCGCACGTTCGTAGTCGGATCGTCAAGGTCGACTCCCACAGAAAACGATAGCCACCATCTCATCGAAACATCGGGACACCTTAGCCTCTATCAAGTGGTATCAGATTTCCAGGTTGCTCGGTGAGATTTTACAGTTTTTCGTAGATTAGATCGAGTCTGTTCTTCATACCTACAGTCCACGAAAAAGCCACACAAAAAAAATTAGGGTTAGTTCATCATATCCGAACCAATCTGAGCCTTTGCATAATCTTTTTAGGGTTTTTCCTTTGTTGAATTTGCGGTTGCATCGTCGTGTCAAGTTGCTGGTCTTAGAGTCTAGTCTTTTAGAGTTTCGAGTTCTGGTCATAAGTTGTCACGCCGCCGCCGCACCATCATCATCGCCCATCTACCACTTGTGCTTATCCGCCACCGCTCTGAATCCATATCCATATACCACTACCAATCCGTATCCATATACCACCATCAATCTCTATCCATATACCACCACCGCTACCATATACCACCACCGCTGCCATATACCACAACCATATATCCACCACCAATCCGAGTTCTTCTCATATTAGGTTTGTTCTTGAGATCAATCTAAATTCCGATTCGTGTTTCCTTGCCTGCGTAGGTCTCGAAAAAAAGAAGTCTGGAGACCCCCGGGCAGTTTTTAGGCCAAAATTTTCACGGGCAAAATTTTTTTCCCTATCCTATTTTAGACTTTTTTGAGTCTTTTGAGCCACGTGCCATCATAGTGATTTTTTGTCGCACTTTTTCGTCGTCGCTCCCCTGATTTCCGAAAAAAAAGTGAAAAAAAAATTTCGTGCCCATCCTATCAGTTTGACGAGGGAAGAGTTTTGAGACACTCGCCATTATAGTGATTTTTCGCAAAAAAAAAGAGGAGCGCAGAAAAAAAAGGAGCGCAAAAAAAAGAGGAGCGTAGAAAAAAAAGGAGCGCAAAAAAAAAAGGAGCGCAAAAAAAAGAGAGCGAAAAAAAAGAGAGTTCCAGAGTGTGCTTTTCCCTTATTTACGTGCAGCGCCGTGATTTTGTTAGTGTTCTAGGCTCGCGTCTCTAGCACGGTCTAGCCTAGGACCAGCACAGTACCGTCGTTGAGCGTTTATTCAACTTTGCATCTCTGAATTGATTATTGCTGACCCTTTTTGCTACCATACTATAAGCCTTCCCAGCTCCACATACATCTACGTCGTGCGTTTGACTCTCCCTGGCAATCGCTCTATCCAAGCTTTTGAGAGTTTTGACTACAACGGTTGCCGATCACCGCCTGCTGCTGGGTAAGAACTGGTAAGAATTTGAGATTTGCTTGAGGGATTTGTGACACCCGCCACCACCACCACTTGTTAGTAGTCTGTAGGATCATATTCTTGTGTGTTTCTATTGCTGCTAACCATGCCAGGATCACAAGCCGACGAGACTGACTGGGAGAACTTGACGAACAAGGAGCTTCATGATACGTTTCAGCAAATGATGAATGGACAGGTGCAAGATGTGATAAACAGATTTGAAGAGGCCATGGAGAAGATAGATGGCATGGAGAAGACGTTTGAAACAAAGCTCGATAACAAGTTTGCTGAATTGCTGTCGCGTTTTCCACCACCACCACCGGCTGCTCCTGCCGCACCTCTGCAACAACAGCAACAACACCGACTACCTCCACGTCGGGAAACAGCCCTCCGCCGAGCGAGCCGTGTCCCTCTTCAGTCGGGCCAAACTGCTGGTGCTGCTGTTGATACTTCTGTGGCTCCTACTGCTGATGTGGAGGAGGATGCTTATGTGGGAGATTATGAGGATGAGGTTGATCAAAATCAGAACTACGTGCCACCAACAGCACAGCAACCACCAGGTCGTCCACATGCAAATAATGGCAATGGTAGGGCTCACCCTCAGGTACGAGATCATGACCATCTCCCTAAACTAAAATTGAATATTCCACCATTTGAGGGTAGATATGTTCCTGATATATATCTTACTTGGGAGTTAGAAACTGAACAACGATTTACATGTTTACAATATCCCGAGGAGAGACGTGTTCCTGCTGCTGTTTGTGCTTTCACTAGTTTTGCATGTGTTTGGTGGTCTGAGCATTGTAGATTATATCCTATTCCGGCTACTTGGGCTGCTTTGAAAACTGCTATGCGTACTCGTTGGGTTCCACCATATTATCAACGTGAATTATTTCAAAAATTGCAGCGCTTAAGACAGGGAAAAAATTTTGTAGAAGAATATTATCAGGAATTACAAACTGGCATGATTAGATGTGGTATTGTTGAGGAGAATGAAGCTATGCTTGCACATTTTATGGGTGGATTAAATAGAGAGATTCAGACGATTCTAGAGTATAAGGAGTATACTAATATCACTCATTTATTCCATCTTGCTTGTAAAGCTGAACGTGAAGTGCAGGATCGACAGGCATTGGCGCGGACTAACTTTTCTGCAGGTCGACCTTCATCATGGACACCACGTGCATCATCTACTTCCACACGTTCTGCTACACCGGCGCCTCCGTCGGCTGCCACCTCCAATCGTGATACAATAAAGCAGGCACAATCACCACTATCTGCCAAGAGCACACCTTCTGGGCCTACAAAGAGCTCTTCTTCATCCATGGCATCAACAGGGCAAACACATGATATTATTTGTCGACGTTGCAAGGGTGGAGGTCATTATGCGACAGAATGCCCATCTAAGCGTGTGATGATTGTTACTGAGGATGGTGGCTATGAGTCTGCTAGTGACTATGATGAGGAGACTTTGGCTCTTATTACACGTGACGAACACGGTGGAGACGATTCTGATCATGAGACACAATACATGGCTCCTGAAGATGCTGACAGGTATGAATGTTTAGTTGCTCAACGTGTTTTGAGTGTGCAGGTTACACAAGCTGAGCAAAATCAGAGGCATAATTTGTTCCATACAAAGGGAGTTGTGAAGGAACGTTCTGTTCGCGTGATCATAGATGGAGGGAGTTGCAACAACTTGGCTAGCATCGAGATGGTGGAGAAGCTATCTCTCACCACAAGACCACATCCACATCCTTACTACATCCAATGGTTCAACAACAGCGGCAAGGTTAAGGTAACACGTACTGTTCGTGTGCATTTTAGTATCTCTACATATGCTGATTATGTTGATTGTGATGTCGTACCTATGCAAGCATGTTCCTTATTACTTGGTAGACCATGGCAATTTGATAAAAATTCTATTCACCATGGTAGAAACAATCAGTATACTCTTGTTCATAACGATAAAAATATTACTTTGCTTCCTATGACTCCTGATTCCATTTTGAAAGATGATATTAATAGAGCTAATAAAGCAAAACAGGAGACAAATAAGAGTGAAAATCAGATTGTGGCAAAAGAATTTGAGCACCAAATGAAGCCTAATAATAAACCATCTACTGTTGTTTCTGAAATTAAATTGAAAAGTGCATGTTTACTTGCCACCAAATCTGATATTGATGAGCTAGATTTCAGCAAATCTGTTTGCTATGCTTTTGTGTGCAAAGAGGCATTATTTTCATTCGAGGACGTGCCTTCCTCTTTGCCCCCTGCTGTCACTAACATTTTGCAGGAGTTCGCTGACGTCTTTCCACAAGACGTGCCACCGGGATTACCACCTATTCAAGGGATTGAGCATCAAATTGACTTAATTCCTGGTGCTTCGCTACCCAACCGTGCACCATACCGTACCAATCCAGAGGAGACGAAGGAGATTATGCGTCAAGTACAAGAATTGCTCGACAAAGGTTATATACGCGAATCCCTTAGTCCTTGTGCTGTTCCTATCATTTTAGTGCCGAAAAAGGATGGTACATCGCGTATGTGCGTTGATTGTAGAGGCATTAATAATATTACTATTCGTTATCGTCATCCTATTCCTAGGCTAGATG
Organism: Triticum urartu; assembly: GCF_056163025.1. Taxonomy (NCBI): domain Eukaryota; kingdom Viridiplantae; phylum Streptophyta; class Magnoliopsida; order Poales; family Poaceae; genus Triticum; species Triticum urartu. The sequence goes on from NC_141879.1 coordinate 376,478,925, forward strand.
ATATGCTTGATGAATTGAGTGGCTCTACAATATTCTCCAAAGTTGATTTGCGTAGTGGATACCATCAAATTCGTATGAAATTGGGTGATGAATGGAAAACAGCATTTAAAACTAAGTTTGGATTATATGAGTGGTTAGTCATGCCTTTTGGGTTAACTAATGCACCTAGTACTTTCATGAGGTTAATGAACGAAGTTTTACGTGCTTTCATTGGACGATTTGTGGTAGTTTACTTTGATGACATATTGATTTATAGCAAATCTTTGGAGGAACATTTGGAACATTTACGTGCTGTTTTTATTGCTCTACATGATGCACGTTTGTTTGGAAACCTTGGAAAGTGCACCTTTTGCACCGACCGAGTATCTTTTCTTGGCTATGTTGTTACTCCACAGGGAATTGAAGTTGATAAAGCCAAGATTGAAGCTATTGAGAGTTGGCTGCAGCCCAAAACGGTCACACAAGTGAGGAGTTTCCTTGGCCTCGCTGGTTTCTATAGGCGTTTTGTGAGAGATTTCAGCACCATTGCTGCACCTCTCAACGAGCTTACAAAGAAGGATGTACCTTTTGTTTGGGGTACCGCACAGGAAGCCTTCACGGTATTGAAAGATAAGTTGACACATGCTCCTTTACTCCAACTTCCTAATTTCAATAAGACTTTTGAGCTTGAATGTGATGCTAGTGGAATTGGATTAGGTGTGTTATTACAAGATCGAAAACCTGTTGCATACTTTTCTGAAAAATTGAGTGGGCCTAGTATGAACTATTCTACTTATGATAAAGAATTATATGCTCTTGTTCGGACCTTAGAAACATGGCAACATTATTTATGGCCCAAGGAATTTGTTATACATTCTGATCATGAATCTTTGAAACACATTAAAAGTCAAGCAAAACTGAACCGTAGACATGCTAAATGGGTTGAATTCATTGAGACTTTCCCTTATGTCATTAAACACAAGAAGGGTAAAGAAAATGTTATTGCTGATGCCTTGTCTCGTCGTTATACTATGCTTTCACAACTTGACTTTAAAATATTTGCTTTGGAGACCATCAAAGATCAATATGTTCATGATGCTGAATTTAAAGATGTATTGCAGAATTGTAAGGAAGGGAGAACTTGGAACAAGTTCGTTCTTAACGATGGATTTGTGTTTCGTGCTAACAAGCTATGCATTCCAGCTAGCTCCGTTCGTCTTTTGTTGTTGCAGGAGGCGCATGGAGGAGGATTAATGGGACACTTTGGCGTCAAGAAGATGGAGGATATACTTGCTACACATTTCTTTTGGCCAAAGATGAGACGGGATGTTGAGCGTTTTGTTGCTCGCTGCACTACCTGTCAAAGAGCTAAGTCACGACTCAATCCTCATGGTTTATATATGCCTTTGCCTGTACCTAGTGTTCCTTGGGAGGATATATCTATGGACTTTGTTTTAGGTTTACCTCGAACAAAGAAGGGGAGGGATAGCATATTTGTTGTCGTGGATAGGTTCTCGAAAATGGCACACTTTATACCATGTCATAAAAGCGATGATGTTGTTAATGTTGCTGATTTGTTCTTTCGTGAAATTATTCGCTTACATGGTGTGCCAAATACTATTGTTTCAGATCGTGATACTAAATTTCTTAGCCACTTTTGGAGATGTTTATGGGCTAAGTTGGGGACTAAGCTGCTTTTTAGTACTACTTGTCACCCCCAAACTGATGGACAAACTGAAGTAGTCAATAGAACATTGTCTACTATGCTTAGGGCTGTTTTGAAGAATAACAAGAAAATGTGGGAAGAATGCTTGCCTCATATTGAATTTGCTTATAATCGCTCATTGCATTCTACTACTAAGATGTGCCCTTTTGAAATTGTGTATGGTTTCCTACCTCGTGCACCTATTGATTTGTTGCCTCTTCCATCTTCAGAGAAGGTTAATTTTGATGCTAAAGAACGTTCTGAATTGATTTTAAAAATGCATGAGTTAACTAAGGAAAACATTAAGCGTATGAATGCTAAATATAAACTTGCTGGAGATAAGGGTAGAAAACATGTTGTGTTTGCGCCTGGAGATCTTGTTTGGTTACATTTGCGTAAAGATAGATTTCCTAATCTGCGCAAATCAAAGCTAATGCCACGTGCTGATGGTCCTTTTAAGGTGTTAGAGAAAATAAATGATAATGCATATAAACTTGAGCTACCTGTAGATTTTGGGGTTAGTCCCACTTTTAACATTGCAGATTTGAAGCCTTATTTGGGTGAGGAAGATGCGCTTCCGTCGAGGACGACTTCATTTCAAGAAGGGGAGGATGATGAGGACATCAATACCATTGTTACACCCACAGCCCCTACTGTTACATATACTGGACCAATTACTAGAGCTCGCGCACGCCAATTAAATTACCAGGTACTTTCGTTTCTTGGTAATGATTCTAATGTTCATGAGATTATGATGCTGCCTAAATTGGATACATTTGTTTTGCTTACAAATGAAGGGCCTAGCTTGGAGAAGGATGAACATTGGAGCAAGAACACGCCTGGAGTTGATGGCATGCACAAGGGGATCAAGAACGGAGTTACAAGTGATGATTTCAGGACTTTGAAGCCGCCATAAGGAGTGCATGAAGCCTTGGACGAAATATACAAGATGCCACTTCATAATATTCGTCCATAGGCTATTCTAGGTGCCGCGTCACCTTATTAATGGGCCAGGCCCATGTAATTTCGAAATACTTAAGTATAGGCTATTTTTAGAGTCCGTATGTGTGGGGAAACAAGAGTTAGGGTTGGTTTCGGACCCCACCCTCAAGGGCCACGAAATTCCCCCCTCTTCCTCCATATATACAGCCCTTAGGGCGTCGTTTAGACTTTGGGTTTTGTTTAGATTAAAAGTTCGCCATAGCTGCAACTTCGCGTACTTCATTTGTGTCCAACGACCAGACCAAGACGTCACAGAACCCCACCTTGATCAATAAAGCTTTCATCTTATATTCGCAATATCCCGGTTGCAATCTCAGTTTCTTGCTTGTTCTTCGTTTGCTCGCAGGAAACAGACCCTCGTGGTCAGGTTGATCGTGCTCCGGCGTGGTCAATAACCCTCGGAAGTTGGTTTAGCGACTGCTAAGGCGCGACGTCTGGCACGTTCGTAGTCGGATCGTCAAGGTCGACTCCCACAGAAAACGATAGCCACCATCTCATCAAAACATCGGGACACCTTAGCCTCTATCAATGGCCCACTTTGCAATCCGGCCAGTTGCTTCCCGGTTCTGGATGATATCTCCCAAAGGAGCAGAACTGACCACCATAATTGAGTGCCCTTGGAAATATTGTTTAAGCTTCTGGCTTGCCATAAAAACTCCATACACCAGCTTCTGCCAATGCGGATACCTTTGCTTGGACTCAATGAGCACCTCGCTGATATAATAGACCGGACGTTGAACCGGATGCTCCTTACCTGCCTCCTTTTGCTCCACCACAATAGCTACGCTGACCGCCCGAACATTAGCAGCAACATATAGCAGTAACGGCTCCTTGTCAATGGGAGCGGCGAGCACAGGCAGATTGGCCAATTGCCGCTTTAAGTCCTCAAATGCTTCATCAGCAGCAGAACTCCATACAAACTGATCCGTCTTTTTCAACATCTGATACAAAGGGATTGCCTTCTCACCCAGGCGACTGATAAACCGGCTTAGCGAAGCAATCCGGCCTGCCAGGCGTTGAAGATCGTTGATACACTTCGGTTTAGCCAGGGAGGTGATAGCCGTGATCTTCTCCGGATTAGCCTCAGTTCCCCTGTTGGACACTAGAAAACCCAATAGCTTGCCCGCCGGTACACCAAAGACACACTTGTCCGGATTAAGCATCATCTTGTATGTTCTCAGGTTTTCAAAGGTTTCCTTCAAATCATCAATCAGAGTCTCCTTCTGATAGAGGCAAAGGTGTCCCGATGTTTCGATGAGATGGTGGCTATCGTTTTCTGTGGGAGTCGACCTTGACGATCCGACTACGAACGTGCGAGACGTCGCGCCTTAGCAATCGCTAAACCAACTTCCGAGGGGTTATTGACCACGCCGGAGCACGATCAACCTGACCACGAGGGCCTGTTTCCTGCGAGCAAACGAAGAACAAGCAAAAAACTGAGATTGCAATCTGGATATTGCGAATATAAGATGAAAGCTTTATTGATCAAGGTGGGGTTCTGTGACGTCTTGGTCTGGTCGTTGGACACAAACAAAGTACGCGAAGTTGCAGCTATGGTGAAGTTTTAATCTAAACAAAACCCAAAGTCTAAACGACGCCCTAAGGGCTGTATATATGGAGGAAGAGAGGGGAATTTCGTGGCCCTTGAGGGTGGGGTCCGAAACCAACCCTAACTCTTGTTTCCCCACACATACGGACTCTAAAAATAGCCTATACTTAAGTATTTCGAAATTACATGGGCCTGGCCCATTAATAAGATAACGCAGCACCTAGAATAGCCTATGGACGAATATTATGAAGTGGCATCTTGTATATTTCGTCCATGGCTTCATGCACTCCTTATGGCGGCTTCAAAGTCCTGAAATCATCACTTGTAACTCCGTTCTTGATCCCCTTGCGCATGCCATCAACTTCATGCGTGTTCTTGCTCCAATGTTCATCCTTCTCCAAGCTAGGCCCTTCATTTGAAAGCAAAACAAATGTATCCAATTTAGGCAGCATCATAATCTCATGAACATTAGAATCATTACCAAGAAACGAAAGTACCTGGTAATTTAATTGGCGTGCGCGAGCTCTAGTAATTGGTCCAGTATATGTAACAGTAGGGGCTGTGGGTGTAACAATGGTATTGATGTCCTCATCATCCTCCCCTTCTTGAAATGAAGTCGTCCCCGACGGAAGCTCATCTTCCTCACCCAAATAAGGCTTCAAATCTGCAATATTAAAAGTGGGACTAACCCCAAAATCTGCAGGTAGCTCAAGTTTATATGCATTATCATTTATTTTCTCTACAACCTTAAAAGGACCATCAGCACGTGGCATTAGCTTTGATTTGCGCAGATTAGGAAATCTATCTTTACGCAAATGTAACCAAACAAGATCTCCAGGTGCAAACACAACATGTTTTCTACCCTTATCTCCAGCAAGTTTATATTTAGCATTCATACGCTCAATGTTTTCCTTAGTTAACTCATGCATTTTTAAAATCAATTCAGAACGTTCTTTAGCATCAAAATTAACCTTCTCCGAAGATGGAAGAGGCAACAAATCAATAGGTGCACGAGGTAGGAAACCATACACAATTTCAAAAGGGCACATCTTAGTAGTAGAATGCAATGAACGATTATAAGCAAATTCAATATGAGACAAGCATTCTTCCCACATTTTCTTGTTATTCTTCAAAACAGCCCTAAGCATAGTAGACAATGTTCTATTGACTACTTCAGTTTGTCCATCAGTTTGGGGGTGACAAGTAGTACTAAAAAGCAGCTTAGTCCCCAACTTAGCCCATAAACATCTCCAAAAGTGGCTAAGAAATTTAGTATCACGATCTGAAACAATAGTATTTGGCACACCATGTAAGCGAATAATTTCACGAAAGAACAAATCAGCAACATTAACAACATCATCGCTTTTATGACATGGTAAAAAGTGTGCCATTTTCGAGAACCTATCCACGACAACAAATATGCTATCCCTCCCCTTCTTTGTTCTAGGTAAACCTAAAACAAAGTCCATAGATATATCCTCCCAAGGAACACTAGGTACAGGCAAAGGCATATATAAACCATGAGGATTGAGTCGTGACTTAGCTCTTTGACATGTAGTGCAGCGAGCAACAAAACGCTCAACATCCCGTCTCATCTTTGGCCAAAAGAAATGTGTAGCAAGTATATCCTCCGTCTTCTTGACGCCAAAGTGTCCCATTAATCCTCCTCCATGCGCCTCCTGCAACAACAAAAGACGAACGGAGCTAGCTGGAATGCATAGCTTGTTAGCACGAAACACAAATCCATCGTTAAGAACGAACTTGTTCCAAGTTCTCCCTTCCTTACAATTCTGCAATACATCTTTAAATTCAGCATCATTAACATATTGATCCTTGATGGTCTCCAAACCAAATATTTTAAAGTCAAGTTGTGAAAGCATAGTATAACGACGAGACAAGGCATCAGCAATAACATTTTCTTTACCCTTCTTGTGTTTAATGACATAAGGGAAAGTCTCAATGTATTCAACCCATTTAGCATGTCGACGGTTCAGTTTTGCTTGACTTTTAATGTGTTTCAAAGATTCATGATCAGAATGTATAACAAATTCCTTGGGCCATAAATAATGTTGCCATGTTTCTAAGGTCCGAACAAGAGCATATAATTCTTTATCATAAGTAGAATAGTTCAGACTAGGCCCACTCAATTTTTCAGAAAAGTATGCAACAGGTTTTCCATCTTGTAATAACACACCTCCTAATCCAATTCCACTAGCATCACATTCAAGCTCAAAAGTCTTATTGAAATTAGGAAGTTGGAGTAAAGGAGCATGTGTCAACTTATCTTTCAAAACCGTGAAGGCTTCTTCCTGTGCGGTACCCCAAACAAAAGGTACATCCTTCTTTGTAAGCTCGTTGAGAGGTGCAGCAATGGTGCTGAAATCTCTCACAAAACGCCTATAAAAACCAGCGAGGCCAAGGAAACTCCTCACTTGTGTGACCGTTTTGGGCTGCGGCCAACTCTCAATAGCTTCAATCTTGGCTTTATCAACTTCAATTCCCTGTGGAGTAACAACATAGCCAAGAAAAGATACTCGGTCGGTGCAAAAGGTGCACTTTCCAAGGTTACCAAACAAACGTGCATCACGTAGAGCAATAAAAACAGCACGTAAATGTTCCAAATGTTCCTCCAAAGATTTGCTATAAATCAATATGTCATCAAAGTAAACTACCACAAATCGTCCAATGAAAGCACGTAAAACTTCATTCATTAACCTCATGAAAGTACTAGGTGCATTAGTTAACCCAAAAGGCATGACTAACCACTCATATAATCAAAACTTAGTTTTAAATGCTGTTTTCCATTCATCTCCCAATTTCATACGAATTTGATGGTAACCACTACGCAAATCAACTTTGGAGAATATTGTAGAGCCACTCAATTCATCAAGCATATCATCTAGCCTAGGAATAGGATGACGATAACGAATAGTAATATTATTAATGCCTCTACAATCAACGCACATACGCGACGTACCATCCTTTTTCGGCACTAAAATGATAGGAACAGCACAAGGACTAAGGGATTCGCGTATATAACCTTTGTCGAGCAGTTCTTGTACTTGACGCATAATCTCCTTCGTCTCCTCTGGATTGGTACGGTATGGTGCCCGGTTGGGTAATGATGCACCGGGAATTAAGTCAATTTGATGCTCAATCCCGCGAATAGGTGGTAATCCCGGTGGCACGTCTTGTGGAAAGACGTCGGCGAACTCCTGCAAAATGTTAGTGACAGCAGGAGGCAAAGAGGAAGGCACGTCCTCGAATGAAAATAATGCCTCTTTGCACACAAAAGCATAGCAAACAGATTTGCTAAAATTTAGATCATCAATATCAGATTTGGTGGCAAGTAAACATGCACTTTTCAATTTAATTTCAGAAGCAGCACTAGATTGTTTATTATTATTAGGCTGCATTTGTTGCTCAAATTCTTTTGCCACAATCTGATTTTCACTCTTAGTTTTCTCCTGTTTTGCTTTATTAGCTCTATTAATATCATCTTTCAAAATGGAATCAGGTGTCATAGGAAGCAAAGTAATATTTTTATCCTTATGAACAAGAGTATACTGATTGTTTCTACCATGGTGAATAGAATTTTTATCAAATTGCCATGGTCTACCAAGTAATAAGGAACATGCTTGCATCGGTACCACATCACAATCAACATAATCAGCATATGTAGAGATACTAAAATGCACACGAACAGTACGTGTTACCTTAACCTTGCCGCTGTTGTTGAACCATTGGATGTAGTAAGGATGTGGATGTGGTCTTGTGGTGAGAGATAGCTTCTCCACCATCTCGATGCTAGCCAAGTTGTTGCAACTCCCTCCATCTATGATCACGCGAACAGAACGTTCCTTCACAACTCCCTTTGTATGGAACAAATTATGCCTCTGATTTTGCTTAGCTTGTGTAACCTGCACACTCAAAACACGTTGAGCAACTAAACATTCATACCTGTCAGCATCTTCAGGAGCCATGTATTGCGTCTCATGATCAGAATCGTCTCCACCGTGTTCGTCACGTGTAATAAGAGCCAAAGTCTCCTCATCATAGTCACTAGCGGACTCATACCCACCATCCTCAGTAACAATCATCACACGCTTAGATGGGCATTCTCTCGCATAATGACCTCCACCCTTGCAACGTCGACAAATAATATCATGTGTTTGCCCTGTTGATGCCATGGATGAAGAAGAGCTCTTTGCAGGCCCAGAAGGTGTGCTCTTGGCAGATAGTGGTGATTGTGCCTGCTTTATTGTATCACGGTTGGAGGTGGCAGCCGACGGAGGCGCTGGTGAAGCAGAACGTGTGGAAGTAGATGATGCACGTGGTGTCCATGAAGAAGGTCGACCTGCAGAAAAGTTAGTCCGCGCCAATGCCTGTCGATCCTGCACTTCACGTTCAGCTTTACAAGCAAGATGGAATAAACGAGTGATATTAGTATACTCCTTATACTCTAGAATCGTCTGAATCTCTCTATTTAATCCACCCATAAAACGTGCAAGCATAGCTTCATTCTCCTCAACAATACCACATCTAATCATGCCAGTTTGTAATTCCTGATAATATTCTTCTACAGAATTTTTTCCCTGTCTTAAGCGCTGCAATTTTTGAAGTAATTCACGTTGATAATATGGTGGAACCCAACGAGTACGCATAGCAGTTTTCAAAGCAGCCCAAGTAGCAGGAATGGGATATAATCTACAATGCTCAGACCACCAAACACATGCAAAACTAGTGAATGCACAAACAGCAGCAGGAACACGTCTCTCCTCGGGATATTGTAAACATGTAAATCGTTGTTCAGTTTCTAACTCCCAAGTAAGATATATATCAGGAACATATCTACCCTCAAATGGTGGAATATTCAATTTTAGTTTAGGGAGATGGTCATGATCTCGTACCTGAGGGTGAGCCCTACCATTGCCATTATTTGCATGTGGACGACCTGATGGTTGCTGTGCTGGTGGTGGCACGTAGTTCTGATTTTGATCAACCTCATCCTCGTAATCGCCAGCAAAATCATCCTCCTCCGCATCAGCAGCAGGAGCCACAGAAGTAGCAACAGCAGCACCAACAGTTTGGCCAGGTGCAAGAGGGAGACGGCTCGCTCGGCGGAGGGCTGTTTCACGATGTGTAGGTAGTCGTCGTTGTTGTTGTTGTTGTAGAGGTGCGTTAGGTGCAGCCGGTGGTGGTGGTGGAAGACGCGCGAGCAATTCATTAAACCTGTCATCGAGCTTTGTTTCGAACGTCTTCTCCATGTCATCTATCTTCTCCATGGCCTCTTTAAATCTGTTTAGCACATCCTGCACCTGTCCATTCATCATTTGCTGAAATTTATCATGCAACTCCTGATTCGTCATGTTCTCCCAGTCAGTCTCGTCGGCTTGTGATCCTGCCATGGTTAGCAACAATAGAAAAAACACAAGAATATGATCCTACAGATGACTAACAAGAGGTGGTGGTGGCGGGTGTCACAAATCCGTCAAGCAAATCTCAAATTCTTACCAGTTCTTACCCAGCAGCAGGCGGTGATCGGCAACCGTTGTAGTCAAAACTCTGAAAAGCTTGGATAGAGCGATTGCCAGGGAGAGTCAAAGGCACGACGTAGAGGTATGTGGAGCTGGGAAGGCTTATAGTATGGTAGCAAAAAGGGTCAGCAATAATCAATTCAGAGATGCAAAGTTGAATAAACGCTCAACGACGGTACTGTGCTGGTCCTAGGCTAGACCGTGCTAGAGACGCGAGCCTAGAACACTAACAAAATCACGACGCTGCACGTAAATAAGGGAAAAGCACACTCTGGATCTTTTTTTTTTGCTTTTTTTTGCGCTCCTCTTTTTTTTTGCGCTCCTCTTTTTTTTTGCGCTCCTCTTTTTTTTTTGCGAAAAATTACTATAATGGCGAGTGTCTCAAAACTCTTCCCTCGTCAAACTGATAGGATGGGCAAAAAAAAAATTTCACTTTTTTTTCGGAAATCAGGGCAGCGACGACGAAAAAGTGCGACAAAAAATCACTATGATGGCACGTGGCTCAAAAGACTCAGAAAAGCCTAAAAATAGGATAGGGAAAAAATATTTTTGCCCGTGAAAATTTTGGCCTAAAAACTGCCTGGGGGTCTCCAGACTCTTTTTTTTTCCGAGACCTACGCAGGCAAGGAAACACGAATCGGAATTGAGATTGATCTCAAGAACAAACCTAATATGAGAAGAACTCGGATTGGTGGTGGATATATGGTTACAGATTGGTGGTGGTATATGGATACGGATTGGTGGTGGTATATGGATACGGATTGGTAGTGGTATATGGATAAGGATTCAGAGCGGTGGCGGATAAGCAAAAGTGGTAGATGGGCGATGATGATGGTGCGGCGGCGGCGTGACAACTTATGACAAGAACTCGAAACTCTAAAAGACTAGACTCTAAGACCAGCAACTTGACACGACGATGCAACCGCAAATTCAACAAAGCAAAAACCCTAAAAAGATTATGCAAAGGCTCAGATTGGTTCGGATATGATGAACTAACCCTAATTTTTTTTGTGTGGCTTTTTCGTGGACTGTAGGTATGAAGAACAGACTCGATCTAATCTACTTAAAACTGTAAAATCTCACCGAGCAACCTGGAAATCTGATACCACTTGATAGAGGCAAAGGTGTCCCGATGTTTCGATGAGATGGTGGCTATCGTTTTCTGTGGGAGTCGACCTTGACAATCCGACTACGAACGTGCGAGACGTCGCGCCTTAGCAATCGCTAAACCAACTTCCGAGGGGTTATTGACCACGCCGGAGCACGATCAACCTGACCACGAGGGCCTGTTTCCTGCGAGCAAACGAAGAACAAGCAAGAAACTGAGATTGCAATCTGGATATTGCGAATATCAGATGAAAGCTTTATTGATCAAGGTGGGGTTCTGTGACGTCTTGGTCTGGTCGTTGGACACAAACGAAGTACGCGAAGTTGCAGCTATGGCGAACTTTTAATCTAAACAAAACCCAAAGTCTAAACGACGCCCTAAGGGCTGTATATATGGAGGAAGAGAGGGGAATTTCGTGGCCCTTGAGGGTGGGGTCCGAAACCAACCCTAACTCTTGTTTCCCCACACATACGGACTCTAAAAATAGCCTATACTTAAGTATTTCGAAATTACATGGGCCTGGCCCATTAATAAGATGACGCAGCACCTAGAATAGCCTATGGACGAATATTATGAAGTGTCATCTTGTATATTTCGTCCATGGCTTCATGCACTCCTTATGGCGGCTTCAAAGTCCTGAAATCATCACTTGTAACTCCGTTCTTGATCCCCTTGCGCATGCCATCAACTTCATGCGTGTTCTTGCTCCAATGTTCATCCTTCTCCAAGCTAGGCCCTTCATTTGAAAGCAAAACAAATGTATCCAATTTAGGCAGCATCATAATCTCATGAACATTAGAATCATTACCAAGAAACGAAAGTACCTGGTAATTTAATTGGCGTGCGCGAGCTCTAGTAATTGGTCCATTATATGTAACAGTAGGGGCTGTGGGTGTAACAATGGTATTGATGTCCTCATCACCTTCTCCCTGGATTTAACCACGATATCATCCACGTAAGCATGTACATTACGGCCAATCTGCTTGTGAAGACAATTTTGTACACACCATTGGTAAGTTGCCTGGGCACTCTTGAGCTCGAAGGGCATAGACACATAGCAGAAGGCTCCAAAGGGAGTTATAAATGATGTCTTCTCCTGGTCCTTAACTGCCATTTTGATCTGATGATAGCTAGAATACGCATCCAAAAAACTTAAACGCTCACAACCCGCCGTAGCATCAATAATTTAATCAATACGGGGGAGGGAAAAAGGATCTGCTGGACAAGCTTTATTAAGATCTGTGTAATCCACACACATGCGCTAGGTGCCGTTTTTCTTGAGGACCAGCACCGGATTGGCAAGCCACTCAGGGTGAAAAACTTCAACAATAAAGCCAGCTGCTAAGAGCCTGGCTACCTCTTCTCCAATCGCCTTGCGTCTTTCTTCGTTAAACCGGCGGAGGAACTGTTTCACCGGTTTATATTTAGGATCCACATTAAGTGTGTGCTCAGCGAGTTGCCTCGGTACACCTGGCATGTCGGAGGGCTTCCATGCAAAAATGTCCCGATTCTCATGGATGAACTCGATGAGCGCGCTTTCCTATTTCGGATCCAAGTTGGCATTGATGCTGAACTGCTTGGACGAATCGCCAGGTACGAAGTCAACAAGCTTAGTTTCTGCTGCCGATTTGAACTTCAGGGCCGGATCATGCTCCGTAGTTGGCTTGATGAGGACATCAATACCATTGTTACACCCACAGCCCCTACTGTTACATATACTGGACCAATTACTAGAGCTCGCGCACGCCAATTAAATTACCAGGTACTTTCGTTTCTTGGTAATGATTCTAATGTTCATGAGATTATGATGCTGCCTAAATTGGATACATTTGTTTTGCTTTCAAATGAAGGGCCTAGCTTGGAGAAGGATGAACATTGGAGCAAGAACACGGATGGAGTTGATGGCATGCGCAAGGGGATCAAGAACGGAGTTACAAGTGATGATTTCAGGACTTTGAAGCCGCCATAAGGAGTGCATGAAGCCTTGGACGAAATATACAAGATGCCACTTCATAATATTCGTCCATAGGCTATTCTAGGTGCTGCGTCACCTTATTAATGGGCCAGGCCCATGTAATTTCGAAATACTTAAGTATAGGCTATTTTTAGAGTCCGTATGTGTGGGGAAACAAGAGTTAGGGTTGGTTTCGGACCCCACCCTCAAGGGCCACGAAATTCCCCTCTCTTCCTCCATATATACAGCCCTTAGGGCGTCGTTTAGACTTTGGGTTTTGTTTAGATTAAAAGTTCGCCATAGCTGCAACTTCTCGTACTTCGTTTGTGTCCAACGACCAGACCAAGACGTCACAGAACCCCACCTTGATCAATAAAGCTTTCATCTTATATTCGCAATATCCAGATTGCAATCTCAGTTTCTTGCTTGTTCTTCGTTTGCTCGCAGGAAACAGGCCCTCGTGGTCAGGTTGATCGTGCTCCGGCGTGGTCAATAACCCCTCGGAAGTTGGTTTAGCGATTGCTAAGGCGCGACGTCTCGCACGTTCGTATTCGGATCGTCAAGGTCGACTCCCACAGAAAACGATAGCCACCATCTCATCGAAACATCGGGACACCTTTGCCTCTATCAAGTGGTATCAGATTTCCAGGTTGCTCGGTGAGATTTTACAGTTTTTCGTAGATTAGATCGAGTCTGTTCTTCATACCTACAGTCCACGAAAAAGCCACACAAAAAAAATTAGGGTTAGTTCATCATATCCGAACCAATCTGAGCCTTTGCATAATCTTTTTAGGGTTTTTGCTTTGTTGAATTTGCGGTTGCATCGTCGTGTCAAGTTGCTGGTCTTAGAGTCTAGTCTTTTAGAGTTTCGAGTTCTGGTCATAAGTTGTCACGCCGCCGCCGCACCATCATCATCGCCCATCTACCACCATTGCTTATCCGCCACCGCTCTGAATCCGTATCCATATACCACCACCAATCCATATCCATATACCACCACCAATCTATATCCATATACCACCACCGCTGCCATATACCACAACCATATATCCACCACCAATCCGAGTTCTTCTCATATTAGGTTTGTTCTTGAGATCAATCTCAATTCCGATTCGTGTTTCCTTGCCTGCGTAGGTCTCGGAAAAAAAAAAAGTCTGGAGACCCCCGGGCAGTTTTTAGGCCAAAATTTTCTCGGGCAAAAATTTTTTTTCCCTATCCTATTTTTAGGCTTTTCTGAGTCTTTTGAGCCACGTGCCATCATAGTGATTTTTTGTCGCACTTTTTCGTCGTCGCTGCCCTGATTTCCGAAAAAAAAAGTGGAAAAAAAAAATTTCGTGCCCATCCTATCAGTTTGACGAGGGAAGAGTTTTGAGACACTCGCCATTATAGTAATTTTTCGCAAAAAAAAAAAGAGGAGCGCAAAAAAAAAAGAGGAGCGCAAAAAAAAAGCGAAAAAAAAGTTCCAGAGTGTGCTTTTCCCTTATTTACGTGCAGCGCCGTGATTTTGTTAGTGTTCTAGGCTCGCGTCTCTAGCACGGTCTAGCCTAGGACCAGCACAGTACCGTCGTTGAGTGTTTATTCAACTTTGCATCTCTGAATTGATTATTGCTGACCCTTTTTGCTACCATACTATAAGCCTTCCCAGCTCCACATACCTCTACGTCGTGCGTTTGACTCTCCCTGGCAATCGCTCTATCCAAGCTTTTGAGAGTTTTGACTACAACCGTTGCCGATCACCGCCTGCTGCTGGGTAAGAACTGGTAAGAATTTGAGATTTGCTTGACGGATTTGTGACACCCGCCACCACCACCTCTTGTTAGTATTCTGTAGGATCATATTCTTGTGTGTTTTCTATTGTTGCTAACCATGGCAGGATCACAAGCCGACGAGACTGACTGGGAGAACATGACGAATCAGGAGTTGCATGATAAATTTCAGCAAATGATGAATGGACAGGTGCAGGATGTGCTAAACAGATTTGAAGAGGCCATGGAGAAGATAGATGACATGGAGAAGACGTTCGAAACAAAGCTCGATGACAGGTTTAATGAATTGCTCGCGCGTCTTCCACCACCACCACCGGCTGCACCTAACGCACCTCTACAACAACAACAACGAAGACTACCTACACATCGTGAAACAGCCCTCCGCCGAGCGAGCCGTCTCCCTCTTGCACCTGGCCAAACTGTTGGTGCTGCTGTTGCTACTTCTGTGGCTCCTGCTGCTGATGCGGAGGAGGATGATTTTGCTGGCGATTACGAGGATGAGGTTGATCAAAATCAGAACTACGTGCCACCACCAGCACAGCAACCATCAGGTCGTCCACATGCAAATAATGGCAATGGTAGGGCTCACCCTCAGGTACGAGATCATGACCATCTCCCTAAACTAAAATTGAATATTCCACCATTTGAGGGTAGATATGTTCCTGATATATATCTTACTTGGGAGTTAGAAACTGAACAACGATTTACATGTTTACAATATCCCGAGGAGAGACGTGTTCCTGCTGCTGTTTGTGCATTCACTAGTTTTGCATGTGTTTGGTGGTCTGAGCATTGTAGATTATATCCCATTCCTGCTACTTGGGCTGCTTTGAAAACTGCTATGCGTACTCGTTGGGTTCCACCATATTATCAACGTGAATTACTTCAAAAATTGCAGCGCTTAAGACAGGGAAAAAATTCTGTAGAAGAATATTATCAGGAATTACAAACTGGCATGATTAGATGTGGTATTGTTGAGGAGAATGAAGCTATGCTTGCACGTTTTATGGGTGGATTAAATAGAGAGATTCAGACGATTCTAGAGTATAAGGAGTATACTAATATCACTCATTTATTCCATCTTGCTTGTAAAGCTGAACGTGAAGTGCAGGATCGACAGGCATTGGCGCGGACTAACTTTTCTGCAGGTCGACCTTCTTCATGGACACCACGTGCATCATCTACTTCCACACGTTATGCTTCACCGGCGCCTCCGTCGGCTGCCACCTCCAACCGTGATACAATAAAGCAGGCACAATCACCACTATCTGCCAAGAGCACACCTTCTGGGCCTGCAAAGAGCTCTTCTTCATCCATGGCATCAACAGGGCAGACACATGATATTATTTGTCGACGTTGCAAGGGTGGAGGTCATTATGCGAGAGAATGCCCATCTAAGCGTGTGATGATTGTTACTGAGGATGGTGGGTATGAGTCCGCTAGTGACTATGATGAGGAGACTTTGGCTCTTATTACACGTGACGAACACGGTGGAGACGATTCTGATCATGAGACGCAATACATGGCTCCTGAAGATGCTGACAGGTATGAATGTTTAGTTGCTCAACGTGTTTTGAGTGTGCAGGTTACACAAGCTGAGCAAAATCAGAGGCATAATTTGTTCCATACAAAGGGAGTTGTGAAGGAACGTTCTGTTCGCGTGATCATAGATGGAGGGAGTTGCAACAACTTGGCTAGCATCGAGATGGTGGAGAAGCTATCTCTCACCACAAGACCACATCCACATCCTTACTACATCCAATGGTTCAACAACAGCGGCAAGGTTAAGGTAACACGTACTGTTCGTGTGCATTTTAGTATCTCTACATATGCTGATTATGTTGATTGTGATGTGGTACCGATGCAAGCATGTTCCTTATTACTTGGTAGACCATGGCAATTTGATAAAAATTCTATTCACCATGGTAGAAACAATCAGTATACTCTTGTTCATAAGGATAAAAATATTACTTTGCTTCCTATGACACCTGATTCCATTTTGAAAGATGATATTAATAGAGCTAATAAAGCAAAACAGGAGAAAACTAAGAGTGAAAATCAGATTGTGGCAAAAGAATTTGAGCAACAAATGCAGCCTAATAATAATAAACAATCTAGTGTTGCTTCTGAAATTAAATTGAAAAGTGCATGTTTACTTGCCACCAAATCTGATATTGATGATCTAGATTTTAGCAAATCTGTTTGCTATGCTTTTGTGTGCAAAGAGGCATTATTTTCATTCGAGGACGCGCCATCCTCTTTGCCTCCTGCTGTCACTAACATTTTGCAGGAGTTCGCCGACGTCTTTCCACAAGACGTGCCACCGGGATTACCACCTATTCGCGGGATTGAGCATCAAATTGACTTAATTCCCGGTGCATCATTACCCAACCGTGCACCATACCGTACCAATCCAGAGGAGACGAAGGAGATTATGCGTCAAGTACAAGAACTGCTCGACAAAGGTTATATACGCGAATCCCTTAGTCCTTGTGCTGTTCCTATCATTTTAGTGCCAAAAAAGGATGGTACGTCGCGTATGTGCGTTGATTGTAGAGGCATTAATAATATTACTATTCGTTATCGTCATCCTATTCCTAGGCTAGATGATATGCTTGATGAATTGAGTGGCTCTACAATATTCTCCAAAGTTGATTTGCGTAGTGGTTACCATCAAATTCGTATGAAATTGGGAGATGAATGGAAAACAGCATTTAAAACTAAGTTTGGATTATATGAGTGGTTAGTCATGCCTTTTGGGTTAACTAATGCACCTAGTACTTTCATGAGGTTAATGAACGAAGTTTTACGTGCCTTCATTGGACGATTTGTGGTAGTTTACTTTGATGACATATTGATTTATAGCAAATCTTTGGAGGACCATTTGGAACATTTACGTGCTGTTTTTATTGCTCTACGTGATGCACGTTTGTTTGGTAACCTTGGAAAGTGCACCTTTTGCACCGACCGAGTATCTTTTCTTGGCTATGTTGTTACTCCACAGGGAATTGAAGTTGATAAAGCCAAGATTGAAGCTATTGAGAGTTGGACGCAGCCCAAAACGGTCACACAAGTGAGGAGTTTCCTTGGCCTCGTTGGTTTCTATAGGCGTTTTGTGAGAGATTTCAGCACCATTGCTGCACCTCTCAACGAGCTTACAAAGAAGGATGTACCTTTTGTTTGGGGTACCGCACAGGAAGAAGCCTTCACGGTTTTGAAAGATAAGTTAACACATGCTCCTTTACTCCAACTTCCTAATTTCAATAAGACTTTTGAGCTTGAATGTGATGCTAGTGGAATTGGATTAGGAGGTGTGTTATTACAAGATGGAAAACCTGTTGCATACTTTTCTGAAAAATTGAGTGGGCCTAGTCTGAACTATTCTACTTATGATAAAGAATTATATGCTCTTGTTCGGACCTTAGAAACATGGCAACATTATTTATGGCCCAAGGAATTTGTTATACATTCTGATCATGAATCTTTGAAACACATTAAAAGTCAAGCAAAACTGAACCGTAGACATGCTAAATGGGTTGAATTCATTGAGACTTTCCCTTATGTCATTAAACACAAGAAGGGTAAAGAAAATGTTATTGCTGATGCCTTGTCTCGTCGTTATACTATGCTTTCACAACTTGACTTTAAAATATTTGGTTTGGAGACCATCAAAGATCAATATGTTCATGATGCTGAATTTAAAGATGTATTGCAGAATTGTAAGGAAGGGAGAACTTGGAACAAGTTCGTTCTTAACGATGGATTTGTGTTTCGTGCTAACAAGCTATGCATTCCAGCTAGCTCCGTTCGTCTTTTGTTATTGCAGGAGGCGCATGGAGGAGGATTAATGGGACACTTTGGCGTCAAGAAGACGGAGGATATACTTGCTACACATTTCTTTTGGCCAAAGATGAGACGGGATGTTGAGCGTTTTGTTGCTCGCTGCACTACATGTCAAAGAGCTAAGTCACGACTCAATCCTCATGGTTTATATATGCCTTTGCCTGTACCTAGTGTTCCTTGGGAGGATATATCTATGGACTTTGTTTTAGGTTTACCTCGAACAAAGAAGGGGAGGGATAGCATATTTGTTGTCGTGGATAGGTTCTCAAAAATGGCACACTTTATACCATGTCATAAAAGTGATGATGCTGTTAATGTTGCTGATTTGTTCTGTCGTGAAATTATTCGCTTACATGGTGTGCCAAATACTATTGTTTCAGATCGTGATACTAAATTTCTTAGCCACTTTTGGAGATGTTTATGGGCTAAGTTGGGGACTAAGCTGCTTTTTAGTACTACTTGTCACCCCCAAACTGATGGACAAACTGAAGTAGTCAATAGAACATTGTCTACTATGCTTAGGGCTGTTTTGAAGAATAACAAGAAAATGTGGGAAGAATGCTTGCCTCATATTGAATTTGCTTATAATCGTTCATTGCATTCTACTACTAAGATGTGCCCTTTTGAAATTGTGTATGGTTTCTTACCTCGTGCACCTATTGATTTGTTGCCTCTTCCATCTTCGGAGAAGGTTAATTTTGATGCTAAAGAACGTTCTGAATTGATTTTAAAAATGCATGAGTTAACTAAGGAAAACATTGGGCGTATGAATGCTAAATATAAACTTGCTGGAGATAAGGGTAGAAAACATGTTGTGTTTGCACCTGGAGATCTTGTTTGGTTACATTTGCGTAAAGATAGATTTCCTACTCTGCGCAAATCAAAGCTAATGCCACGTGCTGATGGTCCTTTTAAGGTTTTAGAGAAAATAAATGATAATGCATATAAACTTGAGCTACCTGCAGATTTTGGGGTTAGTCCCACTTTTAACATTGCAGATTTGAAGCC